>NC_138510.1:59224413-59939463 GCF_964252035.2 Podarcis erhardii
GAGAGACATTCACATCGAAAAATCTAAATCAGTATGCTTGAGTCTTCCAATTTAACCCTTGAAGAGCTCAAATTATTTCTGAGGGAGGCTGGGATGAACAAAGTGTACCCTTGATTAGAGAGGGGGAAGAAGTTTGATTCAGTACCCACTGCAAGGTGAATTGACTGAATTAGCATTTTCCAGAACTATATGCAAACTGAAACACAGCCAACTTTCCAAATTCGCACTTCTCCAGAATTTTGCAATGCAGTTCTCCAGGCCAATGATGTGTACAAAAATACATATACTAAGGTAAAGTGTGCATGTAAATGCATTTATTAGTGAAAAGAACACACTAAAATGCATTACAGAATGGAAAACTGCATTGCAAATATGTATGTATCAGGCAAAACTGTATACAAAAATGTGTATATTAGGAGAAAATCACACTGGTGAATTTTCATGAGGGCTTCCCCGCCCCCCACAAAAAAATATTCCAATTGATGTGGAAATGTGGAGAACTCAATCTAAGACTGTAAAAAAATGAAAAACCCAAAACTGATATTTTTGCTT
The DNA here is from genome assembly GCF_964252035.2 of Podarcis erhardii. Taxonomy (NCBI): domain Eukaryota; kingdom Metazoa; phylum Chordata; class Lepidosauria; order Squamata; family Lacertidae; genus Podarcis; species Podarcis erhardii. The sequence goes on from NC_138510.1 coordinate 59,224,966, forward strand.
ATCCCCATCTCTTTTTTTTTTTAAAAAAATAATTTTTATTGGTTTTACAACATAAACAAAAAACAGACAAACATAACACGACTTCCCCAAACCTCCCCTTCACTGCATCCTTATTTTAAAATTTTTTAGCAATTCTTCATCCCTTTTTATATTTAATTCTCTTTAAAATTTTTTTTTATAAATTTCAATTTTTATAGCTGTAATTCTTTATATCCAATCCCTTGACATCTTAACATTCCGTAATTTTACAACAATTTTTAAGGTAAATTTTAAATTTTTTCCAGTCCTCTTCCACTGTCTCTCTCCTCTGGTCACGGATTCTGCCGGTCATCTCTGCCAGTCCCATAAATTCAGTCACCTTGGTCTGCCATTCTTCCAGAGTAGGTAGTTCTTTAGTCTTCCAATACTTCGCCAAAAGAATTCTTGCTGCTGTTGTTGCGTACATAAAAAACGTTCTATCTTTCTTTGGAACCGTTTGGCCTACCATGCCCAAGAGAAAAGCCTCTGGTTTCTTTACAAATGTCCATTTAAGGATTTTCTTAATTTCATTATAGATCATTTCCCAGTAGGCCTTAATCTTCGGGCAGGTCCACCAAAGGTGATAAAAAGTTCCTTCACATTCATTACATTTCCAACAATTATTATTGGGCAAATGATATATTTTCGCAAGCTTAACTGGGGTCATGTACCACCTATAAATCATTTTCATTATATTCTCTTTCAAGGCACTACATGCCGTAAATTTAATGCCTGTGGTCCATAACTGCTCCCAGTCAGCAAACATAATATCATGACCAATATCTTGTGCCCATTTAATCATGGCTGATTTAACCGTTTCATCCTGTGTGTTCCATTTTAGCAGCAGATTGTACATTCTAGACAAATTCTTAGTATTGGGTTCTAGCAATTCTGTTTCTAACTTTGACCTCTCCTTCTGAAAGCCTAATTTTCTGTCCTGCTTAAAGGTTTCATTGATCTGGTAATAATGTAACCAGTCTCGGACTTTAGGTTTCAATTTCTCAAAACTCTGTAACTTTAGCTTTTCGCCATCATATTCTATAATTTCACAATATTTTGGCCAATCTGTGTCCATGTTCAATCTTTTTACCGCCTTAGCTTCCATTGGTGACAACCACCTGGGTGTTTTACTTTCAAGCAAATCTTTATATCGATTCCATACATTGTACAATGCTTTCCTAACAATGTGATTTTTAAAATTTCTATGTACCTTTACCTTGTCATACCATAAGTATGCATGCCAACCAAAGTTATTATCATAACCTTCCAAATCCAGAATGTCTGTATTCTCAAGAAGTAGCCATGATTTCAGCCAGCAAAAAGCTGCTGCTTCATAGTAAAGTTTTAAGTCCGGCAGGGCAAAGCCCCCTCTATCCTTTGCATCAGTCAAAATCTTAAATTTGATTCTGGGTTTTTTGCCCTGCCAGATAAATTTAGATATGTCCTTCTGCCACTTCTTGAAGCAATCCATCTTATCTAGAATTTGCAATGTTTGGAACAAAAACAACAATCTCGGCAATACATTCATCTTAATAACAGCAATTCGGCCTAACAAGGAAAGTCTCAATCTTGACCATGTATCAAAGTCTTTCTTCACTTCAGTCCAACATTTCTCATAATTATCTTTAAATAGGTTCACATTCTTAGATGTTAAGTTCACCCCCAGATATTTTACCTTTTTAGCAATTTCCAAACCAGTTTCTCTTTGAAAACTGTCTTTTTCCCCCATCGTAAGATTTTTTTCCAGCACCTTTGTCTTATGTTTATTTAATTTAAAACCTGCTACTTGACCAAATATTTCAATAAGTTCCAAAACTCTTTTTGTACTGGCTTCTGGCTGTTGTAATGTCAAAACTAAATCATCTGCAAATGCTCTTAACTTATAATGTTTAGTTCCGACCTGTATACCTTTAACCAGCTGGTCCCTGCTTATCCCCATCTCTATCCCTGATTTTGAAAACAAGGCCTATCATCTTCTAAAGCTTGCTTTTGGCTGCAATCTTCCAAAATTCTTGTTAAATGAAGACTCTTTCCTGGGATTACAAGATGGAAGGTCCCTGTTTCCCCTGTTACAAAACCAGGAAGTTCTAAGGCAATGCTCAGCAAACATGTCCATGAATTGTAAAATGTAAATCCTATGCCTAATACGCATGCACTCATGTATGCAAAGCTCTGTCACTTAATGTAAATCTGAAATGTAAATCTATTATTGAAAAAGAGTGCTTGATCAAACAATGAAGCATTCCTGTGCCTGCAAAGCTACTGGAAAGAGAGGCCATTCTTCCAAGGCCCCCATCCTATTGCCTTGCAAAGTACCACCTCCATTATGCATCTTGGGCTCTGTATGATCCCAGTCAGCCACTAGGATAATCAAGAACAGCCCTACTAAAGTTTTGTTTGTTTGTGAGATCAGTGAAAGCACTGAGCACAGCCTCTCCCACCCCTTTATGACCCTAGTTTTTTGGGACCCTAGCTGTCTGTGAGACAACAATCTTTAAGTATAAATTGAGACTACAGTATCTCAACTTTTGCTGGATGGATGTTGAGCTTGACTAGATTCAGGGAAACATGAGCAGAACAATGGACACCTCCTTAGTCTGAAAATTTGCCCACGCAAGCGTGCGTCCTCTCTCTCTGCCTCTGCATGTTGCTGAAAATGTTCAAAAGCAATGTGGGGACACAGTTTACTTAGTCGATAGAATCTGAGGACCTCTGCATAGATATACAAAAATCCTGATTCTTAAACAACTTGATACAAATATTGATTCAATAAGTTAATATTAGGAAGTTTCTCATCAAAATGTAAGCAAAATCTCCATCTCAAGTCAGAGGGTATCCAGGAACAGTTTGATCCTTAACCTACTGAATTCACCAAAGACCCACAGGCTGCCTGCTGACTTTTAGCTTGCAGAAATGATGTTACAAACTGCTTAACAAATACGTTGCTCTGTAGTGAGACAATATTCCTTTCCCTCCCCAGCGAATACCATTCCCAGTGATCTTTCCCATTCCAAGCTACCATCCTGGCTGTTTCCTGTTTTCCCAGATTTACTAAGGTGCCGCCTTCCAGCCTGAAGTTGTAGAAAGCAACCAACTTGATCCACAGTCTCCGACACCTTTCAACTCTAGCGTCTACCTGGGTATGTTTGTAATGCAGTAAAACACCGGTCCCTTGTTTGGCAACATTCCAGCCTTTTTCCTATCCTCAACCATTGAAAGAAATATTACACTTTCACTTAACGGATGCCCTACAAGTCACACACAAGTTAAATGGAAATGTAAGGTATATGAACTCCCAGCTGTCTGGACGTTTTCTGGGATGAAAGGGTAAAGAAACAAGTCATTTATTAGCAAATGGAATTCTTTCTACTTTTCTTTGAAAAGCAAAACGATGCTTTTTCTGGTAAATTATGTCATTAGAACTGGCATCTCCTCTTACCAGGCAAAGTTCAGTGGTGTCATGAACTTTTTTTCATTGTTTTCCCTTTCAAGTCACCATTCCAGCTGAATCTCTCCAGGAACGTTGTTTGTGTGGTTTCATTTAGGACACCTCTGGAATGATTATGGGGAAGGGGGGAGACAAGAGAGAGAATTCAGCCATTGACTTCAACTGTGAGCAGAAGTAAACCCTTTCATGCTGCTTCCAGTGGAGCTATCTTTGAATTTTTAGCAGTGGATGATCTTGCCTAAAAGTGCATGGTCAAAAGTACTAGAGATTTGGTTATTCAGAATTAACATGTGGCACCACAATGTGGAACTTTTCTTAGGAGTGTTATGCCACCAGAAAACAGGCTTCCCACATCTACAAATGGTTTCAACAGTGGATTATTGTGGGTTTCTATCGAAGCTTGTCTTTTAAAGGGAGGGCGTGGTGGGAAAGATCTAATTGTTTGCTGGCTGTTTCATCTGGTTTAATTGTTATAGCTGCTGTGTTTCCTACTCCTTTTAGCTGAGGGATTTGCCAATATATTTTGACAGTGGTACCTCGGTTTAAGATCAGCCCTGTTTACGAACTATTCGGTTTATGAACTCTGCAAAACCGGAAGTAGTGTCCTGGTTAGCGAATTTTACCCCGGTCTATGAATGGAATCCGAACGGTGGAAGGGCACCGCAGCAAGATGCCTCATTAGGGAAAGCATACCTCGGTCTAAGAATGGCTTTGGTTTAAGAACGAACTTTTGGAATGCATTAAATTCGTAACCGAGGTACCACTGTAATTTTATCTTTGTTTTAAGTGTTTTTATTGTAAATTATGTCTTGTATTTAATTGCTTATGCAAACTGCCTAGAGAACTTGCAGTAAACTAAAGAAACAAAGAAACAAAAAAATTCCATTTTGCACATAACACTGTGAGATTCTAGCGAGACTCTGGGTTCTTTATACTCCTAAAGTATTGTTTCCAGAAGAAAGGTGGTTGGATAGAACTTGCAGTTTACAAGAGTGAGTGTGCTAGGAAGAGTATGCACAAGGGTGGGTAACCTGTGCTTCACCCAAATGTGGATGGACTCTGACTCCCATCAACCTCAGCCAGCACAGCCAGTGGTTGGAGATGTGTTATTTATTTATTTCATTTTTTAAAAAACACTGCTTGATTGTAAGCAACCTCAAAGCAGTTTACAAAAAGATAAGACAATAAAAGTGAGCAAAATTAACAACCATACTTTAAAACACAAAAGAGTTAAATACAATAATAGATTAAAATTACCTCAACTTTCTAAGCTGGTAATTGAATTCCAGTAACATCTGGAGAGTCACAGGTTCCCCATCAAGTCAAAGAAATGTCACAGTTTGCACAATTTGATTTGTAGCAGTTATTGTTTTCCCTGAAAAACCTAGAATTTAGTTTTGAGTTTCTCAGATTCTCTGGGTTGTATTCAATGCAAGTTCTACTCAAAGTAGTCCTGGTCAAATTAATAGGCATGACTAACTTGAACCCATTACAGTAATTTCAGTGAACCAAGTTTGAGTAGAACCTAGATTCATGCAACCTTTTGTTTTTGAAATGATGAACATGGTATGAAAAGTGTTTTTGACAGAAGATTGAATTGCTCTTAAAAAAAAAAGAACTGTTTTTGTTATTAGATCTTTTCTCTTGTGCTCCATGCCCTTTCTCCCTCATCTTTATTTATGAGTGTAACAGAGGTGTCCATGATTTCCCTGATGTTGAAAATCATGGGTCCCAGTGGGCTGCTATTTCTTAACTAAATATACGCTAGTAAATAAATTCATTGCCACAGTTTCATAACTCTCCTTTGGGAGGATTGAAATAAGCTTCAGCAGAAGGAAATCAGGAAAACAAATGAGTTTATTTTGGGAGGTGCTGATTGCAGTTACTAGAATAAAGTGAGAGAAAACAATCATTATTTGCTAATGTAAAACCTGATGATGTATTTCTTAGTAAAGCAAAAGAAGAGCAGATAAGGAATACTATGGAAGGATCAAAACCATCTTGAATGCTTAATTTCATAGTTTGGGAATGATGCAAACATAAACCATATTTGAAATGTGGCCACACAAGAACTCCTTCCAACAATCCATAGCAGGGAATGGTTCAGCTTTTGATGACTCTCCTGATGATTCTTACAGCAAAAATAATGAGACTAGATTATTATTATTATTATTACAGTCATACCTTGGAAAAAGAATGCCTTGTGAGTTGAACATTTTGGCTCCCGAATGCCGCAAACCTGAAAGTGAGTGTTGTGGTTTGCGAACGTTCTTTGGAACCCGAATGGCCGACGTGGGTTCCACAGCTTCCGATTGACTGAAGGAGCTGCCTACAGCTAATCGGAAGCCGTGCCAAACGGACTTCCAGAACGGATTCTGTTCAACTTCTGAGGTACGACTGTATTATTATTATTAGGATAATAGACAGAAATGGATGGATATGTATTTAGTTTAACATTGAAGCTGGTCCTCTCTTTTGATAAAGAAAACAATGCAGATGCATAGAGTTCCTAAAGAATTTAAACATTTCTTAGGATCACTACAAATCCATTTTCCCCAATACAATGTGTTTTTTTATGCTATGTTTACCAGTATATGCATTTCTATACACAGTTCACTCCAGCATTTTGGGTACATTATGTGACTGGAGAAATTTTGCATTGCAAAATTTGGGGGCGTGCGAATTCTGATGGATGGCTGTGTTTCGCTTCATGCATTGTTTTAGAAAGTGTAAATTAAATAGGTTCACCTTTAAATCCAAACTGCATCAGATTTGCCTCCCATCCCTACTGTCAAGGACCCAGTGCTTTCATAGCTATCACATGGGGCTGAAATGGTGTGTAAAGGTATCTCAGAGGCCCTGATAGAGATGGGACTCAGGAAGATCCTTTGTAAGGACCCTTCTTTCCACGTCCCCCCTGCCACTTTCAAAACCACATAATTCACAGCTGTAAAAACCTTGGTCCCAGTGGAAAGTTGGAACCGAAGACCTTTGTGTGGAAGAGCTGATTTTTAATTAGAATTGAAAATAGCATCCAGCTTCCTGCAATACTTCGTGTTTAAAATACAGGGAAATAAAAATAGACATTTGCAGGGCTCAGAATAGGCCTTGTTGCCCCTCAAGTCCATTTCCTTGTCCCGTTGTGATAACCTGTCAGTTTTGGGCCAGCACTTCCTCTCCCTTGCTTATCTATTGGGAGACTGTCTACCTCTGACTGTCTGAGTGACCAGCTTATAGATATATCAGCCTTCCCTAAATAAAAGAACATTGTGTTCTAATTTTTCATTTTCCCAGTTGTTGTTTTTTACAGAGATCATGTTTTCTATCTTATGTTTTATCTCCTATCTCCCAACAATTAGAGAAAGCTGCCTATTGTTAGCAATCTCTGAACGTCTTGCTAAAGCTACCAGCAAGTGCCCTGTTACAACATTTTGCCATCCTCCGAATCTATGCAAACTATTAGCCAAAACTGTATTGGAATCATCCATCAGCAATCCTGATAATTCCAAATGCTATCATAATCTGCGTGTATCTCGTGGAGACAACTATCTTCAAAAGCAACAGGACATCACCTGCAGGTCCTGCAATACAATTTATATCCTGGAATGCAAAAGAAAAAACAACAACACCCCTGGAATGTCATATGCAGTATGTAGGCTAAAACAACAGCCCTACATACAAACACATTTTAGAAGCTACCAAATTGGTGATTTTGACAAGAAAAGTGGAGCAACCTGTTGCTAAGTGTTTAATTCTGAGTACTACAACCTTTCAGAGTTTGCCACAGAGATGCCAACAAATCCAACAATGTGAGCAAAAAGGGAGAACTTCTGGATGTACATGGTGGACACGTTAAGTTTGCATGGCCTCAGAGGATAATACCAGCATCTCTTAAGCCAATGAAGGTCTCCAGTGAATGAAGGCCAGTCCCCTTGGAAACTGCATAATTTCTATCATAACAAGTGATGAAGATGGAAGCCAAAATGTTTGCCTTAAGAATTTAAAATTTATGTTTCGTTAGTCTCTCTCTCACACATGCACACATAAAAATACCACTCAACTTGTTTTCTAGAGTTAGATTCTGCAGTGTTTGTTCAGTTATATTAGAGCATAAAATAGATTGAAAAAGATCACCTCTACTGAGGTGAAACATGTATTGAATTTTGGGGGAAGTTAGAAGAATTTTCATATGCATAGCAGCGTTTTCTGTGTGACAGGACTCACTGGTGCAGAATGCCATCACCAATGTTGCTTCCCATGGCAGCCATTTTGTGCTGTCACACACATTTTTTTTAAATCAAGATGAGTACCTGCACCTCAAATTTTTTTAAGCAATTTTTTATACTTCTTTTGGCACTGGGAGAAGCACATACCTCTCAGCCACATTCTGGCCAAAAGAAAACGCCAATGCTTTTAACACATGGAACTCCATATATCCCGCTAAAGCCCATAAACAGTCACCAAATTCATCATCTTTGCCCTTCTTTTTTTGAAGCCATTGTCGACAACAGGGGCAATGCTAGATGACACTGCATATGTAGGTCCTGGGAATTTGAAGAAGTGGCAGCCAAGATGAGCAAAAACACTTTGCAACAGCCCATTAAAACAGTGGCAAACAATTACCTTAGTCTAAGGAAGAGAGGAAAATTTGGATGAGGAACTTAGTAGCTACTACCAACATAGCTAACATGTACAAGTCAGTTGCCAGATACCAGGGAAGGAAGTTGGCTTCATCTTTTCCAAGAAGCAAATATTTTAATTGGCTGATACTCTTCAGTTGCAAATAATGTTTCCAGGGCTCTTGGCTGCAGCTGCCAATGAATTCACCAATCATATCACTAAGCATACATGTAAACATCCAAGAAATGAGCAGTGTTGCTGTTGGGTACCCCTAGAACAAATAAAATGAACTTCAGTTCAGCATATTGTGTTAAGACTTGTGAAGTGTATTCCATGGTCTTAGGGTTTCCCCCCCCCCTCTAGGAAATGAATAAGTAATTAAAATAACCTGAAAAGAACAGAATCCCCATGTCCATTCAGGTCTCTCTCAGGTTGCCAGCAAGGCAGTATTTCTAGCAATAGCTCTATGAAGTGGACAGCTGTGCCCTATAAACCAGTCTGGAAATATTTTTATTGCAGTTCCTTCAGGCTGTAACTACATAATGTCCATTAGACTGTGTTGAGACATTTACTTTTTTAAATTAGATTTTATAGACTTGAAATGGATGACAAGGTATTTTTTTACAGCATCTGCAAGTCTCCTTCTTCTGAAAAGTTCAGAGTGCCTTCCATGACTCCTTCAACCAATGCAGGGGTTTATTTATGTGCATAATGCCATTTGCACAACATTATGTACTTCCTTAGCTCACAGTTATGGATTGGGATTGGGTGTATTTAAGAGGTCAGCTCCAGCCATTGAGCCATCCATATATTGTACTACTTTATATCTGGAGTGGAAAATCTTAGGCCACATTCACACCATTATAATACCACTGTAAACAGTTGTGGCTTCCTTCAAAGAATTATGGGAGACGCACTTTGTTAAGGGTGCTGAGAACTATTTGAAAACCTGTATTTCCCTCACAGAGTGGTTTAATCATCAAACTTTTGGAATTGTTGCTTAGTGAGGGGACTAGGGGGTCTACTAACAACTCTCAGCACCCTTAACAAACAACAGCTTCCAGAATTCTTTGTTTAAAGTGGCATTATACTGCTTTTAAACGTAGAGTGTGAATGTGGTCTTGGAAACCATGTACAATGGGAAGAGAAAGGCCTAAAGAAAACATATGCCTTGGTTTGGGCAAAATGCCCTTAGCGCCACACTAGACAATACAATAATTGGTGTAAGGTTGCATTTTATTTAAATATAATAATGAAGAACTTGCATCAATCTCACATAACAAGTCCGAGCAGCTGTAGCCTGCATAGATGGATAAACATCTTCTGCCTGCTGCTAGGGGCCAAATTACTCCAGATCAATTGCATCAGCCAAGCTGGCATGGTGGAAGACAAATGACGTTTTCCTGTAGAGGGAAGCCAAGGGTGTATGACTTGACCAGTGCCAGCCACCCCAACTGATCGTCATTCAGTCACCCACAGGAGGTGGTTAGAGTAGTGCTCTCCACCCAGCATGCCTCAAGGTGCTGACCAGCTGTAAGGCACTTACTTGCCCACAATAAATGCCCAAAGAACCAAGCAACCAAATCAAACCCAAATCCACTATAAGACAATTAAGAGCAATGTGAAGAAGATGAAAAAGTGCACTCAGAGACCAATCACCCCACAAAATCCCTCCTTAGCCCCAAGCACCAACTGGCAAAGGCTGGGATGCTGAAAAGAGGAAGGGTTCGAGGAGGCATGCTTTATAGACAACCTGCTCCCCTGAGCTTATTGGCCAGTTCAGGCCATGTGGAGGAGACTCTCACCCAGGTGAAGGGTCCAGGTTTACATAGGTGCAGGGGAAGGAGTACAAGGAGGAAGCAAGTAAAATGAACCAAGAGAGGATCCCAGAGTCCAGAGCTCATGCTGTCATGATACGGTATGCTGAACATGAACTGAATAACAACCTGAAGTTTCATGGCTTGTTTCCAGAGTTATGATGGAAGGAAACCAGCCTTATTTACCATGACCCATGTGACCTTCGTTCCACACCCAATACCTGATAAGAAGTCCTGGCTTTAGCTTTGGATTTTTCAGCCACGATGGCAGTTATCCCACTGCACTTAAAATAAAGTCTTGTTTTGCAGGAAGGAGGAAGCGATTGATCTCTTAATGCCGGAAGTAGTTGCCACATTTAGATGCACTTGGAATACAAATGTTCCTTTAGAAAGCTGAAAGGCCTGGGCAAGCAAAATATGGCATGTGATCCTTCCAACCTCCATGAATGGGAACCCAGGAATGGATGATCATACAGTCAAGGATTTCTTAATGGGTCCCCGTTAGGTTATCTAAACAGGTTGCATAAATCATTATCAGCATTTCCTATGCTAGCAATTAATAGGACCAAAACGGAGATAACTGTCTGGAGCCATCATACATTTATTATAACTTCCTTCCTCTTGCAACACCCTTTCATCAGTACAAAGCGATGCAGAAATGTGCACGTCCATTGTAGTCCTACCTGTTGTACTGGAGAAGATTCAAAGAGCGAGGGATATTGAGGTCATTTCAAGATCAGGACTTTCTGAGAAGTTCTTCAGAATGAGGATTTCTGTTTTGCTTTGTTTTTGTTTGACTGGAGGTGGCTACTATTAACAAGTGATTGACACTGGGGTGTATCGTGCACACCTGCTGTTTTAAAACACCCATAAAGGGTTGGCAGGCATGCAGGTGCAATACTGCAGTGGAGGGGCCTAGCTTTGAAATGCTATATGCTACTTACAAAAGAGGAATATGGCACACAGTGCTGCCATATCTTCCTTGAATGCTTCCTTTGGCAAATCTGGCACTTAAGACCAAATTAGGGTGGGCTACACTCTCAGTGTATGCTGACTTGGCAATGTCCACAGAATGAAAGATGGAAGGACATGCTCTATGGAGAGCTGACTTCAGGCACTAGGTATATTGGCAGACCATTTCTGTGTAACAAAGATGTCTGCAAACGGGACATGAAGGCTGGCAACATTAACTCTTCTGTATAGGAATCCCTTGCAGATGATTGCAGTGCCTGGAGACATACAGTCAGGTTGTGTATCCACAGCAGTAAGCACAGTAAGATTGACTGCTAGGAGGGGCGCAGAGAGAAGAAACACACCTGTATCAGCGAAATCAGATGTCTTCATCTGCCCCACCTGCAATAAAACATATCTCTCCTGTATTTGTATCTACAGCCACAGCAGGCGCTGCAACTCTCCGACAGTTAGACTTAACCCCAAAGGTGCACTCTTCCATTGCCTCCCAAGACAGACAGAGACCAACAAATGATACATGATCATGTTACTCTGTAGACCAAGATCACATGCTGGATAAAGCATCTCAGATCTGCTTCAACAGTTGCAGTTTCTTGTTTTTTAAGTGGGGTGGTAGTGGGTTAAGTTCCTGAGTTTAATTTCTGCTTCAGCACATGGGTGGCATAGGAAACTGGGAAGCGGAGTGAAAAACAATATCTAACCTTGTTCATGCAACGGAAGAATGTGTGGTGTGCAGAAGGGGTATATTTTACTGGCAGGTCTAAAGTCAATCTCTCACTTTGCTGGGCATATTTGGCTGTTTCTTTCTGGCAGCGTGCCAGCCCGATGCATTTGAAATATATTTATGTTAAATCGGAATGCAGAAAGAAAATGCTGGGGTGTGTCAGGGTGTAATGGTTGCAACCCTGGAGGCCAACATTTTAATTTAAAGCTTGAAAGGGCAATGCACTGCACTTAGTTAATCCATAAGAACTTCCTTATTTTTCTTTCCTCACAGGTCTCCACTCAGTTTTGACATTCAGTCCAAAAATCCAAGAACTCCCAGGACTGAGTGCTGAGAAATGGCTTCCAAGGATTTAATATTCTTTGTCTTCTGATGCTTCCCCTGATAACCCAAAAGGATATATAAATAGGGAAAATGGTAGGTAAATGCTCCAGGCAGCCAAATTGTATTCCCACTGCTAAAACCTAAACTGTTTATAAAATAAAATCTCGATTTGATAATGAATCTAGTGAGATCATTTTTATGGAATTTTGTCCATATACTCTTATGATGCATATACCTTTGCTTTTCCAAATACAATGAATGAAGTGTCATAAAGCATATGCATCACAGCCTCATTCTTCTGAATGAATTGGGAGAGACTGATGTTAGATTCCTGCATGTTGCAAATATTAATGTGGAGAAAGGGCAGGGAAATGCAGGACGTGATGGCATCAGATCATACATTTCCACTGTGACATGCTATAGGAGAGATGGTAGGGGGTATATCACATTCAGCTGTTTTTGGCAGAAACCCAGCATTCCTTATCATGTTTGGTTATGCCCAGAGATGCAGCATATTATGAAGCATTTTGGCATTTGGTGGATCAGCGGAATGCAGTAAAATCTCAGGTTTCATCAGATGGGGCTATTCAGAGCAGAACTGAGGAGAATCAAGAAGATATGGGTTCTCATGACATCATCATATCTAACACTGAGGGGAGGATGCAGTCAGGTGCCACGAGAGCAGGCCTTTAAGGCTGGCCAATGATGCATGGTATAGACCAGTTCACGGGTTGAGGCAGCACTTGGAATCAAGAATGGAATTGCTCATGTAAGGTAGACAAAAGGAGGTGCATCTTCCAAGCTCTTCCTTTAAGTCAGGTGTGGGCAATATTTGGACCTCAATATGCTGCTGAACGGCAACTGACAACATTCCTAGTCATTTGATATACCGTATTTTTCGCTCTATAAGACGCACCAGAACACAAGACGCACCTAGTTTTTGGAGGAGGAAAACAAGAAAAAAAATATTCTGAATCTCAGAAGCCAGAACAGCAAGAGGGATCGCTGCGCAGTGAAAGCAGCAATCCCTCTTGCTGTTCTGACTTCTGGGATAGCCGCGCAGCCTGCATTCACTCCATAAGACGCACACACATTTCCCCCTACTTTTTAGGAGGGAAAAAGTGAGTCTTATAGAGCAAAAAATACGGTACTTGCTGAGGCTGATGAGAACTGTAGTTCAGCAACCTCTAGAGGGCCAAAAGTTCCCCACACCTGCCTTATGTTTTAGAATGCCTCCACTAATTCGGACTGCATTAAGGAAGTTGCATTTATTTGCTGTTCGCTGCAGAACCCTATATATTACCCCATAACTGTCTGCTGCCGTTCATTCCTGGATGTGTGGAAGTGCCCTCCCCCCCCTTAAAAAAGTTTAAGCTCAGAATTTTCCTCAATTTCTGAAGATGTTCTAGTTCCATTTTAAGAAAATGTAGCTTCCTTGTGATTTAAGGGATTACTGCTAATCCTATGCATTTTTGTTAAATCTGATTGAGGTGTCATACTTCAGTTTTGTTGTCTGTTTGTTGTTGGTAAAACATGTTACCAAGGTTTTCACTAGAAGGTTCACAAGGGGGTTTGCCATGGAGATGAAAAGTTTGGTTGCTCCAATCAAAGACTATTTAGAAGATGGTGGCCTGCCAGGTTTAACCACCTTGAAGATAAGACTCAAATGCTACAGAAGAACAATGGGCCTGATACGCCTTCTTGAGAAGCTTGAACTATTTAGACAGGCCCAGTGGCCTGGAAAGCTAAACAACATCCATATGCAATGATTATCTTGATTCCCAATGTCGAAACTGAAAACCTCTTGGCTTTAAACTTTAAGCCTGTGTGTCCATTCCCCTGAGTATAAGAGTTTCTGGCAAACTATCAGTTCTTAAATATCACTTCTCCAATTACGTTCTCACAGGTTAGTATTTATGCAGACCGAGCTTTTCAAATCCTTGTAGTTGGTACTGGGCTGCAACTTAATGCATTACAGGTGGCTTTTGGTGGTTTGGGCTCACAGGCCAAACTGATTCCAGATGGTCACACGGTATGAGTAATAACATCAGCTCATTAAGTTGCAAAGTTTCAACTACAGTCCCAGAATTATCAATGAAATAAAAGCTAAAGGAAAATCAGCTGTACTCTAAGTCATAAATAGGATTTTTCATAACTTTGAACTTTGGATTTGTCATTTGTCTCAATGTTATTAATAGGAGTGTTTTCTATGGAAAAAATATATGAAATGCTACTGAGCTCAGCTGCACTGTGGGTTCTGAAGATGTCTAATTTTAGAGTGATGCGGAATGAGACACTAGATACGTATAGAGATGTTCATCTTATATCCTGAAATGTCTGAAAGGGTAGCTTACATGGAGAAAGCTGTAGGCTTCCTACACAACTGTGAAATCTGATTGAACCGGGGCTTTAGTAAAATCATTAAAACTCTGTAATAAACCACTTCTAAAAAAAGTGCCTAGAAACTGCAAGAGACAGAGCAAGGGAATTTTAATATAGCAAGCTTCCACAATTTATATATTATTTTTAAATAGCTAAGGAAGTAATGCACATTTAAAATATTAGCAAAATATGTGTATAATGTAATTTACAGTGCAATCCTACCCTTGTTTACTTGGAAGGTTCAGTGGGACTTACTCCCAGTAAGCGTGCTTAGGATTGCATCCCTAGCACTAAAAATCTGGATATGTTTTTTCCTGACCCAGAAGTTGTTTTCCTTCCCAGAGAACAATGCCTGCTTGGGTGGATTTCTTGGGGACAGCTTGCCCATTTAAATGATGCTTTTATTTATTCAAATTCCTTTTTTTAAAAAAAGGAAGACACATTCAATCGCCATGCAAAGTGGTGTGTTTTGTGAATGCAAGGAGGATCCCACTTGGCTACACACCGTGCAAATCCATTGCAATGCTTGAATGCAAAATCCTCACATTGAATTTGCTTTGGCTCTAACCAGCAGTGAGCTGCATGCAACGCGCCATGTAGCAAAAGGGAACTTATAGGAGATAAGGACAGGCATATGTATCAAATGTTATGCTATTTGAAATTTAATTAGCCACATCGATTATTATGTAGGTAGTTCTTCCTCCCTCCTACATTTCTGAAAGTTTTGCAGATGTTGTACTACCACTATTTCCAGATGTTACAAGCTTTTTTCCCCCCTCCCCAAAGTGCTGGGCTGTGGCCCAAAAAAGGGATTTTCTATTGGAAAATTCTGGCACTGACTGCAATTCCAGCCATGTATTGCTCTGCTGTGAGGAAATTATTGCGTGAGAGTAGAATGAGGATGCAGAAATGGAAGCAGAGGCTGGCTCTGGAGCTGAGCATGGTGTCAGTCTGCAAGGGCAACTGTGGGTAAGGAAGGGGCAGCGTCCTATGATTATGTCAGCTTCCCTATCTCAAACACATCTGGATCAAAGCCCTGGCTACATGGGCCTTAATTTGCGACTCTAACTCGGGCTGACGCAAGCCAAAATTATGCTTTCAGAAATAAGCCTAAGCTGATCCAGCTAGAAAATTATGTGGCTATAGGTAACCCAAGTGCAGCCTGAAACTATTAGCGTACATTTCAAGCGCTGGGAAAGAAGAAATAACATCTAAAACAATTGCAAAGCAACAAACTAGATTTCTGAGGGCCTGGGGCTTTCAGGAATGTCAACATCAGAGGCTAGACATCACACAGGTCTGTCTGACCGCAGTCCTTTCCCATTTACAGCTGCCATAAGAACGTAAGACGAGTCCTGCTGGATCAGGCCATCTAGTCCAGCATCCTGTTCTCTCAGTGGCCAACCAGACGCCCTTGGGAAGCCCACAGCAGGACCTGCAACAGCACTCTTCCTACTTGCATTGCCCAGAAGATTGCCTCCAATGGAGGAGGCAGCGCACAGCTGTTGTGGCTTTGCCCTAAGGCTAGCCGGCTAAATGCACACAGCTCTGCCTAGCCAATTCCAGAAACCAAAGGCATTCTGGGCTTATGGCCAGAGGTGTGTTTATCTGGGCCAGGGAGAGAGATTGCATCTTTGGAGTGGTGGGAAAAAGCTTGAGGGGATCCACTACAGTCTATTATTTGTGCATGAGGTGAATTGTTATGCCTTGCTTTACCCAAGAGGCCCTGAAGGGTTCCAAGGGGCGGGTGGGAGAAATGGGGAACCATGAAACCTTTTGCATAGGAGCCTCACAAAACAGCCTCTGGTGAGAAGTTATTGAGACCCGGGGAGGTCTGTGGTCTGGGCTGTTAGGAACTAAGGACGATAAAACAGACTAATAAAAGTGATGTGTTGTGCACGTCCCATACAATGTCTATGAAAACCAATGGCAGACCTCATTTAGGGGCACAGGAGTCGGAACAATGGTTAACATATGTATCAGATTATAGCAAACACATGCAAAAGGTGAAGAGTAGGGGGAGACCAGATGCTGGAGCCACAGTTCTATCCCAGCGGAGAACACTGGGACTTGTATACCGCCTGGGAGTTCATATAATTCATGGCTAGCCATGTACAAAGACTTTTTGCAAGGGCCAATAAATAGCAATTGGAAGGTTATGGGTTACTGATGGATTTAGAGCACGTCTTCTAGCTTGCTGCAATTAAAACTGATGAAGAGCCTTTGCAGAAAGTGACGAGTGGACTGGCACTTGGGGATGTGAATTTCATTTCTGCCTTTTGCACTAGCCTTCACATTATTGCAAACTCTACAGCTCAACCCTGTGCGTGTTTATTTGAAACTGAAGGCCACTGAGTTGCTTGGGGCTGACAACAGTAAGTAGTACTTTTTTTCTGGAGGGATGCAGGGGGACGCATACCCCTAAACATTTTGTGAATCTTTGTACTTTTGTCCATTTACTATATTTATTTTTCCCAATTTGAACTATAAAACGATGATTTTCTTGAGTCAAAATAAGAGTACCCCAAACATTATTTGTTAAGAAAAAAAAGTGCCAATGAGACAAATTAGACACGGTGCTAAAGATCATAGAGAGCCAGTGTGGTGTAGTGGTTAAGAGCGATAGACTCGTAATCTGGGGAACTGGGTTCGCGTCTCCGCTCCTCCACATGCAGCTGCTGGGTGACCTTGGGCTAGTCACACTTCTCTGAAGTCTCTCAGCCCCACTCACCTCACAGAGTGTTTGTTGTGGGGGATGCAGGGAAAGGAAAATGTTAGCCACTTTGAGACTCCTTCGGGTAGTGATAAAGTGGGATATCAAATCCAAACTCCTCCTCCTCCAACTCTTCTTCTTCTTCTTCTTCTTCTTCTTCTTCATCATCATCATCATCATCATCATCATATTTGAAGCGATGTGGTTGGTTTCTTGATGTCAAGAGCCACCTTAGAAGGTTTGATGTTGTGTCATGAAGGGGGGTGAGAGCAAGGTTTCCCTCTCTAGTTGTGCTCCTTATTAGAGTCTCCCTGGTGCAGCAGCTGTTAGCCTCAAAAGACAAAATCCCGATAGATGTTTCTAGTGACATGTCTAGTTTGGCTCTAAGTGTGCCTGAATAGGGTTTCAGCCTTAGGCCTTAGGCAAATATTATCTTTATAACTAAGGAATGTGGCTAATAAATGAAACCAAGATGGAAACTAGTTTTGTCCCGGGTAAGTGATTAACAGTATCAAAGCAGAAAGAAAGCTGCTTGCAAGATTTAAGGTTTTTATTCTTAAAACCTGTGCCTTCTATTGCAAATAGAAATTTTCCGTGTAAAATTCAAATGGATCTGGCCATTTTCTCACCCATTTCCATCCCCGCCAGTGTGTGATACTCAGCTCTTTTCTGTTATAAATGTCAAGAAACAACGGCAGGTTTGGGTGGCACTACTGCTTATCAACTCTGTGCATTCTTTATTATGAATGAGAGCAGTAACTATGATTGCATAGCCCATTGATTCCAATAGTGAGTCTATGCTGATTATGACTTAGCAGGTTACCACCATCTAAGGGACTGCCAGAATGTCAGAGTTAGGTTCATTTGTCATCCTGGATCCCCTCTGGGAGCCAATTTGAAAGCAGGAGGCGGCTGCTACCGCTTCATCACTTTGTGTTGCTTCGAGGAGACAAAGAGGAACTTGTTTGCTACTTGCTTTCATCTCAGTGCATTATCAGCCCTATTAAAAATAAGGAAAGAGCTCTTTCCCTCAGACTGAGCAGTGCCACCAAAGAGAGAAAAGAGAGAGAGAAAGCAAAAGGTAGCTTTTTATTCAAAGGATCTAAAGACCCCCAACATATCAATCATTGTCACGTGTGATCGCAGCTAGGAGTATAAGAGAAATCTGTAGCCTGTCAGCCTTGCAGACAGATTCAGTGGTTATATGAGCAAAACCAAAGTGTACAAATCACTGAATTCTCATTACAAAAGACCCTCAGAATAGAGGGACTTCACATCTAGCTGTGGTGAGAGAGGAGCCATTTATTCCACAGCTGTAGTGTACCCTACACTTTCTCTTATATGGATTACTCTTGATATGTGTTGGGGTTGGAGAAGCAAGTATGAGTCACATTTGCTCGTATGTGGGATTGGCTTCCTTTATATGGATCAAGGCTGGCCAGATTGACATTTGTTTGCCAACCAAGTCATTCTAGATAAACCTAGAACCTTTATTAGGCTTTGATTCACCACACAAAAATATATAAACACAAATAACTTTTCTTGTAAAGGTCTTGTAAGGCTGACAGCTAGCTATGTACATGAAACACTGTGGACATCTGAAAGTGTTGCACAGATGTGTAGGTGTAGCAGTAAAGTTTTTGTAAAGGATTTTATGGATCTGTTTTCCGACACTGCAATTACTTAAAGCAGGCACAGGCAAACTCCGGCCCACCAGAAGTTTGGGACTACAATTCCCATCATCCCTGACCACTGGTCCTGTTAGCTAGGGATGATGGGAATTGTAGTCCCAAGCATCTGGATGGCCAGAGTTTGCCTATGCCTGACTTAAAGCACACACCCCAGGATTGCCGAGGATCAGGCTTGAAGATTGTATACAGAACTCTCTGAATTTTTCAGCCACATGGGAAACAATTAATGCCTCTGAGTGTCTATCTGGTTATTTTGTGTGTTGCTAGTTAAGCATGGTCATTGCAACAAACCATCAAGTTCACAGCAATTGGAGAAAAAAATGTTTTATGTGAAAAAGCCTTTAGCTATTTCTCTCAAAGAGTTCCTTTAATGCCCTCAGATGGTCCTCTCTGCAAGTGTCTCATAGGGCATATGTTTTAAAGTTTGAGCTTAATAGTCCTAAACTGACATTCCCCTCTTCCAGTTGACAGCATCCGACCACAATGTGCTATAATAATGAAGGCCATCCAACATGACACTGACCTATTTTTTCTTAAAACACCACCAACAAAAACATATTTTGGTTCCTGACTTTTGCTCCTGTTACTAAGCGCATCGGCTCCATCTGTACTATGCATTTAAAACAGGAGCATATCACTTTAAACAGTGATGGCTCCCCCCACAAAGACTCCTGGGAACTGTAAGGGGTTCAGAGAACTGATTGACACCCTTGGTCCCCTCAGCGAGCTGCAGGTCTCAGAGTGGTTTAACAGTCAATCCCTCTTCCTAGAGAATTTTGGGAATTGTAGCTCTGTGAGGGAAATAGGGATCTCCTGATCACTGTCAGCACCATGAACAAACTACAGTTCCCATGATTCTTTGGGGAAAGCCATCACTTCAAAGTGGTATGCAACTGCTTTAAATGTACAGTGATACCTCGGGTTACAGACGCTTCAGGTTACAGACACTTCAGGTTACAGACTCTGCTAACCCAGAAATAGTACCTCAGGTTAAGAACTTTGCTTCAGGATGAGAACAGAAATCATGCAGCAGCAGCAGGAGGCCCCATTAGCTAAAGTGGTACTTCAGGTTAAGAACAGTTCCAGGTTAAGAACGGACCTCCAGAACAAATTAAGTACTTAACCCGAGGTACCACTGTATAGGGAAGATAGCGCCTTATTAAAAGAAGGGGAAGAATCTGTGAGGGAACAAAATGGAGAACAGAAGGAGGCACATGCTCTATGCAAAGAAAACAGGAGGCTAAGCTAAGAAGTGATTCATGCTGCCTAGATTAAGCATCTTCCGTACAGTGTGAGAAGCTTCCTGTGGGTTATAAGGGCCTGCTAAAGTGAAAACAACCCTGCTGGCCGTAAGTCTGAAGCCTTACACATTCTTATAAAGTTCTGTCAGCAGTATCAAATAGTTTATAGCCCTGCATCAAATTAAGAACTGATTTCATCTAGCATCACCAGACATATCAGGTCAACGGATTACGCAATGTTTTTTATTATTCTCATCTTAGTGATCAACATTGCAGGGATGGTCAAATGGGATATTCCCCTTGGTAACTTGGATGACTATGATGCCCTTTTCAGAGAGCCAAATGCCTGCAAAATCTCAACTGGAAAATATCTATATATATTCAGCTGTCAATTATTATGATTTTATTTGGGTGTGCCAAAACTGGGGCCATGATGATGAAGTTTTCAGGTCTCATGAGGACAATCCACCCAATTAGGTGTTCCGCTGTGGAATTCATGAAGCATTATGCAATTGGATCATGTGATGTGGGTGGTTCAGGCATTTAGCAGTTAATCCTTGAGTGTTCTGGGTACAGGATGATGCAAATGCATTTCAATTTTGATGCCAAAGTGGAGTTAAAACTGCACAGTTAATAGTACTGTGTCATTAAGTTTGTGTGCCTTCCAGTTTTCTGGATTCAGTTCATGGCTGAGTGTGAACTGGCAGCTAATGAAATTGTATCATGCTTTGGATGATTTGAGTGTAAACACACGTACCCAATTAATAAACAGATAAGTAATTTATCCAAAAATAAAAGACACAAAGAGTTCAACTTGGATGTAAAGATTTATCAAATAAACAGGCTCTGCTGCTATGATTTCTATTGGAATAGATGAATGAGCAATGAAACAGCAGAAATTACAGAGTATTTAGCTCAGTGTTGCCCAGAGCATTGCTTCCCCATGAATGCTTCTAGATCTTCAACCTTTTGCTCAGTTACTCCTCTGGACATAGCAATTTACACCACGACGTCTTTTTAGAGCTCATTAGTTAAGGGTGCTTCTGAAATTCTCCCCACTCAAACTCCTCATTGGATTTTGGGATTTTGAATAACTTGACTTTCTTTCTGAAGGACCAATGCATGGGAAATCCTCCATTGTTCCATTTTGCACAGTGTGCTCATACCAGCCATGCATCCATCTCCTCTACCTAGAGCACAGGGGCAACCTTCCCTGTCCCCCTCCTTCCAAGGCACCTATTCAAAGATTAAGGGGAAGGAGGAGCACAATGACCGCTCCCCGCATAAAATGGGGGGTGACCTTTGCGTGGACGCGTGCAGCCCCTGGATCTGGAGCGGCTCCATCAGCATAGGCTTGGCTTTGCCTTCCCTCAGGTGGGATACCTGGAGGTCTCCGCCTACCTCAGTCAGTTGTCCAATCCCACCTGGGGGAAGCGTTGCCAAGGAGACCAGGCCAGGTAGGGGCGGGATTACCTGCCCACACAATAGAGGGAGGCTCTTACCTGGGAATCCTCACTTGGCTCCAGAGCTTCTCCCACCCTACCCACCCTCAGTTAATGTCTTATTTTGCAGGTTAACTTTTCTTCACAGGTATGCGGGCGCTGCTACGTTAAGGTCACTGTTAAAGGGCCGGAAAGGAATTTCCCTGCATTGGCAGGTTTTGCCTTTCCCATAGCAAAACGTCACAACTTTGGCGGTATCAGGCCTTGGGCGGAATCCTTTAGTCCATCTTCCTCTTTGCGGCGGCGATACCAGGGTTCCCCATTAAAGGGGTTTCTGAAGGGAGGCTTTGACCATACGCCGAAAGCTCGTCATTGCTCTCCCCTGCGGCTGCAGCGTAACGGGGACGGCTATCTCCGCTTCAACATATGTTCTCCAGAGCCGGCCCATCCCCCCCCACTGGATAACCCTGATGCTCCCTAGGTCCCCGGCTGGGGACTGGGGAGGGAGAACGCCCAATGCCTGAGCCAAGGTCTACCCACATTTGAAATTTAATAAAGGTGTGGCCAATTTAATCCCATAGCACGTTGTCTTGAGTTGTTATTCCACATGACAGGGGGGACCACTCGGGATCTGGGGACTCCGCCTGTCCACGCAAATGGATCAAGAACAGTTTGCGCATGAAGGACTCTGCCACATGCCCCCTGAATCTGCATTACATCCTTAAGAAATATCTTCTTACCAGGGGCTGCCACCCCTGCTCAAAGTGTTCCCAACCCTGCCAACTGGTGGCCACACAACCTGCAGAGTGATGACATTTTCCCTTACAAAAATATTCTATAGGAAGATATACAGTGTTTTCATGCAACATTAATAACGAATGGCTTATTGGTCAAAGGTTGACTTCATTTGCTATTGGTGGGTGCAATGGAATGCAAAGCAGATCATTTTCTCTTGGTTGTATATATTTGATGGAAACATAAGTCAAAGGCATACAAGGTGCAACTATATTATGAAGGTATTGTTTCAAATGTAGTGACTTTTCTGGCCAGAAGCTTCTATTTTTATTTTGTTTTAAAGAAAGCAATGAGCTTTGAGTGTCAGGCTGGATACTCAAAGGACTTAAGTTAATGCAGCACTAACGTCCACGGAAGATGGATCTGATTACTATAGAATACTTTATTCAATACTCAGGACAGGGAACAAACCATCAACTCATAAAGTCAATAAAGACAACATAGCTGCTTCTTAAAAAGATTGCCAGGGAACATGATATCTACAGTGTGGTTAACTATGAAATGTTCAAATCACAAATGAGCCAGGTGGTGAGCATCTGGATTATTTTAGCAATCAGTGAACGGAAGCTGGGCACGTGACTTCTGCCAGAGGCCAAAGGGCAAAACTGGCTATGATTATCTTGTAAGTCAAATGAAATGGTGACCATAGTCCTGAAAAAAAAGAATAAAAAAAAAGAACCCGTGAATAAATTGGTTTTTAAAAAACAAAAACAAAACAACCCTTAATGATTTGCCTTCATGCTTGATCCTAATTGTTGCAGGAGTATTTTGCTTCAGAGATTACTTACATGTTAACTCTGCTGAGTGCTTGCTGTAGCAACCCAGTAATAAAATGGAAGTTTGGTGGTCAAGTGGGATTGGTGGGACAATAGCTGCATTTCTGGCTTTGTTTCTCCTTGTGCGATTAAATTCATGTGCGGGGAAGCAGGAGTATGCTAATAAGCCCTGCCCCCTCTAACATGTCATCATCTTTTTGTTTACGGCCCTTTGGGAGCTGGAGTGACCTTTTGGAGTGGGGAGCTTTCCCATCTTTGTCTTCATTAACTTTCTGCAGGTGAAGCTTCAGTTAGGGATAGATGAATTTGCTGGTTTCCATTTTTCCATTTTTCCATTTTTCCAATTTTATGTGTGGTTCTCTACATTTCCACATCAGTCTGAGGTTGTTGTTGCTTTTATATATGTTGTTTTTATATGTTTTTATGGACAGATCCTGAAGCTGAGGCTCCAATACTTTGGCCACCTCATGAGAAGAGAAGACTCCCTGGAAAAGACCCTGATGTTGGGAAAGATGGAGGGCACAAGGAGAAGGGGGCGACAGAGGACGAGATTGTTGGACAGTGTTGTCGAAGCTACCAGCATGAGTTTGACTAAACTGCAGGAGGCAGTGGAAGACAGAAGTGCCTGGCATGCTCTGGTCCATGGGGTCATGAAGAGTCGGACACGACTAAACGACTAAACAACAACATCATATGTTGTTTTTATATATACATTTAAAAAATCCTTATGAAAATTTATTAGCATTTTAGTCTTCTATCTTTGTATGCAGTTTTGCCCAAAACAGACAACTTTGATATATGCATTTTTAATGCACGCTTTCTCTTAGTGTATGCATTTTTGTACACCTTATTTGGCTGCAGAACTGCACTGCCAAATTCAGAGTGATGTACGTTTTGAAAGGCGGCTTTGTCTTGTTTCACGGAACGTTTCAGAAATTAGGAAGGTTCACCTTTAAATGAGAACTGAATCAGATTTCTCCCTCAGCCCTACCACCAAGTTATGAAGGGCTATACAAAAGTGGAAAGTGATGCAGCAGAGGGGCGGGGCGCTTGGCATCTCCATCACATGATTTTAATTGTGTGAGGAAAAAGAACACTGGAATAGGACTATCACCTTGCCAGTATCACACCTAACTGGGAGCCATGATGGCTGTGGTCTGGGGTCAAACCTCAAGGAAGCACCAACCATGCATCCAATTGAAGAACCACATACATCAGCTCACCATTTCATCCCATATTTCATTCTCTTTTTCAAATGTTACTGGAGTAGTCTGGGATTCAGCCAGGGTGAAGTGACAACTATGCCACAGAACTAACATTTCAGGTGGGACTATATAGTAATCCTTCCTGAAAGAACCTGCTGAGATATGGTCTCTCATGAAACCTGGGTCACATCAGCACCATACATTGAAAGCAGTCTTAACCACTTTAACAGTCATGGCTTCCCCAAAATAATTCTGAGAACTGTAGATGGTGCAGGATGCTGTCCTCATTGATCTAATATTCCCAGGACTCTTAAACAACAGCTCCCAGTGGCATAAGAGTGCTTCACATGTATGGTGTGGGTGCGACCTTTGAAAGTCCGTATTGAATTTTATTTTCTTCAGTTAATCACTATAGCTTTGTATTCTCTTCTTGCTCTGTGGTGGTCAATATGTTTTTAAAAAATTCATTTGCAAGGACAGTTTGTTCCCCTCTGAAATTCAGAATGTCAACAAATAATTCAGAAGCAATGAGAGCTCCTGCAGCCATTATTAGCTCAGAGTGTCGTTTTATGATTCTCTAATAAAGCCCTTCATAAAACTAACAATGTTTACAATGGCTATAATCATGGCAACTTAACAAAAGCTTTACTTCTGGGATCCCCACTCTCCATTACCAATAAAATCACTGGGAAATTTACTGATTCCAGTGGCTTGTTGAAAAAGTTCCAGATAGCTTCTATCCTGCATTTTGCTTTTGCAAAATAATTTGTTTTACAAATATCTGGGTGCCATTTCTTTCACAATGCAATGCAGGCTACAATTTCTGCAGGTATGTTGCTTCCTGCAATGCGACTCTTTGGCTTACTTCATGCTGCAAAGAAATCCTGTTATGTGTACTATATCTGAGTGTTTTTCATGACCATGAGCAATGCTTGTTTTTTTGGTGCAGAACTATTAGAATTAGGTCAGTATTTTTTTTTTATTTAACTACTCAGAGAGATTTGTTGGAGTGAAACTTTAAACTTGTGTTGAAGCATAAATCACCCATCAATGGTCACTTCTCTGATTTGGTTCAGATTCCTTCAGATTTCACAGATGTTCTTCGTGTTATGCAATTATGAGTGTTGAAAAAGAAAACAAACTTCTCCATTTAACGTCTCCCTTTCTCCTTCCAGACTCATTGACTGATGAAGGGTATCTTTAATGGGTCGTGATTAATGAGGAGCATAAAATGGAATAATAAATTATTAGAGTGTATGTGAATCTCTCTAGATAGATCTGTGTATATATGTATATCAATAGTTCTAGCTAAAGTATTATACAAAGAAAGCAGTGGGGTTATCTGCAGAGCAGGCACTCCTAAAGAAAAGGAAAAGGAAAAAGAACCAAACCCAGACCTTACTTAGTGAGCAGTGTATGAAAACTCTACAATTTGCAAAGAAGCAGATAATTCCCCAACTGAGTCAACAACCAAGGGGCAAAATGGGTTTTGAGACAGAAATGGACCATATAGAAAAACAGTGCTTAATCACTGCTAATTAAAAGTCAATATTCTAAGGGGGGGGGGACAGCAAACCCAACGTGGTAGCCACCTGCCTTCTCTTTGGCAACTGTTTGGAAGATTTGTAACTTGCACTACATTGGGAGTGCTGCCTGTAAGTGTATCACCTGGTTGGAATTTTTCGCGGAGCTTGAATTTTTTACAAAACATCCCCAGTCAGGCAGAACTGTGCAAATTAAATTGGATTTACATTACAAAATAGGTACCAAGTTCAGGCATCGAGGAAATGCCCGGGGGGAGGGGGACAAAAGCTGTGTAGAAAATGGGGGAAAGAACTGAGCCCTGGTCTAGGTAAACAACATTAAAAGGGTGGATTTGACTAAAAGTGCAATCAATTTGCTCTTGCAGCCTTCCTGAAGGCATCTTGGCTGGCCACTGCTAGAAACAGGATGCTGGGGCTAGATGGACCCTTGGTCTGATCCAGCAGGGTTCTTAAGTTCTTATGTTCTCAAATGGAAATTCCAGCTTCATCTACCCTGAGGGTACAGAACTGAGACACATAAGAATGAATTAAATGTCAGAGGAAATAAACAGATTTTGGTACACCATAAGAAAGTGGCTGTGAAGTTATTATAGGATAAAGTGTGCAGGGTCACAATGGCCTGACCCTCCTGTTTAACCCACCCCCACCCTCCACTGTAAAGGAAAATGAGAAACTTATTTCAGTAACCCCCACACATCAGGATCCAGTTCGTGACTGAATAGTATACAGTTGACTAATTTGATTTTCCAGGAATAGCTGAATCCTCTCTGACTTGTTGCAGGTTGTGTTATCAAAATATGGGGCTTGCCCCTGCAACACAGAGAGGTATGTATATGAGGATCTGTAAATATGGAATTGTTTCCATATGCTGTCAAGATTGCATCTACTTTGGGAATGTCATTACAGTCCAACATAATCTTGCGTAAGCTGTAATGTAAACTGAAATCTTATTGCAATTTATTAACAATTGGAAATGAATCCAGGCTTTAAGTTTGGAGAAGCAGAAAAGCGAAAAGGAACTCGGCATATCCCTTCCAACGAGCCACCCTCAAAATCAAAGTCACTAGGGCTCCCATCCTGACTCATAGTGCAGGAGGGTCCACCACATCCACTGTACTATCACAGTGTAGGCTCTGCCATTCACAGATTAGCCTGCAAAATATGGATGGCCTTATCTCAATGAGTAAACGGCTAACTCAGTGATAGAGCACACATTTCCCAGGTCCAATCCCTGGTATCTTCAGGTAGGGCTGTCTGAAATTTAGAAAGAGAGTCCTAATGTAGAACACTATAGACCAGCCTTCTCCAACATGGCCCCTTCCATAGGTTTTGGACTACAAATCCCACCGGACCTAGGAAGGTATGCCAATGGTTGGGAATGATGGGACAATACTGAGCTAGATGAGATAACTTACTTTGACACTGTTTTCTATGCTCTGGAGCACACCTTTTGAAAACACACCACCACATTAAGAACAGCCTTATGGAACCAAACGTATTCTCCAGGTAGCCACTGAGAGCAGCTAGTTAAGGATGTAAGAAGGGCTGGGCCATTTTGCTACTTGAGGCAAAAAAGAAAATAGTGCCCCACCACCACTGCCCCCCTGCTGCTACCATGTGAGGTAACTGGAGGCAGCCCAGGGTAGGCCCAGGGTGCTGAAGGCAGCAGGGAAGAAAAAAGGAGGCTGCAGAGGAACAGATGGCAGCAGGTGGCAGTGAATGAGGAGAGTGACAAGTGCAGGAGACAATGAGTGGCACGTTCATTGGGGCCTAGATCTGCCACGCCTCCTAGCTGTCCCCAGCCTGCCACCTGAGGGAACTGCATCATGGGTGGACTGGCCCTGGATGTATGCCTTGACCGCAAGAGGGAAGGCTGAAATATTTCTGCATATTACACTACACACCATAACCCCCCCACAAACTAACATGCTTGGGTCAACTCACTGGACTATTCCTCTAACAACACAGTAGGTCTCAGATGTTTCAAAAGGAAATATAGGAACAGGGTCACATGGGGCATTTTGGCTGATGCCAGGAACTTCATCCTTCTCTGTATGAAGACCAAGGAAAGGAGTTCATGGAGGTTAAATTGTAAGCCAACACAATTTGTGTTGTATAAAATCATTACTGATGCCAGGGCATGCCCATTCATGCATCAGCCTTAGCTTCCCAGTTCCTGGCTTAGAGCTAATATGAGATTCTGGTCTTAAGCCAACAGGGTGTTGTTGTTTTTAAAAAATCACCGAATTAGTGTTTGCCATTGATAATTGATCATTCATTTCCCTAACTGTGACGATCAAATCTTCAAATAAGCCCTCTTAAGGGTGACATACTATTCCGCTCCAAAACCAGCTAAAACTTGCTAATCCAGGGAAATGTTTTGTAATGACATCAGTGTGATATCTGGCTTCATATCCAGAAATGATACGCACGTTGACTCGGTATCCTGATGTGACTTTCCATGCTCTATGAACCATTTGTTAAATGGATTTCCATTTCATTGGAAACAAATAAACTCCTTGCCCCGCATGCCAAGCATCAGCATAGCGATGAGTGAAAAGGGAGAGGCATTCCAAGGAGAGGTCAGCAAGGAACTTTGGGTTAAAAGAAGGTATGCAAAGCCTTGTGGCAAGTATTAAATATGCCATTTCCTGCTACAATAATGCAGATTTAAAGAAGCACGGAGTTCTTCAACCCTACTGTTCTGGTTCCACATGGTGAGAACCCTCATACGTTAGCTTGGCATATTTTGAATCTTCTGGTCCCATTTCCCCCGATATTGTTACACTTGCAGCTCCTACAGTTCCTGGCCACTGATCGTGCTGACGTGGGCTCCTGGAAGCTGGAGTCTAATGACATCAGGAGGGCCACAGGCCCCTCATCCCCAGGCCACATCTTATACCTTATCCTAGAGATCCTAAGAAGCAGCTCTGTCTATAGCTCCTGATCTCAATCCTCTTCACTGTGTTCTCTTCACTATGTTTAACAAACACAGCACTGTCTTTCAATAGTCCCAACACTACAAAAATCTGTGGAATTTCCACATACTCTATAAGGGATGAAATAACACTGATTTAGAATTCTTTTTGTGACATAATGTGAGTTCCTGTCCTTTTGAAGGCTGTTGAATGGTTTTTAGCAAACTAGGACCCAGACCGGAATGAAAGTGGAGTTTTGATGAATTTGAAAGAAGCCTTGCTGGACTGTAAAAGCTATGCACATACACTTCCCCTCCTTAACCCCCAAACAAATAGGGAAAGCTTTCATTTTCAAGACAGTGGAAAGAGGAAAGCCGTTCTGGTGGTTGCTTAAAGAGCGTTTAGTAATTTTATGCATACTCTCTTGGGGACTGAGTGATGAAAACGCCTGCATGTTTTAACACAGCCTCTTGCATGTTTCGGTTCAAAAGAGAAATGGCAAAATTACTGGAACAAACCCTAGGCTAATGATCTACAGTGTTATTCCCTGCTGGGCATGACATTGAGCAAGCAGAATGAATACACTCATGGTAGGAACCTCTAAATTCGGGTTCTCTTATTCTTAGTTGTAATGGTAGTCACTGAACGTTAAATTTTTCTTGAATCTACTGCTTATCACCTTTGCAGTGCCCTTAGTTTTCATCATACATTCCTGGTCTGGATCTGACTGCAACATTATCTAGTAGTTGGTGAGTATAAGGTAATTTCTTTGCAGCAGGCGTTGCTCTCCAGCCCCAGACCTGCACAGACGAGAGCTGTGGTTAAAAAAAATCTGAGAGGCACCAGGTTGGCCAAGGGTGCACTGGCGGAGGAAGGGAGGGGCAGGGGGAGCGCACCACCCCTGGCACCATCGGGGAGGGGGGTACCATTGCGGCTGTTCCCCTGAACACTCGCCACCCCTCCCCACCGCGCTGGGTGCCATGTCCCCGCAGGCAGTGCCACACATGGGCGGTGTACCATGCCCCCAGGACGCACGCCACATTCCCAGGATGTGCGCCAGCCTTGCCCCCACCTGCTCTCCACCCCTGGTACCAGAGCTTGCAGCTTCACCACTGCAAGGGTGCTTTGGAGATACTCCCGCAATACTATGGTTCCCAGTAATCCCTGTAAGGGATGCAGGAATGAAAGGGAACCACGAAGAAAGCTAGCCAGAAGGGGAGGGAAGAGCTATAGATTAGAACTGTAATGCAACGAAGAGGTTAAAGCACCTCATTTGCTGTCCCAAGAGAAACCTGATAGAGATACAACAGTCACCAGAAGAAGCAGTGGCAATTTTGTATGATTTTGCAGAACATGCTTGCCACCAACGTGATATTCTGATTTCTTTCTTCTTAATTTCCCCCCATGAGACTTGCATTACATTCCTAATTGGAACATTACCCCCAACCATCAAGAAGTCTATCCAGATTATCAGTCTTCCAGCCATGTCTTTAACATTTGTCTGTGATTGTTCTCCAAGTCCCATTCCAAGACACTCTGCCACAGTTCACCTGAACCTATTTGTTTTATTCAATTTATGAGCCACCTAACTGAAAATATTCTCTAGGAAACAAATACAGTGATCTAGATAACATTAAAAGAAGCCGTACAATAGCTTCTTACAATAAAACCGCAAATCTCTAAAAGCAACACAGTAATAGATAAAACTCAGCCATAAAATCCAGCTGCAGGTGCTTCCAGACTGCTGTTATTTCCAGATGAGATTCAGTCACATGCTGGCAAATTCAAGTTGAGCAATCATAGTTGAATGGGAGCTCTTGCACAAACCACTTCCACTGAAGATCATACTTTTTGTGATAAGGAAAATGATGGCAGGAAAGTCCTGGAATATGTGGGATAACACTTGCTGTGATGTGGTGTTATCTAGCCTCCCCACAAACAAATGAGAATGAATGTTCATTAAATAGTGGCTGGAACAATCCAGCCAGATGGGTGGGGTATTATTATTATTATTATTATTATTATTATTATTATTATTATTGCCATCTAACCTCCCCGCAAACCAATTAGGCCAAATGCTCAATGAAAAAGTTAGCTGGAAGCGGCCATAGACTCAAATTAAAACTGCAGAACCTAATCCCTACAAAATTCGGCCCAGCTAGAAACACTAAGAAGTGGCCCAAGTGCTAAAATAAAACAGGGTGTTAGGAAATGTTAAAATGTGTTAAAACAACAATTACCTTAAGTCAATGTGCACATGCTAAGCAGCAGATAATATTGGACTAGTGGTGGATTTCGTAGACTTAAATAAAAATAAGGATCGATTCTGCATTATATTACTAGACGCTGAGAAGGCTTTCGACAACATTTATAAACAGTATATGAAGGTAGCTTTAACTAAATTTGGATTCCAGTGGACTTTATAAAATGGATTAAAGTATTGTATGTTTCACCAACATCTAGTTAAACATCACCAACATCTAGTTTCACCAACATCGAGTTAAAATGAACAATATTATGTCTGCTCTTTTTCCAGTGCCTCAAAGGTGTCAGCCAAGGATGTCCACTTTCACCTTTGCTTTTTGATATATGTTTAGAACCCCTGGCTTGCGCTATTAAACAACATTGTGAGATTCACGGAGCAGTTCACAATCCAGCTGAATACAAAATGGTATTGTTTGCAGATGATATCCTT
Source organism: Podarcis erhardii (assembly GCF_964252035.2). NCBI lineage: Eukaryota > Metazoa > Chordata > Lepidosauria > Squamata > Lacertidae > Podarcis > Podarcis erhardii. Next base: position 59,256,291 of record NC_138510.1, read on the forward strand.
CTGTTAGATTAGGAATACAGGTTTGAAGCCTCAAACCTGTATTCCTTATCTAACGTGCAACAACAGCTCTATATGTATCACATGAAAAAGAATAATAATTGAGGGAAACCCCAGAGAAGTAAGTTTCCAGCAACAGGCTATCAGGGACTAACTTGCCACAACTCCAGAGGGCACATCAAAAGAACCTTATAAGCCAAAGCTGAAAGAGAGCTTGAAAAGTCACAGGAAGACAGAATACACTTTTTTTTTTTTGCAAGCACCATGCATTCAGACATATGAACTGACCCTTAGTAAAACCACAGAGATAACTCAAAACAATTTTTCTATAATCTTGTAAAGAATTGTGCTGATGTTGCTTCTTAATAAATATTCCTCTGGTTTACAAGCTGCATCTTGAAATTCTCAATATGACATCTAATAAACATAACAAATCCCAGCCACATCCCAGCAGCATTTGCTTCAAATTAGTGCCTGAGCTTGGAGTCCAGTTCAGGGGTGTCTGTGTTCCTTATGCATAAAACCTGCCCTCCTTCAAATAACAAATGTAACAAATCAGTCAAATGACCCCACAAAGGCTCCCCAAATGAATGAGTCTCATTGTTTTTAGGAGACTTCAGTGTTACCCAAGGAATTATGCCTTCAGGGAGATTTGTCCTGAGATTTCCATTTGCTAATGAAGAAGGATGTATTGGATTAATCAGGTGCAAAAAGGCCTCGGTAAACCTTTCCAAACTCTGCTTTCAGTTAGGTACATCTGTATACTAACATCAATTCTAGACTTTCCATGAATCCAAAACTGCACAAGAGAAAGAGCTATCAGTTGTTCCTAGGTAACCCAAACAAAAGCACATTTACAGGGCTTCTGAAGGTAGGGAGAAGCTTTTCACACAGCATCATAATAACTCTGAAGCTCTCTCAACATTCCACACCGTTGAATTTTGGGTGGTGCAGTCTTAGGTCAGGACATCACCAGCACTCCATGCATCAGCATTGGTGACCACACAATTGAGGTGGTAGACAAGTATATCTACCTGGGTTCCACTATAACCAGCAATCTCTCAATTGACACTGAGCTAGACAAGCATTTTGGGAAGGAAGCTACAGCAATAGCTCGCATCTCCAAAAGGGCATGGGAGAATGTGATGCTAACATCTAATACCAAGATGAAGGTCTTACCAGGCTTGCGCATTGAGCACACTGATTTATGGAAGTGAGTTGTGGGCAACTTACAACTGTCAGGAGCGACACCTCAACACCTTCCACATGCACTGTGTCAGGAGGATTTTGGGTATCACATGGCAGAACAGAATTCCCAACAAAGATGTGTTTTCTCAAGCCAACCTTCCCAGCATGTTCTCATTCCTATCTCAGCAATGTCTGCACTGGCTTGGTCATGTCCATAGAATGGAGGATGGCAGGATCTCCAAGAATGTGCTCTACAGGCAAGCTGGCTTCAGGTATCTGGCCCACTGGAACACCAATTTTGCATTACAAAGATGTTTGCAAATGTGACGTGAATGCTGGCAACCTCAACCCGGCCATGCTGGAATCCCTTGCAGACAACCACAGTGCCTGGAGACATCAATAGCAGTGACTAGAGGAGGAATGACTGCTGGAAGGAGCGCAGAAATAAGAAATGCCATAGTGCATCTGCAACAGCACACCCAAATGCCTTCATCTGCCCCACCTGCAACAAAACATGTCTCTCTTGCATCAGTCTGTACAGCCACAGCAGACACTGCAACCTTCCAAGAGCTTGACTTTACCCGCAAAGGCGCACTGCTTCATTGTACCCTGAGACAGATGGATGCCCACAATGAAAAGTGTTGGTGTGGGCAGTGCAGAGTTTCATTAATTTGTGGGGAGGAAAACCTGGGGGAAGGGGATTGGAATGGAGTGGCATTTACAACTGCACTCCCCTCCCACAAAGAAATATCCATAAAATCTTGTAGCTCTGACATGCTCCCAGGAAGCAAAGGATTATGACCTCAGTTGCTTTTCTTCCCCACAACCACCACCCAAGACGGAAATGTCCATTGTTAGAAAGGAGCAGCTTGAACTCATGATGCCTTTGGATGGCAAAGCGATTTCACAACAATACCATTGTCCTCAATCAGGATAGATTCACCAACAACATTGAAAGTTCTGGTACATCTTAATGGTTAATCATTATATCCTACATGGAGAGTTTTATTCTAACAAATCCCTAAAAATCAAGCTTTATGAATTTATACTTGGTCTTTGCAGAATGTTTTCAATCACATCAGTCTAAACACTGAGTAGTATTTTAAACAGATGTAGGCCATCAACTTCTCTAAACACTATAATTGTTTGGCAGGCCTATTGCTTACATTTAAAGATATAGTGTGCAAGAATACGTAGAGATACCAGGGACACACTTTCTGTTTTTAACCCCAAAATACAATTTATGTCAGAGGCCCCTAACTCTACCCCTGTAAAACCCTTTTTAATGCAAAAAGGCCTGGCATCAAACCTCAACCATTATCCCACATCTTTATATAGCTGTGAGCTCCAGGCCCTGCCATTTTATAATATTTTGTTTGCTGGGTTTGATATAAGGATGTGGTTTGGACTGCAACCCTAGCTCTTTGTTCTCATTAGGTTGTATAAAACAACACAGATATTATGAAGTTCTCAACTGGAATTCTCAACTGCTTGTGTTGCACAAAGCAAGAAATGCTGGATTTCCAAAGAGCTGAGCAGTCTAGAAGATAAAGAGGTATAGCCAGGTGATTCTCTGAAGAACAGTTATTTTAGCTTTCGCTGGCCTGTTTGGTTTAGATGGGAACTTTAGTCCAGCATCTGAACTGGCAGTGCGGTGTTTTCAGGACTGATGACACATGGTTCCACTGGGCTGTCCCACTACCAACATAGCAGTAGCATTCTGCACTAGCTGCAGCTTCTGGATCTTTCTCAAGGACAGACCCATACAGAGTGCAGTACAGGATATAGATGACTTAGAAGTGTGAGGCTTCTCATATATATAGGACACACACACACACACACACACACAAATATGGAAAGTCATTCCTTAGTCAAGTTAATTATTTTTAATGAAGTAGAGTAGAGTTGAGTGTAGTCCCCATTTCCCCCTGTAGCTTATTAGTTTGGAAACCAGTTTCAAGTATTTGGCATCTCTCCCTGACCACCACAGAGACCACTTTATCATTCCCATTCCCCACTTTCCCCTCATGGGCTTAGCTGGCTCTTACATCTCTGTTGGCTGATGCTGATTGATTGTATTAATATCACTGTAAATGTTCCACAATCTCATTTTTATAACACTTGTGGGGGTATGGAAGGAGGAATGGATGAGATTTATTGTGCCATGGCTCTTAAGGCTAGGTGGTGGTGGGGAATGCCATCTCTATTCTGTCGATTACTTTGAATTGTAAAAGCTTGCTTTGCAGTTAATGAAGTTATAGTGGGTCGACTGCATACCCTCCAACATTTCCCCAGTGAAAACAAGGACATCCTATTCTACTACTACTAGTAATACTACTACCACTAACTATTAACTATTTATACCCCACTCATTTTACTGGGTTGCCCCAGCCACTCTGGGCAGCTTCCAACATATATAAACACATAATAAAACAATATTATTTTAATACATTTTTAAAAATTCACTATACATGGCTGCCTTCAGATGGCTCAGGGGTCAGACGACTCCATACCCTCCAACATTTCTCCAGTGAAAATAGGGATGTCCTAAGGAAAAGCAGTTTCTTTCAAATAAGAAACTGCAAATCTGGAACTGTCCCTGGAAAATAGGGACACTTGGAGAGTCTACAACTGATGCTGGCTAGTTTGGGAAGCATGGAAAGATCCTTAGGATTTTTTATGGGTCCTGACCATCAAATGCACTCTACACAGGGCTCCCTTTGAAGAGTTTCCAGGAGCTTCAGCTTGCTCAAAATGGGGGTGGCTGGAGCTGGATATTGGAAATGCCCATTTCCAGGCCCAGTTCAGATTCAAAGTCTGGTTATTTGTATGTTTTGTTGTGGGTGCTGTGCACGAAGGAACAGAGATATGCTCTGAGATTGCAGAGTAATAAAAGTTCCAACCCTCTGGAAGTGATGTGGAGGGTGTGCAGAGGGCTGAGGAGAGGAAGGGGAAGCTGCAGAACTGGATATGGCCCATTGTTTTTAATGAGTGCCTTCTGTGCCAACTTCTAAATGTCTGCTGAAAAGTTTCCTATTCCACCAGGTCTATGCAGCCAGTTAAGAGTACAGCCCCCACAAGGGTCTATTAATGTTTGCTTTTAACTATTTTTTTTTCACCTGCTATTTTTAAAAACCTTTTATTATTTTATTGTTTGGTTTTATGTTTTTATACTGTGTGTGTATTTATGATACAGCGGTATATAAATATTTCTTATAAAATAAATAATAAATAATTGCTGGCTTGTTGTCCTTATTGGTTTGCCTTACATTTAAAAATATATATTATTATGTTTATTTTGTCTGTTGCTAGCCCCCTTGAACCGCATAAGGAAATGCAAGCTATAATATTGTAATGAATATATAAATAAATAAAGTAGAAAACAGAGCCTAGGATGTAGAAGGCTTCTTAAATTACTTATATGGCAGATTTTTACTATATATAGTTTTACTATATATAAATGCGTAGATCAGGCCAAAGGCCCATCTAGTTCAGAATCCCGTTCTCCCAATGCCCAACCAGCTGCCTGTGAGAAGCCCACAAGTGGAACATGAACACATCAGCACACGTTGCGATTTCTAGCAACTAGCATTCTGACACTGGAAGTATAACCTCGCTACTGTGTTTAGTAGTTGTTGATAGCCCTGTCCTCCATTGTCTAATAATCTTTTAAAGCCAGCCAAGTTGGTGGTCATCACTGCCTCCTGCGGGAGAGAATTCCCTTGTTTAAATAAACGACTAAACAACAACAACAACAACAACAACAGTGTTACAGAACCTTTTTCTTATCCACTTTCTCCACGCATGGTTTTTATAAACTTTTATCATGTCACCTCTTACTCTCTAACCTAAAAAAATCCCAACTGATCATTTTGGTTACCCATTTCTGAACCTTTTCCAATTCTGCAGTATCCTTTTTTTGAGGTAAGCTGGCCAGAGCTGCTCACAGTATTCCAAATATGGTCTCATCACAGATATGCATAACAGCATTATGATACCGACAGTTTTATTTTCACAAAAGGAGTAGCTCGACGAGGCTTGCCAATGAAATAAAAACAGCACCCCTTATGCAAGCACAGAACAGTCTGTCCTCTTTTACTCCACTGAGGTGGAGATTTCTCTTCCTTGAAACTCAATGGGACCGGAAAAAATAAAAATAAAAAAGCTTAGCTTTGGCTGGATCATGCCCACAATATTTTCTGTTCCTCCCCATACGATGCGACCATTTGCACTTTGTACAAACACCGATGTTGATTAGCTGGTGCAATTAACGTCCGCAAGACTGGTTGAGTCTCTTGTTATTTGTAGATACGTATCTAGTAGATAAATAATCTTAGTGCCAGTGCCATGTTGCAAAAAAAATGTTTTGACCCTGGAGTTATCACCAGTAGCTGGAACTTATGCGGTTTTACAAATCAAAATATCACTTTGGTATCACTTTCCCGAGACGCCATCTGTGAAAACAAGAAACTGAATGAAAAAATAAAACTAGGCGGTGCAGTGAACATCACTGGTTTTTAAACTGAGGGTTACTTATGTGGTAGCACTATTGTTGAATGTTATCCACAGCAAGCCCATCTTCCTTTCATCTCAGTGTTTCCTATCTGCAGACCTGAAATAGTAAGTTCAGAAAATATATGCATTTGCCTGGGATCTGAATTTCTGAGGAAGGAAGCAACACATTTTAAAAGCCAAAAACACAAAAATGAGAATATTTTGGAAAGCTCTGGTGCCACTTCTGAAAATATCTGTGCGTTCAGTTCAAGTATTATATGTTTCCACTTCTGCTAACCAGGGCATACTTTGCCCTCCCCCTTCCCATTAAAGTTGGATGTTTACTTTACTCTTAAACCTGAGAAAAGATTTACTTCTGCATTGTGCAAGGGTTAGGGTTAGGGTTAGGCCTACCTTCAGAGGAGACCGCCCAGCCTTATTACAGGAGCAATTGTTTGGGGGCATGCCTCATTACTGGAAGAGGGCATGACCAGTACCAGGACTCATTCAGAGACACAACAGGCAGCTGCCTCTGTGGATACAGTCTTTAGAATTACAAAAGTATTTTAGTTACTTTATGTATACACAGTTTGGCAGGGGGTTGGAGATCATGGCAGCACCCTGGGCATCCATAGGAAGTTGTGGGTGCTGAGAGCCATTAGGAGAACCCTCACAGAGCTACAATTCCACACAACTACAGCCGGGGTGGACTTTGGTCTTTCAAATTTCAGTGGCGCCCTGTGCAAGGCCAAAATTTGGTGTCCCACCACCTCTCACCTTCCGTCTTGCTCCATACACTGCATCATAGTTGCAACGTCCCCTAAGCTCAGCATCCAGTGCAGCAGAACTGGTTGCATTGCCCTAAATCAATCTCTGATACAACTCCCAGGATTCTTTGGAGGAAGCTATAACTGTTAAGTTATACAAGCACTGTAAATGTATGGTTTAGATGTGGCCTACATCTACCATGGGCCGCAGGTGGTGCTGTTTGTTAAACCACAGAGCCTAGGACTTGCTGATCAGAAGGTTGGCGGTTTGAATCCCTGCGACGGGGTGAGCTCCCTTTGCTCGGTCCCTGCTCCTGCCAACCTAGCAGTTCGAAAGCACGTCAGAGTGCAAGTAGATAAATAGGTACCACTCCGGTGGGAAGGTAACGGGCATTTCCGTGTGCTGCTCTGGTTCGCCAGAAGTGGCTTAGTCATGCTGGCCACATGACCCGGAAGCTGTACGCCGGCTCCCTTGGCCAGTAAAGCGAGATGAGCGCCGCAGCCCCAGAGTTGGTCATGACTGGACTGAATGGTCAGGGGTCCTTTACCTTTACCTTACACCTACCATTTCTGGTAGATCTGGCCATGGAGTGGTGGTGAGGTGGCAGCAGCTTAAAATGCCCTGCAGATCCCCAAGGCGGGGGTTTTGTGCATGTTGCAATGGAGGGCCCTTGCAACTTTGGGACTCTTTTGGTCTCTGGTTCTTTGCAACAGTAGGAGTTCCCAGAGACAGGAGAATCTCCATTATCTTCATGGCTTACCTCAGAAGTTTATTGTAAATGACCCCTAGGTGATTAAGTCCAGTCAAAGACGACTATGGGGTGCGGTGCTTATCTCGCTTCAGGCTGAGGGAGCCGGCGTTTGTCCACAGACAGCTTTCCGGGTCATGTGGCCAGCCTGACTAAACTGCTACTGGAGCACGGAGGTCTGTGACGAATGCCAGAGCGCATGGAAACACCATTTACCTTCCCGCCACTGCGGTACCTATTTATCTACTTGCACTGGCATTCTTTCGAACTGCTAGATTGGTAGAGGCTGGGACGGAACAACAGGAGCTCACCACCATCGTGCGGATTTGAAACGCTGACCTTCAGCAAGCCCAAGAGGCTCAGTGGTTTAGACCACAGCGCCACCCGCATCCTTTACCTTTTACCTTATTGTATAGCCACAAGCAAATAAGTTACCCTAATTTATTTGAACTTCATGTTGACCAAATCATGCCTGTCCCAACTGTAGTATTGAAGTGCTTGTGATTAATCACTTTATGCAAATATTCCTTAGTATATTTGCACATTTGGAGGCAAGGCAGAGTCTGATGGCCTCATGTTGGATAGCATGAGAAACAACTTGGCCCATTACATAAGTACTTTAGCAGCTGGTGACCTGAGAGCTGTTTTGCTGAAATAAATCACCTAAGTGGAAAAAAAAAATCTGAAAAGCTGCAGATGGTGGAAACTTGACAGAGCCTTTGTTGGCAATATTTGGAGATGGCCTGAAAAACGAGTCAACTGTTTTCCTATTATTTTCAACACCTCAACTATAAAAACTTGATATCCCTGATGCTGCTGTGCCTCAGAAGGTAGTGGACAGAGGAGCACCTCCTGTATAGCTCATTGCCACCTTGGATCAAATACAGATGCTGTCAGGCTCAAGGGTTTGCGAGTTGGTGTGTGCTTTTTGGATCAATTAAAGCCAAAGCTACTTGGCAGAACTTGGGAAGTTCCAATAAAGTTTTAGGGCAACTTTTTCCAGTGGCCTGCAAAACTCCTCCTATAAAGCAGCACTGACAAATATCATGCCTATCATGGATTCCAAGTGTGTATATTGACATATGCGGTCGTGGGTACTTGCAGAGTCATATCTAGAAAAGGCAATCGCTGGCAGACATCTTGGAAAGAGTGGTCTGTGCTCAGGGTGGCCTCAAAATAGTTTCCGCCTGACTGCAGAGGAAGGAAACCCTAAGGGAAGAGTCTTCCCATACCTGTGTCCAGTGCTTTTTTCTGGGGTGAAGCAGGGGGACGCATACCTCTAAACGTTTTGTGAATCTAAGTTTTGCCTCATTGAGGGGCAGTATTTCAATAGGAGTAGGAAAATGAGAGTACCCCTAAACGTTTTTTTAGGGGGGAAAGCACTGCCTGTGTCCCCTCCCATAAATCTTGAAGTGCATTTAACTCCACACTCAGCAATGCTAGTAGGAACAGTGGGCATCCCTAGAAACATTTGGCTTCTGTCTTGTTTGTTGATTTACAACAATTGTGTCCCTCCTTAGTTTCTGACATTTCATTAAAAACATCAGTTGAAGGAGACAATGGCACAGCAGTATGGCATTTAGGGAAACGTACAATGTGTAACACCAGTAACATTACATTTTAAAAGCCCTGAACACTATTAATGACCGCTCCCCACTTAAAACTGGGGGCGCCTTTTGCGTGGACGCGTGCAGCCCTGGATCTGGAGTGGCCCCATCAGCATAGGCTTTGCCTTCCCTCAGGTGGGATACCTGGAGGTCCCCGCCTACCCCAGTGAGTTGTCCAATCCCACCTGGGGGAAGCGTTGCTAGGGAAACCAGCCCAGGTAAGGGGAGGGATTACCTGCCCACACAATAGAGGGTGGATCTTAATTGTTAATCCTCACTTGGCTCCAGAGCTTCTCCCACCCTACCCACCCTCAGTTAATGTCTTCTTTTGCAGGTTAACTTTTCTTCATAGGTTTTGCAGGTTAACCTGTCTCCACAGGTATGCGGGCGCTGCTACGATAAGGTCGCTGTTAAAGGGCCGGAAAGGAATTTCCCTGCATTGGCAGGTTTCGCCTTTCCCGTAGCAAAACGTCACAACTTTGGCGGTATCAGGCCTTGGGCGGAATCCTTTAGTCCATCTTCCTCTTTGCGGCGGCGATACCAGGGTTCCCCGTTAAAGGGGTTTTTGAAGGGAGGCTTTGGCCGTACGCCGAAAGGTCGTCATTGCTCTCCCCTGCGGCGGCGTAACGGGGGCGGCTATCTCTGCTTGAACATATGTTCTCCAGAGCCGGCCCATCCCCCCCCCCACACTGGATAACCCTGATGCTCCCTAGGTCCCTGGCTGGGGACTAGGGAGGGAGAACGCCCAATGCCTGAGCCAAGGTCTACCCACATTTGAAATTTAATAAAGTTGTGGCCAATTTAATCCCATAGCACATTGTCTAGAGTCGTTATTCCACATGACGGGGGGGACCACTCGGGATCTGGGGACTCCGCCTGTCCACGCAAAAGGTTATGTTTTCAAATGACATGGAAAATCATTTGGAAGAAGGCGCCGAGGATGGAGAAGTTGTCCGAAATGGAGGAGTCATGACTGATAAAGGGGTGTCTGCTTTGTTCCCCCACCAAATATCAGAAGGTGGGAACTGTCCTTGTCCCCACATTGCTTCCCCCAGTTCCACCAATGCCACACTTCAACTGTATGATAATACGGATTACCCACAGAAAGGAAAAATGGTTTAGAACCCAGGAAAAAAGGGTTGCCTCAGTTGTGTGCGCCAAAACCTGACTGTGTTTCATAGATCAGTTATGCTGAAGGAGACTCTTCCAAGAAAGGTGAGCCAGGTAGTCCCTAAGAGGTGGTCCAGCTATGTTGACATATTAAGCTGATACACCAATTTGTGATGTATTTTGTACTTATTTTATGGCTACAGTTTTATTATTGATTTTATGCACAATATATATATATATATATTGTGTGTGTGTGTGTGTGTGTGTGGCATAGTAATGTTTCCAAATATTAAAATAACATTTTAGTTGGTTGAATAAAGGCATTGCTTTAAAAATGGACTTTGATTTTCTTCTTATGGGCTAACATGGCTACCTTTACTTTGTTTATCCCTTTTGGTTATGTTTTCATAGCCCTTTTTTCTCCTATCCTTTAGCGCTTGCAGTGTAAAATTGAAATTTGCACTGAGATTTTGTTCTTCTGTGTTTTGAATCATACTACTTTCAAACAACTTGGTTAACTTTTTTTTTTAAAAAAATCCCTCTATATCCTCCCAGTTTCTGTATTTCATTTTCTTTATTATGTTTCAGTTAACAATGCACTTTTTTAAAAGAGGGGCGAAAGCAGAGTTAAGTCTTGAACCCAGTTGATCTGAGAATGGTTCCTGTCACAGCGCTGAACATACGCAGAAGTACTAAAGGGATAATCCTTCACTGCCTGTTCCCCCATTAAGCCTACGTTCTCAAATATACTCATGAATAAGGCAAACTGTGTGTGTGGATATTTTTCTTATTGATTAAAACAATATTCCTTTCCGTCTGCCCAGGAACTTTCAACCTGCAGTAAAAGACACCAATTTCCCCTGCAGTAAAACACAGATTTTCCTTTAATAGGTGCCTTGAAATGCTAAGGTCCTGCAAGTCCAAGAGGGGCATGTTGAAAGATGGAAGGGAATATTGTTTTACTGCAGGGGAGAGATTGTGTTCGGAACATCAAGGGTCAAGGTTTTCCACCTGCGCTACCCCACCCCCAGCCTGGGACCCTCACAAGGAGAAGCCAGGGCCTGGGGGTTTACTCCTGTTCTTTTTGACATATTGGAGAGGGACTGCCCTTTGCCTTCAGGCAGGAGAGTAGACAAATTTGGCTTTTTAGTATTGTTGCTTATAAACATCATGTTTTTCTGTCTTATATTTTTGTAAGTTACATCTTATTGCTTGAGGATTTCACATTAAAATAGAAATGTTAAACAAATTTTAGTAGATTTTAAAATTGAGGACTGCATCTCAAAATAATACTAATTATTGTTATTTAGGAGATATCTGAAAGCAGCACTGTATAGGGAAGTTTTTAATGTATGGAGGTTTTCAAATTTGTTGGAATCTGCTGAGAGTTACTGGGGCAACCCAGTCAGATGGGCAGCATATGAATTATTATTATTATTATTATTATTATTATTATTATTATTATTATTAAATCTGCAGTATAATTTCCTGATCTACATGCTAGTCCAGGAAACGTGTGCAATACCAGTTCCCTCTGGAAATGGAATTCCCTCAGCATCCCTACCTGAAGCAATTTGGCAGGTGAATGCTGAGGTTCCCTACTCTTTCAGAACATTCAACTTGTTATTTTTTTAAAAAATGTTTTTATTAAAGATTTTCTTGGGTTAGAAAGGTACATTGTCTCTTATTATCAGATAATAAAGTCCTTTCAACAGAACAGTTATATTCAATGTGAGACTTTAGTGCTGTATAAAGTATAAAGTTGGAAGAGAAGAGAGGTGAGGAGAAAGAGAGGGCGGGGGGGGGTAGTAATTATTTTTTTAATATATATAGTGTATGTGCAAGGTTTTGGGTCAGTGTCACATGGGTAGGTTCTCTTTCCATTCATTTGTTAGTTTTCAAGGGCAATGAAAGACGTTGGTGGGCAGCCAGACTATGTTTGGTTGCCTGCAGTTGCCTGCAGTGAGTTTTGTGTGGACAGGCGGAGTCCCCCAAACCCTGGATGGCCCCCGTGTGGAATAACGATTCAAGACAATGTGCTATGGGATTAAATTGGCCAATACTTTATTATGTTTCAGTTTTGGGGAGATCTTGGCTCAGGCATTGGGCATTTATCCCTCCCAGTCCCCCACCGGGGATCTGAGGAACATCAGGGTTATCCATTGTGGGGGGGGGATGGGCTGGCTCTGGAGAACATATGTTCAAGCAGAGAGAGCCCGCCCACATTACGCCGCGTATGGCCAAAGCCTCCCCTCAAACAACCCCTTTAACGGGGTACCCTGGTATCACCGCCACAAAGAGGAGGGGGGCGTGGGTCACCGCTGCACGCCCACCCCCCTATTCAGGGAAGATAGACGAAAGGATTCCGCACAAGGCCTTTAGTTGTGACATTTTGCTATGGGAAAGGCAAACCTGCCAATGCAGGGGAATTCCTTTCTGTTTTTTCTTTAAAATAGTATTTATTAACATTTTAAAGACTACAAAAGAAAGAAAAAGAGTTAAACAATACAATACAATACGAAAACAAAAACACCACACAACACCAACACCATAATATTAAATTAACAAAACAAAATTAACACAATTTAAAACACATCCAATAATTTCAGTATCTTGTCTTTCATTCCTTTGTTTCAACGACCTCCTCACACCTCCCTTTTTGTATTCCACTTTAATTAACTGTTTCAGCAATTCCTTTCCATCTTCCTCTGTTTTCTGTCCTGTAATTTATCTTAACATATTCTAACCTTATTTTTTCCCTTTAATATATAATTGTCTTAACATATTTTAACCTTATTTTCCCTTTAATACTCTAATAATCTATTTGTACTTAATTCCTTATAACATCTCTTCTAAAGCCATATAACTCCTTTCCAACATTTTTCTAACACTCATTAATTTTACAATATTTTTATAAATAGTCTTTAAACTTTTCCCAATCTTCTTCCACCGACTCTTCTCCCTGGTCCCGGATTCTGCGTCATATCCGCCAATTCCATATAGTCCATCAACCTGGTGATCTTCTGTCCAATGCTCTTAACTCTTTTCCAAGTCCCTTCTGCGAGTCTTCTTTATATTTATACATTAACTTTACTTTCTCTTTGTCCTTTCTGGCCCTTCAACAGCGACCCTGATGTAGCAGCACCCGCGTACCTGTGGAGAAAAGGTTAACCTGCAAAAGAAGTCTTAACTGAGGGTGGGTAGGGTGGGAGATGCTTTGGAGCGAACTGACGATTCCCAGGTAAGATCCTCCCTCTATTGTGTGGGTAGGTAGTCCCTCCCCCTACCTGGCCTGGTCACCTTGGCAATGCTTCACCAGGCGGGATTGGGCAACTGACTGAGGTAGGTGGAGACCTCCAGATATCCCACCGGGGGGAGGCGAAGCCAAGCCTGTGATAATGGGGCCACATAGGGTCCAGGGGCTGCATACGACCATTTAATGTGGGGAGCAGTCATTGTTTGCATGTGTGAGGTTGGGAGGGGTTGTTGGGTCTAGTTAGCCACATTGATTCATATGTTGTTCTGAAGACACAACTAGCAACATTCGTCAGGCCATTGTGGGAAACTAAAAGCAGGGCTAGATCCACCCCCACCTGGCTCAGAGCACCAGGTTAATTCCTGTTCCCCAGCAAGGATGGGGGCGGGGGCAGGTCAGGCACCGGCAGTGGGCCCTGGCACCTCTTTGGGGCCTGATAGCAGCCCAAGGGTACCAGTTGCTGCCCCAGCTCCTAACCTAGGAATGTCTTGTTCCAGCTGCCAAACTTGCTGTAGAAACTAGTGAAAGTACCTATTTCTGCAATGTAAAGCCCGGTGTTATGTTAATTTCCTTCTACTTGTGAGGGAGGGGGAAGACTTCACGCTATAATTGAGTTTGTGGTATGAAGCCATTATTGATTATGCTTTGAGTCAGGAAATATTAAGTGTATACAGATGATAAAAGTAGATGTGAGTTTTCCATGTAACTCAATAGGAAGTTGGGAGAAAAGAGCTAATTCCCTTTTTGGAATAAAATCTGAGTATAATTGTAATCTAGCAATAATTTAAAAGAGGCATTTTGGGGGGGAATACTACCAGTTATTTTAAAAAATAAAACAGCACAGCAACTTTTTAAACTTGACTTGCAGCCAGATGATTAACCGTTTAAACAATCTTTATCTATGATCTCCTTGGAGTGGGGGACTTGACTTTGCAAGGTCTATTTTTTGTATGGTGATTTAGCAATGCATAGGATGTGCACACCATTAAAATGGAAATTTATTGGTTCACACTGAAAACCTGTTCGTAAATGTCCCCAAGGATGGAAGAAATCAATGGCCATAGAAATCAGTTGAGAAATCCAAGATTTTAATGTAGACGGAATTAGGCTAAGGTTACCAGATGTCCCCGTTTCCATGGGACAGTCCCAGGATTTACAAATCAGTCCCCATACAAAATCCATTGAAGTTGAAAAGTGTCCCTGGGTTCATTGAAAAAAATCTGGTAACCTTAAATTAGGCAGCAGTGGTGTCCATCACCACGACCCAAAATCTAAAGTGGGTTAAGAAACAATATAGCCCAATGAGTACTGAGCATGCTCAGTGGACATGGAATGCTAATTGACTCTGTGTGCGTCTGTGTGTGGCAGTGAGTGGATTAAACAGACACACTCCTCAGAACAACATTTTGGTCCAGGACTCCACTTTATAATATCAGTACAGTGGTACCTTGGGTTAAAAACTTAATTCATTCCGGAGGTCCGTTCTTAACCTGAAACTGTTCTTAACCTGAAGCAACACTTTAGCTAATGGGGCCTCCCGCTGCCGCACGATTTCTGTTCTCATCCTTAAGCAAAGTTCTTAACCCAAGGTACTATTTCTGGGTTAGCGGAGTCTGTAACCTGAAGCGTCTGTAACCTGAGGTACCACTGTAGTGGATGGTGAAGCAAGGCAGCACCACTCATCTCACCTCCTGTCAGTTGTATCGCTGCTGCTTATTGGGAGCTGGAGAGGAAAGGGGTGAGGCCGCTGTGGTGCAAGCACACCAGCAAGAACACTGGATTGACTCTGTCCATGTTTCTGCCCTGCCCTGCCCTCACTGCCATCTGCTTCCCAATAATCAGCAGCAACTAGATCCCCCGGAGATCAGGTGATCGGTGCTGACCTATCCCACCTCTGTTGTATAATATATATCTCCAGAACTGAATACATTTTCAAACTCTGCAAGATTGTATTTTGTGATACAGGCTTCCATACATAGATTTAAAATATTAAGAAAATGATGGAGAATTTTCCTATATTTGTTTCAGTTCTTGTTAGATCTTTGTATATTTCTGGATATATACTTCTGGTAAGAAAAGGAGAGGGTGGTAAGAAATACAAGAGGAGGAAGAACTATGGGAGGAGTAGCTACAATCATTTCATGTTTAAGGGCAACATGTCATTTTGGCAAAAAACAAACCAATATTTCGAAAATGCAGTAAAAATACAAGTGAATATTTGGTACTTGTTCTGATGTACTTGTCTTATTAATATTAAATAATAAAAAGGATGGAGGAATCATCAAAATGTACAGGGAATGTCAGACCCCCATCCAAACGTTGGAGAAATTAGAGGAAAAGAATGTAACAACATTTGAGCATGAATATACAGTATATGTGTGTGTGTGTGTGTGTGTCACATCAAGCTATACCATAAACACTTCCAAACCCTGAACCAGGGGACTGCCAGGAAAAACAGAATATCTCAAAGGGATCACTCTACACTATGCCACACAATCCATCTCTCATTGACTTTGATGGAAAGCCTCCTATCGATTTCCTTGGACTGGCCAAGCCCAAGGGAAAACAAGCTATGCCTATCTCAGTAAGGCTACAAGATTCAGGTTGGTGAGCTTTTTAAGAATGACATACACAGGAGACTGGTTCATAATATGTCATATACAGAATGAGTCTGCAAATCAAGCTCCCAAATAGGCTGTGAGAGAGTGAGCTGGTTTGTTTATTTTTAAACACACACAATTCTCTGATCAAACCAATTTGGCTGAAAATTGTGTCATAGAACATTACCTTAAGAAAAGATTCACTCAAAAGAAAAGTTTTAACAGACTCGGGAAATACTAACCACTTTAAACATTTGTTAGAGTGGTGGGGTGTACACATGAAGTGGTGTGGGGACTCAAGACGCAAAGTAAATATTGTGGCAAAGCAGATATGTTACTATCAGCTGAGGTGTTTTTTGTTTTGTTTTGAATTTTTGAGTTTTGATTTATATAAGCAACCATACAATCCCACTTAGCAAGGGAGGATGGGGACCGCATATAAATTTTCTCATTCAAAACAAAATCAAAATGGAGAGACATAATGATAAATGAAACAATCATACATACTTAGAAAAGCCATATTTCATGCATTGGTAAAGCCATGGAGCCCTTGAGGCTATTTGAGATGAGGCCCCACCATGCAGCTTGGAAATGTTCCGGAATTTCCAGTCTCTTGGAAATATACAAATTATGCACAATTTTTTTCACAGTCGCAACGTTCCATATGTTTTTATACCATAAGGAAATCTTTAATCCTCGCAGTGTCTTCCATTTTTGTACAACCTTCTGGCTTCTGCCAACAACCATGTGATGAATTGTCTTTCGAATGCCCACGTTGAGTCTGCTTGTCCCATAGACTTAAAGTGGAAAATGCGGAGTCATTTGAACAGGACGTCTTACAAACAGCAGAGATTTCTTGGCACAACTCAGATCAAAATTACGGTACAAGTGGACACTCCCACTAAAAATGTAGCAGGGCTCACATCCACACCAACAATGTGATGTTGTGAAGTTATATATGAAAGCTGAATCAGCATGTGATGCCATTTATGGGAGATGTTAGTGTGGTTGGTGCGGTGCAAAAGCCCTGGCAGAGCCAGTCTCTCCTCCTCTTCTAGCAACAGTGACATGACTGAATAACTGGAGGTGCCTCACCATGCCATCTGCTTGGAGGACAATTCTCAAAGACAAAACTTCAAGTATAAACCCCTTTTCCCTCCCCTGTGCTGCATTCCCAATGTGGAGCGTACATCACTATTGTGTGCCTAAATTACCTCATGGAAATTCTCCACTCTTATTTGTGGGCAAAAAAGAAGAAGAAAGAAAGAGGCAACTGTTTCACTAAATGCCTCCAGGTGAAGGAGAAATTCTCTAACCATTTCCTAGGAGCGGCTCTGACCATTAGCTGTGGTAGTAGTGCTGCTGCTTCTTTTTTCATTTTTTCTGCAACAGCAGCAACCATGTTGACAGGCTGACCACCATTTTGCATCCTCCAAACTGCCATTAACCTAGTGTGCTTCTGGGGCCCTGTGCATGGGAAATGGTGGCTGCTGAGAAATTTCAGCTCAGCTCTGGTTTGACTCTAAGATCGTGACACTCTGGAATAAAATATGTCATGATAATTACAAAGGGGGAGCATTTAGGTTTATTTTCCTTTCCCCTAGATTTGAGCTTAATTTACAAGCAGTATTTTTCCTTGGCACGGAAGTCCCATCAGAGTACAAATCGGCTAATGGTTATTTTCCTCAACTTGTATCCAATCAGCACCTCTTACATCAGCTATGCTGCGTTAATGAAATGTCTGTAAATATTTACAGAGACTAGTTAGCTGCAGACTCCTAGTAGCAATTATGCTGATGTTCTCACATAAACAGGATGGGCCATCTCATTTATGAAAAAATGCACAATAGGAACAGAAAGACAAATAAGAATCTAGATTGATTAATCCTAGAAGAGTCACTTGATATGAACTCTTTCCCAATCAATAAAGGCCTAATGGAGTTATTGCCCTGTTGTAGACCTTTGGCAACAATGGAAATAAATCCATACCCCAAAATGGAATGTTCTGAACAGTGCTTTCCCCCCTTAAAATAATGTTTAGGGGTACTCTCATTTTGACTCAAGAAAATCACCATTTTACAATTCAAGTCGGGAAAAATAAATACAGTAAATGGACAAAGGTACAAAGATTCACAAAATGTTTAGGGGTATGCATACCCCTGCGTCTCCCCCAGAAAAAAAGCACTGGTTCTGAACATTTCCTGAGTGAGTGTTATCTTCAGGAACCACAGAATCCCAACCAAGACACCTTTAAACACACACACACACACACACACAGACACACACACCATATATATATATATATTTAGTGGCATAAGCTTTCATGTCTACTCTGAAGATACACGAATTTATTAAGTGGGTTCTGCCCCAAGATAGCTTATGGCATGTTGGCACAGTTGTTGCTGTCTTTGCTACCAGCACTGCAGCACTGCCAGTTACCAAGAGAGAGGGGCAAGGCAGCAGGGCATGGCAGGGGAACAGCATGAGAAGCATCAGACTCCGTTGCTGCCTCCTCATCATTCTGAGCCACCTGATGCCCTCCCTCTCTTGGTAACTGGCAGTGGCTCACAGAGCTGGGAAGCTAGGAGAGCAACACAACTTCACCCATGCTGCTTCACCAGCTGCCTCTGTTTATCTGGTAGTCTTTAAGGGGTCACAAGACTTGTCACTTTTTGCTACAACAAGCCAACACAATTCCCTTACCGTAATTTATCTGCAACAACAACTTTTCAAATTATACTTAAACCAGCTTTACATATTTGCACATTTTCTTTGGCTCTGAGGAACTCAGCCACTCCGATATTTAATATTTCTTCAAAACATTTAGCTCAGTGCAAACACAATTTATTGTGAGAAATGTGAATCAGAATTTATTAGCATTTACTTGCTCAAGGGAGTAGTGCAGCCTGCACCATATGTGAGCAAGCCAAGCATTATTGTCCCAGGGGACATGTCATTTATCCACTTTGCGGCATGGACCATTTCACTGAAATGTGTTTCATTCTCTAGAGAGTTACGAAGTAGGAAATACAATCTCTTTTTGTTGGATTAATTATCAGAGAGCCACCTCAGCAACATCCCCCCTCCTCCCTCTCTCAGATGAACTATATCTTAGTTTTGATATATTCTTATGGTTTAGTCATTTCTGTTCTTGAAAAAAAAGAGCCTGAGATTTTAGAAAAACAAAGCATTTTCAAAACCAATACATGCTATGGCATAGAAATGAATAAAGGTTCATTTGAAATGGAATCTAAACTTGCTTTATCTTGCTTTTTCACTATATTTAAGATCAGTACTATCTCTGAAAATGCTGAAATCGTTGTGATGAATGGAAAAGTCATATTCTAGTAAGAGGCATGGGTGGTGGTGAGAAGGGTAGATCAGGCAACCTACATATATGGGCAAATTTACTTCTGTAATGCCACTGAACTTTCCTTTCCCATTCATTTATTTAACTGACCTGCTTGAGGAATGAAATACAATGAACATATAAACTGTTCTTATATTCTGGGGAAGGAAAACTCTCAGGGCACCTGCCAGTTCATCTGATCAAGTAATGAGAGCTGGGCAAAATTCCTCTTGTCTCTTCCACAGTTTCAGTAGTTTTCAATAATGACCACTCCCCGCCTAAAACGGGGGGGGGGGCGCCCTTTGCATGGACGCGTGCAGCCCCTAGATCTGGAGCGGCTCCAACAGCATAGGCTTGGCTTTGCCTTCCCTCAGGTGGGATACCTGGAGGTCTCTGCCTACCTCAGTCAGTTGTCCAATCCCACCTGGGGGAAGCGTTGCCAAGGAGACCAGGCCAGGTAGGGGAGGGATTACCTGCCCACACAATAGAGGGAGGCTCTTACCTGGGAATCCTCACTTGGCTCCAGAGCTTCTCCCACCCTACCCACCCTCAGTTAATGTCTTATTTTGCAGGTTAACTTTTCTTCACAGGTATGCGGGCGCTGCTACGTTAAGGTCGCTGTTAAAGGGCCGGAAAGGAATTTCCCTGCATTGGCAGGTTTCGCCTTTCCCGTAGCAAAACATCACAACTTTGGCGGTATTAGGCCTTGGGCGGAATCCTTTAGTCCATCTTCCTCTTTGCGGCGGCGATACCAGGGTTCCCCGTTAAAGGGGTTTCTGAAGGGAGGCTTTGACCGTATGCCGAAAGGTCGTCATTGCTCTCCCCTGCAGTGGCGGCGTAACGGGGGCGGCTATCTCTGCTTGAACATATGTTCTCCAGAGCCGGCCCATCCCCCCCCCCACTGGATAACCCTGATGCTCCCTAGGTCCCCGGCTGGGGACTGGGGAGGGAGAACGCCCAATGCCTGAGCCAAGGTCTACCCACATTTGAAATTTAATAAAGGTGTGGCCAATTTAATCCCATAGCACGTTGTCTAGAGTCGTTATTCCACATGACGGGGGGGACCGCGCGGGATCTGGGGACTCCGCCTGTCCACGCAAAGGTTGTGCTGGGGGCGTGGCAGACAGATAATGCCTTAACCAAGCAATCTTCTACACACTTCCCAAGGGGTAAGTCTACTGAATTTGGTGGGGCTTAGGTGTATACATGTCATGTATCAATGTGCAGTGTAAGACATTGAAGGCAGTGCTAGATCTTATGATGGAAACAGAATTCCTCATTTTTCCTTCATAACTTTAATGTGAGGCTAGAAAGGAGAACTTGCAGGAGGGAACTAATGGGCCAGAAGTGATGGCTGAGCAATTCCTCACCTGCCAGTTCTCCCAAATGCAGACGACTCACCCATCATTTTGATTCCACACACACACATATACCAGCTTGGCTTTGAAATCTGAAGTGACTCAAGAGCCATTGGCAGGAGTGTCCCATCACCCAATCCCTCTTATGTTGTCAAATACAGGGCTTGGAACCATGGAGTTGCCAATGCCATAATGCCTTCTCAGGCAGTAGATTCTGAGGGCAGCATATGGATAGTTCTTTCATTAATTTACATTGTAATTTTAATTCCAGGGGGAGACAGAGGTGCTTACAGGTTGCTCTTCCTCAGATGTCAAAATAATTTAACTGGTCTTGGATACTCTGCACCAACTTCTCGGAGCAGTGGCACTGTTTCCTGCTCTGTTTTGGACAAGAAAATATTCTGGGCCAGCCGTATGTCTAATCCAGGGATCAGGAATCTGTGATCCTCCAGCTTGACTACAACTTCTATCATTCCTGACCACTGGCCCTGCTGGCTGGGGCTGATGGGAGCTGGAGCTCCACAACTTTTAAAGGATCGATCACAGGTTCCTCCCTGCTCAGCGATCTAGTTCTTCCCTAAACCACCTAGCTTGGGAAGCAATAAGTTTTCTCTTTTGTTTTTACATTAAGAATACCTAAATTTATTTACATGGCTAATCTAAATTCTTTCAAATACTTTAACAGATTCCTTAAAAGATAACAGAAGCTTGTCCTTAGATTTATAGAGAACAAATGCCAACATTTTGAACTATACACTCTCCATATTTCTGAATATGTTTTCATTCTAGAAATGGAGTGGTAGGAAGGATATTTGATTTGGACGTAGGAAGATGTCTGACAAAATAATGTGAGCAAATTAAGACAGATGAGAAGTGTTGGGCTTCCTCCTCTCTACTCAAAAGCTAACATATGCCAATATTTACATCATTACACATGGCATTCATTTCCTACTTGTAACTAATTGGGAACTGGAATGATTTTCTTTCCATTTTTTAAAAAAATGCTCTGACATTGTCTTGTTACGTGAGAAATTAAGCTATAAATCTATTGTTACCTTATTACTACAATTGTCAATGGCTGAAGTAGTAAAAAGAACAAAACAAGAGCCCTAGTGTGTGAGAACTACAAAACAGGGAGGAAAAACTGTGAAAACTACCAAAACCAAATGTTTATGGAAAAACGACACTGCCATTTCCATCAAAATAATGTTTTTCATGCATTATCTTTAACTGTGAAACTCTTATGTGAGGCCCAATGCAGACTCTACGGAGCTCCCCTTGCTATTTATTGGATGCCGCAGGGTGATGGCGGCAGACCTTCCTGATTCCCAGATGAAGCAGGGAAATTCTTCTGGAACTTATAGGTCATTACCAAAGCTTGTGGAAACATGCACAAAAAGCAATCTTAAGGTGAGTTAAAAAGCTGATTGAAAAGAATACAATATACTTTTAAATTGTAGGTACTTTGTACACACCCCACTGAACTGCAGAATAAGCCTTGGGATACCAACCAGTATATTTTTGGAATCATGAAGCAGGGGTGGCTAAGAAGTTCCCTTGTATATCAATCTATTGGTTCTTTATATGTTGCTGGACTTCAGCTCACATCATTCCTCACCACTAGTCCTGTTGCTGGGGCTGATGGGAATTGGAGACCAACATCTGAAGGACCACAGGTTAGAAAAGAACATTTCCAGGGAATTTTTTTCAGCCGGAACTCTCCAGAATCCAGTTTTAGCATCTCTCAGGTGGACACCATTGCCATAATAAGACAACAAAGGAGGTGTTCATGGCGAGTTCTAGTACCTCTTTTTCTAGAAAAATAGCATAAAAAGGTAAAGGTACCCCTGACCATTAGGTCCAGTCATGGACGACTCTGGGGTTGCACGCTCATCTTGCTCTATAGGCCAAGGGAGCCGGTGTTTGTCCACAGACAGCTTTCTGGGTCATGTGGCCAGCATGACTAAGCCGCTTCTGGAGAACAAGAGCAGCGCACGGAAATGCCGTTTACCTTCCCGCCAGAGCGGTACCTATTTATCTACTTGCACTTGACATGCTTTTGAACTGCTAGGTGAGCAGGAGCTGGGACTAAACAACGGGAGCTCACCCCGTCACAGGGATTCGAACTGCTGACCTTCCAATCGGCAAGCCCTAGGCTCTGTGGTTTAGACCACAGCGCCACCCGCATGTGTTAACTAAATCAAAATGTTATGTGACAAAACTTCCCTGACTGATGTCTCAAGAAGTTCCCTTGTATATCAATCTATTGGTTCTTTATATAGCACCTTCTGCTGGAAAACTACAAAACCTGCAATGGATCAAGTGTCCATGAAGGAATCCAGCAGCATCTGTCAGCGACAATACAGGAAACTTCAGAGGACTGGATGAAACCAAGAGACATTGATTACTAAATATAATAAATTTGGGACCCACCAGGAGGCGCCATTATAGCCTTCTCTCACACTGCTGAAAGCTTAGCAGAAACTCAATATGCTGCTTTCAATCTCTCCCTCTGCTTATACTAGAAGAAGCCACGAACCCGACAGCTTCCAAATCTCCTCTGTCTCTGTTTAATATTGCATTTCAATAACTCTCACTTGGCTATCAAGAAGATGAACAAGTTGAGAATGTTAATCTTTTTACATGCAAAATATTCCAAAGAATATTAACAGGGCTAAACTGAACATTTTCTTTTTCTTTTTTTTTTTTTTGCCAGCTGAAAACCTGGAAAGAACCTAGAAACTTTGGCTGTGTCAAAATGCCTTACCAAATTTGCTTAAATGATAGGTTTTCCCATCCTATTCAGCATTCTTGTTTAACCATGATTACTGTTTCTTTCTAAACCATGGACTAGATTAACACAAGCAATCAGGGAAGAGCCATAGCTCAGTGGTAGAGCATTTGCGCTGTGTGTAGAGGATGCTACAATGGCCCACGCCAGAGGCCAGATTACTCCGTCAAGGTGCCCAGAGGAACCTGTGCCACCCAGAGAAGGGAAGGAGTGGCTTGGGGAGTGGCAGGCAGGCGGTTTCCTAGCTACTCTGAGCCAGAGTGGAGAGGCACATGTTCTGTAACCCCACCCACCCACCCAGGCCTGTGTCCTTGGCAGGGGGCAACCGGACCACCCCGGGTATGCCCCTGGCGATGCTACAATGCGAAAAAGCTAGTCAGATCTAACCACTTGATTACATCAGTGAGGGCAAGTGGTTTCCATTAATTTCAATGGGCCTACTATGGACACCAATCATTTCAACTCAGCCTTATGCATAGCAATAATACAGAATATTAATCTGTTAAGTACCGTCGTTCCCTCTAATAATAAACTTGGGTGGTTGAGTGTCCAGCTGTTTGGAACTAAAAGGGAATCACCTAGAAATAAGGTACTCATTTCTGTATACTTTGAGGGCTCTCATGGATATGCAGAAGCAGGTAAGTCTGTAAATTAAATGCAAATTTAAAATATGGACAGTTCCATCCACCAAAACCCAGCCTTGAACAAATCCTTCTGGATCTGGCTAAATGTGGGCATAAACTGGATCACATCTCTTAGCCCCCCACAGTCCTCTATGGATGAGCCATTGTGCTCCATGAATGTGTGATGTTGGGGTCAGCTGATTCACACTGATTATCCCAATGTTTAGCCACCTAGACAAGGTTGTTACAGGGAAACCGGAGCTAATTTTCATATTATATATGAAAAAATAATATTGCAATGGAATTGCAGCCAAATAGCATTAGCCTTTAGAATTAGGGTACCCACCACTAAAGGGTATGTAAATTTCGCTGCAAACTGCGCATTTTTACCTCTTGTTTTCACATTCCCTTTTTAAAAAAAATAATGTTTCCGTATTGAAACCATCAATGGCCTGGCCTCTCTCTAAGAATTATGCTAAATCTCGGCTGTTTCTAGAAAATAACCTCTTCTTAACTAACACTAGCCACATAGCTTACACATGGTGGGAATAAGCTGTAATTTGGATAGATGTTTGGAAACAGGATGCAGTGTAGTTCACTAGGCTGGTTTCCAAATGGCAAATCCATCTCAACTCCAATGCACTTATTTGACAAGTCTGGATGCAGGTTTGAGGGGGTCTTGGCAAAGTGCCCTCTGGTGGCCTTGCGAGAGCTGGCGAAGGGGGCGAGTGTTCTGAGGAATCATCTTCCAGTAAGCCTGGCTTACAAGTGGGTCTGACTGTAAGATCCCTGTTGGGTGCTCTTTTGCTGAGCCCCTGTAGCAAGAGAGCAAGAGAAGTAGCTTCCTTGAGCCAAGCAGCATCTCCACTTGATCCCAAGCCAGGCTCACCTGTCTCCCTCCTTGCTGCATGCTGCTGCCCTGCTCAGCCCAGGCAGAGCAATCCCTGGGTCCAGGATTCTAACTGGGTAAGAGAGGAACTCTTAGCATGGAAAAGGTAGGGGTGCTTTGAATGTTTTCCGAATACAGTCGGTTTACTTGCAACATTTTCCCCCCAAATGAAGTTCTTACATGTTTAGTGAAAAAACTAACATTGTAGCAAAAGGAGTGCATGATGACGTTAACAACTGTGTAAAGACCTGTCACTGGAAGAAAAGAAAAGAAAAGAAAAGAAAAGAGGAACAAATTGTGGTATGTGGTGCGGGAAGCAAACAGCAATGGAATGGAAACAGCCCTTTCTTTAGCTAATATGTGTTGGAACTGAAACTGGCAACCTGAGTAGGGATCAGTGCCGGATTTATGTATAGGCTAAGTAGGCTGAAGCCTAGGGCCTCTAAATCTAGGGGGCCTCACCAGCCTGCCCACTGCCCAGTGGCCAGTCTCCCCTCTCCCAAAATTGCAAACCCAAGACTTTATGTGAGGGCAGGGCAACTTGGGCCTCTAAATCTAGGGGGCCTCACCAGCCTGCCCACTGCCCAGTGCCACAGTCTCTCCTCTCCCAAAATTGCAAACCCAAGACTTCAGCAAGAGCAAGGCAACTCAGGCCCAGCAACTATGAGACTCAAGGCTAGCCAGTGGGGCCCAATTTGAAGCAGTGGGGCGCAACTTGTTTTTTTTTTTTTTTTTTTGTAGGGCCCCAGTTCACAGCCGAAGTCTGCAAAAATCTTATAAATAAAATCCATCTACATTGCCCTGGTAAAGGGGCCCCCTTAGAAGGGGCACACGGGGCCCAATTTGGCCCAGTTGCTCCAATTGCCTTAAGGTCAGCCCTGATGAGAATGTGCAGGGGCTGGACTGACAAGCCCTGCAACTTCTAGGTCCCTGGTGTCACTATTCAGAGTACAGACTCAATGACTTGTTATGGAAATAAAGGGGGGGCACTTATTGAAAATCAGTTTTGTCACCTCTTCCCCTTCCCCAAACCGTGAGACAATGAGTCCAGCCACCTTTTATTCACAGTTGCATAAGCACTACACTACAGCATGGCCATAGACCTGTATGTTCAACTGCTACACCCAATATGTAGCAATGGAGATTTATGTTACTGCTTTATGAATGAACACTGCATTTTATGAATGGAATCTGTATTTTGTGAATTACCTAAGAGCCACCAATAGGGAGCTCTAGAATCTGACAGCTAACCAATTGGGTACTACCAAACAGCGACCCCTATTGCTGAAAGCAGGTAACCAGCAGGGAACGCTTCAGCTCAGCCTTTGCAATCAGTTCGGATGACCATCATATCTACTACTGTGGGCAAGAAACCCGCAAAAGAAACGGAGTGGCCCTCATAGTCAACAAAAGAGTGGCGAAAGCAGTACTGGGATGCAATCTCAAAAATGATAGAATGATCTCGATATGAATCCAAGGCAGACCTTTTAACATAACAGTAATCCAAGTTTATGCACCAACTACTGGTGCTGAAGAAACTGAAATTGACCAATTCTATGAAGACTTACAACACCTTATAGAAGTGACACCAAAGAAGGATGTTCTTCTCATTATAGGGGATTGGAATGCTAAAGTAGGGAATCAAAAGATAAAAGGAACAACTGGCAAGTTTGGCCTTGGAGATCAAAACGAAGCAGGGCAAAGGCTAATAGAGTTCTGTCAAGAGAACAAGCTGGTCATCACAAACACGCTTTTCCAACAACACAAGAGACGACTCTACACATGGACATCACCAGATGGGCAGCATCGAAATCAGATTGATTATATTCTCTGCAGCCAAAGATGGAGAAGCTCAATACAGTCAGCAAAAACAAGACCTGGAGCTGACTGTGGCTCAGATCATCAGCTTATTATAGCAAAATTCAAGCTCAAACTGAAGAAAGTAGGAAAAACTACTGGGCCGGTAAGATACAATCTAAATCAAATCCCTTATGAATACACAGTGGAAGTGAGGAACAGGTTTAAGGATTTAGATTTGGTGGACAGAGTGCCTGAAGAACTATGGATGGAGGCTCGCAACATTATACAGGAGGCAGCAACAAAAATGAAAAGGAAATGCAAGAAAGCAAAGTGGCTGTCCAATGAGGCCTTACAAATAGCGGGGGAGAGAAGGCAAGCAAAATGCGAGGGAGATAGTGAAAGATACAGGAAATTGAATGCAGATTTCAAAAAAATAGCAAGGAGAGATAAGAAGGCCTTCTTAAACGAGCAATGCAAAGAAATAGAGGAAAACAACAGAATAGGAAGAACCAGAGATCTGTTCAAGAAAATTGGAGATATGAAAGGAACATTTCGTTCAAAGATTACCATAATAAAGGACAAAAGTGGTAAGGACCTAACAGAAGCAGAAGACATCAAGAAGAGGTGGCAAGAATACACAGAGGAATTATACCAGAAAGATATGGATGTCTCGTACACCCCAGGTAGTGGGGTTGCTGACCTTGAGCCAGACATCCTGGAGAGTGAAGTCAAATGGGCCTTAGGAAGCACTGCAAATAACAAGGCCAGTGGAAGTGATGGTATTCCAGCTGAACTATTTAAAATTTTAAAAGATGATGCTGTTAAGGCTACACTCAATATGCCAGCAAGTTTGGAAAACTCAGCAGTGGCCAGAGGATTGGAGAAGATCAGTCTACATCCCAATCCCAAAGAAGGGCAGTGCTAAAGAATGCTCTAACTACTGCACAATTGCACTCATTTCACACACTAGCAAGGTTATGCTTAAAATTCTACAAGGAAGGCTCAAGCAGTATGTGGACCGAGAACTCCCAGAAGTGCAAGCTGGATTTAGCAGAGGCAGAGGAACCAAATTGCAAATATGCGCTGGATTATGGAGAAAGCTAGAGAGTTCCAGAAAGACATCTACTTCTGCTTCATTGACTATGCAAAAGCCTTTGACTGTGTTGACCACAGCAAACTATGGCAAGTTCTTAAAGAAATGGGAGTGCCTGATCACCTCATCTGTCTCCTGAGAAATCTCTATGTGGGACAAGAAGCTACAGTTAGAACTGGATATGGAACAACTGATTGGTTCAAAATTGGGAAAGGACAAGGCTGTATTTTGTCTCCCTGCTTATTTAACTTATATGCAGAATTCATCATGCGAAAAGCTGGGCTGGATGAATCCCAAGCCGGAATTAAGATTGCTGGAAGAAATATCAACAACCTCAGACATGCAGATGACACAACCTTGATGGCAGAAAGTGAGGAGGAATTAAAGAACCTTTTATTGAGGTGAAAGAGGAGAGAGCAAAATATGGTCTGAAGCTCAACATCAAAAAAATGTAGATCATGGCCACTGTTCCCATCACCTCCTGGCAAATAGAAGGAGAAGAAATGGAGGCAGTGAGAGATTTTACTTTCTTGGGCTCCATGATCACTGTAGATGGTGACAGCAGCCACGAAATTAAGAGATGCCTGCTTCTTGGGAGGAAAGCAATGACAAACCTAGAGAGCATCTTAAAAAGTAGAGACATCACCTTGCCAAGAAAAGTCCTGTATAGTAAAAGCTATGGTTATCCCAGTAGTGATGTATGGAAGTGAGAGCTGGACCATAAAGAAGGCTGATCACCGAAGAATTAATGCTTTTGAATTATGGTGCTGGAGGAGACTCTTGAGAGTCTCATGGACTGCAAGAAGATCAAACGTATCCATTCTTAAGGAAATTAGCCCTGAGTGCTCACTGGAAGGACAGATCGTGAAGCTGAGGCTCCAATACTTTGGCCACTTCATGAGAAGAGAAGACTCCTGGAAAAGAGCCTGATGTTGGGAAAGATGGAGGGCACAAGGAGAAGAGGACGACAGAGGACGAGATGGTTGGATTGTGTCTTCGAAGCTACAAACATGAGTCTGACCAAACTGCGTGAGGCAGTGGAAGACAGAAATGACTGGCATGCTCTGGTCCATGAGGTCATGAAGAGTCGGACACGACTAAACGACTAAACAACAACAACAACAACAACAATGCATTATTGCCATACAGTCCAAGGATTGTCAAGTCCAACGATTACAATGTACAGTTCCTGTTGGTAATACCATTTCATACTGGTAACTTCTTCTGCATTGTCCTATGTCTTAAAAGTGTAACAAATGAAACTTCTTTCAGCTTCGTCCTATATCTTGAGAGTGTAACAACTTAGTAACAACAAGGCAGCTGATTATAGACCAGTTCTCAGGATATACCCTTGTTTCACCCATTGCGCTTCTTCTGAAAAATCTCCTGGAAACCATGTTGCTGAAGAAGTCTGAGAACTGGTCAGACTATATATATATTTTTTTTGGGGGGGGGGGGATGAACAAATTCCTTTGCCCCACAAATAACCCAGAGATGCATTTTAAATAAAAGCACACACTCTACTCATGTAAAAACACCAGGCAGGCCCCAATTGGGCCGGATCTGGCCCCCGGGCCTTAGTTTGCCTACTGTCAGGGAACTGCCATCGGAAAGGCAGGTGGTGGAGGGGCTCTCGGAAGCTAGGAGAGACTCAGCAGCGGAGGAAGGTACCAGCAGGGGGAGAGAGGGAGATCAGAGAGAAAGTGAGTCGAAGGGATGGCTCAGGGAGTCTTCCAGCGAGAACAGTGGAGAAGTCTCAGGACCTCCTATAGGTACACCCACTCCTCGCCGGAAACTGTCGCGCAGAGAATCCAGAAGACGCAAGCAGCTCATCATCCCATCACACCTACCTATGCTCTACATCTTTCTGGGTGCATCTCAATCTACAGTATCTCCCACACTGGTCCCATCTTTGCCTTCACTAACAGTCTTTGAAATAGCTTAGGGCAAAAGGGGAAAAAATGAGGTCTAGGTAATAAAACCTGCAAATCAGTATGGTGCATCTTAAAAAAACCAGGACTATTTGGTGTTTGCAGTTGTGAAATGAAACCAGCTGTCCCTAGAAAGCCTAGGAGGCTTTTTGGTGTCAGATGATACTCTGTTCCTTTATTTTAAAGTACTCTATATTTCTTGCCCTTTTACAAGATGAGAGATTTACCTTCTGCTTTGGTTCAAAGGCGTGTTTTTTTTTGTTTTTTGTTTTAAAAACTTCAATTGGTCCAGTGGGGTGTTGAAAAGTCATCTTATGGAAATCAGGGATGATGTTTGTCTCTGTACTGCTGGCAAAATAATACTTGAGTATATATATGAGTTTTGGTGGTGGTGGGTTTTTCTTTCTTTTTAAAATCTTCAATATGTTTAGCAGCAACTGAAGATAGCTCCAATCAAGTGAAAACATATGCTTTTTAGAAACAACAGCAACAACCCACAAACTAATTTCTAGAACAGAGTGTGTGCGTATCTGAAACCACAGGCACAAACGGCAGGGTGTCATTCACTTAGGACCAGAAGTTTATAAAGAGTTAACATGCTTTCCTATATGCACATATGAAAAAGATTATTTTAGCATGTATTCTTGGGGGTGCAGTATCCTCAAGAAAATGCTCAGAGACAGTGCAGACTAGAAATGGCATGGTGCTTCAGTTAGAGGGGGGGGGGGGTGTCGTTCTTTTTGCTGGATCTGGAGAAAGATGATTCCAGGCCTACTTTGGATGTGCAGAATTGGTCCTGGTATTCCCTCATGATCCAAAAGAACCAAACTGTTATTAGTGCTACTTTTTTTTTTAATAAAAAATTATTCATTCAAATTATCTGTTAACATCTTTCAATTCAAATAAATACTGAGGTGGGTTATGGGGCAATATAACAAGGAGATATAACAATAAAATCATATCCCTAGGATGGTGAGATGCAAAAAAGGCCAAGCCTATATCTTTTTAGGTTACTACCAATTAGTGACCTTTAGCTCCATAAAAGCTGTGTTTTAGCTCCATAAAAGCTGACATATCACCCAGTCGGTAGAAATGTCATGTCATTCCTACCCAAAAAATTAAGGCGCAAGGTGAATTTTGAGATGGCGCAGATGAGCCGTACATTCCTTGCTTTGGAAACAAATTCTCAGACTGTGAAGGTGTGTTGAAACCATTGCTCCAACAGTTAGCATGATTAGGGCTGTCTACACAGAAACATGAATGTATGTGTGGGGGAAAGGCACACTTTCCCATAGAAGGTAATGCAAAATAGATTAATCCATTCCAGACTTTTAAAAGCAATCCCTAAAATAGCAGGACGCTGGTGGCGCTGTGGTCTAAACTGTGGCTTACCGATCAGAAGGTCTGCAGTTTGAATCTCTGTGACAGGGTGAGCTCCCGTTGCTCAGTCCCTGCTCTTGCCAACCTAGCAGTTTGAAAGCCTGTCGAAGTGCAAGTAGATAAATAGGTCCCGCTCTGGCGGGAAGGTAAACAGTGTTTCCGTGCACTGCTCTGGTTCGCTAGAAGCAGTTTAGTCATGCTGGCCACATGACCCAGAAAGCTGCCTGCAGACAAACGGTGGCCCCTCAACCAGTAAAGCAAGATGAGTGCTGCAACCCCAGAGTCGTCCGCGACTGGACTTAACTGTCAGGGGTCCCGTTACCTTTACCTTTACCTAAAACAGCAATTTAACATGAATTTTACTATCTAAAGAGACTATTGATCCATAAAATGAAAGCAATAAACAATGTACAGTGGTACCTTGGGTTAAGTACTTAATTTGTTCTGGAGGTCTGTTCTTAACCTGAAACTGTTCTTACCCTGAAGCACTATTTTTGGCTTAGTGGAGTGTGTAACCTGAAGCGTATGTAACCCGACCACTGTACTGCAGTCACACAATCAATCAATCAATCAGTAGCTGAATTCCACACAGTCACAAAAAAGCCCCCAAAACAAAAATGCAAAATAAATAGCAAAAATAGACAGACCTCAGCGAAACGGAAATGTGGCCCTCAAAAAGGAAGTGTGGCACTCAAATCAGAAGTGTAACACTCAGTATGGAGCATATTCAGCTTCCAAAAAAAGTTCACAAACCGGAACACTTACTTCCAAGTTTGCAGTGTTTGAGTTCCAAGTTGTTTGAGTACCAAGGCATTTGAGAACCAAGGTACCACTGTAGTCCTTTCTCCCATGCATGAAGGATAATTAGCATAAAGGCAAAGTTGCTTCAGTGCAGATGGTTGTCCTTAAAGCTAAATGGAAAACCAAACAAAAACTCTCCATCTTAGTTTCCAAGGCCTAGCATCATTGGCTCCAACAGTTGATGTAGCACTGGTATCTCCAACGCAGTGCCAACAAGGGTAATTGTACCAATTATCACTTCCCTCTACCCTTTTCTCTCTTTTAGAGCACATTCAGTTTATTTCATTTTCACAACTTTCCCCTCACTGTTAAGTTCTGCATTTTATCTGAGCTTTCACATGATGTAAAAGCCACTTCTGCAACCATAGTGGAATATAGTGCACTTTTAGTGCTTATTTTTCCTCAAAAAATAAATACAGTGGTACCTCTAGATGTGAATGCGATCCGTTCCAGAGCCCCGTTCACATCCTGAAGTGTACGCAACCCATGTCTGCACATCTGCGCATGCGCGGATCGCAATTCACCGCTTCCACGCATGCGCGTGACATCATTTTGAGTGTCTGCGCATGCGTGAGCGGCGAAACCCGGAAGTAACGTGCTCAGTTACTTCCGGGTCGCCACGGAGCACAACCCGAAAAGGCTTAACCTGAAGCGACTTCAACCCAAGGTATGACTGTAAATCTATTTGCAAATGAGTGCTAAACTTGTGCTATATTCCACTATAGCTCCAGAAGTGGCTTTTACATCATTTGAAAGCACAAATATAATGTGGAAATTAACAGTTAGGGAAGCATAATGATAATGGAATGAATGGCCATGTGAATGCAGCCTTAGGAAATGGAGAGGGAAGCAATCGCAGACTTAAACAGCGCATAGAGTTGAGGGAGGAAGTGAAAATGGTGTCAGTTTCCCCCACTTCCTCTCTCAACTCTATGAACTTTTCCAGGCTGAGAATGGAACCAATGCTGCTGTTTTCTGCCCTAAGAAGTACATAGACGTGAGGAAGGAAGTGAGAGAAGGGTGTTTCTCTTTCCTTTGTCCTCTCTGAAATCTTATGAACTTTTCCAGGATGACCTTGGTACCTAAGCAGCTAAGCACGAATGCACTCGCAAGGTTTCAAATGGGCCCCAAAACGTCCATGACTCCTGGGTAGTGAGAATGTCTCTGCCTTTTATTAGGTATTCAGTTATGAAGAGAATGAGTGGAATATGCACATTTGCAAACACTATGCCAGGAACTTCTTTTGTTTTCTTTTGCTGTTCTCCTACACAAGCAGTGCTCAGAATACTTGAAATACTTTGAAGCCCTAGCATTATTCTTTTATTTCTCCCGTGGTAACCGGGTCACAGTTGCAGATGTCCATTTGTAGTCACAATCAATTACAAAGGCTAGGTTTGGAAGTGTTGGTTAAATCTCATTGAATGAGAGATAAGCATTTTGAGCAAAACCAAGAAAGAGTAATAGAAAGAAGAGCTAAGAGAAGCAAGAAGAAAAAACTTTCTTTGTTCATAAGGTGGTGTGAGTGTGAACAGAAATGGCAAATCTCTTTTTAAAAGGGAAAACAATCACTACAGCAAATGATCACAAATTAAGTTTAACCTGCCTGTAGACCTAGACACATGTGAAATATAGAACAGAGCCTCTGAGCATGGGCAGAGCGCCTTTATCACTGGAGTAACCAAACAGCCGTTCATATACAGTGGACAGAACACCGGGCTCAGAACAATAATGGGATGAAGTTACAAATAAGAAATGAGGTTACAATTAAAAAAAACAAAAACCCTCTCAGTGCGTTTCTGGGACAATTAACCTGCATTCCCAGATCCATCCTTTTGTACTCCGAATGCTCCACTTGCATTTATACATATATCAAACCTTAACAAAAAAAAACCCCCAAGGTTGAACATGCCGCATTGAAATATTGTGCAATCTTGCAAAGATCCACATGTGGCAACCAACATTACTAGCACAATAGTGTTTATACACTGAGGAATATAGCTGCAGGCAAAGGTCCAGCAGACTGTTGCCCTTCGTGTCCTAAGAAGTTAGATGTTGCAATGTTTGTGCATGTTTATTCAGATCTTAATTAAAAGCTAGTGCTGAGCTAACTTCCAAATGTTGCATGCTTTCTAAATGTTTGCGTAGCCTCCCACCCTTTCAGCCTCTCCCTCAATTAATCCTTTCCTGGTTTTGCTCAAAATATTTCACCCTCATTCATTTTCCCAGTGCTTGAGCCCCAAGTGTACCTCAGGTACTGTATGTAGATACTAGTAAATGAAACACCATTTTCCAGGGAACTTGTGGCAGATCGTGGCATCAAGAAAACCACACTTTCCTCCATTCCTGCTTTTGCTTGCTTTTCTCATGATTAAAGGAAGAAACCAAAACACTGATTACAATTTCATGGGAAATGTCATTCTAAAATGATATTGGGGCGGAGGGCTGCCTTATACTATAACCATTTCCCCCTGTGTTGTTGGCTTTCAATGATCTCAGCAGAAACTTCCCCAGTGCCAAGCCCTGAATGTGATTCTGTTAACTGGAGAGGGCAGCCCCTGAACCCAAAAGTTTTTGCATGCAAAAAACATGCTCAAACACTCAGTTGTGGGACCTAAGGTTTATGAGCTGACACTTTCCCAGTGCCCTTCCTATTAATGTGTGAAGATGCTGCAGTTCATCTATTTAGTGTTGAGAAGGAGACACTCTGTATATGCTCAGAAACAACTTGCTCATCAGGTTCCAAGCTTGCACCACGGATCTGAGAACACAGTGGGCGTTTAGTTTTAATACTCCCCTACAGCCTTGAAAGGTCTAGTTTCCTATTTGTATTGTTTCCAGTGTGTAACTATTTGTGCTTCTCGAGTCCTTTCTTTGCAGCGTAAAAATGTGCTCTGCCTGTGGCCACATGGGAGTTCATGAATGTCCTGGCACGAGTCAACAAGAATAAGATTTTGCTTATGAAAGTTGTTTGTGCAATGAGTGGGTGGTCTGTCTATCAGTTTCAAGATTCTACAGAGGATGCTGATCAGTGTGCAGGCTTCATTGTGTGCAAGGGGCACAAACAACAACCAACTTCTTAAATCAGAAGGATGACCAGGATTTATCACACACCCTCTTAGCGTTAGGATCAGAAACTCTGACAGACATGTTTCTTACCACATTGCCACATTGTGTTTCTTTATTAAAAAAAGGTCAGTCCCCCACACTCCCCTTATTCCACAGTACCTTTTCTATGCCTCCAGGCTTATGCTGGCAATTATGAACACATCTTGGTTAGTTGATTGCCTCTGATTTTTTTTTAACATTTTATGTATTTTTATTATAGGTGAAGATATTATTGTATTGCTTTGATTTTTTAAAAAAATGATATAGCAGTATATAATTCATTTATTTATTTGGTATCTAAATAAGTAAATCCACTAGCCAGCAGCTGCATGTTTGGTGTTAGCGTGAGAGAATGTCTAATACAAAGATGCACATACTAAATTCCTTCACGAGTGGGAATCCCGGTCGTTCAGGATTCCTGCTTCCGCAAAGAGCCCAACAGACATACATCTGTTTGCACATAGACTCCCTTTCACAGTGGCGCTGAACGGGAGGCAACTCAAGGGCATGGCAGGGTGAGGGGGTCTGATGCCAAGCGCATGGCCAGCAGCTGCGATCCTCTTCTCCCTCACACATTGACTTAATGTGTGGGGTTTCGTCTGAACAGCCCTTCTGTCTGCCTTCATCCCTGTTAACTGATCATTCATAGGTACCGGTGGATTTGAGGCCTGTTCTGTTGGGTTGCCAAGCAGTTTCTCTGTGTTACTGATTAAGCTCTGAAGCTAGTGGCTGAAATTATACAACACACACACATACACACACACACACATACACACACACACGTGTCCAGGGATAAGGTACTTGTGTCCCCCCTGTTGTTGGACTGTAGTGGTTGTTGCTGATGGGAGTTGTAGTCCAACAAACATCTAGAGAGCCACTGGTTCTCCATTCCTGCTCTAGTCCCACTACTTTTTTGAAGACCTGCGGAGTCATGCTTAGGTGACTCTTAAGGTAAAAACTGACATTCATTTTGAATGATGTGGAATTGCTTTCAGCACAGTCCCTGAAAATGTGCTGGGTTGCTTGCACTGCCTTTTTGTCCATCTTTACCTTCAGCTAGCTGCTCATTGGTTGCCGCTCCTATAAACTATGAATCTCCAGAGTTCCCTGTGAAAAGGAATTGATTGTTAAGTCACTCTGAGAACTGTAGCTGGGTGAGGGGAATAGGGGTCTCCTAGGAGCTCTGATCACTGCAGATGGTGACAGCAGCCATGAAATTAAAAGACGCCTGCTTCTTGGGAGAAAAGCAATGACAAACCTAGACAGCATCTTAAAAAACAGAGGCATCACCTTGCCGACAAAGGTCCGTATAGTTAAAGCTATGGTTTTCCCAGTAGTGATGTATGGAAGTGAGAGCTGGACCATAAAGAAGGCTGATCACCGAAGAATTGATGCTTTTGAATTATGGTGCTGGAGGAGACTCTTGAGAGTCCCATGGACTGCAAGAAGATCAAACCTATCCATTCTTAAGGAAATTAGCCCTGAGTGCTCACGGGAAGGACAGATCCTGAAGCTGAGACTCCAATACTTTGGCCACCTCATGAGAAGAGAAGACTCCCTGGGAAAGACCCTGATGTTGGGAAAGATGGAGGGCACAAGGAGAAGGGGACAGCAGAGGACGAGATGGTTGGATAGTGTTCTCGAAGCTACCAGCATGAGTTCGACCAAACTGCGAGAGGCAGTGGAAGACAGAAGTGCCTGGCGTGCTCTGGTCCATGGAGTCACGAAGAGTCGGACACAACTAAACGACTAAACAACAGCAACAACAACAGCTTTCAGGAGCCTTAAGCAACTACAGTTCACAGGATTCTTTGGGGGAAGCCATAACTACTTATAGTGGCATATTGCTGCTTTCAACGTGTAGTGCAGACGTGGTCTAATATTGCAAATATTGCACAGTTCTACATGTTTTCTTTCTTTTAAACACGTAAGCCAAACCACCATGTGCTGCTTTTATATTAGACAAAATGATACCTCTTTTTATTTCATGTCCTATCCAAGCCGCAGCTTGCAGTCCCTGAGCTTATTTTGTGTGTCCCTCCTCCCTTTACATTTCCACCAAGGCAGCTTTAAATCCCATCATCATTATGTCATTTCTAAATCAAATCAAGTAAGTCGCCGCTGCTGATAAATGAGTCTTCTACCGGCTTGTATGTTTTTCTTCCTTGATTAAATTCTTGATTTGCTTGAGTTTGATGGTTCCAGTTTCAGCAGCTCTCTAGCTTTGACGCACTCCACTGTGGCAAGTTTTCACAAGTCATTGTTACTCACTATCAGCAAATGCTATCATCTACACTTGCAGCAGCCAGGTGGCCCTGAGATTACGTAACCACTGTTGCTGAGAGGGTAATATCCCAGAAAGTCACACTGTGCATTTAATACTGGGGGCTCAGAATCTACCCACACAGGCCACATTAACTTCTGCTAATGACAGTTAAGAATTAGTCATCGTCTAAGGCCAAGATCTTCTGGGAAGTGGGACTAAGGGAAGAATCCAGTGAGATTTTGCATAACATCCACTCCAAAGTGGAAGAGGGACAGCAGTCTACAATTTAGGTGTGTTGCAAATGTTTGTAAAATTCCTCCTTTGACTTAAGTTTTCAATTTATTAAACATGCTGCAAATGTTGGCTACAGTCCCTTTCCTCTCTTGTCACCTTTGATAAGAGTACATTTTTTCTACCTTTCTTTTTATTTTTTTAGACATGAGGCATGTATTATAAATACAGTTAGATATAAACAGATTCCTTCCCTCCTTCAGTTTGCACAGTTATCGTGTTTATAGTGGGTGGTGTAGTTTTTTTTATGTTTAACTTTCAAGTACATCTTCGGGGTGGTCCTTTTGAAAGTCTGGATCTACATTTGGTGCCCCCTTCAGTTGCCACTGTTTAATCAATAATCATGTAAAGTGATCTGCAAACAGCTACGGCAAACCACTTGGAAGGAAGCCCATCCCATTGAGTCAATGGAACTAGAGGCCTGATGACCATATGAGCAATTTTGCTGATGCAGCTGCTTACTGAATTGAAGAAGAAAAAGAAGAAGAAGAGGAGGAGGAGGAGTTTGGATTTGATATCCCGCATTATCACTACTCTAAGGAGTCTCAAAGCGGCTAACAATCTCCTTTTCCCTTCCTCCCCCACAACAAACACTCTGTGAGGTGAGTG
Source organism: Podarcis erhardii (assembly GCF_964252035.2). Lineage (NCBI taxonomy): Eukaryota > Metazoa > Chordata > Lepidosauria > Squamata > Lacertidae > Podarcis > Podarcis erhardii. The sequence goes on from NC_138510.1 coordinate 59,294,345, forward strand.
AGGCTGAGAGACTTCAGAGAAGTGTGACTAGCCCAAGGTCACCCAGCAGCTGCATGTGGAGGAGCGGGGAAGTGAACCTGGTTCACCAGATTACGAGTCCACTGCTCTTAACCACTACACCACACTGGCACATGAGTGTCTCAACACTAGTATGGCAATTTTCTTGGATCACTGCCAAAATCTTGTCACTGCATACCAGGAAGGCTTGTGCAGCATGATCACCGTATGCAAGGACACTTGGGCTGCACCGTGAGGGTGTTTCCCCCTTTGCAAAAGCTTCTAATGTAGCCCCCTGGAGCCCCCTGAAGAAGTTCAACTTTTGGGCATTGGTGGAAGCAGTGCAGCAATGGGAGGCATGGCCAGTCATGTGCCCACCTGATCTCCATCTGGCTGAGTTGCTGAGCATAGTGAGGCAGAGAGGTCAAGCAGTGAAGTTGGTGTAGTATAAATGCACTGGCAGGGGCACCAGACTGATTCTGATTGTGTGTCTGCACTGTTTTCCCCACACTGTCATAATAATAATAATAATAATAATAATAATAATAATAATAATAATAATTATACTCTGCCCATCTGGCTGGATTTCCCCAGCCACTCTGGGTGGCTCACCTCATTAAAAACTTCCTTAAACAGGGTTGCCTTCAGGTGTCTTCTAAAAGGCAGGTAGTTGTTTATTTCCTCGACATATGATGGGAGGGCGTTCCACAGGGTGGGCGCTTCTCACTTCTCACAGTGAGGGAACTGCCAGAAGGCCCTCGGGGCTGGACCTCAGTGTCCAGGCTGAAGAATGGGGGTGGAGACGCTCCTTTAGGTATAGTGGGCCAAGGCTGTTTAGGGCTTTGAAGGTCAGCACCAACACTTGGAATTGTGCTCGGAAACGTACTGGGAGCCAATGGAGATCTTTCAGGACCAATGTTATATGGACTCGGCGGCCACTCCCAGTCACAAGTCTGCTATGCCACAGTGACTCAGATGGATAGAGGTCAGGTGATCAATGCAGCCCCACCATGCACCACTCATTGGGTGACCATTAAAACTTTGTTACAGAAATGAATTGCAATACAAGACAGTTTTAGTGACTTTCTATAAAGCGTTTTGAGACTCTGATTAGGAAGCAAGGAAGGGGGGGGGGAATATCACTGCCTGTGAGGTTCATTTGGTAACAATAATTCACTCAATATTTTGAAGACAAAGGGCAGGGAACCTGCCAAACTTCTGCGGCTGACACCTCCTTCCAGTCAGTTCAGTTGTTTCTTGAGCTCATTAATGCTGCCTTAAGATACAGTTTTCTTCCAGAATGGAATAAATGTTACCTTATGCATGCAACGAGATAGGTCTCTTTGGAGTTATGCCATTCACAATCAAGAAAGTCACATGCATTTGAATCTGGGCAGACTGACAGCAGTGCCTTTGCACGTTAGATATTGTAGCGATCCATCATCTTTTTTGATCTGAAATACAACAGAGCAGATGTGTAATTGGTTTGGATTAACTGGATCTCCTTTTAGAAAGCGATTGTGCATCTGATAGACAGAGATATACAGACCTCCCATAAATTTCAGCTTTATATCATATGCAGTTATTTTTTTTATCATTACCTATCTTTATACGATGCTCTTCAGAAACCTATAACCGATGTGCTAGTGAGTATAGTGGCTCCCACTCACTTCTCTTGGTCAAAAAGTGTTGGCTCATTTCATTTGATATTTGAATAACCATCCCTCGACTCTTAAAATCTAATTGTGATTTCAGCCTAAGACTGTCTTGAAATATGGCCTGCTCAGATGATCTCAAGGTGTATCCCATGCAGCTGCATTTCTACACCAGGTTTCCCATCCTGGTACCCTTCAGATGTTGATGGACTACAAATCCCATGAAGAATGACCATGGACTATGCTGATTGTTCTGATGGGATTTGTAATCCAAATCATCTGGAGTGCATCAATTTGGAGAAGGTTAAAGTGCACCAGAAGTGGGCAAATCCAACTTAAAGGGGTATATTTTAAGGCTAAGGGAGTCACCCTGTTTTTTCTTGTGGTTCTGAAATTCAGTTTTCATCTCCTTAGCTAAATCCTCTACTAAGCACAACAAAGTCAATGGGCCCATTCCTATCTAGGCTAAAAACACACACACAAAAAACACCCAACTGGTCGGATTCCAAGCCTGGTGATTCTCCAGCTATTCCACATATTGAACATGACTGAGGTTTTTACATAATTGGGAGAGAACAGAAGGGAGAGATATGGAGTAAACTAACAGAAGAGATATGGAGTAAAACGGTGCTTGTCTGTGATAATCTGGAGCTGATTATATCAGAGCTTTGTAGGTTTTGGAAAATCATGTCAGGAGACCACCCCTAAAATGATTTAACTTTGTAGTATTTCTTTAATTTTGTGTTTATTTTCAGTGGCAGAGTCAGTGGGGAAACTGGCAGAAAATTAGCATTTTTTAAAGAGGCGCCCTCTGCCAAACTGGTGGTGCCAATGTGGGTAAGTGTACTGTAAACAAGTGGGCCTACATTGTAGCTTAAAATACAGCCTGGTTTTGTCTTTTGAGATAAAATTTGCATTAAATCACTAGAACTGAAAAATGGCATCCTCCTTATCCCAAAAGAGCTTGTTTAAAATTTGGATCTTGGTTGATTCTTGCACTTTCATGTAGCCTTGGAAGTACAGTGGTACCTCAGGTTACATACGCTTCAGGTTACATACACTTCAGGTTACAGACTCTGCTAACCCATAAATAGTACCTTGGGTTAAGAACTTTGCTTCAGGATGAGAACAGAAATCGTGCTCCGGCGGCGTGGCAGCAGCGGGAGGCCCCATTAGCTAAAGTGGTACTTCAGGTTAAGGACAGTTTCTGGAACAAATTAAGTACTTCACCCGAGGTACCGCTGTAATGGACAGCTTAACCTAGAAAAAAGTAGTCCTCAATCTAAAATAGGCTTCTCATGCTTTGTTCTATATTGCAGTTGGAGCTAGTTCACACAGTCAAACAGCCTTGCTTGGGATGTGTGCAAAGAGGCATTGTGTACTATATGATTTCTGCAAGTTTTCTTCTTCTTTCCTGCCTTTTGTTCAGGAAACTCATTGCATTGTACTGCCTACCACCCTTTTCCACAAAAATCATACAAGTTAGGTTAGGGAGGGATGGGGAAAGGGAGAGAGAGCCTTGCCCATGGTCATTCAGTGAGATTCATGGTTGCGTGAGGATTTGACACTGGTCTCAACCGTTTTAGTCTGGCATTCTAGCTACTACACTGTAATTTCTGTGTTTGTAGTAATAGCAAAGTTTGTAGCAGAATAATATCATGCACATTAATTCTATATACTTTTGCATGTTTGGCTCAAAGGTTGTATCTCCCCCCTAATAATAATAATAATAATAATAATAATAATAATAATAAACCCCATAATGGTTGTTTTTCCCTTTTGTGTAATAGATATTCATAGTCAACATACATTATAGACAAAATTATTCTCTGTCTATTCAGTGTATTTCCTTAGAATGATTCTGTTATTTGAATACATTATATAATTTCTGTCATTTCACGTGCACACAATGAAATTGTCACTTGCAGGTGTTTCATTGTGAATGCTCTATGCATTATTGCACTTGTGTTTTGAAGAATTAATTACTTTCCTGCTCTTTGCCGCCCTGCTTTCAAACTCACAGAAACTCTTTTCTCCTGGAACACAATAATCCCAATAAAAAGATCATAAACCAAATACAGAGAGACACTTTTCTGTCTGCTAATAACGATGGAACATTGTACTGAACATATTACACTCAAATTGAGAAATCTGTTTTTATTCTTTGCCATTTATTCTCACTGAAGCCATATGTACTTTATAAAAGGTCTGTACCATAATTGTAAAACATCCTCACCCTCACGCACAAACTCCCATTCTCTTGGAATTTCCTACTGCCTGACCATGTGCATTAATAGTTTCCCACCCTGCTCCTATAGAGATCTAATTGTTCCTAATTTCCTGTCAATAAATGGTGCAAGCTGAGGAACTGCACTCCTAATGTCAAAATTTTGGTCATTTGTCTGCATTAACGGACATTAATAGATTTTACAAATGTAAAGCCCTTAACATCTTCTAGGTTCTGTATGTGTTTTAAGGGTTTATTGCGGAAGGGCAGATTCCTTATTCATTTATGCAATCCATTCTAGAGCATTCTCTTGTTATTCCATTATAGCAGAGTCAGTGATGCAGAACTGGCAATTCTTGACCCTTTCCTTCGATATTCACTGCTAAGTTGTAATCACTGAATAAAAATGTTCACATACCAAATATTCAGTGATTCATCCCCTTCCCCGCCCTCAACAAATACTGAAGTAAAGAGTTTATGGTCTTTAAACAGGGACTTTTAGACTTGAGAGGAGCTACCATGACTGCAAATTTCTACCACTTCTGCTGAAAGGAGGAAACGTTACAGCCCTATTTTAAAAAATTCCAAATATAAAAGGGGGCGGGAATGAAGCCTTCTTCCCCTCCCCCAAGCAGACTTGTTTTAGACCCTGAGTCAAATCAAAGAGCCTTCAAAGTGCCCCATGCTGAGGCAGGCTGTTTTCTGTAGTTCCAAATCATGGTCTGACCCAAACTTGGTGGCTGGTGCATGCCCTTAATACAGACCATGTGCTGGGCTGATGATGTGTGGTCCCTGAGTAAAAAACTGAGCTTCAGGCAACTGCTGGCAGTATCAAAATACCATGCCTATCATAGGAATGAGCTTTATGCCCATGCATACACTTTCGTAGCTCCACACAAGATCCAGTTCATCAAAGAAGCCCTTCTTGCACAGAGAACGGGGAGTGGTGAGTTGCTGGCCTATTAGCCAGCCCTTCCGAGTTGGAACACACAAAGGAGTTGCATGTTTGCTCAACCTGAATGTTGCCTTTCCAGGAGCTGAGTTCTGGAGCTGCTGCCAAGTGGCAGTCCCACCTACATCTTGTGTTTCTTTCCTCTGCCATGCTTGCAAGAGCCCATACTTCTTCAACGGTTGCCTGTAAGGTGCAGCTAAAGAAGCTGAGGAGTTAGGTGCATCCTCAGGATGCCAGAGCCTCGGCACCAAGCTTGTGTTTGTGGAATCCCCCATTAATAGCTTCCAGCTAGTCCATTTGTTCTGAGGATGGGATGGAAAGTGTTGCCGGTCTCTGAGCATCATCTACTGAGAAAACAAAGCCCTCATTCTCTTGCCTATCCTTCTGAAATGCTAGCAGTCGTCTTCACAAATCTAAAATTACAATTGTCTGCTGCTCTCTTCGCTGTGGGAAACAAATAGTCTGTGGTTCTAAAATGACAGCCTTCCCAATGCCTAGACTATTGCGGTCTTCTGCTGCTCTAACCGTGGGAAGCAAGAACGTGACTGTAATGGAAAAGCATATGGAGTAACTAACAGGGTTATCCTGTTAGCTGCAATCTGCCAAGACTAATGCTGGCATGCTATCATCCCACTCTTATGTTCAACCAGCACTTGGGCACAGCAATAGCTTAGGAGCAAACACCTGGGCAGCAACACCAATGGATTAGATACGTCAACAGTGTCTATGGCGACAGTACCATCGCCCACTAATAATGTCGATTGTCCATAATGCTCCATATTAGCAATTTCAATGGACAGCAACTGCTAAACAATAATGTCACCAAACCCATCAGTGTACACAAACAGGCAGCCAGAAGAGCAATTCCCCTGGTGCTGATCACCAATGTGCTATTAAAAGTCATGGGGAAAGAGGACAGATTTCAACGAGCACATGAAAGTTAATAGTGAAAGCACCACACAATAATGAATTTATAAGAACGTAACAGAAGTCAATGGCCCATCTGGACCAGCATCCTGTTCTCAGAGCGGTTGATCAGATCAGTGGCGTAGCGTGGGTTGTCAGCACCCGGGGCAAGGCAAGTGATTTGCGCCCTCTAACCCGTGAGCCAGGTAGGGGCAGAGAGCTGCGAGTGTGAGCGCACCCCCCTAGATGTTGCACCCGGTGCGGCCGGCCCCCCTGCACCCCCCACGCTACGCCACTGGATCAGATGCCTGTGGAAAGCCAGCAAGTTGGACAGGAATGCGGCAGCGCTCTGCTCACGTGCAATTTCCAGCAACTAGTAGGACAGCATAGTCATCATGGCTAGTAGCTGTTCATAGCTTTGTCCTCCATGAATTTGTCTAATCCTCTTTTAAAGCCATATAAGATGGCGGCCATCACTGCCTTCTGTGGGATCGAGTTCCATGGTTTAACTATGCATTGCATGAAAAAGTGTTTTCTTTTATTTTGCCCTGAATCTTCCAAAATTCAGCTTCATTGGATGTCACGAGTTCTGTTGACAATTGAGGCACTCTCTCCAATAGCTGCAATATCCACCTGCCCAACCTCTGAAGTCAGGGGCACCCATCGGAGGGCCTCTGAAGAAGACCTTAACCGATATGCAACTGTGACCGAATATTGTTGGAAACCTTGACCCCAAATATAAACTTTGCCTTTTGATTAGGAATTAGTAAACTGTTCTTCTTGTTTTGTTTGTTAAGATCAAGATAATCTTTTGCCAAACTGGACAAGTCTCCTTCCAAAAAATATTCATCTAGCACCTAATTACTATCACTGTGGCAGACATGGTCTTCTTCCAAGTGGAGCTTCCATTGACTTTCCAGACAGAAGCAAGGTCCTACACTTGACTTATTCAAACATATCTGAAATTCTGCAGTTTGGTATGCATATTTGAACTTTCCCCCCATACTTTTTATAAACTGCTAAACAAACTTACATATTTCTACAGACAACACTGTTCATTCTGTTTTGCAGCTATTCATTCTTAAGACTCCAATACTGAAATTGCATTGGATTGCATTTATTTATTTTTAAATTCTCCTTTTTGGACAACTCTTAGCAAACTTTACAGAGTTTCTGTTTCAGAAATAAGTCAGTCTCTTTTCCCTCCCACCCACAACTCTCTCTGGAGACTACATATGTCTATGTGATGTTTAACTATCCCCTGCAACTTGTTAATATAGCCGAACAGTTTTGCAAAGATAAAAACCTTACCAACAAGAAATGCATGCTTTCTATTAGAAAGAGCAGCGGAAGAGCCTTGGAAAAAAAAATCCTTGAAATGAGAAGCAAGTATGCTGAGAGAAGGGGTACAAAAAAATCTAGGTCACAGCTTTTCTCAATTTTTATAATTTAATGCAGCCCTGAATAATTACTGCACACATTCTTTTGAAATCAAGTTTTATAATATTCCTGTTGCTCCATGTCTATTTTCAGATGTTCTCGGTACTGTACTCGGTTCTGTTTTCCAAACAATTACACTGTTAAAATGCTTGAAGAGCAAGTTGAAACAAAGTTTATCTAAATATTGAAAGGAAATCTAGTATTCAGGCAGGCCAGTTAGATATTAGATTCCATGGCCAAAATTCATTTCAGTGCTGAAGGAACTCCACAGCACTGCTGATCCTCTTGCCCAGAGAACTGGTTTTCTATTTATAACAAAAGCCTCCTTCTTTGCTTTGTTTCCCTCTCCTAATGCATGGATGTCATCATTTAAGGTAGGGGGGTGGAATCCAGAAGTTGATGAAATTACAAATCTCATCATCCCTGACCACTAGCCATTCTGACTGGGGTTGACAGGAGTCAAGCAACATCTGGAGGACACTGTATTATCTACTCCAGATTTGAGATGTATGATGTCTTGTATTAATAATGGTGGTCTCTTCATCTGCAATCAACTGGAAGTTTATATTTAGTCCTGGTGACATTTCCCCCTGATTATCTCCTCAAACAAGAAAGACACAATGTTGGTTGACCATGTTTTCCTCACATAATAAGATAACAGGGCAAAGAAGTCATCTTGGTCAGGGAAACCTTATGTAAGGGGAGGCAATAACTGTGGAAAAGGATGTTTTTGGCATGCAGGAAGTCCGAGATTCAATCGTTGATATCTCCAGTCAGATAGTCGGTGATGGAAAAGACCTCAACAAAACTAGCTGTTGGAGTAGACTGTATTTAGTTAGATAGGCCAATGGTTTGATGCAATATAAGGCAGCTTTTTATAGCAGCCAAATCATGGATGTTATAAACCACTGTGAAAAACAGATGGGTAAGGAAGAAGGTTTTGATTGCTCTGAACTGTTAGTACAGCTTTCAACGGGCTCTCAAACTGCTTCATACATCCAGTTGTTTATGGTATTTTCTGAAATGGGCTTAACCCAAATATATGAAATTAAACAAGCTATCTGTCTGACTTTAACTACATAGAACTGGGATACAACCAAACTCAGAGGCCTGGACATGTGAAATAGCTTGCAGTCCTCAAACCGTACCTCCTTCCTGCCAAAATCTCTCACTAAAAGAAACATGAATTTTCTTTCTGGACAGCTCCATCAGGTTGGAATTTGGATAAAAAACGGGGATGTCACTGGAAAAGAATTTTGGAATTAGCCCCATGTTGTTTATAAGGATTAATCAGCATTTCCTGTACGCAGAACGAATCATACACTGATCTTTCCCCCCTTTGTATTTTAAACTGTCGATTGAGGAATACATTGCAATGACTACTAACAGAAGGTGCAGCAGGAGCCAGTGCCCCATTTTTTTATTTTTTAATGACTCAACGTATGGATCTGGAACTTCTTCAATTCATTCTGTAGTCCTGACAAATCAGGAAATGATGCATCAAGTATCCTGACATGTATGCAGGATTGTCAAGCAACTGAGACAGGGGAATAGATGGCAGAATGGAGGGTAGGGCAGAGCACTGCCCCATTACAGTCCAAAGTCAGTGTGTTTTAATGCAAAGTTAACTTTTTAAATTATAAATATGGGGGGGGGGAGAGAATCAACTCCCACTTCCAGTGTACAGTATGCCAAAGCTGATAAATATTAAACTAGTGAATAATTGTCTTACTCATAACAGACTGGAGCGTTTGAGAACAGTTTTGTATTTAACGTGAGACTAAACAATGCTTTTGATCAATGTTTATGCCTGAAGCCAAACCTCCTCTCAACATGCTGGCTCTCACAAAACCAAACAAGGTCGGTTTTCATCATTTACAGAATGAAAACTCATAAGAGGGTTTTACTTTAAAATTGTTCAGGAAGACTACTGGGTCAAGACCGGAAAGTAGAACAAGGAAAATGCAAAAAAATAAAATAAAAACCCCAGCATTCTATAGTACGATACAGTTACTAGTCATTTTATTCTTCTGGTTCTTTTGTTTTGTTTTGGTTGGTATTATGTTATATATTTGTACAAAGTTTCTATTTTGAATACTGATCATTGACCACAGTAGATTCATTGATTGAAAAAAGAAAGATAGATTAGGCCCAAACACTGGCCTAATGAGGGTGAAAAAGAGAGAGGTGGTTTACTAAAGGATTTAACATTATTCAAAAGAACAATATGGTGAAAATCCAATTATACAGTTATTGAAAGCTTACCACATTCAGCCCCAGATGTCATTCAAGAGAAAAAGGCTGTTTATTCTCTAACCAAAACAAAGCATAATTGTATATGTGAAACAAATTATGCAGATAATTGTTTATGCAAATTGCTTATTGTCCATATAAACACAATTTGCACACTGTATTTCGAAGTTTGGTGTCTCAAGTGTGGTCCCCCCCCCCGAATTATTTGCCAAGGAACAATATGGCAGATTTGGAAGAAAAGAACACGTTAATGATCGGCAGTAGGATTATTACATGCTTGGTAATAATTTTAAATCAGTGGAACAGTGTGTTCAATTTGATCTGACCTCATTCTTCAATTTTTTTGAATTATTGGTGGAAACCTTCCCAACCAAGTAGTCTCCAGATGTTTTGGATCACAGCTCTCCTAATCCTAGACCATTGACCATGCTGGCTGGGACTGAAACATCTGTAGGGCAACAGGTTATGGAAAGCTGGCATCCTGGATTTGGGCTTTTTCCATCTGTGAAATGAAACAGCACAAGGTACTTATTTATGTCCAGTTATTGACCTTTTATCATTGATCTAACTAGTCAAGCTGACAGCTTATCTATATGGCTATGAAGACTTCAGCAGCTCATCTGTTCTCGGTATAAACTCCCTCACAAAACTGTTGTAAACAGGATAAAACAAGACCACCCAGCACCTCTCACACTCCTGAGGCCAGTTTAGATATCAAGAAAATGTTTAAAAAGGCAATTTCCTGGAACTTTAATTGGGACACATGAACCCACCTTTCACCAGACCACAACATGCAGCCATCCAGCCCACTACTGATTACTCAGGCACTGCCTTTCCAAGTCAGAGGCAGTGAGGTGAGGTCTTTCCCAGCCATCTCACTTGAGGTCCTTTTAACTGGAAATACCAGGAAATGAACCTGTGACACGGCAGCTAAAAAAGCCAATGCAATTCTGGGCTGCATCAATAGGAGTATAGCATCTAGATCAAAGGAAGTAATAGTGCCACTGTATTCTGCTCTGGTCAGACCTCACCTGGAGTACTGTGTCCAGTTCTGGGCACCACAGTTCACGAAGGACACTGACAAACTGGAACGTGTCCAGAGGAGGGCAACCAAAATGGTCAAAGGCCTGGAAACGATGCCTTATGAGGAACGGCTAAGGGAGCTGGGCATGTTTAGCCTGGAGAAGAGGAGGTTAAAGGGTGATATGATAGCCATGTTCAAATATATAAAAGGATGTCACATAGAGGAGGGAGAAAGGTTGTTTTCTGCTGCTCCAGAGAAGCGGACATGGAGCAATGGTTCCAAACTACAAGAAAGAAGATTCCACCTAAACATTAGGAAGAACTTCCTAACAGTAAGAGCTGTTCAACAGTGGAATTTGCTGCCAAGGAGTGTGGTGGAGTCTCTTTTTTTGGAGGTCTTTAAGCAGAGGCTTGACAACCATATGTCAGGAGTGTTCTGATGGTGTTTCCTGCTTGGCAGGGGGTTGGACTCGATGGCCCTTGTGGTCTCTTCCAACTCTATGATTCTATGATTCTATGATCTTCGACTTGTAAAGAATGCGCTCTGCCTTTGAGAAATGGGGTGAGCTCCTGTTGCTCGGTCCCAGCTCCTGCCAACCTAGCAGTTCGAAAGCACCTCAAAGTGCAAGTAGATAAATAGGTACCGCTCCGTCGGGAAGGTAAATGGCATTTCCATGCGCTGCTCTGGTTCATCAGAAGTGGCTTAGTCATGCTGGCCATATGACCCGGAAAAACTGTCTGTGGACAAACGTCGGCTCCCTCGGCTAGTAAAGCGAGATGAGCGCTGTAACCCCAGAGTCGTTCGCGATTGGACTTAATTGTCAGGGGTCCCTTTACCTTTGCCTTTTAGCTCTCCAAATGCAAAACAGGCATCATCATATAACCAGCTGGCTTTTCAGACCACAAGCAAGTGCAACCAAAACATCAGTCTGGGAAAACGTATCTCCCTCCTGTTCTATATAGGAATTTTAGATACACAATGAATAGATATTTGAGACAGAGGAGGAGATTATTTTGTTCAGAAAATACCTAGTTTTAATAATGGGTGAGTTTGTTCCAACCCTGTGGGGTAAACAAAAACAAAATACATTATTATTAATCACAAATGAGACTGAAAAGATCCATCCTTCTGGGTGTTCAGCTAATTTTTTGCCTGTCCTTAATGTCATATTCATATTCACCCAACGGAAGTTTTATTTGCCAGCTTTCCCAAGCAGAAATAAAGCATGACTTATTGGCTTCTGTAAATACTTCATTTTTGGCTGCAGTTAAGCTGAAGTTTTGTTCCACTCTTGGTTGTATTTTATATTCTCAGTCAACTGCGGAGGAAAACCAAGTTGTCCTCTGTTATGGTATTTGCTTTCCCAGAATGAAATTCAAATGTTTTTTGAGCGAGCAGCTAGCTTATAGAGCTGGCAACTGCAATCCAGGGATGAGTGAATCTGTAAATGTATATTTCTCCCCCTTTCTCATTTTTCCATCTTCACTTCTGTTCAGTTTGTCATTTATTTTTTTAACTTCTCATGAAAATTCATCAACATTTTGGTGTGAATATCCCCTAATATACACATTTTTGTACACAGTTTTCCCAGTGCATATATACACAGGTGGTAGAGATGGCAGGTTTGTTGGCAGGTCTATTTTTTACAACTGTGTATTGCATGGTCACCTATATAGAAGGGAAAGGGTCAATGCATGAGCATCTTCTCTTATGTAGGGGCTCTGTGTGATCAGAACATCGACAGAAGCAGGTGCACTGCATGTGCAGAAGCCCTGCATGTGAGGAAGAACTTGCAAGGTGGCTTTTCTATACAGTTGGCAGTGTAAAGCACTTCTCTTAACCGCCAGAGAGTATGTTCTGAGCATACATATGGCCGATGTCAATACAGAAGGGAGCCAGATTGCTTTCTGGAGTGTTGTGTTTCACAACATTTATTTTTTAAGATGGCAAAAGAACAAATGTTGATGGCAAGATGTTTAGCTGTAGAATCTGATAGATTCAAAGGGATCCTTTGCTTTGTTCATAGCTTATTTTTTATTTGTCTATTTATTTATTCAATTTCTATGAAGGTCACTGGGTGTCCAGTCACTGCCTTTTAGCTTAACCTACCTCACAAGGGAGAATCACATAAACCAAATGAGCTCTTTGGAGAAAAGGTTTTATATAGATATATGTCCTTCCTTCCAAAGGACTCCAGACAGGGCAGCAAACATTATCATCATCACCATCACCATCAATTAAATTTGAATATCACCCTTCATCTCAGGTTGGTTCAAAGCAAAAAAGCACAATATACATAATACAAACAAGAACAAAAACATAACAACATGCTAGATGACTCCATCAGGAATGGGGATCCCATGGATCCTCCAGATGTTGTTGGATCATACCTCTCATCATCCCTGACCATGAGCCTCTGGGTGGGGCCACAGGTTCCCTAGTCTTGTAGTGCTATTTGTATTTTTTGCCCTTTGTGGGTGTGCATATTCTCGGAGCCCACAGGATTGATGGGAAGCAATCAAGACCAAATGAGCTGATCAAAAGAGGGAAAACAACCAATGAAATAAATGTGAGGCTCTTGATGACAGTGCTCCCAAGCGGTTCTCAGCAAGTAACTTGGTCAGACTTGAGTACTAGATGCCTTGACTTGACTTTGCTGTTCTTCCTCAGGAAGAAAAAGTGGCTTAGATCAGCCCAGCACAATGACATTCCAAAATAAGAAACAGCATGCTGGTGGCTCCAATTGGTGGGCGAATTACACAACACCATTGCCAAAGCCAATGAGGTCTTGATACATGATCATGGATTCAGATCCTAAACACAACTCAGACCCTAACCAGGACCTCTGATGAAGAACATTTAGGCTATGGGAAGCAGAAGCCCTGATAAAAAAATACTTGAGATGAAATAATAGGTATCAGTTTGAAGGAAGCAGGGTTGAGCATCCTGGGCTCTCCAGATGCTGTTCGACTCTAGCTCCCATTTTCCTTAGTCCACATGGCCAGTGGTCAGGGATAATGGGTCCAATAACATCTGGCAGGCCACAGATTAGACACCCCTGGTATAAAAGGCACATGTGTACCAGTCAACTTCTTACAGATTTCTAGGGATTGTCCCTACCTGTCCCAGTAAGCTCTTGTCTATTTGGAGTGGGTGCAGTGGTACTTGGTGCAGATGCACCTTAAGAAACTGGTTTCAGACCACAGAACTGAAGCAGCTGTGTGACAGAAGCAAAACCCTCATTGCTGTCACCAATACTTCTCCTGCCAACACATAGGAACATTGGCCCTTCTAGTCCAGCTCCCTGTTCTCACAGTGGCTGAACAGTTGCCTCTGCAAAACCAGGAAGCAGAATTGGAACACAAAGGCACTTTCCCACCCTGAGGTTTCCAGCAACTGGTATGAGTACCACTTCATATGTACCACTCTGAAGCATCTTGTAGCCTTCTACATCCAAACCTTAGTCATGTTCTTTTCAGACTTCTTGGAAAGCCAGTAATGGATATATAAAAAGACGACACATTAAGGAGCTGACCACAATTGGTGCTAATTTGAATGTGTCATCTTTAATGGTCTCTGAGATTAAAACTTCATCAAGAGCTATGAATCATGGTGCCAACTGAATACAGTCCTAGGGTGTGAGAGACTTAGAGATTTGGATGGAGAATCACAATGTTGCTGTTTTTAAAGGGAAAAATCGCAAAGGAGGTAGGGAGAGACTTATCCTCTTTCCCCGTATGACCTCAGTATGTTTACTCATCAGGACACCAGCATACATTTGGAGCAGTTTCATGTTTCATTAGACGAACCATATGTCTGCATCCAAGGCTTTTACTGCTTCATTTAAGGTGTTTTAGAATGCATATAATACACATATCTGAAGCAGTCTCATCCTTTTAGAATCATAGCAGCCAAATGAGTCACCTATTCTTATACTCTGCCCAGAGACAGGAAATAATCATACTGAAGATTATAACATACGTCTGCCTTGTCTTTTGAAAAAGAAAGAAAAGCCTTCCATGAATGGAAATTCTGAACTTTCTTCATCATCTTGTTTGATGCCTCCCTAATGTTTCCTGATGTTCACTTATATCTGCTGCAGCTTAAATCCTTTTAGTGGAGCAGGAGAGCTGAAAATAATGCCAATATATTTCACATCTGGCCACCAATGCACCCCTTGGGTTTCAGCATGGTTAGATGAATCTAAAAAGCCTGGGACACAAATTTTCTCCGCCTTCTAGCAGCTATGGTAGCTTATTTACTGGAAGTGATGTAATTAGTGTTAACTCTGGAATATTCAGAGTATATTTGATTCTTACCAGGCTTAGTTTGGTAGTGTACCAAGAAACATCACCACAAAAAAACCCCTTCTTTTAACAATTTGGTAATCGTTCTTCTAACATTCACCTGTTAACAGTACAATCCAGCATATGCTGCTCTGTATCATTTCCACTGGAACAATGCCCCAGGAAGTTCTCCTGGAGAAGTCCTATTGAAGGGTTGGGAAGCACAATCCATCTCCCCTCATTTCAACATGGCTTGCAGAAGAGGACCTCCTGATGGTTATTTCAGTGAGGTTTGCATAGGAGAATTGTGTCCAGGCATGATTCCTGCTGAAGGAACATTGCTGAACAGTAGAGCTTTTATTAGCTTCCAACTTCTTCTTTTTTAACAGTTAGTAGAATAGCCCAGCCATATGCCCTCCTATCACACGCAGTGGCAGCTTTAATGCATTTCCTGTCATCCAATCAGAAAAAGAAGGCTGGGAACATTCTCCACATTTCTTTCTGGCATTCTTCTTAACTAGCCAAAGCACATTTATGACCACATTACATGTTTTAGTTGGACACTTGTAGATCCAAAATCATCTATTTAAATAGACTTACCCATGAAAGTTCAAGCTAGGGCAAAAGAACATGACTGTTTGAAATGTAATAATAAGCACTTGTCTAAACCTTGGAACTTCAAAGTTTTGACCTTCATATTTATTTAATTGGAACACTTGTCCTGAACATTAGCACACAAGCAGGGTGCAATCCACCATTTGCTGTGGGTCCAGAACTCCTGTGGGCAACCTGGCTGGAAAAAAAAACGATGCAGGAAGGAGCACTGAGTTACACATTTTCCTTCATGTTCTCCTGCTTCTCACTTGATTTGAAGCCCTGATCTGAAGCCATCCAAAACAAAACAGATGATATTGCTTCAGCTTTTTCTGTCGGGATGGAAGGAGCAAATAAGTTTTATTGCAGAGCCCTCAGAGTTTCCAGAACTCTTGGAAATGCATCTTATTTGCCACACTTACATGTTTATGACTCGACATTGTCCCGCTTCCAGCTTCCCATAGTTTCCTCTCCTTGCCTGCCATCTTTTCACACCACTCACTGTCTGACCTACTGATTGGCTGACTAGGGCTCCTCGGCACACCAATAGGCAGCGGCATTCTGAGTGAGTGCACTTGAGGGGCTTTGTGCCAAGGGTTGCTGATGTGGTGACCAAAAATGATAGTAACCAAAAACCAAAGGTCATAATTAAGATTAACACAGAGGGAAACCCACAGTTCTGCTAGAGTTCTTTTCACCAGAAATATTTATTCACTTTCTCCTTCTCTTCTTACAGATGTGTGGTCTGATTTTATTGTGATCACTAACTTCTTGCTCTTAAGACTATTTCCTTTTTTGTTGCCTCAAAGGAACATTTAAGCTCTGCAAAATGTAGCAGGGGTTATCGTTTTGAAAAGGGATATAAAACTACATGTCTTCCTAGGGAAAATGATACTATGTGCCTGTAATAAACCTGCAGGAGTTTCTGTACTTCCGTAATCAGCCTTAAAGGGCTTGGCAGCTTCTACTGTTTAGTCCAACAAAAGCTACAGTAAGGGTATAAATATTTCCCAACTTAGGCAGTGTACACACCATACATTTTAAACGTATTTCTCCTCTCCTCACACACCCTCACACACAGACCTACAATTCCCAGCACCCTTAACAAATTACAGCTCCCATGATTATTTGCAGAGAATGCTTTAAATGTATGGTGTGTATGAAGCCCTAGGAATGCCCTAGGAAATGTTGCATTTGGGCTTTAGAAACTGGGTGTGAACGCAATAAAGCACATCCAATCCTTTTGTGATCTGTTTCATGGCGATGCACTGAAAGCCCTCGTTTCAAGTTTTAGTCTATTCCATGGGAAATCTTCTCACCATCCTTCAACGCTCTATTATCCATTAGCCTCCATCACCATGCCAAGAAAGTTGCATCTTTATGCTAGGAAAATCCACCCTGGTGACAGAAGGTGTTGGCAGGCAGAGTAGCTGTATTGGTTCCAATGGTGATGGCACAACCAGGCCCAGAGAACAATATACTCTTTTGTTTCTCATTGTACCTCTTAATAAGAGGAAATCAGAACAGCTCATGTGGTTATAGTTATTATGTAGGCAGGCTGTGATGCTCTGTGATTCAAGAAGCTGGGACTACAACTGCAGCAGCGCAAATTCTTGGCGCAAGTGAAATATAAACAATGCTTTACTTCACACAGCATATTATTTACATAGATTGCGCTAAGGCTGTGCTTCCACAGCTAACTTTCTAAGTGCAGCTAACTTTCTAAGTGCGAGAATGTTATCTGTAGCTGGCAAAAACAGTGGTGGAGGGATCACATTGGAAGCACAGGAGCTCATAGAAAGGAACACAGAATTGCTCCCCCTCCATTTCAGCTCAGCTCTAATTTGAAGTAGACCCTGAAAAGTTTTAGAACAATGGGGCTATCCACATGCATGTTATATGTGTGGACTACAGCTCCCATCATCCACCACCAGTGTGGCCAATGGACAAGTATGATGGGAGTTGTAGTCCATCACGTTAGCCATTCCCTAGTTGAGGCAGAAGAACAGACATTCAAGCCTGTGGTGGATCTAATTCAAATTTGAAACCACTTTTTAAACAAAACCTTGAAGAGATCAGGACCATCATTTTGTGACTAATACTATAATTCTGTGTGGTATTAACAATTCATTTGCAAGGCTCAGTAATTTCTATTTAAATAGAGAGCTGCAAACAAAAAGAGCTGGAAAGATAAAGGCCTTTTTGCTTTAGCATTCAGCAAAGTTGACTTTACCTAACATAAATACTGACACCCACATAAATAACTTAAAACAAAAAACACCATTAGAAAAACAGGGGTTTTTTTAAGAAACAAAAAGATCAATTTTTACACATATGTATTGCCGAACTTGGCAGAAACTCATATTGGAAGGAGCATGATGTCATCCGGTTGGCCTTTTCCCACTGCAAACAGTAAATCTTAAAATCTGGAGAGATTTTTTATTTGGTTATTCATATTGTACTGCGGCAAGGGGGTTATAACACATGTGCCTGGGCTTACTAAAATCATCTGGAAGAGAAGTATTGTTTAGAAAGCCAGTGCTTGAGACTGGAGGTGGGGAGGGCTCCACTCTAAAATGTACATTGTCTATTTTTCTCCTTTGACTTGCCTTGAGTCACATGTCTGTTGCTCAAAGTTCGGTATGGAATCATTTTCAGACAGCCGTTCGATTCTCCTCCCTTCTTCTTCTGGGGTGAAGCCTCCCATTTTGGGTCTGGGGACTGAAGATTAAGCTCAGGCTCAGGAGGGTGAACCCACAGCCCATTATAAACTGCTCATTTGAGGTCACTAAAGTCTGTTGCAAAATAAGCACGCCAGTCCCTTAACTCTCAAAAATATCTTCAACTTAATGCAAGAAGAGGATTTACTGTTATGCAATCGGTAAACAACTGGCTTTTTGCATCCTGTGGTCCTTAGGCTGTCATGCTTTATATGTTTTCCCAGATCTCAAAGGCTTATTTTCCAATAGCTAATTCATATTTACATTGCTGAGGTTGACATTGTTTAGTATCTGGCTTCATTTCTCCATTTTTGTTTGGTCCATCAGCTGCTTTTCTTGGACAAACTCTCCACATTAGGCTGTTCCTTCTTTAAACGTATCTTCATTGCCAGGCACTGGCATTTTTGCAAGACCTTTCTAGTGCAAGCCTGGCACCAGATTTTACAGATGTGGTTCTTTCCAAGATTTGCTATGCTACCCTGGGGTTGTTAGGAAATGATCCTTTTCTCATCTCTATTTCAATAGCAAAATACAATTTTGTTTTCTCCTACAATTCTTTGCAAATCTTTTGTGTTCTAAGTTTGTTTTTACTCTGGTTTGCCCTGCATGCTTAGTTAGGCTTTTAAGATCATGCCTGATCACTGCAAGTACTGGGCTATTAGCCACTGCTAGTACTGTGGCCTGACTCCATAGCTCTTTAAATGATTGTGCACCATGAAGGTGCACTATCTTAAACGAAATATAATAATTTATGGGGAGGGGGGAATCAAACAACAAAACATGTGTATAGCTCTGTTTAGTAAACATTCTGTTCAGCTGTAAATACTCAAAGTGCAAGTATGTTAGGAAACAAAGTAGAAGCATCCGGTAAACACAGAATTGGCTATGAATTCAAAGTTTAAACCCCATCTCTGGCCCAGTTCAGACACAAATACTCTTCGTACAATAAAGGATGTTTTCCTGGAGTAGAAACTCAAGTGCCCCCTTCTTCACTTCTGTATTCCTCTTGTGTACACAGCAACACAGGAGACTTCTTTTTCAAACCACAGTTTTCCAAGTCCAGTCATCACAGAGAAACTATGGTTTAGCAAACCAGGAGGCCTTCTCTGAAGCCCAGGTGCGCAAGAGGAGGAGAAGAGGAGAAGGCAGGGAAGCAATGCTTGAGCTTACCACTAATTTCCACCACAATAGTTTGATTTTTTGGACTGAGAATAGTGCCTCTGAATCAGGCCTTTATCTGAGCACCAGCAAGTCAACTTCAGTTACACATCTGCAAAACTAAGAAGAGTATTACAATTATCGTATTTATTACATTTTTCAGTCTATTTTTTTCCTCCAGTTAGCTCAGAAAAGAGTACAAGATCCTGGCTCCCTACCTTCACAACATCCCTGTAGGTTAGGCTAGGCTGAGAGACTACTCTCCATTCCTGCTTCAGCTGAAGATCCCTGCAACAGAAGCTGAAGCCTTCTGTTCTCAAAGCATGCTCTCTACCTCTGAGCAGTGATCATTCGTACAGAATTGTTTTGCATGTTACAATTTTGCACTGCTGAATAAGATCTAAGCAATAGTTCCTAAATTAATTTTCATCTGCAGACAAATAGTCTCTAATGCCTTGGCATCTTTCTTTCTTTCTTTCTTTCTTTCTTTCTTTCTTTCTTTCTTTCTTTCTTTCTTTCTAAAAAGTATTACATTGATCATTTCCATACCTGCATTGTCTGTAGCTTACGGAAAGAGTAATGATTCATGTCAAGATTACAAACTGCTAGCCAATAACTTTAAAAATATTGCACCTGCATCGCCCAGATGAACATGCTTCAAATTCACATCAACCTTGCACTCAGATAGAAATGTGTAACATATTATCAGCTGGTATTTCAGGTTTTGAATTTAAATGCATCCCCAAGGAAATAACAAATATTTCATATCAGCTACATAAATCAAGAGACAGGTACTTTATTGTTTCTTTTTCTGTGATGGATGCTGCACGACTTAAAGAAGTAGGTGTGCCCAGTGCTCTGTCAAGAAAGTCTTTTTATTAATTTGATAACGTTCCATCGTCGAAACCTCCAACTTGCCATTTACTGGGTATGTACAATGCATTAGTGAGGAAACAGTTAATTGCAATACTGTCCCGGGGAAATGACTTTAACCTATCTTCCTTGAGAGCCTTCTTCAAAATACTTCTTTTATTTAAGGGACTTCATTTTAATCCAGAAATGGCCACCCTCTATCTGGTAGTTGAGACTCTCTCCAGAACCCGCCTCTGTTCGCTCCTCAACTTCTTCGGACAGGCTGGAAAGTTCCCTTAGTAAGGCCTCTTGCTTTCCTGGACGTGGCTGTGTGTAAACTTCTGACTTTTTGTCACTGGAAGGAAGCCCACTATACAAAAGTTTGAGTCACATGTTTCTCCACTTATGTTTCCCTCTTGTGCCACTCACTGCTGGCATGACAGCCCTAGGATGTTTCCCATGACACTGGACCGAGAAATGCTTCACAACCCCAAGTGCAACCAGTTAATTTTCACCCAGGCCTCTATAACTAAATATGTGTACCTGCATTTTCTCTCCCTCTCCTTTCTCTGTTCTTTTTCTCACTGTCAAAATTCATAGAGCCTGTTGGAATCTACACACATATAAAAACAATTCTGAAAATGTTTTTTTTTTTTTTAAAAAAAGCATTATTTAAAAATACATTGAATTTTCCATCAGCCTCACCATCGCCATCTAGTGTCACATTGTATATAGCACTTAAAACACACTTAAAACGTTTTATTTGCAGCTGTATAGCCGAGTCCTGTGAGTTTCATGAGGGCAGGGGCCTAGTTCCCCCCCCCCTTTCTACAAGGGATTCAGTGGGTTCGGATGAATCTTGAACCAAAGTGAGTGGGAAAAGGGTCTTTCTGAAGTGCCTGGAACTAAAGCAGGGACTTACAAAGTGATCTGAGGTGTGGGCTTTGGAGATTCAGACACCGAAAAAACTACAACAACAACCCTGCAGACAGAAATGGAAACATTTTCCCCAAAGCTTGTTATACAAGGCAAACACTTGGCAGTGGAGGGTTCTTCTGTGACTGACAGGTGTACCTTTTAATTAGAGGGAATGATTTTACCAGAGCTCTCTAATCACAGTGGCAGTAACCTATCACCTTGTTCTTGTCTGTTCTTTTCACTGGTCCTGCTGTTGGTGTTTGCTTGGGAAATTCTCTTCTGTCCCTGTCACATGCTCACACATCCACTCCAGTCAAAACAGCTTTGCTTTTCGTTTCTGTGACCTTTGTTTCTGTGACCTTTGGTGCCTATTGAGCAGAATGCAAGCCTGAAATTTCTCCCCACCCCACCCCACCCCACCCCACCCCTGATTCATTTTAACTCCGTTGTCCCCACAGTTATCCTATTTTATAAGTAAACACCTATGTCAGTGATGGTCAAACTTGGCTGTTTTGGGACTACAACTCCCATCATCCCTAGCTAACAGGACCAGTGGTCAGGGATGATGGGAATTGTAGTCACCAAACAGCTGGATGGCCGAGTTTGGCCATCACTGACCTATGTGATCTGGTCCTGGGTAACAGTCAGGCCAGGAAGCACATTTCATCCTAGGCATGCCCCTTTAATTTGCTAATATATGAAAATACAGATGTTTGCTAATAATTCAGCCCCGCCCCAACCTTTCTTAAAGCATAGACACAAGAGGTTGTTGACTCAAGATCTGTTTACATGCTCCATTATATTAGCCTTATTGTATTTGGTTGCAAGATAAATGAATGGGTAGCCACTGAAAATGATATGAGTCGGGGAGAGATGGGCATATTTGTCTGTTGTAGCAAACCCCACAGAGTTTTGTGGCACTTAAAAGCACAAGAATCACAGCATTAGCTTTCATGAAGTAAAGCCCACTGTAATTGACCAAATATTATGCGATACTAAATTTGTCAGTCTCTACGGTGCCACATGGTTCTTTACAAGTCTGCACATTGTTGACAATGAAGAGGTCTCTCATTTCAATGTTTTCCTCGGACCAGTTTATCTCGGCATTCCCTTGGCCTTTTGAAATATCCTGAACTCACTCTTCGCAACATTCCTACTTCCCTTGTTGATGCCTCAGAACACTTCAACTCATGGAAAAGCAATGTTGCAGTGATTTATTTTTAAATCCACTATGCCAGTAAATAGCAAGATATGAACAAATATGGTGAATAAAGCCTTCCGTAACTGACTGGGAATGAGGCGTTGACATATACTACTTGGCAGCTTCCACTCCCCTCCTCGGGAGGAAAAAGAAGAAGACGACATTTGGAGCTATTGAAGACCAGACTCTCTCTGGTTTACACTGGCACAGCATCTTTGGCTCAAACCGTTGAAAAGATATGGTATGTGACCGTGTGGAAAATGGATGGGAGCCTTTTCATCTTCGCCAATCTAGAGAGCAACAGAGAACTAAAAGCTTGGCAGAGGCATAAGCATCAAAACAGAAAAATAATAAATAAATAACATTCTTGGAGAAGCTCTGCCGATTTGCTACAGAGTTTGTTTTTGGCAGATGGATGAAGGATGCTAACAAAGGCATTTTGTGTGTAACTCAAATGCTTTGATATGCTTGGCTGAGACTTGGGCATGCCTGCCTGATTCGTGGTATCCTTTGCTAGTTTTTCAATCCCCAGAGATTTTGGTTTTTTTTTTACATTTAACATTTAACATTGATGATTTTTTGACAACACACCCAAAGGGTGAGAGCTATTCTGACTTTGCTTCCTTGACCACATGGGAGGTCAAAGATGGCCAGGGTTCATGTCTACTCCATATTAAGGCTGTCCCAAGGGGATATAGACATGGTCTGACTGGTAGTGGCTTGGTGCAGCGCTGGTGCAGTTTCTATCTCTGGAGTAGAGGCAGCCAACAAGAAGGGAGGGACGGATGGCATAAACTGTAGGGAGAGACCGGTCTGCAACAGGAAACCATGGGTGATCTGGGCATGTTATGGAGATAGAGTTACCTTTCATCTTGGGGCTGAAACTAACAAAACAACTGGAGGCAAAGACTTCTAATTTCAAGCAAAGGTTACCTGATGGTGAACCAGGAGCAGAGAATGGAAAGTATGTGTACTGCAGGTTGGGGACAATATCAACAGTGATCCTTTAAACAACCAAGTTGTGTTGCTTTATGGAAAGCCATTAAGCTTATTACACAGGCTAGGTGATGAGCAGGTCTTCCTGACTTTGTTTAAAGAGCAGGAAGAACTCTGTAGGGAGAGGACTGGGTTCTGATAACCTATCCCACAAGAAGCGGCAGTATCACATTATCACCAAAGTTCATAGGACATTGAAAAGCACTGTAGTTGCTGCTGTGATCCTACAACAACCTGCAATAGTGAGATCAGAGTCACATGTACACCCAACCTTTAGGCAGAGCCAGAGAAACCAATGGATGAGGAATTCTGTTTAGTATGGTCCATTGGGCCACCAGTACGTCACTCTTTACTTATTTTTTTAAAAAAGTTTGTACTTAAGTCACCTTTTCACATTAATTCCACAGCATGAGAGGCACACTAGTTTATTCCTGCATCAAAAAGAGTTATAGAGGAAGCCCTGAATCGTGTAGGATGAACCCATTCTACAGCTCTTCCTTATGCCAACATTGCCCCTCCTAAGCCATAAGAGCCTAACAGTATAAGCCTGTTACATAATTCCTCAGAAATAATCTGCAGTGAGTTCAATGGATCTTACTCCCAGGTGTGGAGAATGAATGACCCTCCAGATTTTGCTGAACTACAGCTCCCATCATCTCTGGTCATTGACCATGCTTCCTGGGGCTGATGGGAGTTATAGTTCAGCAACATCTGGTGGGCCAAAGATGTTCCACATCTGCTATATACACTTGTTTGCAACAGCCCCATCAAATACATGGGGTTTGCTTCTACGTAATGTGTGAAATGGCCCATGTCCTCAACATGGTGGGCTGTTTTCAACTAAATTGTTACACTTGCAGTAGCCAACACAGCAATTCCCACTAGTGCAATGAGACTCCCCTTACCCTCTCCCTGTACAATCACCCTCCCCAAATGTGCTCCAAAGAGCTGGGAAAACCCCCAGAACAGCACTCAGTGGAGAGGCAAAATCATTCCGCCGGGCAAATAGGCTTGCACTGACAGAATAATCTCATTGAATACTACCCAGTGGTTACAAGGGCATGGGTTTTTGTTTTGCTGTTTTCATATGAAAACCAGCTTCAGAAGATAGAAATAAAGTGAAATGGGAGAGTATGTACACAACCCTTTTCCCCATTCACAATTTATCCCCTCTAAATCATTCCCTCAAAGACTAAGAATGATCTAGATGTTTATGGAAGGGGCAAAGGCATAGTGGCGACAATTTGGTTAAGCACGCCATTCTCCCACTGTTTTTCATTTAAAAAACAACAACCGCAGCATCAAGATTCGGTTACAGAGACTTGAGTATAATGTGCAGTTAGCCCCTGGAAGCAGGGGAAGTTCCAGAAAGGATGAAGCAATGTTCTGTTGTTACATAGAGAAGTTAGTTGCAAGGGCTTAGCTTAGGGGTCTGCACATCTACTGAGAATAAACATGATTAGTTCCCCACCTCTGCACTAAAGCTAGGGGTTTTTTTTTGTTTTGTTAGTGTTTTTATTGACTTTGGCTCAAGCACAACATATTGGACAAGACAGCTGTCTCTTACATTATCCTGTTAGAAACATTTATCAAATACTAGAAGAATTTCCTTAGCAGCTGGTGCAATACAGGTTTTACCCCTGTATTTTCTGCCTAAATAGTTGTATTTTATTCCAACAATTATGATACTTCTTTTAAAAAGCCAACATAATAGTACTGAAACAACAAAATTAGAAGTTGTAAACATTGGAAGGATTCCAACACCACTTCTTTAGAGAGATAGTGCACACACAAATGGGATGTAGCCCCTATACCTTTTGGGGGAAAATTGATTCATGAATCAAAGTGGTCAGGGAATGTGGCCAAACCTGATCACTTTATGATATCTCTTTATGTCCCATGTAGAGAGTGATCTTTGTGTTTCTAGACCACCCCAGCCTGAGAGGCAAAGAAACAATCTAAGAAAAAATGCCACTGGACATTCTAACTGTGTGTGGTGTATTATTTGCAACATCTTTTGTTGGATGGTCCCCCCCCCTTAATTTGCTTTTGTAGCACTTACATATTTGAAGAAATATATATTACAAAAACAAAGAAAGAGAAATAAGTTGGCAGAAATGCTTAGAAAGTGGCTGTATGGTAGATACCTAGATGAGAAAGGCCTATGATTTTGACCATGTAACGATATCTGGAACTTTGTGTTCTCAATTTTCCATTAACATATTGCACTACTGGAACATACTAAAATTTCAGTCATCACCAGCCTTCAAGTCCTACTTAGTCAAAATACAGCCTTGTTCAGTGAAATATTTGTGTCCTTGAAAAGGAGCATAACGTGAACATTATTACTGACTGCCAGTGACCTATGATTTTTGAGTGATAACCAAGGGCACACAGCACAGCTTTATCATAGTTATGGCTTCTTCTTTAGAAACATTTCTGGCAATCTTACCAAGCATTGGTTTATGTAGCCAGGCATTGTGTACTCTGTCTGGCAGCGGCTCCCTGGGATTTCAGGCAGATATTGTGTAGTGTGGAGTGGCCAGGGATTGAAACTGGGACCTTCTGCATGAAAAGCATGTATACTGGCACTAAGATAGCACATCATCTATGATCAATTATTAGTACGGTATCCTAACTGAATGGTACAAACATACAGAGCTGTCTATGAATCTGAGTCTGATATTTGCTCAGTCAAGCAGCAGCACTGCTCTGCCTAGTAACAGCAGCTATGAAGTCCTGAATGTTCTCTAACCACCAGAAGAAGAGCTGTTGCGCTAGCATAGGGACAGGAATAATGGCTGTGCAGTATGAAATCCAGTGCAACAGCTGCGCTGGTTGAATCTTGTTCTGCAGCAGGAAGCATCAGGAAAATCTGATGCACAACCGGCCACAAGAACCATGCGGGCTTCCTGCACTTTCTCTTGCACAAGCCATTCCACTAGCACAACTAACTGCAAAAGCTACAGCAGGCAAAATAGGTGGAGCATTTTCAAATTCAGCAAAGAAAGTCTCTGCAAAATTTGATATTAAAAAGAACACATAAGAAACGCATGATGTTTCTCAGGATGAGAAGGTATCATGTCAATTAGAGAAGTGCCCCGGAGCCACACAGTAGGCTACTTTCATTGCCTGCCAAATCTAATAGATGCTTCCTTTACTTAACCGATGCTTCCTTTGCTTAGTAATGTAACTAAAGCTTGTTTATTTCCTCTATTGTTAGCATACGGCAGCAATGCAAATATCTGTGTGTCAGCAAGAGTGGAGAGCTCCGTTTGCATCTCTACCTAGCAGATATTTAAAGAGTCTGTCGTCAACTTCCAGTACAACATTTCAGGCAGGTGTGAAGTTTATCAGACCCCTGTTAAAGCAACTTTCTTCATGCCTTCGCTACACGCTAAAAGTCTTCTGTGTGCTACGTTCTCTTCCAGTTGTTAATGATCAGGAAAGAATTGCTGGAAGCAAAAACTAACAGTGCCATGGGAAATGGAATAGCATATCTGGCATAGATCAATAATATTTGAAACTGATAAGCCTTCTTCTTTGAGCTGGGCCAAACTCTCTGTTGCAATTAAGCAGAAATGTTCATAGTGAATTTCATTTGTGACATTTTCAAAGGTGTTGAGAACAGCCTGAGTCCCATCGGTACATATGCTGCTTGTCATCTTCATATCCGCTCTCCCTTCTACCAACAATAGGTCACCAGGAAACTGTGGAAATGCAAATGGAACTGTCTGCCTACAGGTACACTCCACCCATGAGGCAAGGTGAGGCAACTGCTTCAGGCTGCAGGATCCACCGGGACAGCAGATCCCAATGCCAATCTTTCTTCCCCATTTGTTACTGATGTAGATCTTCCCTCACCCCTTCTTCCCTGGTGGGGAGAGGAGCACCATTTTGGGGTCTGCCTCAGTTGCCAAAATGTCTTGGGCAGGCCCTGGGCTCACTTAACACAAAACCTTTATTTTAACCTAATATGTATATTAGTGGTGTGTGTGTGTGTGTGTGTGTGTGTGTGTGTGTGTGTGTGTGTGTGTGTTTTAAAATATCTCAACCTCCATGCTTGACAATGGCCAGTTTTAAAGATGTTCACGTGTGAATGAATGAATTAAAATAAGCAACGGTTAGCCTTCTTTTCTCATTGGAAAAATGTGCATACTTTATGCATTTTCAACACATTCCTGCATTCTGTTTCAACAGCTGCTGACTTCCAGGTAGTTTCTCTACCAAAACTGCAATCGCAATGGCTGCACTGTGCAATGGAAGATAACCGCACGGCTGTGTGTCTCAACTCTTGTCCCTCCAATATATTTCCCTGCTCATCCCACTCCACCCCACAATCTGCTTCGTATAGTTTTATTGTCCTCTGTTCACCCATCACCTAATATTTTAATCATTTGTCATTGGTCTTTTATTCTTCCCATGTGGCATTTTATAATAGCACTATAGGTTTAACTGTTTTACAGAAGAGATGCTGAGTTACTATAAAATCTGAAATATCTGTTCACTTCTGCCCTGTGCTGCATTTGTTGGCTTAGCAATAGGTACGGATAGGATAAGTTAGGGAAGTCATCACACAAATGCCTTTTTAACATTGTGCTCCATGAACTGCCCAGAGATCCTATGTTATAAGGCAGTTGTATAAATTCCATTCTAAGTCAGTATAACTAAACAGAATATATTAAAAAAAATTTAAAAATTGTCCAGTAGCACCTTAGAGACCAACTAAGTTTGTTCTGGGTATAAGCTTCCGTGTGCATGCACACTTCTTCAGATACTTCTTCAGACACTTCTTTCATGCACATGAAAGCTTATACCCAGAACAAACTTAGTTGGTCTCTAAGGTGTTACTGGACAAATCGGAACCTCTTCAAGGAGGGTACGCATTGCACTCGGCCCCCCAGGCATCTCCCACCTGCCCTGCTCCACTCTGATTGGTCGTTTCGCGGTCACTTGATCCCTAAAGCCAATGTCTTGGCTTGGGGGGGGGAGTGGCGGCCGTGAAACATTATTTAATCCCTGCACAATGTTTGCTGGACCTCTTTGCCTTCATGCAGTGGATCACCTGCCCACCCACCCCTTTTATCTGGTGCATTGGCCTTGCTATGGACGTTGTCGTTTGCCTGTTTTGCAATAGGATTTGCCCCACACTCAGCCAACAAAATGGTGCTGCTGGTAAAATTGAACCTGTTGAAGTCAGTGGGGTTTCCATGTCCTGTCTGTTTGTGCAAGTCACCAAAATGAGCTCCTCCTGGTATTTGAGGCCTGAAGTATCTGACCCCTTCAGAAGTGAAAATTTCTAAAAAGAGACCAGCATAGAATACTGCCAAAATAATACAGGATACCGAGGAAACGTTTTATGAACAATAATTTCTAAACTTGGGAGAATGTAGCCATTCCTTCCTGCATAGTTTTTTGCTTAGAACTGTATTGTGCATTTAGGCCTAACCACGGTGGGAAAATATAATAAGATCCTGCTTCAATCCCACTGAAAACACATGGAAGAGCTATTTCTGAAATCTGTACCCAACACTCTTCGAGCACAACAGGAGGGAAAATGCAGTGCATGGATACAGTAGATGGATGAGCTCAGAATGAGAAATAGTGGTCCGCGGTTTCTCATTTGGATTCCTGCCATGTGAAGTCAGGAAAGGAAATAAATCAATGATTAGTAAGTTTGCTCTGCATCACTTGCCTTCACTTTTTGCATAATAGTCATTTGAGTGATTGTCGAGGTTTAGGGAATCAGTCCATCGGTGGTAACAGCGGAAACAGGGAGCCAGAACCTTACAATGGAGACTATTGAGAAGCCTAAGTGTGTAGCCTCAAAGGAGAGGCTGTGTGCAGCACAGGGAATCCTCAGTACACTGCAGCTGCAGATATATTGTCTCACTCCAAAAACCTGGGGAGAATTATATATAGGTTAGGCCTTCTTTTATATGAAGCCCACTTCCTGTAGGAAACACCCTTTAACTCCATGGCTTTATAGGACCTCATCAATGCTATAATGCTATTTTTGTTTCCTTTTCCCACATCCACTATTCTCAACCTTCTGTTGTAGCTTCTCTGTTTTAGCTTAAGTCAGCATCAATATGCTGGTTACATTATAAATGGGAGGTGTGAGAGCTCAAGCGTGCCCAGAAGCCACTGGCAGTTTTGGTTTCTCTCCGTTTCTCACTTTTTCAATCTTAAATTCAGTGTTCCACATTGCCATATCAGTGGTGGTGGGTGTTTTGGGGGGGAGTACTTAGGACATTTCACCTGCATTATAGTGCAAATTGTGCCTGTTACAGTATGCAATTATGCCTTTTGCACATTTTTGCAAAGCGGTTTTCACTAATAAAATGCATTTTTCTGTTATTTTCACTACCACATGCACTTGGTGAACACATTACACTAGGCCGTGCATTTTTGTCACTTGGCTGGAGAGCTGTGCTGCAATTTGGAGACATACAGATTTCAAAGATGGCTGTGCTTTGGTTCACATGTTTTGGTTTACAACCAAAAAGAGCAAATTAGGTAAGTTTGACTTTCAGTGTGACCTGGACCTAATTTCTCCCCCATCCATTGTTGTTCCCTTATCTCAGAAGCATGGAAGATGTTTATAGCAAATGCTGAGGGGTAAACAATCTGCATATGCACAGATGCACTCTTCACATATCATTTATTTGCACAGTGCCCCAGATCTGAGTGATACTAATATGAGACTCTAACTCAAACAGACTCTTGAGAGATCTTCTTGTGCAATAGGAATAGTTATTTCAGCAATGGCAGGCACTGTCCACAAATTCAATGGGGTACCAAGGTTTCAGCCAACAACCTTCTGATTAGCTACATAATCCTGACTTTCCATTTCATCCTAAATGTTCATATATATTCCTGTCTGCTCCATACTCACATAACTCTTGTGGTCCAACCCTTGCCTTCTCTGACTTCCCTTGCTTTGCATATCAGCAGGGGAAGGATAAAGACAAGATTCCCACTTTCTACTTCAAATGCTAAGCTCCTGTGGCACAAAACCGCCACATCAGAATATTTATTCATTTATCAAAGTATTTATATTTTGCAATCTCGTCAAATATCAGGGAGGTGTGGAGCAATACGGTATGTATGCAATAGAACATAAAACACCATTAAAGACAGTATAGAACAATCATCAAAATGTCTGGTTACTAAAGACTTAAGCAACTGCATAGGCCTATTGGGTATATATTGGACTGATGGGTGTCTTCTGGGCCATTCAGAATTCCCCATCACCCACAATGCCTACTCTCCTTCCTTTTTCTTTTGTCTTCCTGTGATAGGAATCTTGTAGCCCCTGTGTTTGTTACACATTGCCTTGGCAGAGGCATAGCTGTAGAGAAACCCTTCCCCTCCCTGCCCCCCATATAATGGCTTCTATCTAGCCTTTGGACAAAACCCTTTAAGCCAGTTTCTGCAGAATTGCTAGTTTCTGCCATCTTAGGGCCAAAGCAAACATGATGCGAGCTTCACTTGCCCAAGCACGTTATCCTAGCATGCTCTGTCACAGCTAAATGCACTTTCCACATGCCCTTGCTCGTTGTAAGTGCACAAGCAGCACACCTTCCTGGGCCACTGATGATGTGATTCTGCAACAAATGGCTGGGCTGACACACATGGCAATGTGATGCATTTAAATGTGATGGGGCATGTGGGGAACAATGTGGCGTTCATCGCATCTGCTCTGGCCCTTAAAAGAGCTTACTGCCATGAGGTAAAACAAACTTTAAAAATGGGTTTTCTCCCCCTTTTGATAGGGGGCAGGAAATAAAACATTTCTGTGAGCAGCTGTTGCTGATTATTTCTCTCTCCGTCTATTAGAACATTACTAAAATGTGCATGTGTCCCTTTAAACAGATACCCCTTCGTTGTAAGCAGTGGAGTGCTGCTGCTTCCTTTTAAGAGTGAAGATTGCTATAATGGAAAGAAGTCCATTAGCTCTCATGTAAAGCAAGAGATCTTTTGGTCTACTCCAGGATAGCAGAAAGAGCAATAAATTTCACTGGAATATTCCACTTTCCATTGCTATGGTGAATATGTTTGCCTTGCAGGGCTACCTCTCTTAGAAAGAAAATCCAGGTAAACTCAAACATGAACAGCTTTATTTAACTACGGCAGACAGGCAGCTCGCTTACTTCTTGTCTTCGGGGCCCACCCTGTCTTCCTCCTCCCGTTCCCCTCTAAATGAAGTTTCCTCTTCAAGTCCCTTGACTCAGGGGCTAATTATACAGTGGTACCTCGGGTTACAGACACTTCAGGTTACAAACGCTTCAGGTTACAGACTCCGCTAACCCAGAAATAGTACCTCGGGTTAAGAACTTTGCTTCAGGATGAGAACAGAAATCATGCAGCAGCGGGAGGCCCCATTAGCTAAAGTGGTGCTTCAGGTTAAGAACAGTTTCAGGTTAAGAACGGACCTCCGAAACGAATTAAGTTCTTAACCACAGGTACCACTGTTCAGCCAGGAAGAAGCAGCGCTTTGCTTTCATCCCCTACTGTACCTCAGGGGGTGATGTGGCTTCCCTCAATGAAATAGGCTGTAAATGTCATGAGTCTGTTGTTGTTGTTGTATTTTTAGATACCCCGTCTTTTTTACCTGGCAAGACTCAAGGTAGCTTACAGATAAAAATAAGAACTTCTAAAAACATAGAAAAATCAATAATTAAAATACAATTAAAGATTGATAGAATTAAACCAATATATACATATATGGAATCTGTTTAAAACATACCTATAATTACAATAAATAGAGGCCTTTCATTAAAAGCAGTCCGTTCCCAAAGGCCTGTTGGAATAAGGTCTTCACCTGCTGGCGGAGGGATAGCAAGGAGGGAGCCAGTCTAGCTTCTCCAGGGAGGGTGTTCCAAAGTCTGGGAGCAACCACTAAGAAGGCCCTCTTCCATGTCACCACCTAGCATGAATAATATTGTGCCCTCAGCTTGTCCGTTTGCCATGTTGGTCACATCCACATCATATATTTAAAGCCCATGCCGCCGCCCCCCAAGCCTGGAAATTGTAGTTTGAGAAGGGCACTGTAAATTGCAGCTCTGTAAATAGTAAACTGCCAACCTAGCGATTCAAAAGCACAAAGTGCAAGTAGATAAATAGGCACCGCTCCGGCGGGAAGGTAAACAGCGTTTCCATGTGCTGCTATGGTTCGCCAGAAGCGTCTTAGTCATACTGGCCACATGACCCGGAAAAACTATCTGCGGACAAATACCGGCTCCCTCAGCCAGTAAAGCGAGATGAGCGCCGCAACCCCAGAGTTTACCACAACTGGACCTAATGGTCAGGGGTCCCTTCACCCTTTAAGTAGTAAACTACAGTTCCCATGAATTTGGGGGCGGGGGGGCGGGGGAGACATGTGTTTTAAATGTATGTTGTGGATGCAACTGAAATGTTTGTATTTCACAAATTCCTCCTGTTATTCCTGCCGCTAAGTAGCAGGTCTGGTAGCAAAGTCTGACACCTCTTTACTTAGATTGGTAGGATTCATAGCTGGGAATCTTTGAGACAAGCCATTGAATTAACATTGTGCACCGCTTACAAAGAAAAATGATGAATCCTGGCATAATCCCTCTTTTTATTTATTTATAATGTGCAGAGAAGGTTCTATGCCTTCAAAGGTGGCATGCAAGGTAGAAATCAACAGGTGTGTCTTTTACCCATCCGTTTATCACAATTCCTAGGTGGTGGAGGTGACTTGCTGACTTCTATCTAATGCTGCTTCTAAAGGCACAGAGCTTATGTCAATAAAAACAGTGTCAACCCAAGCTGAACATGTACCCAGGGCCAGCACTACCATTAGAGAGAGGGAGAAAGTTGCCCCAGGCAACAGATGCTGGTGGTTTGCCTGAGTTGTCAGAATGCCTTGATCAACTTTGGGTACTGTGCAACTTGATTTGGTTAAGGCCCAGCATTGGCAACGTCTGGGGTCACCTGTAATTCATACAATGGTGCTGGAATTGGCCGTGGTCCTCTGGAGCCTGAATATACAGTGAAACAGATATACACAACCACTTCAGATGTATACATAATTGTACTCTCAGGATAAAGATTTTATGCATATGCGAAATAGACAGAATTTGCTTGTCACACACAAAAGAAATGGTTTCCTATTATTGCCTGCACAGGAAGTGCTATCATGGGCGGGTGACAGATAACCAGGGGATCCTGTAATAAAGCAATCACCAAATGGAAGTCACAATTCTGTGCATCTGCTTTATAATGTAAGGGAAGAGCTGGGTGCAATATATGCAGGATTCATTTTAGAGATTTTTTTTTTTCTCTCTTGCTGGGGGATTGTAATCTCACTGAGAAAAGGAGCTTCTTAACCCTTATGCCATTTACCCATTTAAGATCATGTTCCCCACCACCTGGGGAAAATATATGGCTGCACACATGCAGAATATGCGGTTTGAGTTGATCTCCCAGTGGTGAGCTTGAAGCCCTGAATAAAGGCTGTCGCCTCATTTATTTATTTTTGTTCCAGTTCACAATTTTATTGAGGATGCAGAATCTGTTCCCAGTTATATGGCTTCAATATCTCTATTTCCTTCCTTACTTTGCCTTAGGCTCTGGCTAAACAAGCCCAGATATCAAGACGTTCAAGATTGCAACTCAACACAATAAGAGTGTGCAACATTATATTATTTGCACAGCTGCTGCAAAGGGTTGTTATGCTCCAGTCCTCCTCATGCTGTGAGTCTGTATTACACGCTGGGAAAAGACAAGTGAAGAGTTTACATTTGCATGTAGCGTGGTTTTGTGTTGCTGTTTTTTAATTTCCAAAGTGCTACAAAGTCGAGTAAAAGAAAATAATAATGATACAGTTTAGTAAGGACATTAGTGAAATAAATCAAAAGCAGCTGTGGGTCATTTTTTTTAATGTAAAAAATGATTTTAACTTTTTATCTGCTGGACTCATCTGAAATATTTCCATTAATTAATTGCTAAGATTTCTTTCCTGCCTTTAATTATAAATGTTCACAGACTGGGTTAAAATAATAGATAATACAGTAAAAAAGAAAACAAACACAAACTCATTAGAAGTCTTATAATCCTTATGTAAAGGAATTAAACATTGGTTCTTCATTAATTCTCAAATCACTGGAGTTGGTGGTTATATTTTAAAGGTGCAACCTCTTCAAGTCTAGCGATAGGATGGGTGGTGGTTTTTACTAATATGTATATATTGTATTTCCCTGATTGCCAAATTAGTATTTTCAGTACCAAACATTGAGATTATTTCTAAAGAAGAAAACTGCCAAGGAGAAATACAGACCGATTTAAAGTAAACAAATGAAACCTTTCTGCTTTTAAGTCTAGAACTGGGCGACTTCATTTGCTTCTTACGAGGCTCCTTGTTCATGTCTGGTACGACTCTGATTGAAATATGATTCCCCCACCTATAGTCCTGCAATCCATAAACTGATATTGTCATAATGCCTCTTTTTGAACCATGTGTTCCGTAGATTATGGTCTAACATGCCTGCTGCCATAAAAACCCTTAAATGATTAGTATCTACAGATACACAGTGCCAATGCCAATTTTGCTCTTTTCATGGACTACTAATATTCATGGTGACTGCTGTTTTTTCAATTGACTCTCCCTCAAGCGCTGCCTCCCACCCTCTCATGAGCATGTTATGTAAGTTTAAAGGAGTCTGTGGTGAATTAATACATCCCAGTCACGACCACTGGGACATTATGGGATGAAATGGCAGGTCATTCATAAAGTAGGACATGCTTCAAAAAGATTGGAGGAACAGAAAAGGTGTGATAAAAGACAAACCAGGCAATAAGTTAGCTCAGTACTTGTGCCTAGGGCTTTTTTTTCAATCGGAGCTCACCAGAACTCAGTTCTGGCACTTCTCAAGTAGGCGCCATTGCCATTATAAGAAAACAAGGGAGGCGTTTATGGTGAGTTCTGA
Organism: Podarcis erhardii; assembly: GCF_964252035.2. NCBI lineage: Eukaryota > Metazoa > Chordata > Lepidosauria > Squamata > Lacertidae > Podarcis > Podarcis erhardii. Next base: position 59,329,478 of record NC_138510.1, read on the forward strand.
CACCTCTTTTTCTAGAAAAATAGCACTCCTTGTGCCCTTAAGTGCAGGGTGGTTGGGTTTTGTTTAGCTTTTCACACAAATCACCATTCTGGTGTCCAGTCTGTATTGGATCCCAATCTAGGGGTCAGTGGGCTTTAACCCTTTGCTTCCCCCACTATGGCCCTTAATTGGATCAGGCATCCCTGCCAGTGGATGTACCTGTGCCAGTAAACTTACTAGACCAACACTCTTTCTGGTGTTTTATTTATTTGTTTAGAGCATTTTTGGTGCCACTTTGGCGGAGTAGTTTACATAAAATCAATAACAAACAAGGCAGTTCCCATCCATAGGCTTACAGTCATGGCACAATTTTTAAAAAAAAATAAAAAGGGAAGGAACAAGGATGGGAGTGAAAAACAAGCAAGCTCCAGCATCCATTCCTAAAGCGGCATAGTAATAACTCTTATAATTACCAGTTTGAATGGAAATAGTTCAGGTGAGAAGGAGTCAGATTGAGCTGATCGGTCTTGCTTCCCTTGCATCCCTCTAATGCAGCCTGATAGAATAGCTGCTGCTCGGTGTCAGCTAAGAAAGGGAAGGGCAGATAGAGCTTGTCTTTCAGTAGAGCTGGTGGAGTGGCTCTGCTTCCCACCTCTCCCTCTGTTGCCACCTGTTGCTGCCAGATGACAGTTGCTGGATGGAGGAGCCTAGTGGAGCTCATGAAGTGACCCTGCTTTATGGGTCTCCCTTTGCTGCAGCCTCAGGGAACTACTATATCACATTGACTCTGAAATAGGCAGTATTATGTCACACAGAAATGCTGATAAACTCCATGTATAAGCTTTAAGTTCAGTACACGGCAGCAACTTTTACACATAGAGAGAACCGGCTGCCATCGCAGATTAAGTGGAATGGACCCATCACTGACTGACAATGACATATTGTGCTGTGTACACAGGAAGATGCTGAGCCTTGTCAGAGTACATTTCATGAATTGGGTTTCAGAGATCCAGCACAGATGTGACACCAATAATATATTTAACAGCAGGCATCATGGCAATTAAATCCTCTGACACCTTAAAGACAAACAGATTTGGCATGGCATGAACTTTCACAGGCTAAAGACCACTTCATTTATATCCGTGAAGTAAACAGTGAAGGCAGGTAGACAGACAGATAGACAAAGTACTGTTTTGCAAGCGATATTTTGCAAGCACATTGAGAAAGCAGAAGGAAACGTCATCCAAAACTCAAACGTCGTTTAACAGCAACAGGTTAGTACTTAACAACATCAGGGAAACCAGGATTTAGTTCACAGTAATAATATATTCATGAATAAATGTTTTCCTCTGAATTGGATCTGTTGTGGAGAGCATTTCCCCCTCCAGCTTTCTACCAGGCCGGAGTTCTTTATTGTCAATGTCGCTGTTGCTTTAAAAGTCCTAAAGGGGTGTTCAGTGTCTGTGCCTGCCAGTGGCTCTGTGCTGCCACTGGGATCTCATTCTCAAATAACAAGGTAAACGAGTTCTTCAAAGGGCTGACTTTCCACATTTTATTTCAGCAATCTGTCATTGGGGAAAGTCAGATTTCTAAACAGACCGTCAAGCCTCACATGTGTTCCTGAAGTTTATTGGCAGTTCACAGGCCTGGACAGAAGCCGTTTGACTTCACCAGCTGCTGGGGAGGGGAGAGGGGGGCACAGGCTCATGCCAATAAACAAACCTCTTTGGGATGTCAGCCTCTTTGTAGCATCCTGAAAAGGTTTTCTTTTCTTTCTTTCTTTTTTAAAGCAGAACTTGTCTAAGCTTGAGGAAAGCTCCATATCAATTTCATCTTTTTCTAGGGACAAAGCCATCTATTGTGTATATGAAATGTATCTAGGGTCTTTTTTTCCAGTGAACAACCCAACAGAATGTATTTGGGATTGTTCTGTATGGACATATAGTAGGCGATCATGGCTTGGTTTAATATCCAGTCATTCCCTCTTAACAAAATAATAATAATAATAATAATAATAATAATAATAATAATAATAATAATAATTTATTTGTACCCCACCCATCTGGCTGAGTTTCCCCAGCCACTCTGGGCAGATTCCAACAAAGATTAAAAATACGTACATTAAAATGTCACACATAAAAAACTTCCCTAAACAGGGCTGCCTTCAGATGTCTTCTAAATGTCAGGCAGTTGTTTAATTTCTTTGACATCTTGTGGGAGGGTGCTCCACAGGGCGGGAGCCACTACCGAGAAAGCCCCTTCAGCTATACTGGACTGAGGCCGTTTAGGGCTTTAAAGGTCAGCACCAACACTTTGAATTGTGCTCAGAAACATACTGGGAGACAATGTATTTTTACATGCATTCAGCAGCAGCTTGTGCACAGCAGATTTGTACCTAATGCTGGAACACATTCTCCACGATACAATCAAAATAGTTGCTCCATTGCTTTGGATTGAATAACTTTGAGCACTCTAACAAACTCCAACTTAATGGGTATAATGGCTAATGCAATTTTGCTAGTGAGCCCTCTGCAGATACTGGTCCAGTTCTCCCTCCTCCTTGGCCACTTGACCATACTCTAGTCACTGTTGGGCTATGGCAACTATTTAATGTGAATGCTGCCTCACCTTTGGCTCCTGCTATCTCCAGGGATAATAGCAAGGCTGCCGTAGACACCCCTTCCCGAGACTCTAGAGAATTGCTTCCATCCATTTGACCCTGCAGAAGACAGTAGCCCTTCTCAGAAAGGCATATCCAGATGAACACATGGAGGATGTGATCACAAAGTCCGATCATGAAGAGCAAGTCATGCTAGATTAGCCTGACTTCCTTTTTTGATAGCATATTCTGTTTTGACAAGAATTTCAGCATGGTCCTGCATTATATTCTTGATGGCAAGCTGGTAAAATGTGAGCTAGATGATGCTACTGCAGGTGGTTGATGGACCACATGCAAATACCTTTAATGAACATCTTGTCATCTTGGAGACTAGTGACAAGTTGGGCTCAGTGTTGTTTCGTATCCATAATAATAATAATAATAATAATAATAATAATAATAATAATAATAATTTTTAATTTATACCCCGCCCTCCCCAGCCAAGGCCGGGCTCAGAGCAGCTTAAATGACTCAGATGAAAGGAATGAAAGAAATACACATCATATTCAGAGATGACACCGACCTAATTGTGGCCAGTACCTTCAAAGACAGAAACTGAATTCAGTATGATATTGAAAGAATGGAGAACTGGGCCAAAACTAATAAAATGAATATAAGCACAGATAAGTGTAAAGTTCTGCATTTAAGTAGGAAGAATCAGATGCATAAATACAGGATAGGTGATAACCAAATTTGAGAGCAGTGTGTGTGAAAAGGACCTTGGGGCTTTAAGTAAAACCACAAACTAAACATGAGTCAGCAGTCTGATGTGGTGGCTAAACAGACTAATATAAACCAAAGCTGTATCAACAGAAATATAGTGTCCAGATCAAGTAATGAAGTAACAGTATTCTGCTGTCATCAGACTTCACCTGAAATGCTCTGTTTCGTTTTGCGCACTGCAGTTTAAGAAGGATTTTGACAAACTGGAACATATCCAGAGAAAGCTAACAGAGATGATGATAATTCTAAAATGCAATCCTGTGAGGAAAAGTATTCTGGGTGTGGTATGTCCGGAGAATAAACAATTAAAGAGGTGACACGCTAACCATTTTCAAATATTTGAAAGGCTATCACAGAAAGATAATGCAGTAAATTTGTCCTTCATTGCTCCAGTGGGTTTAAACAACAACGTATTTAAACCAATGTGGTTGCAGAGCATTGCACACTTGGCAGCATCAAGCGCTGCAACCATTTACCAAGAGGGAGGAGGTGTGACATTTTGGGAACTCAGCACAGTGCGATCTTAGCATCGGAGCGCCACTGTCCATTGCTGATTTAAACTAAACATTACAAAAATTGTACACATTGTTTGACAATGGAATAGGCTGTCTTGGTTGGTGGTGAACTCTGGCTTGTTAGAGGTTTTTTAAGCAAGAGGCTGGGTGACCATCTATCAGGAATGCTGTAGTTACGGATTTTCTACATTGGCAAGTGGTTGGATGAGGTGACCTTTGAGTTCTGTTCCAACTTTTATGCTTCTGTGATTACATCTGTTGACCTATACAATAAGTGTGGTTTATGTACACACACAGATTCTGTGCACCAATTCAGTTGATATACAAAGGTTTAACTCGGGGTCAGTGAGCACAATCCTACTCTCCTCTCTACATGTTCACTGCATGTAATATGTCTTCTGTACATATGTCTTACATATGAAATATGTCTTCTGCCATAGTAGTGGCTTAAGAGCAGAGCCGCTCCATATATCTAAATAGATATATCTAAATCACATCCAACATACATTCAAAGCACATGACTTCCCCCCAAAAATTTATGGGAGCTGCAGTTTCCACTAACAGCCATACAATTCCTAGCACCCTTTGTTAGCTACAGTTCCCAGGATTCTTTGGTGGAAGTCTGCTGGCTGTGCTTTAAACAAATGTTGTGGACTTGAAGTAGATGGCTTTCATGGAACATCCAGTCTCATTCAATAGCTATTAAACTGGCCAAGGGATTGGGGAACCTGTAGCCCTTCAGATGTTGAACTACGAACCATCATCCCTGAGTATGACCATTGGTCATGCTGGCTGGGGCTGGTGGGAGTTGGGATCCATCAACAACTTGAGGGTCACAGGTTATCCATCCCTGCTCTACTCGTAACTTTTTTTAATATATACTTCAACTGCTGCAGTATTTACCGTACTTTCTTCACCAGTGTCCACTATGCACCCTGCCATTGTATTTTCTGAGCATGTGCTCATCCAAATCTAGCTGTGCCCTGGTATGATTTACGATGTGTCTCATAAATTCTGACCAATCTGGTGATTAACTCAGTAATGTCAGCCAATCACTTGACCCCTATGGGTAGGAACTAGATCGTTCTGAAAAAATATTGACTTTGTGCTTTCTCTAGTTATCAATCATTTTGTACCTATAATGTCAAGATACCATGAAGAGGAAAGAGATTAAATATTACAGCCAGGTTTGTTAAAGGCTTATTCTGTAAATCGTTCATGGTTTCCCTGTATTATTCCCTATGTGCCTGATAGATTTTTCCAGATTTGACAGGTTTTTAATGGAAAGCGGAGTGGATATTTTTTCTCATTCACCACTGCGAGTGTCAGTTTCCTATAAAACCCCAAAAAGTGAGATAAGGCGTGAGATGTGCTTAGTTTCAAACATGATTTAGTTTAGTCCCATGCCATGCTTAGGTGAGAATTTGTTTTGTTTTTCCAAAAAAATCCTGAGTTACCTCTTTGAAAAACCTTGATCACATTGGGGGTGAAACTACTGACCATTTTAGTGATTTTTTTTTTTTTTAAAGATTGCTATCAAAAGGGCTTATTATAAACAGCACCTGGAAAATTGAGAGCTTTGTAACTGTCCTGAAATATTCACATAGAGTTTGATATATTTTTGTTGAGAATTTTGGGGCAGGGGGGAAATACTAAAAGGAATTTTACTCGGTTGCTTATGGAGACTCGTGTTTCTTTAGGTCTCTTTAGAGATTTTTGAATCCAGTGAGCAGCACTGATAGGATCAGCAATTGCTTCATGTGAATTTTGCTAAAATGACTGTATTTTTTTAAAAGGAATATGATCCGTGGCTTATTTTCTTTGACCCACATTTCATATTGAAAGAAATGAAACACATATGATGTCCCGACTCCTAAATATTAAGCATTGATGATTAATAAATACAAAAAATTAAGGATTTATTGGTATCAGCTATGTATAGTACCTGCTGAAAATGGAGGGCTGTTGTGTGAAATCAAAGGTCAACACCCTGATTCATTTTGTTTATATCTGTTAAGGCTGATTAGGCCCAACCAGCTTAAAACACATTGTCATCCATTCCACACATACAAGCTGATTGTGTTTCCTGCTGCAACACGTGCAAGCTAGTGAAAAACAAAAGTACCACTGAGTTCAATGGGACTTACTTCTCTCAGGAACATGACTAGATGGTAGCCTTAACAACATCTTTTCTGTAAATTTCCCTGACTTCTGTGTGGCTTTATATAACATGTTACTTTGAATAGTCCTTAGAACCTTTTGCCTCCATTCTAGATATGAAGGCTTCTTCAGAATGACTGAAATCCATCAGCTGCTACACCCAAGTTTTATCTATGCTGATGGATACTCTTGGAGAAAATTTGGGAACTTTCTTCCTATAGTAATAATGGTGGGGTGGGTGGGTGGAAATCCTCATTTGATTAAACAGTGCAATTCTATGCATACGTACTTAGCAGCAAGCTAAGTAACTCAATAGGACTTATTTCTGTGTAAACGTATTTATAATTATGTGACATCTTGGATAAACACATTAGGAATATGTTGTTTTTCTATTCAGATGCCTCAGTCCTTAGCCATTAGAATCAAGAAAGATTTCCCCTTATATAGGCTAATTGTTTTCCCATCCTCTCCCATTTGCTAAGGTTTCTGAGAATGCCATAATTTGATATAATGGGTAGGTTGAAGTTGTGTCCAATAACATGCCTTTGGGGGATTAATCAATGGATGAAATTTTGCTCAGTCTTGCTGTTCACCATATCTGAGATCAGGAATTAATCCAACAGTAATTTGTTGTTGTCTTCCCTTGCAATATGTATCTTATTCTGAAACATTATAGGTTGCTCTTTGCAGAGCTGGTGGATGTACCCAAACTGACTTAACCTGTCTTAACCTGGAGGTGAGACTAGATGGCTTTTTAATCTCTTCCAAGTGTAATTCTGCTTTCATGTCCTTAAGATTAACTCATATGTCTTCCTGCTCACAGTTAGGTCTCAAGAATTTCACTCTCCCATAGAGATGTAAGAAGGTATCATTTTCCATTCTGACCTATATTTCATGCAACACTTTTCCAATATATATTTTTTCATAATTAATTTGAATCCATAACTGCAGCTATAGAAGGAGCAAGTTAATATTGGAGTGTTAGTGCTGTGAACCCCTCCATTGTAGGTTCAGGTTGTATATATGTGTAAATAAACCATATATCCTAAAGACGGCACCGTCTCCAATGTGTCTCATTCACAAGAGAAAACACGTATCCTGTGTAAACTCCTGGAACCCCTGGAATCTTGCAACACTTAGAGATTGGGGTGGTGTGCAACAATATATTCTTGCAGTAACTCAAATGATTTTAATCAGTTTTTGTGTGCCAGCAGCACATGAGAAAAGTGCTACTTAGTTTCAGTTTGAGTAACAGAAACCATAATAAGGCAGCAACTTTCTTCACGCTCACTGCTTTCAAACTTTCCTGATGATTGTACTAACCACATCTGTACTAACCATGTATGTAGGCTCCAGCCATGAACTGTATACATCTTTCTCACGGTATAAAACTTTGCTCCGCTCTCTACATTTTAAAAAGGTCAACTTTTTAACATGCAACCCTTAGTGGTCATCTGTTAACACCTTTTGTGGAATGTGTCACTATGAAATCACAGTAGCATCAATACTCTGAAAAATGCAAAAGAGGAGAGAATTCTCCACTTGCTGTCCAACATATATGAATGCAGCACACTTGCTGGGGGAAGATAGACTCCCCCAACCTTTTATTCACAATTGGTTGCTTGTTTTGTCAGGTTCACTGTTTCTTCTCTGTAACTCATGAGATACAAAAGTTGCTCTTTCCTGTGTGTGTAGGTTCCTGGGGGAGGGGGGCCCTACTTTTCTATTACAGTGGTACCTCGGGTTACGTATCCCTCTGGATACGCAATCCTTGGGTTGCGAACGTGGCAAACCTGGAAGTGTATACTTCCGGGTTTTGCCATGCAGGTATGCGCAGAAGCGATCTGAACGCCGTGTGTGCGCGCAGAAGCACTCAATCACGCCACACACTTGTGCAGAAGGGGCCTCCATTTACAGACTTTTCGGGATACGGCTGGGCTTCTGGAACGGATCCCGTCCGTAACTGGAGGTACCACTGTATTTTGTTCCTGTTCAAAGCTCCTGTTACTCTAGGGTTGCAATATTTCATTTTTAAAAAAATATATTTATTGAATTTTCCAAGAAATAGTTTGAAAAACAAAAAGAAAAAAACCCAGCAAAAATACAAAAAAACACAAAATTAAAAACAGATACAATTTCCAATACTTATTTCCATTAACTTGTTTCTCAGACCTCCTCTCACCTCCTCTTCTTGTATTCCAATTTAAATTGTTAATTCAACAAATCCTTATATTCAAATTTAGACATCAAATACTTAAACAACATTGCTCATTACACTTTTCCTAAGGTCGACCAGAATGTCCCTTCCACGGCTTTCCCCAGTTCCAAACAAATAACAGAACATAATAAAAATAAAGCAAGTTATAGTTATATACCCTTTGGATTCCCAGACCCCACCCACCCCTTTCCCGTTTTCAGTCCCAAAAAGTGTTCATCAGTTCAATGTCTTGTCTAGCCTGGAGATCTCACGTCCGAGGCTTTTAAATCTCTTTCAGTCCCTCTCTGCCGGCCTTTTTGATAGTCCTTAGTGTTAAACCCCAGATTTCGAAAAGGCTTTGGCCCAACAGGATCCATATTCTTCCCAGCCAGCCCTCCATACTTAAAACCTCTAGGGTACCCCAACATACTCCTATCAAATCCAAATGTCCCCAAGATCAAATTTGTAATCCTTCGGTCTTCAAATCTCCACAAAAGGGGATCTCTTAGTTTCAGGCTCACCAATTCAGGACAGGCTTTCCACATCGGATTGTCATTCTCCTTTGTTGCCTTCATGTCGGGCCACAAATTGCAGCTCTCATAACAGCTTTCAATTAACATCTGGGAAGTTACAACTCCTCCTTCCTTCACTTCAGGAACAGCGCATATCTCCTCTTCCATATTCTCATAACATTCAAATTTGCCTAAATGTTCAATTATATGGGCTTCCTGCTTCAAATCCTTATCAGCTCCAACAACATTGTTTACTGTTGAGGCCAGAGTTGTGGCACTTGTAGCCAAAACACGAATTTCCCCTTGTAATTTTCCCAAGAGAACAAATGTTCTTTGCAGTTCAGTCTGGATTTTCCCTTCTCCAGCCATTGTTGTAATGTCCAAAACCCCCTCTAGGGGGATTTTAGTTTGTTAGAATTTTTCAGCTCCAGTCAAGCCAATTTATTTGTATCAATTCTTCCTTATTCGCAACAAATTATAACAAATATAACCAGCAGAAACAACAGAAACAAAGTTCTCTTTTTCCCTTTGACAGCCAACTTGACAGCTGTCAAAGTCCTCAGTACTTCATCAGCAGGCTCTCTCACGGGACACTCCCGGGTCCAGGGGGGTGAAACTTCAGCTCCCACACTTTAGTCTTATATCCTCCGGTAAAATTTCTTATATTGTCAAACCATGAGGGTTGAAATCATTTAATAAAAAAGAAGAAGAAGATCCTCTCGACCTTAGATAGTAAGTTCTTTGCTTTAAAATTATCTACATAGAGGGGGGGGGCGGACTTCCTTTTTAACCCTTCCCCGCTCGTTCCTGCTTCAAAATAGATTTTTTCTTTAAATTCCAAATTCCATATTACTCACGGGTTTTTGCTTTAAAGTCCAATTGTTTCAAGGAAAAAGTCAGCGCTCTCCGTCAATGGCTTGCGGCTTCGCTCCGCAGAAGGAGCAGTGGACTCACAGCACCGTGCCGCACCCCGTCTCCGTTCAGAAGCCTTTAAAAAGGCTCCTTCGCAGTTTGGGGGGGCGCAAATGGTGCCCGCCGAGTCACCAGGTTCACAGGCATCCGCGCCTGTGATTTTTGAGGGTCCCCGCGTCGCCGCCACGGGCAAGACCCGATCCTGCAGAGCCGATTCCCTCCGGAGCTCGGAGGGAATCCACCATTAAACGATGGCGCTAACCCGGAAGTATTTCAAAAAGTGAAATATTTCAAAAAGTGAAAATCCAGACACAAAAGTTGGCCAAAGTTGTTGGGCTTCTTTTTGGAAAATCTCAAAAAATATTGAAGTTTTTGACCTTATTTTTAAGGAAATAGTCTGTTAATGCTTTTTTTAAAAAAAATTATGAATACAACACATTAAAAGTTGTTTTTTTAAGTGTCTTTAAAAGGGGGGAAGAAGGGTGAAAGAAAAAGAAAAAAATTGTTAATGCTTTAGTACCCTTTGGGTTTAATTGAAATGACTTTTTCAATTCATAATCCCAGCCAATCTGGGGTTACGTACATGGTGCCTTCACACCAACATGAATCAGTAAGGATGACCAAAGTCCTCTTACTGCAGTTACTCTGGGTTCAGTGAGGGAGGGAATGGTTCCTCATTTCCTGGGCAACTGAGACCAGTTGGTTGTGCAGAATATGGAAGTGGATATGCATCCAAAAGCATATTCCATTGAAGATAAATGCAATGTGGGTGGACAACATCTACGCTCAAAAATAAATTCAAATTTGCACCCTCATCTGTATCCTACACCAAGTAGTCAACTATGTGTGACTTGATGGAGGCAAGGAAGTATCAGTCTGGTTGTCTTGGTAACTTCTCCAATGCTACTATCTCATGAAGAGTAAGTGTTATTTCTCACATTTAAAAGTGTTGAAACCAAAAGGAAAAAAAAGTCAAGGTGGGGGACTTGGTGCCCTTCAGCTGTTTTGTGGTTACATTTCTCTGTGCTGATCATTGGTCATGTTGGCTGGAGCAACGAACAGCATCTAAAGGGTCAGAGGTTCCCCACCCCTGGCCTACACCAAAATGATGAGTAATATATCATACATAATGTAGTTACATTTGCTCAACCCTTCTGTCATCGGGCTGTAGGGAAGATTACTAAGCATGATAGCAAGAAAATAATTCTAAACATCTTGCTTCAAGTTACACAATTTCCGTCTGTATATTTTCTCAGGAACACAAAATCTTGTTTTTGGGAAAGACCTAAAGAAGGGTGGGAGGGAGGTTTCTGGGTGTTAGTTACAGCTAATAAATTTAACAGTTTGTTGGAAACCACATGAAATGTAAATACCAGTTAATAGATCAACCCAGCAACTGCCTGGTCAAGGAAGTAGCAGTGATAGCTTATTGTAGTGTCACCTGGTGAAAAATAGGCACAATATGTTTGTCTTTGCAAGGAAATACAATGTCAACTGGATTTTTGTTGTTTTTGGTTTAAATATGCAAAGCAGTGCTTTTGAAATAAAACAAAGGCTTTGTCCATGGAGCAAAAATAAGCAATGTGTCCTGTATTTGAGTGGAGGGGGAATGGTTGAATTTAATCATTACTGCCAGTGCTATTTTTCTTTTAAAAAAATGAGGTGCTGGAACTAACCACGAACACCTCCTTCATTCTCTTAGAATGGCAATGGCACCCACCTGAGAGGTGGCGGAACAGAGTTCCTACTGAGCTGGCCTTCAGAAGTTCAGCAACTTAAATGGTAGGTGTAAAAATGTTACTTGTTTGACCTAACCTTTCTAAGAACAAAGTATCATAAGAGCTTCCTTGCTAGATCAAACCATGACCCCGCTAGTTTTGTTTCCCACACCAGCCAACCATGTGTCTCTGAAAGTTTACAAACAGGGCATGAAGTTACAATCTCTGCTCATCCCACTAGACAAGGAATCCCATCCGGGAGCCTTTGTGACAACATCCAGCACCCGCTGTGATATGACTGCCCCATCTAAGGCAGAGGCAAACCCTCCTTTTGAACACAAATGATCTCGCAAAGTAAATGGCAAGAAGGATCCCAGCTTAACCACAGCTTGAAGTGAGCAAAGCCAGATGTGAGTAATTCCCCCCTCCCAATTAAGCATTACTTCTGCCCCAATGCCAGAAGTTGGTCAAAGAGGTTTAAGCACACGAGGTACTAGAGAAAGATTACTGAGAAGCAAGGGTGTACAAGCTCTCCAAAATGCCCCTTGGATTGCCTTGTTAATGTATCCAATTCCACCACCAAAATCTGGGGAAACAGGGTAATTTTTCAAAGCCAATCTAAGAGGGTCAGAGAAAGTCCCCAGCCACATCCTGAAGCCCTGCCTCACCAACCCCTCACTCCTAAATACAGCCTATTCAACTTATTTTTAAAAAGCTTATAGGACACATTAATGCCTGCCAATGGCAGAGAAACAAACAGTGTCCCACACCGCCTCCTCCCTCCCTTCTCTGAAGCTCCAGTCTGATGATTACTGGCATGTCAGCCAATGGAGCCCGATGACTCATGGGGAATGTAGTTCTCTCACAGCCTGTTGCCCTATTATCCTCTAGAATCATTTATATTCTATAAACTCTCATACTGTATTATTCATTTAAGCCCATGAAGTACAACGAATGCAGGTAAAATATTGGGCATGTATGTAATTGCAGAAAGAGCTGTCTTGGATGTCCAGGCACTAATTTGCAATTTATTGCCTATTATTTGTAATGTGTCATAAGCATGTATTAGGTTTCTCCTTTGACCGAAACCTAAATGGCTGCCTTTGTGTAAATTGGATTTTTCAGCTGGATTTCATCATATAAGTTAAGAATGGAGCATTGTCATCTGTAATTGGTTGTGGTCTTTAGTCAGATGGCTCTTCCCCTTGGTACCATGCATTTTCTTGTCCTGAAGACTGCATTCTGTAAAATTCATGAGGCCTCCACCACAAGCCAACATGTGCTTGGGTTCCAAAACTGCTTGAGCAATGGGGGGGGGGGGGGAATGAGGATTAGAGCCCATACTGTAGTCATCATAAAACCTGTTCACAAGTCAGGGTAGGAGGAGAGTATAGCTCAACACATCACCATCACACACCAACACACCCATCAGTACCCGACTTTAAGAATTGTCATTCTAAGCCAGCGACAATGCAGAAAAAAAGTGTTTATTTAATTAAACACTTGATCAAAGGAATTGGACATTATGTTAATAATATACCCCACTTCCCAATCTATGCGAATAGCCACATCTTCATGCTATGCAGAATTTATTTTCTTTTTAAAAATACCTTTCAAGGAAAGGGCTGTGACATGTAGCAAGAAATAGCTCACTTCCAGTTCAATATTTTCTATTCTTTTCTGCCAAGGACGTGCACTGGAGATAAAATCTGATGTGGTCTCACCATTTGTCTTTCAGGCAAAAGGAAGAAAAGGGTCAGCCAGTATCTAGGGCTGACGCACGGGATGCAGCTCAAGACGTCATGTTTGATAATGCTACCTTGAACCTGTCTGCTTATGGAAATACGACTGATTGTGAATTTGCAAGCAAAGATTCAAGAGATCATGTTTTCAATTTCATTTAATAAGAGTGCATATGCAGGGCTATTTTACCCATTACTGCAGTGGCATGTTTGGCTCATTCCATCCCACTGGCGTGCCTCCCTTCCAGCTGGGCAATATTCACTTGAGGAGGAAAAATATGATTGGCTTAAGTCATATGGTTCTTGTAGCCAAATGTTCTTGGAGCAGCATGTAAAGGAAACAAGTAGAAGAGTCTTACAGGTAGCTGCAATAACATAAATATGCTTTATTTCACTTAGATTTTTGTAAAATGAACTATAGACCTGGGGAAAAACCCTTTTGATTTTATCTGTATTTTAAATTATATCTATATATATATATATATATATATGCTTAAATATTATTTGTATTTGTATCTTGGATAGATATTTTACACTATTTAAACCACTTATAGGGGTTTCATTTTATTATTATTATATGGCCAATAATTTGGCTTAAATGTGTATCAGGGTCCATGAAAATTGCAACCCCAATTTTTCAATAAACTCTGCCTAGGCTGCTTTATAATGCCATTGTGTCATGCAATGTGGGAGGTGCTTGTTTACAAAAGTGGCAGCTCCACTCACTTCCATCACTAGCTCCTACCGGTGTTAATGTGTCTGTTGCATAAATCTTTCCTTTCATAATGTGCAGAGTGGTTTACAATGTACCCTGCCTCCTTCAGACGACTGGTTTTCTTTTCAAGTTTGTTAAGCCTGTGAATGGATGTTCTGGTGGTAGACAGGTCTGAAGGCATAACATCAAGTTTGTTCATCTATAGCCCATCACAGATATAATTCCTGTTACTCATCGATCCCTCAACACTCACCTTGTTGGGTAGCCCCCTCAAATATTTTATTGGGGCCGCAAAGGGACCTCAGCCACTAGGCGTAGGCTCCTATGCTATAAGGTCCCAGGGCAGGTTACAAGAATTTAAAATACAGTATAAAACAGCTTTAAATCTTTCAGTGAATGAATAGAACAACAGCAATTAGAGAGGGTCCTGAAAATATACATCTCATGTGTCAAAGGCCAGGGGAAAGAGGTAAATATCACAACCACATAGTTTAGAGAGAAAATTTAGTTCACATTTATGGCGACACCCCTCCACACACCTGTGAGCATCTTAGAAGTATGTGAGGGATTGTTGCTTGAGCCTTATGTTTGTGAAAGTACCATTGGTGAGGATAGGGCTGCCATGACTGTAACCATGTCCCATGTGAAATCACTGGGACTCGCAAATGGTGCCCGTGCATGAATTGTGCTTGGCTGTGAGCATAAGAAGAACCCTGGTAGATCAGACTAAAGGCTGAAATAGTCCAGCATCATGTTCTCACAGTGGCCAACCAGATGCCTGTGGGGAGCAGTTTTCAGCAGCCGGTATTCAAAAGCATATTGCCTAGCAGGCAGCCTTGCATGTTCCCACCAGGCACTGTTAAGTGTGCTGCTGCAAGTGTGAAACCCTTGTTAGATTTTCCATTTTGGCCAATTCTCTTTAGTGAGATGGTTTTGTCTTTGTAGACACAAAGAAATTAGTTCCGAAGTGGAGTGATAGTTTTGAAATTACTTCTGTTACCTTCCAGAACAACCTAACTCAGAAGTTAAAATTTGTAGCTCTTCATGCAACAACCTTGCTAGCAGCTTCTGACCACAAACCACACGATTTTTTCCGGTCTCCAATATGAAAAAGATTAGAATAAATGTCTACATAGCATTCGCTCCCTGTTGCATATATTTGCTTTCCAACATTTGGAGGGTGGTGGAGTCAGGGATGCAGTGAAGGTGGTAGGACCAAGAAGTGACTAGCATTCTCACTCTCTCAAACATGATTATAATTGTGCTGGGGGAGGGGGGATTGAATGCCAAAATTCCATTCTGTTTTTCTAGAATTATAAAATATTTCCAACAAGTTTGTGCCAATATGCCTAAAAGCTTGCTGGTCTCCATTCTCTTTGGTGGTTTCCCTTATGGTTGCAGCATGTGTACAAATGCAGTAATGGCAGGAGTGAAGCTTAACTGCATTGGTCTTTCCCACCTAACTGGCACCTGACTGAGAAAGAGGCTCCCAATTTGTCCCACCCACTGTTTGCCAGCCAAGTGTCACAAAGTTTGGAAAGATGTGTGTGAAGGGGTCCATTTGCATCATGTTGCCAAGTGGTAAAGACCATTTTTTTTTACCACACATTAGGTGCAGATGCTATGGAAACATGAAATTAGGCTGCCGGAAGTGACTTTTATACATTAGAGGCCTGTTCTTGTGGGGCTTTACAAAGGCAGTCACAAATTATGGAAGCATATCTCATTCTTCCCATGTTGCTGTGGAAGTGAGGGGGTGGTTAGGGGAAGTGAGGGATTGGCCAGTTACTACCAAAAAAGAACCAGACTTCCACATCCATTTTGGGGCTTGACTTGTCTGACATGGACTTCCTCTTTCATCTCCTGCTTAAACATATTTGAACTGGTGTGTTTTGTGTGTGTGTGGACCGAGCTGAGCAGTAAAGAGATCACAACCAGTTTACAGCCGTGCCTAAAATTTACCTCAGTGCCCAAAATTCCATTCCGATAGATCTGTCCTAGGCTTAATTTTTACCAAGGCTCATATAACTGAATTGTGAAGTTTGAATATATCCTAAATGGATAGCAAACACTCATGTATAGCATAATCAAACTCCAATGTATGATGTCACCAGCAATTCCAGTATATAGAATTAATGGACCCAAACTTTTATTCCCTCAGTAAATCTCTGAAGCAGGAATTAAAACTAGTTAAAAACCAAATGGCCCCTTCTGTCACTTGTAAATCATATGCTCATGCCTGAATGGGCTGTGGCAGATATGGCCTTTCCCAAAACACCTTATGTGAATGACACAGTTTGCTGACTTCGAGGAAATACATATATCTTTTAGGGCTCCAGTCAGTGTTGATTTTTGTACCCACATGTGTAGTGTTTGACATATGATGTAAATTTACTTTTACAGCTTTGGACATACCAACTACTGTATGTGCTGATTCTAATACATATATACTCTAAAAGTACAGTGAAGGGTTTGTTTTCAGCAGACATTTTTCATTTGGTAAAAAAAAAAAAAGGATTCATAAAATATAATAACACATTTTAACCTGAAATATTTCTAGTCAGCTTTCCCATTTTGCAAACTTCACTGAGGGAAAATTTGAATTGTACTGGCCTTATTAATTAGGTTAACTCTCTTCATATAAAAATTCTGGCCAAAATCCAGGTGAAGCTTCCCTTCAAAGAGGTGGAATCTCCACACACATAAAAACCTTTCTGAAAATGCTTTTTTAAAAGCATTTTTAAAAATATATTGAATTTTCCATAAGGTTCACCATCATCACCCAGTGTCACATTGTATATTGCACTTAAAACACATTTAAAATGCTTTATTTGCAGCTGTACTTTTGTGGGGACTGTGGAAGAAGGATGGGGATCAAACTAGAAATGGCTGGCCCTGGCTGACATTTGCTCTGCCTTCATTTACCGTTGGTGTCCCTGCCTTCTGCTGTACCAGCTCAATGGTCATCAACCACCACTACGTTAGCTATCCTTGCTTGTAAGGTACGGTTTGCATACACTACATTAGGAAAATGCCTTCAAAAAACCCCAACAAACATTGTAGCAGCATTGTTGTTGTTCTAGATGTCTTTCTTTGAACAGTGGAAATTATAATGTTTATCTGGAGATCTGCAAGCATTAGCCCTGCCCTCTTTCAATGCCTGGCTCCAGTGCATTGGGGAATCCTTCGGGCAAGATGCCCACAGTGAGACACCTCCCTGAGTAGTGGGCAGATGGGCAAGTGAGCAGGAAGGTGGTGGCAGTGGGCAGCAATGGCAAGTGAGTGGGTGGGTGACGGGGGTGGTAGGATGGTGCGGGGTGTGGGGTGCCCCTTGCTTTGCACTCCCAAAATGTTGGTGGGTATGAGCTGGGCATTTTCCTCCTGCCTTGGTTGACCATACTTTCAGCACATGGGTCACCCAAATCATTTGTTGTGTACACAAAACACAATTTTGCATGCCACTGTAAATCTCCTTGTTGTGCCTTCCATGCTAAAGTGCAATTTGAACCAGTGACCGGTTACGAAGACGGCGTATTTGCCCTAAACATGGTGGGATCTGACCGGGAGGGGAAAGGGACTGGTCATCACATAGCTAACTCTGTGAATTAGCTAACTAGGCATAGTCACAATATTTTATGAACACTTATCTGACAGCAATAGCACTGAACTGAGGCTAGAGGCCCTAACTGAAGTATTCTTTCCATTTGGATCCCTGTAGCATTGCTGTTGTAATCAAAACAATTGTCCTACTTGAAAAGATATCAATATAAATAAAAGAAGTGTGTTTTGCTTATGATAATCATCAGTCCCCCTACTATCAGAAACAAGGAGTATGTTGTCTTTAATGATTTTATTAAAAACTGGATGAAAAGTCAGAGGCTGCTTTGCTACAGTCCTTAATTTCCTGTTTGAGTGCCAAACGTATATTTAAATTGTTGCTTGGAGCACCAGACAAGTGAGTTTGCCTGCAAGATTAGCTTCTCCAAAGCCAAGGATATCACTGTTTTAGCTGCGACTTATTTCAGACAAGAGCTTTTAAAAGCCTGTTTTCTCAATATAACGTCAAAATAGAATGTTGTTGTTCACACATCACTTTCTTGAGTAGTGAGAAGTTTAGTAGTAGTGTGGAATGGTTTATGTTCCCAATTTTCCCTGGTTACAGGGGTTAGTTACATTTCCTTCAGCTGAGAAAGGCCGCTGGTGTCTTTGTAATATAGCTATCTATTGAACATATAGGCAAGCAGAGCATACTAGAATCAAGCAGGCATCTAAAAGGGGCTAGTGGAACTTCTACTCCTGCCTGAGATTCACAAAGAGCTGCTATTTTAGTTGACCTCCATGGAAACAAACTGTCTGGATCTTTCCCTGGATTCTCCAAACCGCCAAATGTCTTCTCTCTAGTGTGGCTACTTTTGCATCACCGAAAAAGAGGAAATGCATAATCAAAAAAGAGGATGCCAATTTTCATGTCCTGATTTACACAAACAGCTGCAATTGCTATAATTTAAAATATTTGGAAATAATTACTGTAATCTAAATAGAAATATAATAGTATGCACCATAGTGGGAAAAATCATGACCTATGTGCCTACTCGGTCTGCTGTCCAGAGGGCAGGTGCTGATAGACAACGTCTAGACTCTCCCTGGTCTCCCATCTTATGATTCTTTAAACTAGGCTTGATTCAAACAGCCTTCCAAAGAGAAGAGTCCTTCAAATAGAAGACTGACATCTGACAGAGTCTTCTGTAAAGTATGGCCCATGCCCACTCTTTCCCGGCATCCTAGATTCTACAGAAGCACTGCATACTGGGCATGAAGGCTGCAGAGGTACAGCAGACTGGAGGGTATGTAAATTACCAACCATCACATCCTTTGGCTTCAGCCATGCTGCTCCCTGCAGTTCAATCTCTCCCCCCCCCCATGTTACCTTAAGAGAAAAGGTGGGTCCAACAACGACCTTCCTCGCTGATGCTCTGACCAGAATGACTGACCAGCCTTGCTGGCAGCCTCCTTTTCTGGTTCCCTGCTCCGCCCCCGGGGCTGCAGTTGATTGGCTGATGGTGCAGGTTACATGACCTGCCACCTACGGGGATGGCCCAGGGGTTGGAGCAATGGACAGGTGTGACCCCATGGGCCAGGGAAGCCTGCGCCGGGTCATGAAATCCGCCCACGTCAGGACTGGTGAGCGGTCATTCCTGTAATGCACATGCACGCACTATGCAGATCCCAGGACACAGACCCACCTTGTAACTAAATTACAAAATGGAGAGGAACGTATGTCTGTTTCTGCTTTTGATTACTGGTCCATAATAAGTGTGTGAATTTGATGTTTTGCCTCAGTGATGCAACCAGACTCCCCCTCCCCTCCAAAAATACCCTAGTAAAATGTGTCATGTAACAAAAATTCGTAATTCAGTTTTCAACTATGGTGTCAGATGTTGACTTCAGC
This sequence comes from Podarcis erhardii, assembly GCF_964252035.2. NCBI lineage: Eukaryota > Metazoa > Chordata > Lepidosauria > Squamata > Lacertidae > Podarcis > Podarcis erhardii. The sequence continues at coordinate 59,348,759 of NC_138510.1, forward strand.
CTTGTCGTGAATGTCACTACACGTAATAATAAAGTAGGCTTTTTGTTGTTGTTCTGCACCAAATTTTGCAAAGCCATTTTAGGACCATGTAGCCCCCAAAATTTGTACACATAGTTAACACGTCTGAGCCTAACTGTGACTGTTGTCATTTAACATCCCAATATATTCAGTTGAAAACATAATATTATCTTTTGAACAGCAGTGTGGATTCTGATTTTTTAAAAAATGCATTGCAGTGTTTAAAGCAAATGGCAGCTGCTCCTGCTATAGGCCTCCTGTGAGGAGGGAGGGCACTGCATGAGGAAATATGCAACTGTACAAGTGAGATCAGACTTGACCCTTAACAAGGAATCACAAAACTGAATCCAAACCTGCTCCCTTCCTTCCCATTCTTGGATCCTCTTTGCTTCCCTACATGACTGTTCTGTATTATGATCCTTTTAAATAAGCAGTCTGTCATTAGCTTTTATCCCAGTGCTTACTCAGCCGGAGTAAAGTTGAGGCTTCTTTGTTTTCAAGACTTACATGGTGTGTAAGTGGCAGATGTTTCCCATCTTTTGACTCTTGGTGAAATAAACAAAACCTCCGGTACCCTTCACCTTTCGACTGCTACATTACCTATTTCTGAAGTACAAAAAAGAAAAAAAAATCATGTTTACATAGTGCGGCTTTGAAGTACCTTCCAGGTTTATGTTAAAAGTCCTCTCTCTGGGCAAAGATAAGCACAAGGGAAGAAAAGCAGTGCCACTGCAAAATTCACCTTCCATGTTAAGCAAGGAGCTAATTCTAAAAGTAATAAAGCAAGCTGGGTATTTTGGGTCATTCACAAAGTCTGTCATTCATCAACAGACAGGGAATGGTAGTGGGGGTGGTATTAAGTTGTAATCATTTTCAATAAGTTAGAAGGATTGATGGTTGAATAGAGATGAGCAAAAATGTCCTCTAAAAATTCTCCACCCTGTTTTCAGGCAGCAAAATTTGGAATACAATTTTTCTGACTATTATCGGGGGGGGGGGGATCTTCCAATGGTTTCTTAAGAATAGTGCATCCCATCAGAAGTGGCATAGCCTCATTCTTTTCCCCTAAAGTTTTGTTTTGTTTTGCTGCAGTTGGCAGCTTGCCGGCCATTTTACATCCCTTTCATTCTTCTTCTTCTTTGGCGATCACTCGTAGCTGAGTAAGATTGTCTTCCATAAACACAGTTTTAACAATGAGTCTATAAGTGACTGTGGAGGCCAATTCTGGATCCACACATCCTTCCACAGTGGGGAAATTGGTTTCCAGGTGGGAGTTGATCACAGTGTGGATTTGCCAAGCGTGCCTTCCTTTTAGCACGTTTCTCCCTTGCGACCTGAGTTCGAGTGTCTTCAAAGCCCATGACAACTTTGGTAAAGGCTGTTCTCCAAGTGGAGCGCTCGCAGGCCAGTGTTTCCCAATTGCTGGTGTTTATACTACATTTTTTTAGATTTGCCTTGAGACAGTCTTTAACCCTCTTTTGTTGACCACCAACATTACGCTTTCCATTTTTAAGTTTGGAATAGAGACATCATTCTGGGCTGTAGGAGAAGATGTGCCACATGTATGCTCCAAAATTTCTTCACTAGCCAGCTTCCCTCAGGCATGGTGGAGAATGCTGTCCCAGCAACTGTATCCAAATCATATTCAGTTGCTAGTTCAGTCGGCTTCTAAACATGAAAGTACGGTTGGGGTACTATTTGTCTTTCACCTCAGGGAAGAACACCTTTTGGGATGGTCCTGTGCCATAAAACTGGGCTTCTGAGCCCAAAATTTCTAGTAAAATAGCAATCTCAAAGATAACTGGAGCAGCACACTGCTATTATAACACATGAGAGTTTAAAGCAGAGATAAGAAAAGCAACTGTTCCAATTCTAGGCTCCTTCTAAAAATGACTGAGAAGATTAATGGTCTGGGCTTGTAAAATGCAAACGGTACTGATAAGGTTTGGAAGAATTACTGCTGTCAACCTGGTCATGACAACAGAAATGGGGAGCAGAAAAGGCAAGCTGAAGAAAACCCAGCCAGCCAGGCTTGCTTTCTCATAGTGAAAGTTAACAGAGGCAATAACAAAAACTGGGAGCACTAGACATGTTTATTACATAAATCTGACATTGGGTACAGCTTGCAGTTTTTTATTTAACCACATAATTCCAGGCTATTACTAGTAAAAAAAGACAGTGACAATGGTGATAAGGCCCTGCAGGCCTGGAAGGGAGCAGCGTCATCTCCAGTTATAGTCAGCCTTCCTAGCATTTCCTCTAAAATCAACAGATACTTCCATAACCCTAGTGTCAAGTATGAAGTGTGAATTATAATGTTTTGCCTAAACCTGACCTCCAAAAATTATTCTAAAAGTTGTTTTTGGAGCCTGCCCTGCAAACCCTATAATTGCCATTCTGCTTTGGGTAAGAGTTCATGAATCTCAGAAGCAGTCCTATCATCTTTAAATTGGCTCCCATTTTCATGCAGCCTCAGAAGACCTCTGATCCTTATGAATTCTCTTTATGCAAGGTACACTGTGAGGGGGCTTCTGAACCCTTGGGGGTGGGCAAAGAGAGCCAGACACAATCAAAAGGAATCAAAAGGACAGAATCAAAAGGAAGTAGTGATAGCAGCGGATAATACCTGATGCAGGAGCACCGAGCCAGCAAAGGTAGCAATATGTTGGTCTTTAGATGGCAGCCATCAGATTAACATAAATGGCAGCTGCCAAAATGTCCACAGGACATACTGGTAGAAGGTACTGGGTGTGCACCTTGGGAAGCTAGACCACCCTCACCTGGTAAAAAGTGCCAAATCCCCCCTTCAGAGCCATGGTGCTTTCCATCAAATGGTGATGAGCCACGTCTTTTTTCCAAAAGAGGCTTACTTTTTCTGCTTTGTTCCTGAGCCACTTTAGGCTTTCTTTCAAATATAAGTCGTTGCAAGACTTTCTGTTGTGAGGTGGTGAAGGCTGATGTGTGTATTTTTCTTTCCAGCAGACATTTATTTCCATGCTCTGCAGCCACCTTGGCTGCCTGTGCTTTCTGGTCTGAAGTATCTTACAATGTCTTCCCTGGGATTTAATTGAAGAATGGGCACCCAGGAAGGCTGATGAGTGCAGACCACTGGTGAGATGATTTGTAGAATGAAATGACATTCACAAACATTCCTTGGCCACAACAAAAGTGTAGCCAAGACTCTGCACCCCACCAATAAGAATTCACCAAAATTTTATTTCCCTTTTCATAATCTTCAGATGCAATTGATGGAAAAGGTCAGGTGTGTATGTTAATTTTTAGCATTGAACTAGTATATTCAATACTTTCCCCCACAATGTCAGCTGGATGGGTGAGTTTAACCACTGACAGATGCTTCATTGTCACCACTACCATCAAAGCTATGCAATATCTATGTTGGTTATAAGGATCCCTACTATGAACCTTTTGAATTTAACTTTCTGCGACCTTTTGTGCTAGTCTGTCTTTCACCGCAGGCAGCACACTTGAGAACAGCTCTTTTGTTCAGCAAAGGCCCCACCTGTGTAGTCAGTGTGCTGGTCCTGTCTAGTTCTGATCTCCTTTAATAGGGGTGACCAGATTGTAGCTCCACTACAAGCACAGACCTGAATAGGGTTGCTAGTTTCTGTGGTTTGTAGTATTGGGCGGCCAATTATTTGGTGAAGAACCAAGAGGTTAAAAAACACAACAAACTTTGCCCATTACTACATGCATTGAAAGAATGAATCTTTTTTTGCGTCAGCCATCAGTCATAGCAATAAAACAACAATACGATATACAAAGAATAGAAATAAAAAGTCAATTATATAAAATACTTTTTAGGGTTTTGAATCAATAGTCAAATAGTGGATCTTATTCTGATTGCCCCAAGCTAAAAACCTTGCAACCTTTGCTATCACCTGCTCATCTTGATCTGCCAAGAGAAAGGACACTGTGGAAGTGGTTGGGTGACTTGAAATGGACAATAAAAGAGGGGTGATAATCTCATTCCTCAAGTCTTTATAGAGTGTAAACCAGAAGGGCATGTGCCACCGATTTGGTACTGCCATCTCCACAGGGACATAAGCATTTTTCGTGTAGAATCTGTTGGAATTGTCCCTCAAGTACAACCGAGGGCAATACATTCAATCTTGAATTGCTTCAATCTTTGGAGAAAATGTGGGCTATAAACATAATAATGAAATCAATAAATCCCTCAATTCTTCTGTACATTGATGTCAAACAAGACACAATGTTGAGTTTGTTGGTCAAAAGTTATACAGGACGCAAGTCCATACGGGGTGCATTTTTTATTGTTTTACTTTTTAAAACTCAGGCTGCCTTGCTTTTCCCAGCTACTTATTAGCATGCTTGAAGTCAACATTTATTCCATGAAGAAAGCTTTTTTAAAAATAATAATTTTTTTTTTTTGCCTATTTCTCCTCAGAATAAACTTTGCACATCAGTTGCATTGCTCTAAGATGCTGAGCCAATAAACAGCGAGCTACAAATTCTGTATGCCCTCCAGTAATGTGCTGGGACAACAAGAGAAATGTTAGTTGTAAAATAAACATTCATCATTATTATTTTTTATTACTCGCAACTACTGTAAACCATGGAGGAACAGAGCTGCAAAGCCAGCCATTAAACTGTCTGCTCTTTCCTGTTTAATCAGGGTACTCCCTGGGCTTTTTAGATGCCTGAACTACTGTGGCTCAACATCCAGGAAGGAAGACGTTTCTAAGGTAACCACCAATGAGGGCTTCAATCAAGGTGGCTCCTTCAAAGTGCTAACTGGTGAGAGTGACAAAAAGCAGTTCATGGGATAATATACAAAGGGGGGGGGAGGTATTATTGCTTGTGAACTGCTTTTATAATGGGACTCATTCAGGCATCAAGTCCCTTTTAATTGGTAGGCTGCTCCCACCCATTCAAGGTGCAGTTAACCTCGGCACAGTGAGACACATAAAATAAATAGCTCTAGATGCATCAATCCACTTCATTTTGTAACCTTTTGCACTCTGACCACATACGGTACACCTTATATACGGGCCTATCTATAGAAAACCTGTGCAGAATGTAAAACTTTGCTAGAGAGAGAGAGCGAGGGAGAGAGAGAGAGAGAGAGAGAGAGAGAGAGAGAGAGAGAGAGAGGAGGGAGAGAGAGAGTAATATATATTAGTTCAATGGGACTTACTTCCATGAAGATGTTTATAGCAGGAGTGCCAGCTTGGCCCTGTGACCATGGGTGCCTGGGGCCCTGGGTGCCTGGGGCCCTGGTGCCAAAATTTGTGGATGGCCAGCTACTTCATGGGGAATTTTCTGGCTGCTTGGGGGCCCAGGGCCCCAGGGAGCTGGCATCCATGGTTTATAGCATGACAGCCTGAGTGTGTTTTGAATGCCATCACATTCAAACCTCATTAATCCAATGTGCTGGTTTCAGTAATGGGCTGAATCTACTATGTGTTGATTCAGCAAACCGGGACAAAGATGGTGACTGCAAGATGCACACTTGTGTGTCCAGGACCAGTAGTACTTAACTGCCATGGTGAGATAGAAGAAATGCCTAGGAGAAAATAGCAGGGAAAATAATTGCTGGCAAGTGTTTACAAGGCTAGCTAATTTTTAAAAGGCACCAGTGTTGTTGGCTTATTTCTGATCATATGAGATTGTGTATTTATTTAAGACTCAAAAAGAAGGGCAGTGACTAAAGCAATATACATGCTCTTGGAAATGTATAGATGTAATCAATGCTCAGCCACACATTTGCTCAGAGGATAGTCTTGGATATGTCCCTTTCTCATCTACTGTTCCCCGGTTGTAAAAAAAGTAAATATTAGAGATGTATGTATGAAGCCAGAACTCCTGCACACAAGTTATGTTCACATAAGCCCCATGGAAACCAATTAAACATGCAAACATATATTTATGCACACAGACTGTTGAAACCTATAAGGTAGTAAAAACTGCCTCAAAAATCTGGGACACTGCTACTTTTTCCAGTTCATGTCAGTCAGGATGGTGTCTAAGGGGAATTAATTTGCAAAATTAAAAACTTATGTATGGTTAAAGTTTTCTCACCATTGTTAGTGTGAATTGTATTCTTTCTCACTGATTAATTAAAATGATCATGTTACTGCATTCACAGTTTCTAAAAAAATTACAGGAGTGATCTCAGGCTTATGTTAATTTGTGAGGGTTAGTTTTAAAAATCTAGTTTCATTATTAACCAATTTCATTCTCACTGTCATTTATAAACATTAGAAACAATACTCAGCTGTTTAAGAGTTATTTCAGAAATATGGACCAATTGATTTATTTAGCAATCTCCATGATTATCAGACTTCCTGGTTGCCACAGCAAAGGATGTAAAAGCTGAAAAGGAACTGCATGTGTATTGTTATTTTTTTAAAAAAATATTTTTTATTAATTTTTAACATAAATATACAATTTTGATCCAAATTTTCACAAATTCCATACTTTTGGACTTCCTTCAACTTCTCTGACAATCATCCATATTTAACTCTTGCTTACGCATTTCTTCTGTTCTCTATTGCCATAAGTCCCCCCTCCAATCATCCATTTTCATTTAACAATATACCTCATTTTTTACAGTGCTTCTTTAAACCCCACTAGCGTTGTTTGTACTTCACATGTACTTTTCAGATATACCACAAATTTCCCCCAGTCCTCAATGAACTTTTGGACTCGAAGATATCTAACTTTCCCTGTTAACTTGTCCAGTTCTGCATAGTCTGTTAATTTCATCCTCCATTCCTCTTTCGTTGGTATTTCCTCTTGTTTCCACTTCTGGGCCAGTAGAATTCTTGCTGCTGTAACTGCGTATTGAAAAAGTTTATAATCCTTTCTTCTTATTTCCTTTCCTGTAATGCCTAAAAGTAGGGCTTCTGGTTTCTTAACAAATGTATACTTCAACATTTTTTTCATCTCATTATATATCATCTCCCAGAAGCTCTTCACTTTGTTACACTCCCACCACATATGATAAAACGTTCCTTCTTTTTCTTTACATTTCCAACATTTATTACAGGTTTTATACATTTTTGCTAATTTTACCGGTGTAATATACCATCTATAAAACATTTTCATGATATTTTCTTTTAACGCCGTACATGCAGTAAATCTTAAGTTTTCCTTCCATAATTTTTCCCAATCATCAAATTGTATATTATATCCAAAATCTCAGGCCCATTGTATCATTAGCGTTTTAACTTCTTCATCTTTCGTATACCATTCTAACAATATCTTATACATTTTTGACAGAATTTTACAATCATTGTTTATTATATCTGTTTGAAACTTTGAATCTTTTTCCATATACCCACTTTCTTTGATATCTTTTTAAAAACATTTCATTAACCTGAAAATAGTGCAACCAATCATAAACATGATCCTTAACTTGTTCATATGGTTTTATCTTCCATTTACCTCCTTCTTTAATTATTAAGTCTCCATAAGTAATCCAATTACTTCTCATATTTACTTTCTTCACAGACATAATCTCTAACGGAGATAACCAATGCGGAACTCTTGGTTCTAATAGGTTTTTATACCTATCCCATACTTCTATTAATGGACCTCGGAATATGTGGCTCCCAAACCCTTTGTGTATTTTCTTCTTCTCACACCATAAATACGCATGCCATCCAAATCTATTATCAAAACCTTCAAGGTCTAGTAATTCCTTACTTTCTAATTTTATCCATTCTTTCAACCAACAGAGACAGGCTGCTTCATAGTACAATTTCAAATCTGGCAGGGTGAAGCCTCCTCTTTCCTTCACATCTGTTAATAACTTAAATTTAATTCTCGGCTTCTTGCCCTGCCAGATATACCTTGATATCACTCTTTGCCACTCTGTGAAGATTGATACCCCCTTTTATTATGGGGATAGTCTGAAACAAGAATAACATCTTAGGAAGGACGCTCATCTTTATAGAAGAAATTCTACCCCAAAAGGATAGTTTCAGTCTGCCCCATACTTCCAGGTCTTTTCTTATTTCGTTCCACACCAGAATATAATTGTTTTGAAATAAGTCAATGTTTTTGGGAGTTAGCCAGATTCCCAAATATTTTACATTTTTCACCACATCTATCTCTGTTTTTTGTTGCAATAATTCAATCATACTTTGGTCCATATTTTTTGCTATTATTTTGGTTTTCTTTTTATTTAGTCTAAACCCTGCTACCATTCCAAATTGCTCCATCTCCTTCAATACTTCTATTACACCTTCTGTTGGTTCTTAAATACCCAGAGTCCGGAGGTGAGATTCATACACAAAATAGCAGATTCCCAATGAGGAAAAAAAAAAAGTAAGCACCGGTCACTTTATAATTTTTAAAAGAACACAGGCCGCATTCAGCTGTTATACTTCAAATCAAAAATCTTGAAAAACAAATTGTAATGTTCCATTCCTTCCACTAGGGTTGTATAATGGTTACCAGTTTCGAAGTCCCAAATTCAAAAGAAAAACACAGAGGAGAGGGTAAAAAGAAAGTCCTCCTCAGTTTCCAATAATAGTGGGCTTATAATAGGGACCAACAATAAAAAACCAAATAGTCAAAAAGAAAAAATGAGAGGTTACAGACCGTTTAAATTCTTTTTTCCCGCTATGCTGCTGTTCAAACAGAAGCTTTACAATGAAGTCGGAAGTTCCCTTTCCGTTCCGCTGCTCTTTGTTCTTTGTTCTCTTAAAAGTGAAAGTAGCTGTTCGCGATTGTTTCTCCCCTCTGCTGCAACGAAGACCTCAAAATGACTGTAATCATTACTTTCTGCTCTCCCTTTTAGCTTTAAGAATACCTTAAAGCTTGTAGCTTCTAAAGATGTTACTTTTTAGAAGAGTTCAGAGAGAGAAGGAAACAGTATCCGCCAGCGGCAACTCACTTTCTTTTTGCTGCTCTGCACACTATGCTGCGTCTGTATTGATTGCAGATGACAGCTGAACTCCGCGCTTTTGCTTTTTGCTCTGGATCCTTCCTTAGTTAATTAACATCAAAATTATAATCCAATTTAGTCCGAATTTCTTCTATTTTGAGAATGAAGTGCTCCTCTTGCAAGCTCGGGGCTTCGCTATTTGGATATAGAAAATAATAATAATAATAATAATAATAATAATAATAATAATAATAATAATTTATTATTTATACTTATATTTATTATTTATACCCCGCCACTCTGGGCGGCTTACATAAAAACCAAAAATACAGTAAAATATCACACGTTAAAAACTTCCCTAAACAGGGCTGCCTTAAGATGTCTTCTGAATGTCAGGTAGTTGTTTATCACTTTGACATCTGCTGGAAGGGCATTCCACAGGGCGGGCGCCACTACCAAGAAGGCCCTCTGCCTGGTTCCCTGTAGCTTTGCTTCTCGCAATGAGGGAACCGCCAGAAGGCCCTCGGCGCTGGACCTCAGCGTCCGGGCAGAATGATGGGGGTGGAGATGCTCCTTCAGGCATACTGGACCGAGGACGTTTAGGGTAGGTCAGCACCAACACTTTGAATTGTGCTCGGAAACATACTGGGAGCCAATGTAGGTCTTTCAAGACCGGTGTTATATGGTCTCGGCGGCCGCTCCCAGTCACCAGTCTAGCTGCCGCATTCTGGATTAGTTGTAGTTTCCGAGTCACCTTCAAAGGTAGCCCCACGTAGAGTGCATTGCAGTAGTCCAAGCGGGAGATAACCAGAGCATGCACCACTCTGGCGAGACAGTCCGCAGGCAGATAGAGTCTCAGCCTACGTACCAGATGGAGCTGGTAAACAGCTGCCCTGGACACAGATTTGACCTGTGCTTCCATGGACAGCTGTGAGTCCAAAATGACTCCCAGGCTGCGCACCTGGTCCTTCAGGTGCCCTTAGCCCGCTCCCCGCTCCGCCGTTCTCTTTGCCCTTTTTAAGGGTTACCTGACGGCTGGGTGGGTTGCTCCTGGCTTCGCTGGGCACCTGCTCCTCTGGATAACCTCCCAGAGGTTTAAAACGGGGGCTACTACACCCTGTAGCACCCCTTTTTATCCAAAATAGCACGGGATTCACCTCGCGGTAAAATCCCCGCTTGCGGGAGAGTCGCGCTCCACCGGAAGTCTCCTGCATGCATATTGTTATACTATATTTAAGGCAGATGGGCAAAACAGAGAAACACTGATCAAGGTGTGGGGAATCAGGCAGGAGCAAGGGAGAGTGAAAAACTGAAATTAGGAGGCGATTTCTAATTTCTATGGCAACAGTGACAGGAACTGAGGTTAAATGGGTGAAGTAGTGCAGAAGGCTGCAATAAGGTGACCAGTGTGAGGAAGGTTTACCCCAAATAACATTCACAGAACTGTCAGTGATCATTGCCCATTATGTCAGAAGGGGAAAGGGGGCAGAACAGAACCCAATGCAAAACAAAGTTCAGATCTAGGGCAATGATAAAGGGTACACCAGAAAGGCTGATATATATACACAGTACAAGAATTATTAGCTCTAAAATGCCATCCGCCAACACTCCTTTGCTGCTGCTCAAGATAAAAATAACAGGTCATCTGTCAGACTGTGGGCTCATGTGGGCTAAAGTCTAATTTTTAGGCTCCAGGGGTTGGTACGAGTTCAAAGGTCATTTGCCTATATCAGCCAGTGAATTAAGCTGAAGCTCATTTTCACTCAGAACAGAGGCAATGAAGCAGAGCCCTGCACTAAGTCAAATTTATGCAGTTGGTATCTGGAGAATCTCAAAGTGAAGAGTCATGTGGAGATCATTCACTATGGCACTAGCTGCAAGATGGGAGTCTTTTAAAAGAAATTAAGGGGGAAATGTAGGTTGACAATATTGTGAGTTTCTTACTGCTGTTCAAAAATGCACGTGCAAGTAGCACTGGAGTTGGGGCATGTTACTTCACACATTTATGCCAGAGCAAAGATCATTTAGTTAGGCTGGTCTCCATGTCTAAAAATGTTGAGGGTGTCTCATCCTCAAGAAAGCTGTGCAAAGCACACGCAAAGCAAGGCAGCTTCCATTGAAATGACATGTCCTCATGTTATAGTAGCTGGTGTTCATTGTATTGTCCAACTCGCTATGAGCCATGGGTCATGGTGGGATCTGCAGGAGAAAAGCAGGCAGAATGCCCAGGCCTGGTGGGTCAGATGAGCTGCATCTGGGATTGGTAGACAAGGGCAAGACTGTAATGAGAGGAGTGGGAGTGGAAATAAAAGCAGAAAGTGGGCAGATGCGGGGGGTGAAGAAGAGGAGGAGCAGATGCAGATAAGAAGAAACAGACCTTCTAAATCTCTTCCTCCCTAACTTTAGGGAAACCCATAAAATTAGGGTTTCATTCTGACTAGCTCAAAGGAGGGTTGTCTAAACCCTCAATTTGGGACCCCAGTCAGGAGAAGACACAGCTAGAACCAGTGGAGAAGACCTTATATCCTGGGGCTTGAATACCTGTGGGTGAAGTATATTTAGCTTGAGAGCTGTTCCTAGAGACCTGTCTACTGAATCATAAGGAGGGAAAGAGCTGTAATGGAGAGCTATCCACCCAGAGCTGGTTTGTATGCATTATAACACACCCAGCTAATAAAGCTGTTTAGTTGCTTTGAAAGATCAGGGTCCTTTATTCTATAGTTGTATTTGCTTCTTTAGAACAGAACCACCTCCCTTTGAAGTTCTGGTGTGTCTTGAATGATATATCAGTCATCTGAGGAGAGTTATTGTTGGCAGAAATTGGTAGAACAGTGCTTAACATGGGGTTGCAGCATCATGTCAATGTCTTCCCTTTCTCCCCATCATGTTTAACAAAACATGACATCGCCACACACCATGTGTTTTTTCACCCCAAACTCCGAATCACTGGCCTGGGGAAATGCAGAGAAATGACACAGGTAAGTATGCCAAGACAATGTGATGAGCTAGAGGATATTAACAAAAGACTGCTGGTTTTGATGTGAGGCCTGTATTGAATGTCACATTGAGATCTACCTACAGTGTATCCATTTTCTCCATCCTTGCCCACTTCCAGATCTTCATCCTTCACAAGCCCTTAGCCACTCACACTCTGAATAAGTATGCTGTTCATGAAGTAAAACGCATTCCCTGCTTTTCTGCGCAATATAGAGGAATGTTGTACCAGCCCATATAAAAATGAAGCAATAACATTTCTATGGGCGAGATAAAGGAAGAGGGAAATTTGGCCACCCAAGGAACTTGCAGCTAAGCTTACACACATAGTAAAGGAAGGTATTTCACTGTAGATAAAAGTTTACTAGCAGTGTTCACAATTCTTTTAAAATAACCAGCTCTGCTAAAAAGTGGGTTGGAGGTGAGCTGTTGTAATGTACTCTTAGTGAACATTTCACTAAGCACAGGCGTTGAGGGATGATCAATCATTTAATGTGAGATACTGCTAAGGATGTTGGCAAATGTGGGTCCTAATGTGGTGGGCTAAAACTCCTGGAAAAATAACTATCATTGTTGCTGGAGTAATTAGTAAGAGCCAACTAGAAATGGCCAAACTATAAGGAAGTGAGAAGAAGGGGTACAGATAACTGAATGAGTGACGATTTGCCTAATGCTAGGAGCTGGGCAATAATGTAAAGTTTGCTTTCATGGGTACTTTTCCAGGATTATTTATTTATTAATAAAACGTATTAGGGATGGGGGAGATATCCAATTCAGTTCACATTTAAAGCAGAACTTGTCTAATTTTTACTTTCCGAAACAATACACAAACCAAGAACTGCTTTGCAAATAATTGTACATTTGGCAAAATTTCAAATGGAATGTGTACTGAAGTGCTGATGAATTTCCACGAGGGCTTCCTCACACCCCAAACTGAGGCGAAAATGCAGAGAACTGAATTTAGAAAAATTGAAAACTGAGACAGACTGAAACTTTACAGCTTCGGACATTGCTAACAGCTGCACATTAGGGGGGGGGCTCACATCTCACTGGCAGCCCACATGCTGTGCAGACAGAAGGCCCAGATTAGTCCCTGGCATCTCTAGTTAAAATGATCAGGTTGCAAACTTTAAAGGACACTGGAGTGCCACTGCCAATCAGAGTGAGCAATACCAATACATATAGGCTGCATTCAGATGTGGGGTTTATTGCATTGGTCCTAATTTCTAACCATCCTTTTTATGCTGCAGCAACCTGTTGTGTTTTGGAACTGTGGCATTTTGTTCAAAATGTCGCTACGTCGAGCTAAATTTTAACTGCATGCTGGGACACCACCCCAAATTTCATCACGTGCATGATTTTGAAAACAGCAGGAAAATTACAAAGCAAAATTCCTGTGGTGTTTTATTTTTTTTAGTTAATGGGGTTGCAAATGAATCCCCCCCAACCCCCCTGGAAACAACCCAGAAGCTTTCACTTGGTTCCACTAAATTTTCAGAAATGGATTTTACATCATGTGAAAGATCACACAAAACTCTAAAACTAACAGGTAAGGAAATGTCGGGAAGATGGAATAAAGCGACTCCTCTGTTCGACATTTGAAAGTCCCACTGAGCTCAGTGGGACTTACTGCTGCCTAAACATGAGTTCTGTTGAGCTACGTATCACCTTTAACCTTATCTAAGTGCCCAAAGTAATGTTCAAGCAAAAAGACTAAAAATGAATTTAATAAACCTCAAACCTTAGTATATATCAGAATAACCAGACAGGATTAAATCCTCTCTAAAGCTTCTGTAAGCCTTGAACACCCCCCACATTCCTCACCCCATGCATCTCTCCCTCTAACCAGACTAGGCATCCTCTTGTCCATCTGAGACCTCCAAGCTTGGCTTCTCTACACATGGATTGCAACATCCATTCCAGATGACACAATCCACTTGAGTTTTGGCAGAGCAGAATGGATTCATTCCACTCTCCACCAGAACCTTTTCGAGCAGAACAAACAGTTCTAAGCAGCACTAAGCAATCTGATCTGCATGACGGGTGGTCCAATGTGATTTTGGGGATAGACAGCATAAGAAACTCAAGCAAAGAGTTCAGAGCTGTGCAGTTTCAGTTTGCAACTATAAAGGAGGGCTTAGGCCAAGCTGTTATATACTTACATGGGGCTTATTTCAAACCCCACTTAAGACTAACTGTGGGTATCTTTTCATTGGCCTTTGTAGCGCTGCCTTATTCAGGTTATTATTGCCAAGGCATTTTGCCAAAATTCTCCCTTGCTTTTGCTTTAACAAAGCAGCGGTTAGGCAAGGAATAGAGGAGAACATGAGAGCCACATGGGGAAATAACCCCAAACACTCAACCTTTCAGGGGCAATTAAGAAGGAACACACACAAACAATATGTTGTTGCACACACACATTAACCTTTCACCATTCCCAAGCATCCCCCCCAAAAACTTTCACTAATAACTAAATGGTAATTAATTGCAGTGAGCAAGATACAATACAGTTGAACACTATCATAGTAGCGCTGTGTTTCTGCACAGATTTTGCACATGGGCCGAGTTTCCCAGGAGTCGGTGTAATAGTTGAGCTCTTAAAAGCTTGGAGGTTGTGAAGGTTTCATGCAAGGTCAGACTTCTTTACTGAACTAGGCAGTTTCAAGTCTATCAAGCAGCCCCTCGGCTAATTAAAAGATCAAAATGAGGTGTGTTAAAGCAATCATCCTGGAGTCTGCACATGTTTGAAACGGAGAAACTAGAATTCACGGTTTAGCGTTAGCAAGACAATGGAGAGATTGTTATTCATTCAGCATTCAGGAGAGTTGAGAACTTTGTCCGATCCAAAGTTAATGGAATTTCTAACATTAATTATATATTGAGCCAAATTTCTGTCCTAAGAAATAGATCTTCCCTTTTTATATTGCTTTTGGCACTGAGCACGACTTAATTTGAGCTACTGCTTTCCTGAACTCAGCCTCAGAACATATTCCATGGAATATCAATGTATCTGCGTAGGTATAACCTGTTAGGAGAAAAGTGCCTGTGGGTCCCTGCTAGCATCTCTCAGGGAAGACATAGAATAATTTTCCTATTGTGTATTTTGAGCCAGGACTGGTGCTTATCAAACAATGCATTCACTGGGGACAGATAAAAGTTGCTTGATGTCCAGAGTTGGACATTTGCTCTAATTCTTGCACAAACAGAACTTTCATCATAGAGTGGCATTGGATTCCACTTTGGCTGGCGAGCTGGCAGCACCGCATCACAAGGCACAGGATCCACCAAGCAGCCATTCAGTGGCACCAGTGGTTTCCCAAGGGACTGCAGTAGATAAGGAGGAGGCAACAGTGGCAGCATCAGTATCACCTGTGGATTTTGTTCAGTGGGGTTCTATGGACCGTCCAGAGTATGCAGAGTTTTCGAACCATCATGAGGGGTGTGCAGTCATCAGACTGCCCAACCCCATGCATGGATGGCAGAGCACTGGAATCCAGAGCTAAGTGTGTCAGACCCCACATGGATCAGGGGGTGGGGGAGCACACAGGGAGGTGAAGATGTGTCCCTAAGACAGCTGGGATAGGGCTGTGTAGAGGGTGCTGGGATTGAGCAGAGGAGGTGAGACTTTGTAAAAAGGACTGGACTGTGGAGAATGGCCTTTCTCTACCTTGGGTCCCCAGGTGTTGTTGGACTATCACTCCCATCATCCCTGACAGTTGCCCCTGCTGGCTATGGATGATGGGAGTCGTAGTCCAACAACATTGGGGACCCAAGGTTGAGAAAGGCTCTTGTAGAGGATGCTGGGACTTTGTAGATGGATGGAGTGGATAGAGGGGTGAGGGGCTGGTGGCAAATACATTTGTACAGATGGTGCATTTCTTTGTCTGTGTTGCTTGAGATGTGCTTTTGGTATACATGGTGCTGATCCAGGTTTCCCTGATCCTAGCACAACACTCTAATCACTACACCAAACTAGGTGGGGCATATGCAATCCACTAGTATGAGGTCATCAGAGAGTGGGGATAAGAGAATAAATGTGATTCCTGAACGATGCCCTCAAAAGGCAGATTGCCTTTACAGAAGGAGATAGCCATACAAAAGTGTACAAGGACACTGAATAGAAATGCCTTGCTTCTTTTCTTTACAAGTGTAACTTTATGAGCCTTTAAGATAAAATATCAATGATTTTAACACATCTGGCAGGGCCATTGGGGATAAATAAAAGTTGCTTGATGTCCAGAGTTGGACATCTTTTCTAAACAACAAGGCAGGAAAAACTCATGGATGCAAAACAGTTGTAGCATCATTTTTAATTTTTTGAAATTAGGCCATTGGATGTTAATAATTATGGCAATCACTGCCTAACAATATGTTAAGGAAACACAAAAGCAAACAGACTGCACCCCGGAGCTCTGTGGGCAAACATGGAGAGTGCTTTTTCCTTTTCATCTGGGCCCTCTGTATATTTCCACATAAAACCAGCTGTTTGTGGCCATGGCTGCTGCACAACCCAGATGCCAAATGCTGTTCTATCTCAACAGCAACATCTGGATCTGTGGCTTTCCCAGCTAATAGCTTTGCTGGCAGAGGGAACTGAACAGGTATAGAATTATATGGTTGTTATGAGGTTTCCTGGCTGACTTGCCTCTTCTCATTGTGATCTCTTTTTTTAAGCATTTCTTCCCAGAAACATCTGAATTATGGAGAAGTCAACCTAAAGGACTTTCCAGATGGGTGTGTTATTGCAGGGAGAATGTTTAGTCATTACTCATCAGCTGCAAGGGGTTCCAATACCTTTTCTCCAGCTTTTCTCCATGGCGTCCCACATTATATAACGGGGAATCACACCTTCCCCAAACTCAAACTGCAACCCGATGTTGCTGGTAGAATGCCATTTCCCACTTCCATCCCTCACTTGCGCTTTGGCATTCTGTGTGATAAGCAAGTCAGAGAAATCTAGTAGATGCGCTGAGAAACATCCTTATGCACAATGAGGGAGCAGGCAGCACTGTGGTGATGGCAATAAGAATGTGCAGCTAAAGCCACAAAGTAGCCAGAACATCCTTCCTTTTTTGAAGGGGAATCTTATAACTATATCTCAAGTGGACATAGTAACATACTTCTCATTTCACACACTTGCTCATACATATACCAGTGTGGGTGGGGTGCAGGCTTTTCATGCCCGCTGGCTGGTTATTCATCCCATATCCTTGGGCCGTTTTGCTCAATTAAGTGGAGGGGCAGGACGCTCCAGTACTTATACTGCCCTGCCCTGGAAGCTATTTCCTTTCCTGCGTATCTGCTGATCACAGAAGCTGCATGTGCGATATCATAAGGAAACGTGTGGGCTGGGTCTGGGATGCTGGCAGCCATCACAAATAGCGGAAGACAATGCAGTGGTCAAGGGGCAACAGTGATAGAATGCATGCAGAGCTGATTGGAGAGCCTTGCTGGGCCCAAGGTGGACTGGAGGTCATCTGCTAATGAACAAAAACACTGATCTGTGGCTAACGCTGGCTGTTGTTCCCATTGCTTCTTCGCCAACGGAAACATGCGAATGCAATACATTTGGTGTAAGCCTTCCCTGAAGAGCAGAAAATTGTTTGAGATATGCAAATAAATACACGCTCGACACCTGTTGCGCAGTTCCTGGATTGGGTGGCAGCTCTCACCTGTTTGTCCCAGCCACAGTGAACATTTGTTTACTAGGGCAATCCAGCTGTCACAAGGCATGGACCGCACAGAGCCATGCACATCAAAGCTACGAGAGCACTTGCTAAACAACAAACAACACCATATGGCACAATAATTTATGCATTTCGCAAAGGGGAGAACAAAGGATGTTGTGCCTGATGTGCTTCTTAGCAGACACATGCAGACAACAGACAACAGAGGCTGTTCCAGACAACAGAAAGCTTTTATGATGCGGGGGGGGGGCAAGGAGAGACATATCCGTTACTTATTAGCCCGAGGCAGCCAAACCGATGTTGTTTGTTGCTGAAGCTCCTCAAAAGATAGTCACACAAGGCACTACCAACCTCTTGTGTATTTATCTCATGGGTTTACAGCAGTGCTTTCAACTGTTGCTCTGCTGGTGGTTACCTCCTGGATCAATGTCAGGCATGGCAAGCAGCAAAGCCGATGCAATGGCTCCAATAAACTGAAACAAGAGCTTGCAAATCACAACTTTTCTTTTAGGGACAAACAGATGGTATTAAATTGACCCGCCCTGCGCCCCGCCCCCCCCCCACGCCAAAACATATGTGAATCATTTAGGGAAAGGGATTCCATGAAAAGGACAAGTACATTGTGCAGAAAATATGAATTCAGCCCTTTGAAAATAATATATCTCTCTTCATTGACCTGCTGCTGACAGTGAATATTTTTCACCATTACCTGAATTGCAGCTAGCTGGATCCTTCCCCCCGCCCCACTGTAAACTGAAGCCAGTTGAAAGAAGCTGACAATAGACAAATGATGCTCATTCCAACCTTGCCTTGTTTTGCTTAATGACCAATATTTTGTTCCTCCACATTTATCAGTGACATTACTATTAAAAACATATTTCCTACATGACTTTATTTTATTTTATTTCTGCAGATAGAAGATGGAAATAAATCTGCTCCTAAGGAACTGCTTGTATATGAAGAGCAGGGCTGAACAACAAAGCATGTCTTCCTTGGCCCCCTGGGATCTTGTTAGAATATAAAGAACTTCATTTTTCTTCCTTTCTTTTTAAAAAGTGTTTCTACTCCTCACTGTCACAATGGCTAGACACCCCCCAACCCAACTAAATGGCTAAATTATGTACAGGCAGGGACCGGCAGGACACCGACAAGTGTGCACTGAGAGAAGTGGGGCTGGAGACTGGCTCAAGAGGGCAGGGCAGTGGTCTGTGGGATCTGTACCAGCCAGGAGGCAAGAATCAGAGGCAGGGGAAGCTTTGGAGCTGGAGGGCAGGCAAGTGAAGGGCCAGGTGCTTCTCCACCCTCCCCTGCACGACTGTCTCCCAGAACCAGGAGGGGATGGAAAAGGGATGAGCAGAGGAAGTTTCCATGCAGGCATAGTCTCCGGCTAATAAGCACAACAGTGCATTATACTGCAATGCCATTTGTGTCTATGCTGTTTGGAATTAGAATCTGAAAGTAACTCCCTCCCTTCAGCTGTATACATTTATTGTGGTATCAAACCACTTTAGACATTCATGGCTTCCTGCAAAGACTTGTGGAAACTTTAGTTTGTTAGGGGAACTGAGTGTTTTTTGGAGGGTCCATTCCTTACACAGAGCTACAATTTCCAGAGCACACACACACACACACACAAATTTGTATACCACCTTTCATGAAAAGATCTCAGGGCGGTTCACAAGATCAAAACCAGATAGAATTTAACCTCAATGAATTGGTCTAGTTCTCTTTTCAAGCCAACTAAAGCTCTGTTTAGAATTCTGTATTTGCAGAGGGGCCCACAAGGCTTCAGTTGCTGCCTCTGCCTCCTGTACTGCAGTGGGAAGGTCGGAAATCAGATTGTAAGTACAACCAGCTAAATTGTGGGGAAGGCTATAGCTGTGTTCAGCAAACGTAGGGTTGCCATATTTCAAAAAGTGAAAATCCAGACACAAAAGTTGTTGAGCTTTCTCTGGCCAAAGCAGTTTTTGAGCTATTTTTTTTTAAAAAAAGGAACTTTGCCAAAAAAACTCAACACTTCCAATATGGGCTGTCATACACCAGGATTTCCCTGGGTTCTGAAAATTCTGCTCAGATGGTACTTTCGGCCGATGAATCCTGGATATGTCTGGGAAATTCCAGAGGCACAGACACCCATCTCCCCCTCAGCATGGGAAGGTTGGAGGTAGAGAGGGAAGGAGGTAAGTGAGCCCTCTGTGGCTCTATTAAATGCCTGAATAATAGGAGTTAAGCTGCAGGTTATCACCACACCATGTGGCAGCAAATTCCACATATTAATTAAGTTGTAGGTGAAGAAGTTCCTTTCCTCAGTCCTGGATCTTCCACCAAACAGATTCAGTGAATGATCCTGGCAGAGGGACCAAAAGGCTGTTTTGACTTTTCCATTTCTGCAGTAATGAGCCAAAGGAGAATGGTGATCTACTTTGTTCTGAGATCATGATTTAGATTCAGCTCCCCAGTCCTGCAACCCAAATTTTTTTTCACATTACAAAACAATTAACATGATTTTTTCTTAATTGTTAAAGCAAGTGCTTTAATCTCTTTCCTCTTTCCAAAATGCCCATTAGTGATGAGGAATTGTCAAGTATTTGGCTATCATTCCCATCCTGAATGAGATTCTATATCCAAATATAGCCATGAAGTGGACTAGAAAATATGTTGAGTGCTTTTCAGAAAAGCTGGATCAAGATATAACTGCAAAAATGAACATTAATGGTGAACAAATAGCAAGGGAAGGATTGCAAGGACTCTGCTGAGTTTTATGGCAAAATAAATATTTTGCTATAAAAGACCTGAAATTCCAAGAATGTTGTGCTGATATAGTTACCAAGCTTATCTAAATCTTTACGATCTTAATTTCAGTTTCTCTTTGTTGTAGGTGCAAAGGCCTGACCAGTCATTTTAACTGCTTGCTTCTAAGTAATGGGTGGCAAGTTGGGTCACTGCCAGATATACCCGCCATGAATAATGAAAAAAGTAGATAATAAGCAAACCCTGTAATAAAACAGATGGTTGTTCAGAGTAGCCTGTTCTTGGGACTTGTAGGTATGTATATTGGGCCAGATCAGAAGCCTCACATGCACAAGAAAATTTTCAACAAACATTCATATACAGGGGTGCCAACTTGAATAAAATATTGGGGAGGGCAGGCAAGTGCCACCCTGCATAATCGATCAAATGACATGGAGCATGCACACCATTTGAATGGCAATGCCCATTAACTTTGGGGGCCCCCAGCCCCCTCAAATATTTTATTGGGCAACAAAGTAAAAAAAGGCCCCTAGGAGTTCTGGCTCCTATGTTCAGAAAGATCACTTTGAGAAGGAAGAAGGGGAAACTCTTGCCAGAATGTCCCACAGTTATTAAGGCAACTTCATTTATTAACATCTGCTGCTCCACTGTAAGGTTTTGCTCTCCCCACTTCACTTTCAGCAGATACATGCCTTGTAATGCATTGTAAAGATTGCGCTTCCCTTTGGCAAGCCAATACCCACTTTGGCTGAGGATTCATTGAAATGCGGCTTGTCCTCATTTTAACTGATAATCAGTCCGAACACCCCCTTGGTCACCTCAAAAGTAAAATAAGGCACAACAAAATGTTCTGTGAGAAATTCACCTACATCTTCTTTCCCCTTTGCTCATTTTTTAATACAAGGTAGGGAAGGGAGCAGTGGACATTGGGGAGGAAGGGTTAGCTAGTGAGTTGCAGGGAATGGTGTCTTTACATTCTTTTTTAACAATGCACAGGAATACATAGGTGCTGCGTTAAAACGCTGCACAGAAATGCTGGTGCAATTATATGTACCATTTCCTCAAGACTGCTTTTTTTTTTGCAGTGTTTATCACTGCAAATGCACACATTAGTAACAAAGAAGAATGGAAAAGAAATTAACTAAAGAAATGGAAAGCAACAGCAAAATGCACATTCTTCAATTATGCGATTAATTTTACCAATTTTCCTAGTTAAATCAGAATTTTAGAGCGTTGGGATGCAATATCATAGAACATTTCAAGAATGAAACAGTGGAAATGTACTCAACGTTACCACACTCATCTCCCTACTTCAGACATTAGATGGGAACCACAATTTAGCTGCGCTTCCTGCCTCACTTCATGTAACATCTGCAGCCACTTTGACTGAGCAGTTTGGTTTCCTATTTCATGAATGTTTCTGGGTTTGTTTGGGTTTTTAAAAAATCCGATATCAGCCCCATTTAGTCTCAGTTTGAACTTTATTCCAAGTTATCAAACCCATGCCTGATTCATACATCCCTGGGTGACCACAGTCTTTTGTAGCACTTTTGTATCTCCTCACCTCACATCCCCTCAAAGATAACACTTTTCAATTGAGTGGATATGCAAATGTAAACTGGCATTCTCTCCTGAACCCCTGGCCTACCTGACAGCAAGTCAGTATGTCAAGTCCCAAGTTTGACAGTCAGGAAACACGGTCTGGTGTTAATCCACATGTCCAGTGTCCAAAATCTGGAAAACACAGTCCAGAGTCAAACCTGAAGCACAATCCCATGGAGGTTCTGAAGCGCTGAAGTCCCTCAACATGGGCAGTTGAACAAACACTACACAACACAGCACCTCAGCTCCGCTTTCCCTTTGCATGCTGATTGCAGCATCTGGCCTTAACGAGGCATGTGACCCTGACCTGTCCTGAGCCTACTCCAGCTGAGGAATCACATACCTCTTCCCAGAGCTAGCGAGCCCCATCTGGCAAGTTAGGGAGCTGGGCTGTGGGCCCTTGCCTGTCACGTCTTCCTGGAGCAGAGTTTCCCAAACTTGGGTCACCAGCTGTTTTTGGACTGCAGTTTGCATCATCCCTGACTACTGGTCATGCTAGCTAGGGATGATGGGAGTTGTAGTCCAAAAACAGCTGGAGACCCAAGTTTGGGAAACCCTGTCCTAGACTATCTCTCCTGATGCTCCTTATGCCTCATGGCCCACTGTGTCTGGGAAGACAGGGGTCCCTCTGGCTCTAGTGATGGGTCCTGCTGCTCTGGTTCCTGTGCACTGATCCCCATTCCCCGTCACCTTGAGAGTACTTCCTTCCCCATCCCCAGCTTGCCCCGATGTGTCACAGACCCGGCTACACCCCTTGCCAGGATCCTCTTCCTCTTCTTTCTCCTCCTCCTCCTCCCCATCGTTCTGCCAGTTCATGACACATTCAGAGGATGATGCGATGTTTCGCAGCAAGAGCTTGAAAACCTGGACTCCTTTGGGTTGAAAGGGTGGGATATAAACTGAATAAATAAATAATAAAAGAGCAAGTAAGCAATATGTGATGAAGTTCACCCACCTATATCTGATGGGATGATGAATTTTACCTGTGTGTCACAATATCTACCTAGATGATTATACACACTTACCTTTGCCCACCTCTTTCCTAGCAGAGGTCTGTACTTAAAAGCTCTGGCTCCGAGCATGTTTTTTTGTCCCACAGCTTTCCTCACAAAAACATGCTCTATAGTGTTCAGTTGGAGAAAACGTCAATTCAGGTAGGTGTGTGTTTTGCAGATTACCATTTTCTCCAACGGAGCTTAAAACAGAGGGTTTTCATGAAGGAAGTTCCAGAGCGGGGGGAAACTGACACTCGAACATGGAGCTTTAAAGTGCAGACTGTGCCTGGAAAGAGTGGGGGAGAGCTAAGTGTGGCTAAGCCCAGACTTTAGAATCTGGAATCATAATACAGCTATGTTTTCAGAAGTTTCAGTACTCAGGTTTCATGTCAAGTAAGCAAGTTTTATATTAAGAGCAGATTTCCCCCCGCCTCCAGAGCCACAAAAAACCTTTGCTTACTCAAATTGTTAAAAATGAAGAGTGACCCAGAATAATTATCCTATCAAGTGGGTTAAAGTTTCACCCAAGGTTTTCACAGAATCATAGAATAGTAGAGTTTGAAGGTACCTCAAAGGTCATTAGTTCAATCCCCTTCAATACAGGAATCTCAACTAAAGCATCCATGACAGATGGCCACCCAACCTCTTCTTTAAAATCTCTAAGGAAGCAGAGCCCACCACCATCTGAGGGAGTCCCTTCCACTGTCAAACAGCTCTTAATGCCAGAATGTTCTTTTGGATATTTAGTCAGAACCTCCTTTCTCGTAGCTTGAACCCATTGGTTCAAGTCCTACCACCTGTAAGTGCTGCCTTCCTGCCTGTTGACCAGGTGCGTTGGAATGTGTGGGTTAAGCAAATCTGATGATGGGCATCCCTCTGACGTCTCACATTTTGGACCAATACTGGAGGAAAGCCACACATGGTTTATTTTAACAGAAATACTATACACTGAATGAATGCGCCTGGAGGGGACTGCTAGCCTAATCTTGAAAGCCAACTGTTACTCCCCTGATTTTTCCATTTATGAAGCTACAGCGAAAGCAGCATCCTTGGGACAGCAGCTGTCCCTACAAAGATAAGAAGGCCTACATTTACTCTTTCTATCATTGTTGACATTATTGTTTGTATTGGAACTATTTTCTGCTGCTGCTCTTACTGTTATTGTCCCTGCCTGCTTCCCTTCCCTTCTTTCTTAATGGCCTCATTTCATTCCTTCCCCTCTTTTTAACTCCCCACCCTCAACTATGAATTAAATTCCCTGATGGCATCTAAGACCTTGATGGAGGAGCAGCATAATTGGACTTTGTGTGACCTGTTGGTGGCCAAAAGACACATGTTGCAACACTGGAAGAAGTGTACGTCCCTGTCCCACTTGCCTTCTCTACTCCTGCAAGATATTCAGCAGATGGCTGAACACTCAGATATATTGGAATTCATACCTGGAATTGTTTGCATGAAGTACTTGCCCAGCAGGCTCTGCCAGAGCCTATCCCCCACTTCCCCCCCCTCCCTCCATCCCCCATCTAACTCCCTTCCCTCTTTCGGATTTGTTCAAAATGTATTTAACTGTATGATACTGTGCTACTATAGCTATGATCTACTGCTGATCTCTCTCTTTAGGTTTTTGTTTTTGTTTTGTTTTTTACTCCTTGATTCATAAAAGAAAAATATATCAGTAAGATTCTCGGGAATGACTTTCGTTATTCTTAATGCTTCCTGACATCTCCACATTTCAGCACCATCTCAAAAATAAACTAGGCATAAGGACGGTTCATCTGATAGTCAAGCAGTCTCTCTTTCCAGTAGCACAGGAAAATACAAGCATTTCACAGCTGAAAATCCAAGATAATCACTCATTGGCTGAGGATTTGGAAAAGTCAAGAAAGGCAAATAAACTGTGGCTAAAGATTACTGGAAAATACATAGGTAGAGAAGAAGCTGGATTATATATTTTTAGGTGTTTGCTAAGCTTCCCTTGTTATTCTGAGTCAGCATGCTGTGACTGCTACTGAGCAAATATCCCCAAACACAGCTGGGCGCCTTATTTTTACATCCTTACTACATCCAACAATGATACAACAGTATATTATTTCTGCAGAAGTGGTACTGAAGCAGAGCCATTTTAAATTTAAATTGGCAGAGCCAATACTTTTACCACCTGGGGTCCCCAACATAATGCACCAGCACACCCACAGGTACCTACCAGGATGCCATCCATGCTCTCTAATCCCCAACATGTAGGATGATAAACTCATCCGGTCTGAGTTTATCAATAGTTCTCCCCTGCACTGCCCATCTTGCCTGCTTAGGTGCTCACCATTCTGACTGGCCCGCAGATTTGGAAAAGAAGAGACAGAACAGTTCTCTCTGCTGCTAGCATCCAAGTCAGAGAGAGAGAGAGAGAGAGAGAGAGAGAGAGAGAGAGAGAGAGAGAAACAGTTATCTAAGGTATCTGTGTATCTGAAGAAGTGTGCATGCACACGAAAGCTCATACCAAGAACTGACTTAGTTGGTCTTTAAGGTGCTACTGGAAGGAATTTGTTTTGAGTTATCTAAGGCTCTGCCTTAGTGCAGGAAAGAAAGGTAGATACTGGGATGAATTAAAAATGGAGCAGCCAGAACCTTTCAGCCTGGAAGAACAAGAAAAAAATAGAGCAGTCCATTTCCGAAGAGCTGGGAGTTTGCAGGATGGGGATGGACCTGGAGCTGAGAGAGAAGTAAAAACGAAACTTCCAGGGTCTGGGGAAGGGAGGAAAAATAGCAGATAGGGATTGTTAGGCAGAGAAAAGTTGGGTATAGATAAAAATACAGCAGGAGAGAGAGAAAAAGATGGGTGTGAACTGGCTGATTCGAGAAAGGAAAAGAATGTTTTATAAAATGGGCACCCCAAGAGAATTTCCAAGTGTGCCTATGGGATCAAAAAAGGTTGGGGACACCTATGTATTTAAGATTTTCTAAAGACAAAAAGGGGCTACACTATGGCGCTGTGGTCTAATCCACTGAGCCCAGGGCTTGCCGATCAGAAGGTCAGCGGTTTGAATCCCTGCAACGGGGTGCGCTCCCGTTGCTCAGTCCCAGCTCCTGCCAACCTAGCAGTTCGAAAGCACGTCAAAGTGCAAGTAGATAAATAGGTACCGCTCCGGCGGAAAGGTAAATGGCGTTTCTGTGCGCTGCTCTGATTCATCAGAAGCAGCTTAGTCATGCTGGCCACATGACCCAGAAGCTGTACGCCGGCTCCCTCAGCCAATAAAGCAAGATGAGCACTGGGCACTTGACATGCCTGATGGAGAGATCACTCTTATACCAACACTTGCATCAGTCAAACAGGAAAGATCCACCCAGCTTTAGCCCCTAATAGGGCTCAAAGGGGGAAAAATTCAACAAAAGCATTGTATTTCACAAGGATGATGATTTAGTGCTATGAAACAGGAAAAGTGGTGGCCCTGCAGCTCCTTTTACAGTGATAACAGTGGCAGGAAATTGACTCCACCTCTTGGAATAGGATATATACAAAAATCTGTCAAATGAATGACTGAATGAGTGACTGAATGAAACATTCATGTGGTCAGGTCCTGTGATTTCACCCCACACTACCCGAGGGAATGAATAAGTGTGGAAGAATTTAGCTAATTCAAAATGGGCCGAAAACCATGACAACGTTAATTGTGAGCAGAGAAATTAATTCAGCTCCAAAACCAACCAAGTATCTTCTAGATTGTCATGAATATAATAGTGTCTCATTCTAAGCAAGGAGAAAGGGTGGAAAGACATTGAAGGGAGGAAACAAGATTTTTAAAATTTCAGTAATACCTTATTTTCAATTACTGGTAATGAAGCCTGCTTACCATCACACAAGAATGCAAAGGCTTCTGTTTTCCACAGGATTATTCATCATTGCATAAGTGGGCACTTAAATACTTACCTGACCACCCACCACATAAGACAGAGTACAGAAAGACAGCCTTTGGGATAGTCAACAGCAATTACTTTTCTTAGGGTGATGGAGTGTAATCCATCACTGAGTCAGCATTCTTAGGGTTCTCAAGATGTTGATATACCTTCTGCGCGAAGAATGATGCACTCACAAAACATTCCACCTCAGTTTCTTGCCAGCATCAATGTTGGCTGTAACACATCAGTTTGTTTCAAAACACACACACACACACACACACACACACACACACACACACGGAATTATTAATCATCCAAGCTAAAACAAAACAAATTAGCAAATAAAACTAACACCTATTAAAAACCAACAGCAGCAGTTTTAAGCAGGTCACACGACAGAAGATTGAGAGATGCAAAACTGCACATTCTTCTCCTTCTCTGGCTCCAATTTCTCCTGCCATCCTTAATCAGGGGTCCCTCTGAGCCAAGATTTGAAACCAGAATTGGAGGCTGCTTCCACAGTTACATGATCAGTTAGATCATCTAAGCATGATTGCCATTTGCTTTTATGGGAGGAAGAAAATAATGTATGTGTGGCATTCTTTCCTTCCCTCTGCTCCTTTAAGTAGAGTGCACAAATTCCAACCAAAGGGAAATGAAAGTACCTTGACACACCTCTGTCAAACAAAAAAGGTGATCTTTTCCAGAAGCTCCAGTTAAAAGAGTGAGACCTGCAGGTCAGCAAAACTGTAATTTTACAACTTATTTATTAAGTCAGATGTAACTCTTCTGCTGATGCTTCCCCAAAATGGTGCATGTAACAATCACATATTGAAATCTCAATAGGAAAAAGAATAACAATTGAAAAAATCTATGTAAGGAAATTCAAGTTTTAAATGTGAAATTTTAGATCTGAATGTGAAATTTCTATTTCAACATTCAAGCACACAAGACTTGTGGGCACATCTGAGGGTTGACATCAAATTATGAAAGGTCATAATCTACTGAGCAACTTCTTTTCTTGCAGATGATGCAGCGTGAGCCCTTCCCCACATGCTCATTAAAAATATATTTTTCAACAGTATTTGCACTGACATCTTTCAGAACGTTTTGCCAACAAAAGAGTTGAAGTTTCAACTTCCAAAGGTACTTACAATATGTGTAAGCAAGAAATCTGTTATAATCAGACTTGGGGGGGGGGGTATTTTTCAAAAGCTACTTACAAATTTAACTGATCAAGCACAAATGTTTATTAATGTAATATAACATTGCAGATTAGGATTGCTTTTTATTGGTGTACTTTAAGGGGGAAAAAAGATTCACAGAGCCTTGAATTCTTCTTAGAGGAAAGGAGTGATTTTGCAAATAAATACTTTGACATTTGCAATTCTGTCATTCTTAAGTATTTGGCCATGTTCCTTGTATAAGCTATGTCTGGTTGGTGGCATCTTTTTAGTCTGCTGCAGAAGTTTGGAGAAAGCATGGGGTCACCATGCTGCCCATTCCTTTGAGACCTCTGGAAGAAAAGCTTAACATATCACCAGTAGCGGTAGTAATAGTTCTCATTTTTACTGTTGTTAATTTCATGGAAGTGAGAGATAATTTTCACGTTATGCTCTGGGCAAATCATAATTGCCTCTGCTGCATTTTCCTAATGGTGGCATTGGTGTAGACCCTCTCACATCTTTAAGCAGCTGGCTACACATGTACCAATGCCACTTTGTATAATCTGAGTGAAAACAGACAACCATAACCTGGAAATAGGTGTCAGCAGAACTTCCAATCATCACGATCCCTCCTTTCCACATGGTTTTAATTGCCTCTTAAAGAAAGTAAAAACAGTTATGAATAATCTAATAAGGATCAGCAGGCACCTGCAGAACTCTGGCCTACAGCTGTACAGAATCAAATTCAATAAGCAAAAACAGAGAGAACTAAAGGAAGGCAACACATATGTGCATTATCCACACATCATTTCAAAGCCACAGCAAAGGGAATGCACTAATGCCATTTTTGGCATAAAAGGTGCATGCCACTCTGGAAAAGGATCTCACATGAGTGTTTGCTTAAGGAACTTTCAGGATTCGCTTTCAAATAAGATGGTGGACCAGGAGGAGCCGCTTGTTAAAGCATAACATTATTTTTTTTTAAGGCACAGGCTGTTCATCTTAAAAACAGCCAACAGAAAGTCAAAATTATGTAGCCTTGCAGGGCAAACGTATGGCGTTCAGAGTGAGGTGGGGAAATTCCTAATAACCAATTTCTTATCCCTGCTGGCTTGTGCCAATCAGGGCAGAAGTGGCAGGGAGAGTGGCTTGTTCTCTCTTTGTTCCCTTCTTTTGCAAACCACTGTGCTCAACCAGTCTGGGAGTATATTGGAGGAACGCTGTGGATCCAGTCTCCTCTGATCACCTGATACTACTGCCTCTACTGCTGCCAGAGCAATGACAGCGTAAAACTATCACAGCAACAGGGATCCCTGATCAAAGACCTCCTCTTCCGACTGTAGACCTTCCTCTCTGACCACAGAGCGAGTACTGGAGCATCTTCCAGCCCCTCAGCCACCCCACCCCCCAAATTTCCCTTCACAAAATATACCTAAATACATTCTGGTGCAATATAAAACTGATCTTTGCTTCCTGAGTGACTTATAGTTTTGGTAAATGTTGCTTTACCCATGCACCAGCCACTTCCTTCTGATAAATTTCCACCACGATAACATAACCATCTACAAATGTCAGGTGTTGTGGCATCATTGGAGTAAGTTTCCCGACTGACGCCAACATCAGCCATCATTGACATTGTTTGTGGGGAAACTCTGTGCGTTGTGGCACCACCTCTTGAGGATTTGGAGACATTACAGCACAGAGGTAGAAACTCATCACGAGGAAGCAGGTGGGACATCTGGACCACACACTTATTCTCAGATAATCTAGAAAAAGAACCTGTAAAAATAGAAAAGCCAATTAGTTCCCAGGCAAAACTACAACAATATAAATAACCATGAAACAAAACAAAATTATAATAAAAACAGGAATCCAGCAAGAAAAAAAACCACCCTAAAATGTTCAAACTCAGAATTTAAAATATATTTTCCTCCCTTCTGGATTTTACCCATTTCACACTGGGCAGCAGGGGCGCCTCATTGGATGATCTCAGTTGATGTTTATGTCGAGCAGGTATTCCTTTACATGACTAGATCCTTGTAGGGCTTTGAAGGTGAACCCTGAGATCCTGCACTCAGAGATGTACCTGCAACCAGCAAAGCTCTCTAAGCACTAATGTGATTCTAACACTTGATCCCAGTTAGTAGTTTGGAAATAGGCTGAACTAACTGTAGTTTCTAAGCAAAGCCAATCCTTGCCCCTCCCTCATTCGCTTATCTCTATCCACTTTTGGTGTCCTCTCCTCCCAATATCAGCATTCCACAAGTGCCCGGGCAAACAGGTCTACCATTATGCTGCACCAAAATGCCAACAGCGTTGGTGCCAGGTGGACTTCGTATACATGGCTCTTCCTTCTAAACCCTTCCCTGCCTCATCAAAGGAAGTAATAGTGCCACTGTATTCTGTTCTGGTCAGACCTCACCTGGAGTACTGTGTCCAGTTCTGGGCACCACAGTTCAAGAAGGACACTGACAAACTGGAACGTGTCCAGAGGAGGGCAACCAAAATGGTCAAAGGCCTGGAAACGATGCCTTATGAGGAACGGCTAAGGGAGCTGGGCATGTTTAGCCTGGAGAAGAGGAGGTTAAGGGGTGATATGATAGCCATGTTCAAATATATAAAAGGATGTCACATAGAGGAGGGAGAAAGGTTGTTTTCTGCTGCTCCAGAGAAGCGGACACAGAGCAATGGTTCCAAACTACAAGAAAAAAGATTCCACCTAAACATTAGGAAGAACTTCCTGACAGTAAGAGCTGTTCGACAGTGGAATTTGCTGCCAAGGAGTGTGGTGGAGTCTCCTTCTTTGGAGGTCTTTAAGCAGAGGCTTGACAACCATATGTCAGGAGTGCTCTGATGGTGTTTCCTGCTTGGCCGGGGGTTGGACTCGATGGCCCTTGTGGTCTCTTCCAACTCTATGATTCTATGATTCTATGATTCTATGATTCATTCTCAGTCCACACCTTCTGTGACAAATCTATCCTATCACTGCGGATTGATCAAAATCTATAAGAGCATTTTCCATCTTTCAAAAAAAGTAAAACAAAGTTATTTCAGGCAGTAAATCATTGGGTTGAATCCAGAGGACGGACTCCTACAAACGATCTGTATATTGAGCATTCATCCTGATTTGCTTGCAATTTTTTTTTGCAGAAGTTACACTATGTTGGGTCTTGCATTGAGTATTATTCCTTCTGATTTGTTCATGTGGAGGTTATGCAACAATGGGTGTTTACCCTAAACTTGTCCTGATTTGCCTGTGCAGTCGAATTACAGCTTCCTGTTAATCATTTATTTACCCCATGTTAATTCCTGTTAATCATTGATCCATCCCAAATGCAACAAGTTTGCTCTGGATCCAACATATTGTTTCCTCCCCCTCCCCACCCCAATATGCTACATATCCAGTAATAAATTCTTAAGAAAAACATTTAAAAAGACTGCTTAAAACTACAGAGCTATGTATACTTACTTGGGAAATAAGCCCAGTTGAACTCAGCAGAGTTTATTTCCAAGTCAATATGCGTAGGATTGGGCTGCTAGTACTTTAAGTGCAAAATGCTTAAAGAAGGAATTTGCTTTTGTGTGGTGAAAAGGAGGTTATGTTCTGTAGCCACTGGGTGCAGCTACATTTGTGCAGAGGAATTTGTAACAGGAAATATGCAACACCTTTGAATTCCAGAAGAAGAAAAAGAAGCCATCTACGTTTTCACTGCCCTTTAGACATGTTTTCCTTCTATGCAGCACCTTCAAAAACAGTTTCTTAACAAATTAGATGACCCGTCCAATGTGCCCCCATCCCAAACAATATTTAGTAAGGAGCAGGAGACCGAGAAGAAAAAGTTAACAGCTGTTAAAGAAACCAATTTGTTTAGATAGTTCTGAATCACTGGTGTACAGGACATATTACAGGGTACGAATGGAGGGAACACACTCCTGGTTTTGATTTGAAGTAGCCACATCAAACTGACTTCATTAAACTGGGCTGCAGTATGTAGGCGGTGGAATGGGGGAGAAATACAGGAGTGTTTTAAAGATGTCAGGAAAACATTTCAACAGTTCCCACCCCCCACCCCCACCCCAAAAATAAAGATTTGAGGCAATAGACAACATCTGGGGGAAGGGGACCAGTTATACAGTGTAACCAATCCTTAAAAGAAATAATAAAAGTGTGACCATCTCCTATATTGTTTCATACTACAGCTTTGTTTCATATGTGAAAAACATTTAATTTCTTTTTTTTACCCTCCTACAGTAAGTAAGGAACACCGTGCGACAGAAATGCCACGCCTGAGCTTCCACATTCCTGCATCATAGGAAACCATAACAAAACAGGCTTCCCTGAACACACAGAGCCTGGTTACCTGTAGGCTTCCAAAGAACATTCTTTAAGAGGGCTTGGTGGTAGCACCCAGCACTCTTGGGCACTGTGGGTAATTAAAATGGCAACTCTCAGCCACCTGGGACTGCTTGGAGCACTGCTGCTGGACCCACCAACAGGTGAGAGAGTCTACCAGAGAGGCTCAAGGCCTTCTAAAACCTTGTGCCAATCCTGTTATCCAGGTCTGGTGTTTTTGTTTTGTTTTTAAGTTGTACTTCCCCTCAAAGTATCTATTTACCTCCAGCTGTATCTGCTGCCATTATTTCTCCCATTTTCAGCACCATTTTCTCCCCTGGCTGGTGCTGCTTTCTCTTTCCAGGATTTGTCGCAAGGGTGATCCCAGCTAGCGGACATGACTGTAGGATGATGTAACGGGCAGATGGACATGATTGTGAGGGCAGAACTTTCTTCACTGAGCTGTCCCGCCACATTCACCCGCCCAACCAGATATGTCCCAGTAAGACAAAGTGGACACCACAATGCCTGCTTAAGCAATCTGTTTTGGTGATGTGATGTTCACATTCCACAGGTGTGAACAAAATACTCCTGAGTACTCTGCACCCGTAGCTACTGCTTCCGCCTTCCCTGACTCCACCAATGAGATACACCATAAGTTGTATCTAGGGCAGAAGTAGGGATGGGCTCAGCTCTTCAGCAGAGCTTCCTTTCTTGCACCAAGGAGAGCACCAGGATATTAAATATTCATTCTCTGGTGGGAAATGGACACTATTCACCTCAGTTAGTAGAATTTGGCACAGACACTTTCCTGCTAGGAACACTAAAGGTACTTTCCACTTTAAGGGGAAAAGGATGTTTTATCAGAGTCGAAGGACACATTTCCACCAGGCAAAGGCATTTGAGGAGGGTACAAAGCATGACTGGTGAAACATGTGGGAACAGGGTAGAGCCCAAAGCGCCAGATAGAGGGGTCTGGAGGTCAGCATTTGGCAATCAGTTCTGAGGTTCCAAATTCCTGTGTAGCATTTCCATGTCATAGGAAACCATAAGAAAGGGTTCCCTGAACTCACACAGAGCCTAGTTCTTGAAGGGTGGTTGCATTTCAAAGGGAAAATCTTCAAAGTGCAGCCACTGCCATTTCTATCTGATCTTTTTGAACTTTGACCATCTTATGATTCTCACCGCAAAGGCAAAATTTCTTGAAGCTGAGACAGAGGAGTTCAGATGATACCAACACACACACACACACACACACACACACACACACACCTGGAAAGAATGCATAGGGAGGATAATGGGGCTACATGGCCTATTCTCACCCCCTGTAATACCCAGTGACCATATCCCTGATGTTTACACAACTGAAGCATGTCAGAAGGAGAAGGAGCTCCATAGGCATAGTGATGATGGAAATATATTTCTTTCATATGACACCATTAGGGTTCTTTCAAAGTGTCATTGGAATGTGCAGGCATTATCATCTATTTCAACCAGTCAGGCTGGAGAACTCAGAATCCCATAGGAGTCTAAGTATGCCTTGGTACCACCTGGAGCATGAATGTGAGTGACTCGCTCACGAAAGTGTGCAGCCGGTACATTCAGAAATCAAGCCAGGAAATCTACCCGCTTGAACTTTCAGCGGCATGCCTGGTGACAATAAAACCTCCCTTCCCTCATTTGAAGCTGCTTCATGTGTGTAATGCACTTGCTTACACATGTTTACTTTGAACTGATAACTTCCAGAGGGGTAGCCATGTTGGTCTGTTGCAGCAGAAAACGGCAAATATTTTAGTCTTTTAAGATGCACCAAGCCTCTTTGTTGCTGCTGCTGATAAGGAGCCGTTGACAGATGGGGAGGGGTGGACACATGCTTCTGCAGGCAAGCAGCTCTTCAAGGCTTCAGAAATGTAGGCTGCCAGCATCAAACCTTCTTCTTTGCAGTGCCCTCTACCCCAAGAGGAACATGGGGCCCAATCCTACATGTGTTTGCTCCCAAATCATTCATACTGAGCGCAGTAGGGCTTACTCCCAGGTAAGGGGGCACAGGAGTACAGCCTTAACAGGCAGCAATATATATATATTTTAAAAATATGATCCTCTCACTGTTATTTAAAACCAAAGCGCTTGAGCAGCCATAACATTTTCCAGATCACATTCCTACCTCCCCTAGTTTCTAAGCTCTCAGGAATGAAGGTGGCTTATATATTTTGTTTAATCTGGTGCTTTCAAAATGGTGTTTCGTTAGTTGCTGGTGACCTGCCACATGCACTAACACCAGAATTGTAGGAGAGCGAAGTGATTTCCCCACCCCCAAAGGGGGGAATGGGCTCCCCATGACTTCAAACAGCTGATTATAGTAGCATAAGGAAGCATTTTTATGACAGGTTTAAGAGTTGCTAAGTAACTGCCTGGAGGATTTTGAATATAAAACTTTGTTGGGGGGGGGGGCGAGATTAACAGATAAAGCTTCTCAGGAGAAAGGAAAAGGTCACAATTATTTATTTTCAATGGAAAAGTTAATAAAGAAAAAACAGCCCCTGCCTTCATATTTTGCCAGGGGACGGGAGTTTATAAACTTATGAAAGACTTCTTAAAGAGGCAGTATACCTCTGAATGCCAGATGCTGGTGAAATCTGCTTGAAGGCTTCCCAGAGGCATCTGACTGCTCACTTGTGGAAGTCGCATACTGGACCAGATAGGCTTTTCCTCTAATCTGGAAAGGCTCTTCCTGTGGTCAGCCAGAATGTAGAGGTACCACAAAAGAGCTTCTCATTTTCATCCTGAGACAAAGTGTATTTTGGAATCAATGCCATGGAACTCAGCGGAACTTATTTCTGAATAAACATGTATGGGAGTAGGTTACACATCAATCATCTGCATCCAGTTGTATACTAATAATGCTCTATCAAATCAATTTATATATTTATTTTTAAGAAGAAAAAATCCAATCAAATTTGCTTGTGAAAATAAATAATTAATGCTCTGCCTTATTAAACGGCAGTCCTTAACGTACTGGCAGCAGCGCAAACCCTTTCTTCTGGCATTGCAAATCGACTGAGACCAAAAAAGGGACTAGCAGAGAACAACCCTATCATTGATGGCTAAATGTCATATGGAAATAAAAAGGACACTTGAAGCCTTTCTCTCGGCTGACAATGAGACAGCCAACCTTAACCCCAAGTACTCTGAATCACTGAGTAGCAATTAACTTTACAATGGCCATGTTAGCAGTATCGAGCGCTGATACCCTGCGAGTCAATTATAATAGAAAGAATGTATTTATATCTCTTCAGTAGAAGCCAAGAATATGCGAATCACATCACTGCGGATTCTGCATCAATTTGTTGGATTAGGCTTTTACTCTTATGTGCTTAGACCACTGTGGTCCTAAACACACGTTGCAAGGGCTATGTTTGGATCTTGTGCAATTTTCAAATTATCGTATTTTTCACTCTATAAGACGCACTTTTTCCTTCCTAAAAAGTAAGGGGAAATGTGTGTGCATCTTATGGAGTGAATGCAGGCTGCGCAGCTATTCCAGAAGCCAGAACAGCAAGAGGGATCGCTGCACAGGGATCCCTCTTGCTGTTCTGGCTTCTGGGACTCAGAATAGTTTTTTCTTGTTTTCCTCCTCCAAAGACTTGGTGCGTCTTATGGTCTGGTGTGTCTTATAGAGCGAAAAATATGGTACACAGATTTGGGTGGATTCACTTATGCTTCAGGGTTTGGGATCAAGAAGCCAAGTAACTTGAACCTTTTTTAAAAAAGGGTTACAAGAATGTTCTTATCAGATGACAAGTGATAACTGCAACTTTCCTTGTTTCCTGGGAACAACTGGTTATTTGCAATGCAAGCTGGAAAAAAAACAAACCATTTAGAAGATACTGCGTTGGAGTGGTTCATTAATAAATGAATTTATTATTGTTATTTTTCCGTGCCAAGGGTATTAGAAAGTTATTAATAGGTTTTGCATAATCAGAACAGCTGGACTAGATCAGGAGTAGCTAACCTGTAGCCCTCCAGATGTTGGACTCCCAACTCCTATCAGCCAATGATAAGAGATGATCAGACCTGGAGTTCAACAACATTTGGAGGGACACAGGTTCCCCACCCTGGTGAAATAATTGAAAACTACAGGTGAAAGAATTACCCAGTGTGTTCTGTATTGGCAGCCACTTGTTAAGACAGGATGAAGAGTGTATCATGGGGGAATAAGGTTTCAAAGCATTTTCCTGGTTATAAGTCGCTGATGCACTATTAGCACAATCTGTGTATCCCTACTTGTAAATAAAGCCTATGCAGATCAACTGGACTTCTGAGTAGACATGTATAGGATTATACCCTAGAGTTATAATAAACTCCCTGTCAGCTCAGGGCTTAGCAACCAGTGAATGAGGTATTCACAAAAGGGTTGTTGTTGTTTTAAATATCCTAATAGAGAAGGTCCTTGGTTAACACAAGTCACCACTATGCTCTCAGTGACTCCATTTCTTGCCAGCTATCTCCAAAACAAAAACAAGCAGGAAAACACCATTACAGATACCTACAGAGATAAGCTGAAACAACATATTCTCTGAGCAAAAGTGCAAGATGCAGAATGAGAGTTCGTGATCTACATGTGCACTTCGCTGTGTTCTATTTATTTATAGATTGGCTCTGATGTGTTCCATCAAAGGCTAGTTCAATGCAGCAGGCAGCTAAAGGATGGGAATAAACTTTGGTGTCCATTGAGTGTCAAATGTTTTCACAGGGGGACTTCAGATGGCCTTTTGCCAGAAGGTACAGACCTCTTATTCTTTGACTTGCATCCTTCAGGGTAGCTCCAGATCCAAGCTACAAATTGGAATGGGATGAATGGAGATGAAGATACAGATTTTCTCTGTGTGTATTCAGAGAATGGGGAAGCACTCGGCTGCTGCTTAAAATCTTAAAATGTGTGGATCCCTTTACCATGTGCAGAGTGCTCAGCTGTGGTATCTGATAATGCCTCTAATAGCAACATGCCCACTTCCAAAAATTGCCACCTGACAGTGGAAAAGGATAGGGAAGATGATCTCAACCACATCAGTGAGAGCAACAGATAGGGCCATTTGAGGCAAAAGAAGTGCCACCCTGCTCTGCCACCGCCTGCCCTGCTGCCACCACTGCCATGCCATGGCACTCCACTCCAACGCATTGGAGTGCCATGATGACATCAGCACTGATTTCCAGAAAGATCTCATAATATCTCACCAAAACCTTGTGAGATCTCTCACACTCCTTGAGAATTCATGAGATTTCAGGGAGCAGAAATCAACACTGATGCTGACACCACTTCTCCACCAGCCCCCACAGAGGTGCCATTTTAGGTGCTTCCATGCCCTGAGGTGGCTGCTTCACCCCACCTCATGGGTGAATGCTGTTGACCACCATCTCTCCACACAATATCAATGCTGTGCAATATTGCAAGTGTGGCATTCGTGTGCAAAGATCCTTGCACCACTAGAATGAGTTAGTTTATCTTCCCCCTACCCCTGCTAGCGAAAGCAGATCAAATTGTGCAATATAGCAAATATAGCAGAGTGTGTTCTCCATAATAAACTTAAACAATCTTGTTTGCTCAATTTCCAGCACCAACTTGCGGAATATACTTCACTGGTGCAGAATTCGGATTGCCAAGCTGAGGAATCCTTTTTATTTTATTTTAAACAGGTTTTTGGATTTACCCAAGGTAAAGTTCAAGAACTTTAGCCCTCCCCTGGAGAATATAGGAAAACTGCCTCTCCAATTCCATTAGTCATGAATGTTGGGTACAACTGGGGTCCAGATTTAAATATTGTTTCATGTTATTTTAATATTGTTGGCCAAAGCAACGGGCTTGGACCCCATCTTCCTCAGAAAGGCCAAGGTTTCTGCATCCACCCATATGAACTACCAATAGAGTTCCATTCAACATTAAGTGAGCTGAAATTTCTCAGAAGATAATATTCTGAGAAAATTTCCCTGGATAGTTTTTCCTCTCCCTCCCCCTAGCCACCCTCAAGAATATTCAGCAATATGCCCCCACTCAATTTTACTGCCTGTGAATAGTGTGGGAAATGCGGGGGGGGGGGATTTTCATTTATCCCTAGTTTTAGAATTGCTTTAAAAACAGTTTGAGTTTATGTTAAAACATAAAAGGTTACTCTGGAAATTTTGCAACCTGCTTCTGAGAATGAGGACTTTTGTTTTTTCCAAAGTGAATCTTTATAGACCATTTAATAATCTTAACCAGGAGAGTTTATACAGATGCAGTTCAAAGAAGAATTCCTGGGAAAAACAACGTTCTTAATAAAATATTATTCCTTGAAAATCAACAGCCCTCTTGTTTTTCTTTTTGCAGTGCAGGGCATGTTGGGATTTTAACATATTAAAAGTTTTTCCTTATGATGATACATAGCTGCCAGTCAAGTACATAAGGTTATGTGTTGGAGCAATCAGCTTTGACACTTCCATTTATTAGATGAGCACTACAGGCCAATCACTGATACTTTATTCATTTATATTTAAATTTCCATATCACCCTTTCTCCAAACGGAAGGCCATGGTGTCATAAAATAACATAATTACCCCAGCACTATTACAGAATGTTCCACAATAACAGTAAAAAGCTGAAAACACAACCCACCCTTAGATATCATGTTTTGTTTATTTTCTTTGAAGAATGAAGAGTGTGGGTGCCATTTGTTATGTAGAGTTTAAAATAAAAGATGGTGGGTGCACAAGAAATGCAATTTGGCACACCAAGAAGATGTCAAGCAAATCTGGAGATTTGTACTGAATGTTGGCTTCATAGACCCTCCCAAACTACTGCACTCCTGCAGAAACCAACTTCCCTAGCTTAAGGCATGGCTGTCGAATCTGCAGTATGACTGCCCCAACACAGGTAATAGGATCTGTTGCATGACTGGAACAGGAGAACAAAAAGCCATGAAGACAGGAATAGGAAGCTGCTTAATATCACCTTGGACCATTGGTCCATGCAGACTGGCAGCAGCTCTACAGGGTTTTTCACCCCAACTCTACCTAGAAATGTCAGGGACTAAAACTGGGATCTTCTCCACAGAAAGTACATCGAGAGCCAATGTGGTGTAGTGGTTAAGAGTGTTAGTCTCGTAATCTGGGGAACTGGGTTCGCGTCTCCGCTCCTCCACATGCAGCTGCTGGGTGACCTTGGGCTAGTCACACTTCTCTGAAGTCTCTCAGCTCCACTCGCCTCACAGAGTGTTTGTTGTGGGGGAGGAAGGGAAAGGAGAATGCTAGCCGCTTTGAGACTCCTTTAAAGGGAGTGAAAGGCGGGATATCAAATCCAAACTCTTCTTCTTCTCTTCTTCACATGCCTGCCTCCTTAGTGCTCCACTGTTGCCTGCTCCCCTACATAGTAGACTGGAGAAACCATGGAGAAGTCATGACAGGGTCATGAAAAACACACATTCTTTATTAGAGTCCGAGGACCCACAAAAAGTTTTGGAAGCAAAATGCAGCAGAGATACAAGGAAAATATACCAAGGCAGTCATCATATTTTATCCAGAGCATGTTGATTTCTATTTCTTATTATCTGCCACAATCAGGGTAATATCATTTGACCTATCTTTGAGAAGATAGTTGAGATAAAAGGTTTCAGAATTTCCAGGTAAATTCAGCAATACTGTAAGGGTTTAATTCAGGCATGGCCAAACTTGGCCCTTCAGCTGTTTTGGGACTACAATTCCCATCATCCTTGACCACTGGTCCTGTTAGCTAGAGATGAGGGTAGTTGTAGTCCCAAAACAGCTGGAGGGCCAAGTTTGGCCATGCCTGGTTTATGTAATTGATCCCTGGCTTGTTTATACAGCCCACAGTGTATTAAATAAATACAAATAAATAAATAAAACTTAACCAACTGACCAATTGCATTGCAGATAACTTGGTTCTGCCCCTCCCTAACATACCCCCCCCCAAAAGCCTGGCTATGCTCATGAATACATCCACAAAGAAGACATTTTCACATATTGTGAGTCATCTGGCACTTTTGCTGCATGCTGCAAGGGGCTGCTTTCTGATAACAAGGAGACATGATTGGCTGCATAGATTGCATTGCCATTGGGAAATATTTGTTCCTTAGTCACCTTGTAAGCAGATGTTAACTGGAAGTGACACTGATTACACTTTTACGTGTGCTGTTAGCACACTGTTTGCCAACCTTTATGGTCACATATTAGGTATAAGGTAGTATCTCTCTAGTGCTTGCTGCGTTGTATATGCAACAGCACCCTAAGCTCTCTTATGGCTCTGCCTCTAGTCTACTGAATCCATTAGCAGGCAAGAGGGTAGGATGACAGACATGCTGATCTGATGCCAACATCATAGTAAGGCCTAACCCTGCCAGCTGTGCCACTTATGGCCACCATGGCTTGCCACTCATGGTTCAGCACATACCTTTAATGATTAATGGTCATAATTAGAATATTAGAAGAACAGCCCCAATGTGGTGCTCTCCAGATGTTTTCAACTATGACTGACTAGGATTGAGCAGAGCTGCAGTCCCAACAATCTGGAGGGCACCACATTGGTTAAGGCTGTTACAGAACCATAGATTTGGAAGGGGTCTTGCAGGCTATCTAGCCCAGCTTCTTGCTTGATCCAGAAAATCCATAGCTAGAGTATCCGCAACAGACCTAGATGTCCAGGCTCTGCTCAAAGACCTCTGGTAAGGAGCAGCTGCTTCTTCCTCTGCCTCAGTAATTGGTTCTGCTGCCAGACTGATCTTATCACCAACAGGTTTCTCCTAACATTCGACAGAAATCACCCCTCCTGGAACGTCAGCTCATAAAACATACAGTTAGATGAAGGAGTAAACCTCTGCAAGACGTAAAAATTGTAAATAATGCTGGATTGGTAAAATGTTTAGTTTATCCATTAAGAAGCTTTTCCTTCTAGAACAACATCAGCAGTATTTATCGTTAGTAACAATGAAACGTTGTTGTTGTTGTTGTTTATATTGGAAAGAAAGTCTACTACTTTCACATTCTGAATGGAGAAATGGAACATTTTACCAAACCAGTATAATTTATAATGTATAGAAAATATCTGTGTTAGTTAGTTAGCCTATTCCAAAAAGGGGAAGGGCTATATAATTCAGTGGCGGAGGACATGGATTGCATGGTGAAGTTCAGTCCCTGGCATCTCCAGGCAAGTATGGCTAAAAGAGGCTCTTGCTGGTAACCCTGGAGATCTGCTGTCAGATAGTGTAGCCCATGGGTAGGCAAACTAAGGCCTGGGGGCCAGATCTGGCCCAATCACCTTCTAAATCTGGCCCGCGGACGGTCCAGGAATCAGCGTGTTTTTACATTAGCAGAATGTGTCCTTTTATTTAAAATGCATCTCTGGGTTATTTGTGGGGCATAGGAATTCGTTAATTTCCCCCCCTCCAAAATATAGTCCAGCCCCCTACAAGGTCTGAGGGACA
Source organism: Podarcis erhardii (assembly GCF_964252035.2). Taxonomy (NCBI): domain Eukaryota; kingdom Metazoa; phylum Chordata; class Lepidosauria; order Squamata; family Lacertidae; genus Podarcis; species Podarcis erhardii. Next base: position 59,390,541 of record NC_138510.1, read on the forward strand.
GTGGACCAGCCCCCTGCTGAAAAAGTTTACTGTCCCCTGGTGTAGGCCAACAGTCTGTCTCATGGAAAGCAGCTTCCTATGTAAGCTGTGGGTCTGAGAATGGAGCGGTCTTGGAGCAGCAGCAGCTGCTGGGATACAAAGACTGCTCTGGCAATTTCACAACCTCAGATCCAGGAACACAGTATGTGAAGCATTTGCCTACAATCCTCCCCATGCTGGATTAGGTGAGTGAATAGTAAAAACCTAGGTATTATTAGGGTTAGGCTTCCTTCATCATTTCCCATCTCTGTACCTCTAAGACAGGCATAGGCAAACTCTGGCCCTCCAGGTGTTTGGGACTACAATTCCCAGGGATGATGGGAACGGTAGTTCCAAACATCTGGAGGGCCGGAGTTTGCCTATGCTGGCTCTAAGATCATTAACTGTTGAAACCAGGCAAGGCAATACTATAATGCTGGATCCCCACCCCCACCCCTCAAAGCAAGTACTACTTAAAACAATGGAAAACGATGACTATCAATTACAGCCTGATAATCCAGTCCATAACCAATTAGAAATGTCAGTCATGTTGTTAACACTCAGATTGTCATGAACTTAGCAGCAGCTTTATGTATTTTTCTAAATCCAATTTAGACTCAAAATATGTTTTATTAGCTGCAGACAAGAATATTTAAATTCAAAATATATATTTTTTTAGAGTTTCATCTTTTGAAATGGCAAATGGCCATATTCAAGCCACATGTTGGCTACTTGTTTTTTTCTTCTTCTTCCTGTTCACAAAAAGGCGAAAGTTGACACGTCTCAGTACAAACCTTTCTCTGTTTCTTGAGAAAACAACAATAAAACACCCGTTGCCTTTTATCCACATCTGGCTGCAGCAAAAACAGTGACCCGTAGAATTCAAAATTTCATACTTCACTGCTGCAGGCTAGCATCCAGAGGTTATTCTTGCCCATGTTTATGAAAGATCGAGCCCTGTCAGGAGGAGAAGTGCTTATTGAGAAAACACATGGAGTTTCTGCTTTCAAAAAATCATGGAATTAGGCAGTGATAAGAGGGTTCCCTCCCCTTATTCCCTGTGGGGGCTTGTAAGATTTAATGAGGAATAGCTGTTTGGTTAAATGCAAAAACAAAGTAAACAGTCTTAGACTGCAATCCTGTGCAGGCCTACCTAAAAACTGTTTGAACTCAATGGGACGTACTTCTGAGTAGACGTGTAGATGATTGCGACTCTAGTTTTGAACACCACTAAGGGACAGCAAATGTTTGGTCCGAGAGATATTGGTGGGTGGTAAACTCTCATTAAAAGAAGTAGAGGTTGCCAACCCTCTGGGGCTCAATGAACAGGACTAACTTGGGTCCATTAATTTCAGTAGGTCTACTCTGAAGAAAAAAAGAGATACAACCCACTTTTCTTCTTTCTCTCTCCAGGAACAATTGTCAACTCCTCCAGTTTCAGACACACAGATGAATAGACCTGGGTCCTAGCCAAGAAAGACAGCAGTAGAAGGCATTAGCAAGGAGGTTGATGCTAGTTCCAATTTCAGAGAGCTAGTGCCCAGGGTACAATAAGTAGCAGTAAGTAAAGTGAAGTCAGAGTGAGTAAAATACAGAATCCTACAACTCTGGGTATTTTGCTGTTCTTCTCACTGTCATCCTCACAATTCCTAAGTGTAACCTTTTTTTCCAAATTGTTGGTTCTTATTTACAGCATCACGTAGTTTTGTTTTTGTCTGAAATAAACTAGTCAGCCATTGACTACCATAAAAAAACACCCAGAATGCATTTCCTTTTCAGAACAGGCTTTTTCTCTCCCCCCCCCCCCATGTATATGGATTATATGAATGACAGTCCTGGTCACAGAGAATCTATTCTTCCTTCATAATTTGAATATGTTCCTTGGTGAGCCAAACTGAGGGCATGACACAATGTGAGCAAGTGAGCTTCACTAATACTCCCTAGGAAACTATTCAGACAACCCTACAATCCATTTAAAGCAGAGAGTGAGGCAAATGAAGAAGGGGGGGGGGAGAGAGAAGCGGCTTCTTTTCAGTTTCTTCCTGCATTCCTGCATTACATTTATAATTGGTTCAGTTCACAAATTGCTGAGAAACTTCCTGTTTATGGTGTACATAACAAAAAAACCCCAACGACAATATGTCAGATTCATGTAATATCTGACCTCCCTTAAATGACTGGTCACATTCATGACAGTACAAAGGGATTTTCATATGCAATGCATTGAATTCAAACACTGGACTTGAATGGCTTCAAAAAGTTTTGTCAGCAATAGTCACTTTCCAGCTTCAGTCTGAAAACTCAGATAAATTAAAATTCGTATTTTGGCCTTTTTAATATTAAAATTTGACTTTCCTCTAGTATACCCTTTCCCTCTAAGATACGGTGGCAGTATGAGTGTGGGGAACCTCAGTTTCAAGGAATAAAGGCAACCCTCAACAGGCAACACTCCTCATTTGCCCTACTTCACATTTCCGGGCAGGAATACATCCTTGAACTCTGATAACACCTTTTGCTTCTCTGGACAAAGGGTGTGTGGAAACAAGCCTAGTGCGCATAGATAAAAACGGCATTTGTTTGTCCCTCCCCTTTTGCTTCTGGCTTTGTCTATCATGGGCATGTGGCCTTTAGGAGGTTCCCCAGAAGGGAACATGGCTGAAAAAGTTTTCTTACTCCTGCAACAATGCACAGGCCCAGATCCTGTCTCTTAGCCTATAGTTATGATGTGAGGGATGTGGGGAGGGAGTGTAAAATAATGAATTCTTTATTATACCACTTACCCCTGGGGGGAAGTCTTGCCATCTCTATTAAAATGTTTGGCTTTCCTTGAAATTTCTCAGATGTTTCTTCAGAGATGGGACTTCCTAAGTTAATTTTGGTGGCAACTCTGAGGAAACCAGGCTACACTGATAGAGGCCTTCCTTCAACCTCCAAGCATTGAGGACACACATCAGAAAAGGGCCTACATGAACTTTCCTTAGATGGCTACAAGTTTAGATTTCTGACCATAAGGATACATAACAATATAATTATGTTAATGTGTTATTTTAATATTTAATTATTGAATGATTATAATTACTATATTTAACAGTCAAAAGACTTTTAGAAGGCATGAAAGCAGGCCAGGTATCCCAATGACCTCCGTGCCTTGCAGGCCAACACATCCACATTTGGTTTGCATCAGTTTAGCTGTTAACGGCCCACATTCTGTCTTTCCCAAAATTGCCTTCCAAAACGTTAGCATCCCCTTCATGAGAATTTTGTTAAAACAAAATTTCAGACATTTATCAAAACAGAGTTCATCTTTTTCCATGATTTTATTTCCTGGTAAAATTATTAATGAATCTCCTTTTCACCATCAGTTTTAATGATGATGATCATAATTGTTGTGTTGGGGAGACCTATTTCACTAACAATGTTAACCATTAGTGATCTATATGCTCCACCCTAATTTAAAAGGATGATTTCTCCCCTGAGACTGGGACCTGGGCATTGTACTTCCTCCACCACCTCCAAAATAAGATTTAGGAGATGCCTTTATGAAAGCCTAAAGGATTCACACCTTCCTTGTTCTTAGCCAGGTAAGCATGTATAATCAGGTTTCCCTCTCCCCCACGCTTGCAATTAACCAGGCACTTTGCCAACAGCGCTGGAGCTCCTGCCTGGTGTGTTCTTTCTTCTGCTTCTGTGGTCTTTGGAGATGCCCTGAAGTTTGATCTTCTGACTTGGCAATTGCCTCTTGCCTTCTGAACCTGATCTAGATCTAGTCTATCCATGATCATGTACATTGCCTTTGGCCCAGCTGTAGTCTATCTCAGAGCCAGGTCCAGGCCAGAAAACCCATGAAGTGAAGCCATTGGCTATTTTGCAACTCTCCCTTCTATTACGACTGCACATACATCCCTTATTTTTGCAAGGTGGTGGGAAAGCACTGTTTATATGATCCCCCCCCCCCCCCAGTTTCTCCTTCTTCCCATGGTTGGTGGTAGAGATAACATGAGACAAAGCTAACAACAGGATTTCTGTGAAAGGTGGAAGGGGAAAATATGCTGATGAGTGAGCACCACATATAGACAAAATGTTGGTGGGCATCAATAGGGTTCTTCTGGTGGCAGATTTTCAAAGCAAAATTCTGAGTGGAATCAGTTCACAAGGGCAAGCTCTTTTGGGAATCCTCAGTTTCCTGTCTACATTCCTCTGAGCCTTCGTTCCCTCTTGATAATATCCTGAGGCATTTGATAAGGAAATGCCTGTCTGTTTCCTCTCATAACACACCCAAATGGTTTATATGAATTAATAAATTATCCAAAATTGCTGTACATTTCCCAGAACCTCCTGTTATCTGTAACTGCCTGCCTGAACTTGCATGTGTTGCGCTTCAAATTATCAGACACCTTGCAAGTGTTAGAAATGGGTAGAGCACCATGTAGGTCAAGAATGGGGAACCTGTAGCTGTCAAGATACTGTTGGTCTTCAGGTCCCATCAGCCGCAGCCAGCATGGCCGGTAGTCAGGGATTATGGGAGTTGGAGTCCAATGACAACTGGAGGGTGAAAGGTTCCACACCCTTGATTCCACAATTGATAAACTGACATCTTGACAACTTCCCATAACCACCACACCACTGAGGTGTCCTTTAAAAGTTAGAAGAGTGCTGTGGGATGAACATAGGACCATATCTTGCCACTAGGGTAATGTTTACAGTTCTGCAACTGGGCATGTCAGATAGGTCTTTTCCAGAAAACTGGCATCCAGCAAAACCCAAATGATTGGCCCCACTTGTGATTGTGGTACACTAGCACTGTGGCAAAACCATAGGTATCCGATTGGTCACTGTGAAAACAGGATGCGGGACTACCTTGACCTTTGGCCTGATCCAACATGGCTTTTCTTGTGTTCTTATATGTGGTCTGAAAATATTGTTTATTTCAAATATTTCAACCCCATTCTTCAGTCCAAAAGGCTTATGTAAGAGCTATAACATGCAAGACACTCCCTGGCCACAGACAGGTTACATTTTTTTACCTGCTTCCAACAATGTTCCAAATTCCAGCTTGTTCTTTTTAAAAAGTGCATTGAAAATACATGTGGCCCACCTAACCTTTCCCGTTTGGCTGTGATGCTATTTTACTACGGTGGTCAAGAGAGAAGAAAGAGGCTCCCTTAGGGTCGAAGGTTGTCAGAGCATATGTATTCCCAAGTCTGGCAAGCTCCGCATACGTCTGTGGTTAGAAGTGTGAATAAAAGGATCCAGCCTTCCAGACTGAAATATTAGTGGGCCTCTGCTTATTTACACAATATTATACAGTCCTTGTTTCATACTTACATTCATATGAAGGCCAACAAATATTTGAAACGGAGGCCAGCTGTTTCGCATAAGCGTCCAGCGTCCTTCCCACTTGGTGCGGATTGAAAGGGATGGAAATGCCTCGTTCCCCACAGAATTGCAACCCACCCAGAAGTTCCAGATTCCTCAACGTCCCAGGGATTTGTTTTTGTTTGTTTTTCTAACATTCCCTTTTTCATGGGCTCTGTGTGCTTAGCAAAGAGACTGAAAAATTGCAGGCAAGAGGTATGCAGTGCTCCTGAAAACCTTCGCCAATTCAACTCCTCCTCAAACGCAGGTTCTTTTGCATCTAAACACAGCAGCTCCCCTGCCATATTGGTCAACAGTTGGATTAAACCAGGGCCAAAGAGTGGGTCCTCTGACAGATTCTCCCTCACTAAAGATGTGAGCTGGGTAACATGACTGATTTCCTGGGCGCTTAAAAGTTTCAGCTCTCTCTGTTAACAAACGCTAGAGAGCTCTGCTTTAACTGTATGTGGTGATGTTTCTTCCTTATACCACAGCCAGGGGTTTTACTTGTGTGAAGGATGCCCTGGGTCCAATTATCATCATCATTATTATTATTTGTATAACTGCCCTTCACCTGAAGATCTCAGGGTGACACTTATTTCCCCAACCAGAGGTTCAAAGTATGAGGAGGCAGTTCTGGAACAAAACTAGTCTTTTTATTTAATTACATGCAATAATGGTTTTACACTTGACGGCTACTCATGAGGGGGGTGATTCTTAGTTTTCTGCTTACTAATCTATGTAGATATGCAGCTTTCCTATAGAAACCAGGGTGTTGCTACTTTATAGCTGCATAAAAAGAATTCTTTATTAGAAAAAAGAGAACAAGATACATTGTTTTTCACTTTTAGAAGTCAGGTTGGTAATTTCATAGCTGCTGTAATTTGCAGAAAGCTGCCTTCCTTCCTTCGGCTAGGTTGTGACTACATTGATGAATACCCTGCTAAATCAATGCATATTGAATGCATCTGGATGCTAGATTAGTTGGGCTGGCAATGTGAAATAAACGTGTGGTATCTATAAGAATTATATTGGCTTGGCACGACTTTATGAGATCATTACATTGTTACTTATGGGTCGTAGCCCAATTTTATAATATACATCTGTAAGCATTGGTGGTGGCATAACTGGCTGAAGAGGATAGCTCTTTTATGTTTCTTACCTCCATGCCAGTTGATAAATGCATAGATGTGTCAAAATTCTAAGTATTTCTGATGTTCTTTTCCAAATCTGATCTGCAGGTCAAATTCACTTGAGTCATATCATGTCATGGATAAATATTAGGTGCACGGTGACAACAATATTTACCTTGTATCTGTTTTCAGAGCGTTTTGCAGGTGCCTGATATGGTTTGGATCCACTTTGTGTTGTTCTAATTATTCAGTTCATATATGATCTGTTAAATCTGAACCATTGCAGGCTTGGTTAGCCCTTCTGAGGGGATGCAGCTTGCCAAATTTCAGAAAACGAGGTGAGGTGCAGAGGATCTCCTTTAAGGACTGACTTTACCATTTAGGCATTGCTATTGGGAAAGTAAGACTTTTCTCTTACCCCACCACCCCTCCTAGATGTTCCCTCTGTGAAAGAGAGAGAGAGAGAGAGGGAGAGAGGGAGAGAGGGAGAGAGGGAGAGAGGGAGAGAGAGAGAGAGAGAGAGAGAGAGAGAGAGAGAAAATGGGGAAATAATTCAGTGTATTTGAAAGCTTGACCTGTCAAACAAGTTGAATGATTTCCCTGCCTGTCCACCACTCCCCTCTTTAGCTTTAGACATTCCCCCGGTCAGTTCAGTTTCATTTATCGGGGGGGGGGACCCCAACCCTTCCAACTCACATCACTGATTCTGCATCCCAGAACAAAATGCAGCATGGCACCATTTTGAAGGAAAGAGCTTTTGCTTTTCTAAGTTGATGACCACTTAAAAAAAAAAAATTATAGCTCCTGTTCTTTGGTCTCAAAACAAAACAGCTGTGCATTTATTTTTATGGGTAATACAAAACCACAGAGCTATTCAGAAGGTTGGGCGCTTACATAGGAAGAGCCTTCTGGTCCAGGCCTATGGCTTGTCCAGTCCTGGTTACAAGGAGATACAAAGAACAGAAAGAAGGATTGGGCCTTACAACTTCATTTCGCCTTCAGTTCTATGCATGATTACCTGGCAGTAAGTCTTCTTGAACTCAGGGGACTTAATTCTGAATAGACATTGATAGCATTGTGCTGCTAAGTAGATGGATGCATAGAACAAAAAGCTTCCGTTCCTCCCCTACACCGACACAAAAACAGCAACACTACTGCTTGTATTGCACTGAAAGAGACACTGGCACTTGATTTCTGGCTCCATTCAAGAGAGGGACAAAAGTAACAGAAAAGGTACGAGTCCCCTTCCAACCATGCCCACCTCCCAGTCACACACTTCTGAGAAGCAACAAAGTCTAATCTCACTTGTCATCAGTCATTTCCTTCATTGCAACTCTTTCACATGGTTCACATTGCACTTTGTTTTTATAGAGACAGGCATATACACAGCACTACAGAAGAAACGCAGCAGAGGTTGTTGGAGAGTGCTCTGACAGATGTCTGTTGATGATAGCATTGTGTTTGTTTTCATATTTGGAGGATAAGTACGTGGCATGTGGTCCTTTTTTGGAAAAAGGTATCTGGGTGGCAGCTGAATTTTTGTGTTTGCTTATGAAAAGCAAGTGGGCTTTATTTAACTATTGTGGGAAATTATATGTGCCATTGGTTGACCTTAAAAGCCCTTGTGTTCCTCACCCCACCTCCCCAGTCATTCACAAGTTCCCAAGAATATATTCCTCTATGGTCGTGGCAGCACCTCGCTTGTCACCATTGCTGGTTATAAGTGGGGAGATCTATCCATCTGTCAGTGTGGGAAGAAGAGCCTCAGTCGGGGTGCACTGGAAGCTTCTGTTATCCCCACCATTGCCAAAGATGGCAAGTGCCACAATGGGTGGGCCTTTGCAGCAGCAGGGAGGAAAAGGCCAAATGAAGGTTAGGAGAAAGCTGCAGGGGATTGCTGTCACCTGCTGCAGTTGTCCAAAAGGGTCCTCATTTGCCAACCTGGACTTCTCAATATGTTTGGACTGCAATGCCCATCAGCCCCAGGCAGCATATAGCTGAGGGAAGTTGAGGACACCATGTGGGCAAATGTTCTAATATTTGAAGGAAGAAGTGTGTTTCAGTGACTATGAACGTTTACTCAGCTGTGGGCCACCCTGTGTTCAATGGGGCTTGCTACTAGGGAAGTCCTTACTAAAGAACTCAATGGAACATGAACTCTTGAACTCAGTGAATTTACTTCAGAATAAAATATGCTCAGAATGACCGTGTGAGATTCAGAATGGCCAAGCTTTGTAAAGATAGACCTACAAGGAAATGGTTGCACCTTTGTGCTGCCATGTGGAATTTCTGGCATGTTCCTTCTGTTCAGAGGTAATTTTATTGAAATATGGATAAGGATATGGATAAGCTTCTGGAAGTTTTGTCATCCATCTGGAGTACAGTATAGTCTTTATCGACTTGGTCTTTTTTCTGCCTCTAACCTTATAAAACAGAAGGTGGAATGGTCAACAGCAATAAGCAGCAGCTCTGTGGCTCACTCAACCAATCATTTTTTAAAATGCCTCTTTATTTTGATATCATAGAAATGACCCCTGTAGGGTTTTAAAACTAACTAACCAACTAACTAACTAATTAACTAACTAACTAACTAACTAACTAACTAACTAACTAACTAAGTAATCTGCCTGGTTTAATTTATGTCACTTGGTTTTCAGACTTGCTAACTGTGTTGATCCTGATGTTCTTATGATTCAGCATATACTTCATACTAGGCACACCAACACCTAGGGGCCGAGGCAGTTTTGCCCCCCCCCCAAGTATTTTTGAGGGGGCCAAGCCCTCACAATATTCAGAGGGACATTCAGCACCATGCCCTGGCTCCTTGCAGCATTGCACACCTGATGTCATGACATTGCATGGTGTCGCGCACAGGCCCCTACAATCCCTTACAGAGTGTAAGGGTAGGTAGTGTTAGCAATGTTTATTGCTCAAGATGAATTCCTCAAATGAGTGTGCCCTTGTTTCTTTCGTCCACTTATCTGAGGTACCAGTTTACACTGGAGAGAGTGTGTTGCTTCTGGTGGGAAATACCATGAGCCATCAAATTTGATTTGTAACGTTTTCTTTCACAGAGGACCATAGGGCCTATTTATAAGGCACCACATGAAAGCCTATCAAGGTATCCAGCAGTTGTCAGGGCCAGGGAAGCCACCAGAAGATTTTTCATGTGGCTTATAAGCAATTATTACCTCCCCCAGCATTTCTTTTAATTTGTTCTGGGAAATAGTATTTTTCTTTCTTTCTTCATGGCATGGAGTATCTTCAAAACTCAGCAGACTCCTCTCTCTCTCTTTCTCTCTGTCCCCAACTGTTTGAGCCAAAAGCACTCAAGGAGCTCTCCTTGTTTTGATTTTGGCACCACCAAACAGAACATAGTTCAAAGCCTGGTTCAAGGATGAGGGACTTGGTCCAGGATAAAACACTCATTTTAAGCAGAGTTATGTCCTGTGGTGACAAATTGCAGAAGATTTGTTAGATGACGAATGAAGGACGACAATGTAGATTTTATTTTAAATTTCCCAATGCATGTGCAAATGTTGGGGCTCTGCTATATATAATCTCCAGGAGGCAGAGATGGAATACTGTGAGGAGAAATACATCACTCGCAGTTTGTAAAATATGGATATTGCTTAAAAATACGCTCTTTGTGATGCAAAGCCAGGCATAAATTGAAGTAGACCACCTAGAAGAAGAAGAAAATACCCTCAGTTTGTGTTACATTCATTGGCCAAGTCCGGAGTTGCCGCAGGTCGATTATCATGGGTTTCTGCAGAAATAATTCTGGGGGTGCTGGGTCTGTGACTTGTAACTACCGGTTGTTAACTTATGTCTGAACCCCATGCACTATCATATGGTGCTGAAGAATTAAGAAACAACAGTGATTTACTGTATTGTATGGGAGTATACTGTACATTTCAGAACTTCTAACAAATTGCTTTGTTTCTCCATTTAACAGTAACAGAGCATGTCACTAAAAAGACGTACAGCTTCAGTTTGTCCAGTGAACAAAAATACCTCAGGATTCTGACTCACATTACTGCAGGATTCTGAACCAAATTAAAAACTGCTAAGGCTGGAATCTCATCTTTTATGAAGCATCTGCCTTGGCTATGGTGAATGCCAGTCATAAGGTCTGAAATGTGCAAGACCTTTTTGTTAATACCTGTCCATCCTTAACATAAAGGAAAATATAGGACAAAGGGAATTATGCTTTAAACAGAAGCTTGAATCTTTGAGGGTCTTGACCAAAATGGTCAATGACTTCTACAAATTTCTCTTTGGGATAGTTCTTCACCTTTTCTCTATGGACATTCAGCAAACACAAACCAGACAATCAATTGTAGGGTGTATAGTTGTCCTCACCCTGCACAATGTGCTACAGGATAATTCAGGCCCTTCAGGTTTTGCACCAAGTACCCATTGCTGGATTTTATACTGTTCTTAAATTGCTTAAATGGTTTCTGCTGCTGTGTTTTATTCTGATTTTCACTGGCTTCTTGCTGATCTTCTTGTGATTTTATTTTGGTTAGCACTTTTATAGTGAATTGTAATTTGGATTTTACTGTTTACTAGCGGGGAGTGTCCAACTCTTCTTGAGTATTCTTAAAAGCCAAAGACTATTTTGTTTTTTAAATGCATAGTGCAATTTGTGAGTTTGGACCTGTCACATAAAAAATCCAGTCAGTTTTCAATCTGCCATCTTGATTCAGAATGTCACCCAGTGTCTAAATGGTGATTAAGTCTGCTGCTCCATCTCAGGAGTCCTCATGCCAAGTTTTGTGATGATATCTTGAGAGGCGGCCAAACCGATGCCAATAAACAGGTGAAATCACACCAAAGTCATGTTTTTGTCTACCATCTTAATTCAAAATGGCAGCTGGCATCCAAACATTGAGGAAGAGTGCTGCATCCATCTCAGAAACCCTCATGCCAAGTTTGATAATGATGTCTCATCCAAACATATAGAGGACAAACAAATGGACAGATGGACAAACCACTTTACAAAATATATAGTAGATGCCAAAAAATAGTATAATAAATAAACAACACTCCTTTCTAAATGCTTTCTTTAAAATAAAACAAAATAAAAAACAAGGTAAAATAAATTAATAAAATAATACGGTACAAAAGAGTTGGATTAGACTGGACTGAAGATTTGAATTCATTAAACTCAGTGATCCAGTGTGCTTCTGCTAATAAAGAAGCAATCACAGGAAGCATCTATTAAATTTTCATTACAAATAAATCCCAGCATCCAGAGAAGAGTCTGGCTGAATGGGCTGGGGGAGGAAAAGCTGTCATTACCTCTTTCGCTGCTATGGAGTGGTTAAAAATACAACATAATCTCTAAGGGGTGACCCAGCAGCCTTGTTGCTACTGTTTAATCTAACTATTATTCACAGTTACGAGATGCCTTTCCAGTAAATAAACTGTTCAAAGCAGTTCAGGGCACCAGTAGATGCCCAGTAAGAAATGGCAGTTGAATTGGGTCAAGACAGCACAGGTTTTGATTATCTCTTCCTGTAGATACTTAGGCAACTGAACCGGCAAAGCCAACATGCCCAAAATTCCTTTTATATATTCCTTTCGGCTCCAGTCAGAGAGTGCTTCAAGATTTCTGATCTGAAGGGGGCAGGGCATTCTGCATCAGTCAGCTTCTTTATTCTTCATGCAGACAGACAATACCAACCCCATTAATTTTACAGAAGCCGAGCAGGGCGAAGAGAAGAAAGGGAGCTTGCTCCATCTGGATATACTGTGATGTTCATCTTTGGCACCATGTACAAAGATACCAAGGAAACATAAAATGGTAACTATAACCATTTGGCATCCTGCACTTGCCAAACCACTTCTGTATCCTGGTTATGAACATTGTCGCCTCAAAGTTAGCAGGGAGGAGAAATAGATCAGAAGGGTTCTTTGCGTCCATTTCCCAAATGCAACTTCATAACGCTTTTATTCATGTGGGACAGCTCTGCCATGTGCATCACATCATCCATGTTCTGGTCTCGTTGTTTTAGACTCTATCTAACGTGCCCCAATAATGACTCTTTGTGTCATTTCACACCCCTCTTCCTCTTTTTAATCAAATGGGATGCCATTAAAAAAAAAAGGCATCCAGGAAATTGTCATAGGATTTAAATATTTTTATCTGGTAGTCTTGAATTTTAGACTACGCCTGAGGTTTTCCACCAACACACTCTGCTTCTAACAAACAACCCAAATTAGCAGGAATCCAAGATTATATCACAGTTTAGGGAAATGCCCTTGTGGGCTTTTTTATATATAAAAAAGTCTCGATGTATTTATAACAGATTTATAACAGCTTTCTACAAAATTTGGCTCCATTTCAGAGCCTGACATGATGGGTCACTGAGTTTGTTTCCTGTCTTAACTTCTACCATTCATGACTTATAAAACAGTGGAGAGTTTTACTAGCAGAAAGGCCCCATGGGGGCAGTTAGGTCTGATTCATCAATGGAGCATTTTAAGGGACCAATCCTGCAAGGAATTAGATGTTGATGGTCAGTGCAACAGTGGAGAACAAGGAGTAGCCAAACATGGACAAGCCAACCAAAGTTAAGGCACAACATGATTTGGTCTCTCACTTGAAATCAATGCGGCCTAGGGGTCAGCTATATCCTCCTGTTTGCTTCTTGTATGAAGTCGTGGTTTTTGTTGTTGTTGTTGTTGTTTTGCAGAATTAAACTAGGAAAGCAGAGCTATGTATTGAGAAATATATGAAAAATTAATTTTGGCTCTTTGGGTTTTGCTGTACTAGATGTCCTGCCACTGGTACTACTTGCAGTCATCAGTGGGCTCCTGCTGACACATCTGATCTATCAGCAATGGACAGATGTCCTAATGGTTGGTACATAAAGCACTTGCAGCAACACCTGCTGTTAGTGCTTGCAGCTATTTTAATGCTAGTGCCTGTGCATCTGTGTGTGTTGAATTCACAGCATAGATCCACATTTGGGTTGCCATATTTCAAAAAGTGAAAATCCGGAGACAAAGGTTTGGGGAAATCAGTTTTTAAAGAAAATCAGTAAAAATGACACTACCGACATGGATTGCCAAATGTCTGATTTTTCTGGGATATTTTGCCAATTTTTTAACGGACACTGCAGTATTCTGGGTATGTCCAGAAAATTCTGGATGTATGGCAACCCTAACATTCCAGATCAGAATCTGGTAGCACCTTATGGACAAATAAATGTATGGGGCATAGATTTTCATGGACATGAGTTTTCATCAGATTTACTTCACAGAGATAGGGATCATTCTGATCATGTGATAGTAGTTCATCAGGTATATGGCAGCAGGGCAGGCACCTAACAGGAGGGGGTCCTGGGAAGGGATGGAGGTGTTTGATTTGGGTTTTAATGTGAACCTTCCCAGTGGTGGCTGCTGCCCATTGGAACTGGTAGGGATGCCAGTCACAGGTGGAGTCAGAGTCAATGATAGGTGGAGCCAACTGATTCTGGTTTTGTCCCCATCCTCCTCCCTGTTGAGATTTATCCCACAAAAATGTGGAGAATGGAATTTAAGAATGGAAAAATGAGAAATGGAGAGAAATCAAAATTGGCAGATTCTTCCAATTCTTCCTTTTGAGGGCAGATTCAGAGCTTTGTATCCCAGACCTAAGACAGCCCTCCTTCAAGCTGCTTTGGGTTTCACTCAAAGAAGTAATATGCAACACCGTGAGATCTAGTCTTTTCAGATATCATCAGAAATGGTTCCATCTGAAAGCTTGAGACTTGGCCTGCAACAGAAACTTTATGTGCACCTTTGATATATTGCAAATGGTTTCTGAGCTTTGCAGATGTGTCTTATAATTTTATGCTATCCTTCAAACAATTTTATGGGTGAATTTTACATGCCATTATGCCGTATTGCCTTCTTAAAAGTTGTGCTGGCTGGGTGAATTGGACTGTTTTTATTTCCATCTGCCCTCAAAAGGTGTAAGTCACATTCTGTAAAAAAACACACACCAGTATTTGCCTCAATCTCTTGAGGTATCACAAAATAAAAAGCCTCCCAAGCTCAGAGCTAATATAATTTGCAAGTCAGGTGCAGATAAATCATCCCAAACATCCTATGCTATAATATTTCCTACTCCTTCCCCCAAGCAATGGAAAAGTTCGTGGCAGTCTTTGCAAGGTCAATATCCTCTGCAGAGAAATTGCCAGATAGGATTTTGTGTTAAGTGCAGGGAGCAAATGGGCAATGAAAATGGTCAGTGGTAGGGAAAGCAAGCCCTATGAGGAAAAGTTGAAGTAACTAGGTATGCCTAGCCAGGAGGAGAGGAAACTAAGGCCACATTCACACCTTATGTTTAAAGCTCTATGATACCACTTTGAACAGTCATGGCTTCCCTCCAAAGAATCCTGGGAACTGTAGTTTGTTAAGGGTGCTGAGAGTTGTTAGGAGACCCCTCCCAGAGCTTCAGTTCTCAGAGGTGTTTAACAATCCATTCCTTTCCCCAGGGAACTCTGGGAATTGTAGCTCTGGAAGGGGAATAGGGGTCTTCCAACAATGTTCAGCACCCTTAAACTACAGCTCCCAGGTTTCTTTGAGGGAAACTATGGATGTTTAGAGTGGTATAATAGAGCTTTAAATGAATGTGGCCTGAAGGGGGACCCCAACAGGCCTGCAGGGCTAACACATAGAAGAGGGTGATTATTATTTATTGCCCTTCTGCCCCAAAGGGAAGGACTGGGCCTTAAAGGCTTAAATTTGAGGAGGGTGCATCTTGAGTTGAACATTTGGGGGGGGGGACTCTTGATGCTAAGAGCACTTTGATAATAGAAACAACTACCAATGGGGGGGTCTCACTGCTGGGCTTTTTGAGCAGGGATGCTCTAGCTCCTCACCCTCCATGATTTTATATGCTGGTAAGGTGAACATTGACCAGCATCCCATACAGATCTGTGTGTTGGTTCTAAAAGAAAACCAGTGCTCACCCCAGATCTAAAAGCACAGAACCCATCAGTCTGCCCTCACACAATCTCACTGTTAAGTTGTGGGTGAACATATCAGACGACACAGCGATTCTTCAACAGCTCTTGTTTATTCACAGGCCAGAACAGAACTGAACTGAAGGGTTCAGCCAGCCTGCTTATGTAGAGCTCCACTACAACGCAAGAGTAACAACTTTCTGTAACTATCCAATCACTGAACGTCACTTTCAATCCCTTATTTACATATGTGGACCTGAGTGAAAACTATCTACAGTATCCCCCTGCTGGCCCAGGGTGAGAACTTCAGTATATAACACTCACCTTCCATCATTTATGCAGCCAGAGGAGCCAACCTCACTTTGCTCTCTACCTCCTGTTCTGGATGTGACTTTCAGCGAAGCCCTCTGCCTTCCCACTGCACCTCTGCACTTTTCACTGTACTGTGGACTGTTTCAAAACACCCTGTGCTAGAGAGCTGGTCATTGTGCCTGACCTCTATGTGGGGTTCAGTCCTACTGCATACAAACGTGCAGCAGAATTCCCTGAAATAAATCCTCTGCTGTGTCTCTCTGCAAGAGTCACTGCTCTAGACTTGTCTCTTTCCTGTCACGCCCATGGTCCTTACATTTCCAGGCTCTAATGTTTGCCTCCAGTCTTTGTTGAGGAAAAAAAAATGTGTGCTGAACCTAGAAGCTGCATTTTGTAACACAATCTCCTATATTTATAAACTGGAGGCAGTACAGTAATTCATGCCCCTGTGCTAGGAGCTAGCCTAGAATGGATGTTGACTCTTCCATTCTAACTCTACCATTTCAAAATGGAAGTGGACACTGATCCAGGCCATTGACAATTCCATTGCCTTACACCATCCAGTTGTCTTCTCAAATAAAGCATTGCCTTCCTACTGAGTCAGGAAGAAGCCTTTGGGAGCTTTTGGGCCATCTTGACTTGTTTGCATGAGTTCACAGCACAAGACTTTCCCCACCCCACCCCCTTGTAAATTGGGAGAGTGCCAAGTTTTCATTAAACCTCTTATAAACTCAGAGCTCCTGCAAGGCTCCATATGGCAAAGAAGCCATCTGTGATTCATATAGTCTTGCTCCAACAAAACGACAACAGTGTGAAAAACTCTTTTCTCTGGTTGGCAGTGAACTGTAAAAGTAATGTTAGTAATAGCTTCTGCAGGCTCGGGAATGACATAATTGACATTGGCTTATGGCACGAGCATTAGCTGCAAACTCTTGCCAAAAGTTCTGGATTGATTAATATCTTCATTTAAAAGCGTAGATCGTAATGGTCAAGGGCCTTCTTAGCGTTAGCTTTCTTTTGGAGCAAGGGAATTTCTAGGTTGCTGTAGATGGACAGTGTCTTTTTTTTTTTAAAAAAAAAAAAAATCATTCTATTTGTTCCCCATATTGCTGATCTCTTGCACTGCAAGAACCCATTTGCTTTATCCATAAACAGGGCTTGTGTTTCTAATTGTTTTGAAACCTTATTGCCAGGCCTACCTCTCAGTCGTATCTGTAGCACTTGACCCAATGTCTGCTGTTTAATACAGAGCTGTAGCAAAAAATAATAATACTGGGCCTGGAGCCATGTCCACATATGTTTCTTGGATGTCTGATATTTTCATTTTGCTTCAGATGCCCTGAACTTGGAGGAGTGTCCATTTATAGCGTCCATGATCTTTCCAGAGGGCTGTGCTTTCACCCTCATCCCATCTTTTCTCCCCTCCAACCAACTCTGCAAATGCAGAGCTCAGAAGCAGAGACCTACATTTAATTTTAACAAATGAGTAAGGGAGACTGATCTCTTTAAAAAATATTCATGCTTGGAGGCAGGAAAGATGGAGAAGGGAGGGAGGGGGAGGGAGAAAGAGAGAGAGAGAGAGAGAGAGAGAGAGAGAGATCCTTTCCCAATCCCTTTGAATTTGAAAGTTTGAGGTCTTTGTTTTTTAGAATTTCTTGCTGTGCAATTTAAATATCTCAATGGGACCATAGAGCATGGAAAGGCTGCCTGCTTACTGAAGCAAATGTTTAGAAAAACAACACATAAGAACAGCAAGGCTTCCTTTCCCACCTCTCCTAGTCTACTGTTTTTATAGATAGGCTGAGCTGAACTGCAGAAGCATTTCATAGTTTGTTTAGATAAGTAAGTGGCAAAACAAATTGGACCAGCTCCTAGAGGCTTTACACATGTTTTGGCCTTTTTCTCTCCCCCCCCCCTTCTTCTTCTTTTTTTTAAACCCAGATGTCACCAGGAATTTCCCCAAAGAAATGGAAAGAGTAAAAGCAAGTGTGCCATTGGAATAAAGGCTGACAGGTTTCCATTTAGGGGCAGTTTGCATGTTGCCCTAGAAAGTGACTCCTCGACTTGGGCTTCTTTCTACAGCAAAGTGGATTTGTTTTCCTGACCAGTATGTATGTTTTGAACCACCGGATCTGATTGGCTGCTTTACTTTGGCTCGTTTATACAGTGGTACCTTGGGTTACAGACGCTTCAGGTTACAGACTCTGCTATCCCAGAAATAGTACCTCGGCTTAAGAACTTTGCTTGAGGATGAGAACAGAAATCGTGCGGCGGCGGCACAGCGGGAGGCCCCATTAGCTAAAGTGGTACTTCAGGTTAAGAATGGACCTCCAGAATGAATTAAGTTCTTAACTGA
This sequence comes from Podarcis erhardii, assembly GCF_964252035.2. Classification (NCBI taxonomy): domain Eukaryota; kingdom Metazoa; phylum Chordata; class Lepidosauria; order Squamata; family Lacertidae; genus Podarcis; species Podarcis erhardii. The sequence goes on from NC_138510.1 coordinate 59,408,678, forward strand.
AGTACCACTGTACTCGTTTACAAAATTGTAGTGACTTTAGTTGCCGTGAAATCACATAGGAACTCAGGAGATTGTAAGTCATTCATGAGCGCTGAGAATTCAGTTAACTACCCTTAACTAGAATTTCCAGGATACCCTTGAGAGGAGTTGTGAGTTTTTTGAAACTGATTTACATATATGGCTTTGACCCTGATCTCAGTTTATGGTGCACCGTAATGAGTGTGATATGAACTAAAATGTATGTGTTGCTGGGAGACTTTTCTCCCCTTGCTACATGAGTCATCCAGCGTGTTCTGCTCATGGATTCTGTGATTTCAGCACACAAAGGATGAATCTGTTGTTCTCAATAGCATGCATAGGATATCTGCTGTGCAAACATATTCTTTAAATTCATTTGTTCTTTGGTAATTTTCTTCAATAGTCCAGTTGAGTTTGGAGAACCAGAGTGTACTTGATTTTTCTTTCTTATGTTTGGGGTATCAGAACTTCCAGGTTAGATAAGTATGGTCATTAGTGGACTTGTTGTAAAGATCTGTTCTCCATGAATATAAGAACATCAAGCAAAGAGATGTGTGGATTTTCAGTGGTGCTACTGAATGTAAGCTTGATTGGGGAATGAATAACGTTGATGAAATATTTAAATTGATCTAAGCTGCCTTTCTCATCTGGAGATTCCTTAGGGAAATTCTCTTCTTCTTCTTCTTCTTCTTCTTCTTCTTTGCATAGTTGTCATAAACACATAAACAGGTATTGGCATGTGGTTGTTAAGTATTCCATTAACAAGAAAAAGATGTCCATTGATATAAGGTTTCCACGTTTTTGGTGGCTATAGAAGATTTCTGTTGTAGAAGTCTATATTATCCTTGGAGTCATCAAGGAAAAAACACCCTGTATCTCTTTTCAAATGTATCAATGCCATTTTTCATTTGTGCTATATTGTATTCTCTTGGTGCTGGGTAGAAGGTGAATCCTTGAATGGTAGCATAATTTTACTCTGTAGTATTTTGCCCACAGTAAGTAAAATCTATTACTGTTTTGGAATTATGCCTGTTATATCAAATAACCTTCTTAAGAATGTTGATTATTTCAGGGTAAATCTTTTGAAAGTTCTGTTTTCAGTTATGTTTATTGCTATCCCTACTTCTTAATGTAGAGTTAATAATGGGGGAAAACAGCATTTTGCCTTCTCTACATGTCTTAAAATCAGCGTCCATTTTCCTGATGATAAGCATGACAGAGAATAATGAGCAGTTCCCTTGGAAAACAAGCTATTTCATTTTAGGGCATTGAAACGTTTTTGTTATTGGGTACTGAAATAAACAGGAAGTTCACATTGAGACTTTTGTGTGGGTTTCTAATAGCAAAACCTTTTGGTCAGCTTTTCATGGGCAGTGGCTCCCAGGGATGACACAGATTACATTTCAGCTTGTCTGTGTCTTTATTTCTCTCTCTCTTTGTCTCTGCAGGATAACTACAGTTTTGCCGAAGAACAATAAATGAAGGGAGAAAATTGCCAAACCACAGACACTTATCTGCTTACATTTTCTGTTTTAGCTGCTATTGGGATCAGAATACAAAGTAACCTAACTCTTATGTCATTACTGTTGTCACATCTTATTACGGCGCTGAAGATGGTGGTAGCTTTTTGGCTTTCTGCTCGGGAAGTTGATGCTTGAGAGCTCCTGACGTAGCCCCAGATAAGTTAACACACAAAGCACGTTGGCCAGTAGACCGACTTCACTAGTGAAGAACATTCAGAATGTTTTGGGTTCCACAGAGATCTTGCTGTTTCAAATTGCAAGGATAATGCAGGGATAAATGTGCACAGTCGTGTTGACTTTCTATTAGCATGGTAGTCCTGGTCCATAGAATCATAGAATTGTAAAGTTGGAAGGGACCTTGAGGATCATCTAGTTCAACCCCCTGCAATGCAGGAATATGCAGGGATCAAACCTGCAAACTTGGCATTATCAGCACCATGCTCTAATCAACTGATCTATCCAGGCTATGTGAGCATGGTATGAGTGTTTTGAAACATGGTAGGCATGTCCTATTTCATTGCAATCTGGTTCAGCCCAGAGAGTTTCTAGTGTAAGCTAATGCATGTGCTGGGAGCTCTGGGGTGTTTGCTTCATAACATCACAACAAAAGGAACAAAGCGAGAGCCCCGGAGTTGCTTGGCAAGGCCAGGAGTTGGCTGGTTACATCAAGGATGGGGTCAGCTAGAATTTTTTACACATTCAGCATTCACAAGAGCACCTCTTCTCCTCCAACTGAGCCTGTGAACTTGCCCTGACTCTGGCTCCAGTCAGTTCTTAGAACACAACAATAATTATACACAGTAGGTGAAATTTCAGTCTGTCTCTGGGTTTCTGTAAACGTAGCAGTGGTAACTTTATGTGCTTACACATTGGTCTTCCTGGAAACTAGGCTAGCTAGTTAAAAAAATGAGGAAAACAGAGATGACTCTTAAGAATGAACACTGAATCCTTCCCAGGTTTTGATTCTGGATTGATGCTTTACTAGCTTTGATCCATTGTCTGCGTGGAAATATCCAGTGATGTAAGACAGTAGCCCAATTCTGATTCTGCAGCAAGCCTTGTTTGCACCAAGCTGCGGTCGCAGGGGTCTGAGCACCATTGCAAATGTACAGTTAGAAAATACTGGAGAAAGAACAAATACCAGAGAGAGAAATAAAAGTGGCAGAAGAAGGAAAAATAGAGAAATGAAGAGCGAAAGAAGAAAGCTCGGTGGGAGAGCCTGTCAAAATAGAAGGCTTTTATATATATTTTATTCTTTTCCATTTATGCTTCTAGATGTTCACACATTATATTTTGCCAGATTTTTCTTGGCCTCTCTTAACTCAGGTGCAACTTTATGCTGGTGGCCATCTCAACCCTTTGATGCTGCTCCACCATAAACAGCCAAGCGCTGCCAGAAGTGGCCAGACACACCGTGCCCTTTTCCCCAGGGTGTTACCTAGAGGTGTGGGAGAAGTGAGATTTCTTTAGCCATGGCAAGGGCTCAGGAATGGTGCCACAACTTGAGAGGGGGATTATTCTCATTCCTTTGCAGATCATTCCAGAGGGGAAGGGAGGGAAGGCGGATGGTGCACAAAGTGTAGCTACTACTTTTCTATGGAGCGGTTGTTTTGAAATTCCTGGAAGGTTATGCAAATAATTCTCTCTTTTTTTAAGCATGCTGTAATCCTTGGGAAGGAGAAGGGAATCAGCACCAAGATTTGTGCAGTGGATGTTCCTATTTTGCTCCTAATTTGATACTTTCTCACTGGAGATATCAAGCGAAAACACCTCTCTCATTTCAATATTCTTCTTCAGTTTATTGGCATACATCCAACTCATCACTGCCTCCAAGCACTGGTCTAATGCCTCAAATGCCTCCTCTGGTTCAGTTGGAACAGAGAAATAGCATTGGGAGTCATCTGCACATTTATTAATTTATTTTGTAACATTTAAACACCACTTGATTGTAAAAAAAAATCCCTCAAAGCAGTATATACACACACACACACACACATTTTCAATAAAGAAGAACATAACTTCTAAACTTACTTGAAACAAAAAAATAGTGCTCAACACCATTACAAATACTGATGACACTTCACTTCAGATCTCCTGATGACAGCTCCCAGAGGTTCATGTAAATGTTAAATACCATTGGGGGGGCAAGATGGAACCCTGCAGGATACTGAAGGACAACTCCCCTGGTGCTGAACAGTGCCCACCCATGACTCCTTTCTGGAAATGGCCCTTAAGGTAGAAGCAGAAGCCCTCAAACAAGGTGCCCCCAACCTCCACCTCGCTAAGCTGCTCCAGAGGGATACTGTGGTCAGCAGTATCAAAAGCTATCGAGAGACTGAGGAGATTCACTCCTCCCATCTGTCTCCTGATAAATGTCATTAGCAAGGCAGTTTCAGCGCAATGACTAGGCCAGAAGTTAGGCTGGAATGGATTCGAGTAACCCCACCCTCCTCCCTTTCACTGCAATTTATTTTGTTTGTTTGTTTCATGACATTTGCAAACCACTTGATTCTAATAAAATGGCAAAAGAATTAATGGCATTATTGTTAAAAGTAAGTATTTAAAACTCTAACAAAATAATTAAAACAAACAATTAGCTGTGTCAATATCTCTGCCACGTACACATCAGGTGCCTCCCTATACACATCCTTGTCAGTTATCAGGAGCAACCCTGTCTTCTTTTCTTCCAAGAGTATCTCTATTAGCGACTACAGGAAAGGACCATCCAGTTATGGACCCCTCCAGGCACCTCTGTGTTTTTTGCTCTCATTTGAAAACTTAACCCACCCACCCCCCTGCCAATCATTGCTAGTTTTATAGTGGAGTAGTGAAACAGCATTAGTTTCTGTTTAAGCCTCTAGGGGTTTTGCCTTTTTTATTATTTCACTGAACAAGGCACATTACTCTCAAACCAACTTAATGGTGGAGAATTAATTAGCGTGAGACACGGTTTGATAGCTGTGGTCTCTCCACAGCCGTGATGAGACAGAGGCCAAGTTGACTCCAGCACCACTTTGAGCTATTTCCTTCTGGGAATGTTTCAACGGAGCCAAACGTTTAGGCCTAGAAGCCATTACCAGTCTACCTCCTATGGCTTGCCTGAGCACAGTGCCAGCCAATTAGTGAAACTAGAGAATTAAATAAACCATCCACCTGCTACAAGGTCATTCTCTTGGCCTTCTTCTTTCCAGAGTACTACCCTGCAAAATCCCCAACAAGCTTCCAAGTCTACCTCTGGCAGGTGTATAAACCTGAAAATTCAACATGTTGGCTAGAAAGTATGAGCAATAAAAGGTGTAGGACCATTATGTCTGCTTCTCAAGTACCCAGGAAAATAACTGACTGCGACAAATGCTTGTGGTGGCAAACAGCATGTAGAGACATTTGGAAGGAGGAAATCATTCTAAGAAATTAAAGAGCTCTTCATCAACCTGCTTTCAAAAGAGGAATCCTATCTTTCCTATCTACCTTAATTAAAACTACATTAGGTGCATTATAAAATCTTCAGCTTGGACTCCTAGAATTGCAGAGTGCCATGACACTAGCAGGACACCGAGGAAGGGGAAGAGGATCCTGGCCAGGGTTGTAGCCACCATATACCAGGGCAAGCTGAAGATGGGGAAGGGGAGGTCGGGGACTTAGGAGGTACTCATGGGGCATCAGAGGATGGTGAAGGGGCAGCTGACAGTTCACACAAGCCTGGAGAGAGGGATACATCACCAGAAGTGCCCCCATCTCTTCAGACACAGCAGAGCATCAGGAACAGCAGGAAGTGCCCTCTAAGAGACTTAGGCAGGTAAGGGAATGCAGCCCAGCTCACTAGTTGTCTAGGAGGAGATCATGAGGTTCGTTAGGTCTTGGAGGAGGTTTGTGGTCATGCAGCTGGATTGGGCCCTCAAGTGGAGAGACACAGCTGCTCAGCTGGAGCAAATCCAGATGTGTCAATCAAGACTGAAAGGGATAAGAGGGATAAAAGGCAGAGGCTCTGTGTCTGCTCAACTTTCTCTGTTGATGCATCACGGCTTGGCTGCTTTGGGGACTCCATTAGGCGGCGACTTTAGGGCTGACCTCAGGTGTTCTGATCCTGGATCTATTGCAAAGGTGAGAGCCTGTTCTTACTGTTTGACTTCAGACTTTGCTTGTCGTATTGGACCTGGGTCGGTATTTGACCTCTTGGACTGTCTGACTACTCTCTGGTGTTGCCCTTGGGACTGTGTGCACCAGCAAGACTTGCCTCCAGGTATACTGGGGTTCAGGACATAGAGTTGGAATTTGAATACCTGACCCTGCTTAGCTTTGCATATGCATTAGCAGGGTTTTCTTTTCCTGCACCACTTGGGGATTACAATACAAGTGTTGATGTACACCCTATAGCTTTAAAGCACATTTCCCCTCCTCAAAGAATTCTGAGCACTGTAGGTTGCTGGGAACTGTAACTTTGTGAGGGATAGACCACAGTGGCCAGAATTCTTATAATCTTATTATATACTAAGATATAATATGCTTTCAATGCCAGGCTTAGGCTCTGCCCCTATTACTGGTAACTCTGGAAAAGACAAGTATGGATCCTTGCTCATGCAGACATTACATTAGTATGCATGTATAGTGTGGGAGGGGAATTTGTGGCCCTCCAGACACTGCTGCACTCCAACTCCCATCAGCTCCAACCAGTCAGTTCAACAACATCTGGGGGACCACAAATTCCCCTCCCACCCCTTTCTTTGTACAGTTTGTATGCATGTTGTGGGTACCAAAGACCTAGCTAATGCATATCCTCCCAGATCTAGCTATATTATTATTATACTTATTATCTATCACATTTTTGTACCCAAATTCCTCAAAGCAACTTACACAGAAATAATAATAATAATGGGAATATTAAAATAATAACAATAATAAACAAAAACTAAAATACCCATCTGACAACATATTTAAAAGGAACATAGCGGCACTAAACCGTAATCCTTCTGCACTGGTGAAGGACTGGGAGAAAACAAACCGTCCAGCCATGTAGAAAAGTACTACTTGGCAATGGATCCCCTCCTCTAAATCTGGTCAGAAATAGTCATCTGCTTAAGAACGTGAAGTGTTCAGAATATGAATAATGTTCCCAGTGAAGTCTTGGATGCTGCCATCTGAGTTTTGAACAGCTATTTTGTTTTGGGATGTGTGTGTTTTTTTTTTCCAAAAAGGGGGGGGGGAGGACAAGGGTTTTTCTTGTATTCAGAGCCAGAAGCTGCAACTTCATGTGCAGAAAACGCACCTGCTTACCATTTTAATGAATTCGAAAATCTTCAGATTCCCATACAGTTAATTGTTCATCCAAAGAAAGGCTGTTTTGTCTTCCCATGGTCAAGAAAATGAAATGCAGGATTTAGGTCAATTTGCTAAATGAAACTATGTGAAAAGCATACCCGAAGCAGAGGTATTTAATTAGTTTCATTAATATGCATGGAATTCTCTGGAAGTCTCTTGGAGCTGAATCTACTCTCGGGCAGACAGACTTTGGCAACAGAGTGGATCATCCCAGTGAGCTGGACAGCTCCGTTGGTGAGGAAGGCCATGTCCTCCTTCTGCCTTGCTTGCAATGCATCCTTTTCAGACATTACTTTCTTTTTATTTTTTTATGCACACTTGAAACCATGTATTTTTACAGCAGTTTACACTTATTTTCAGCTAAGTCAGAGAGGTAATGCTGCATGTCCGCCAGCTGTTATTGTTATTTTTTAAATAAACAAACAAAGTGATGGAGGTGAGCTGAATTTAAGATTGGGAAAATTGGAAGCTGAAATTGACAGGTTTGCCTGTTCCTTGGTCTGTCTATCCTAGTGTCGCTTGTTCCACACACAGAAGCTCTTCAGGATCATTATTAGGTGCAACCCTTTAATAATAATAATAATAATAATAATAATAATAATAATAATAATAATAATAATTGTCTGTCACATAGTTGGGACCCCCACTTTTCATCACAACTTATAGCCCAAAATGTAGCAATTGCCAAATCAGGTATTTCCTAATTAATGTGTAGAACAAGCAGCAAAGCAGCCCTGAGATACAGCACGCCAAAACAAAAGCATGGACATTAGCCACAGACCTCTAATAATGCAGGCCACTGCGGTTCAGCTTAAGAGTTGAACAAGCTGCCTTCCCTTGTACTTAGGAATTCTGGAGTGAACCTGAATAACCTGGCTCTGATTCTGAGAACGTAATGTTTTTCTGTGTATAACAAACATGGTGTTGAGCTAAACTGTTTTGTCTTGCACTTTGGGAAAGCTCTGGCCTGCACTGTATCCTCCCTTTTAACAGCTTGTTTCCCCATTAAACCTATTTTCAGGCATTGGCAAAAGACACGGTGCTGTAAACGGCAGTGCGTATCTGCCTTCTGCTGCAAGGCTGCCAATGTCCTCAGTGCTGGGGTGGGGGAATCGCAGTAGAAATGTACCATATTTACAGGAAGGGTCCTGTAAATGTTTCAAATGCGTATGATTAACATGTATTAATTTTCATGCCATTTTTGCGATTACAGCTAGTGCTGGTTGACCTATTGCTTTTAGAATCATGGAACTGTAGAATTTGAAGGGACCATGGGGGTCATCTAGTCCAACCCCCTGTAATGCATGAGGTTTTTTTGCCCAAGGTGGGGCTCAAACCCACGACCCTGAGATTAAAAGTGCCATGGCCTTCCAACTGTTGAATCTGAACACTTTGGGTGTTTGCAGAAAGCCAAAAGCTGATTCATGGGGCACTTCCAGGTGACCTGCTAATCGAGCATCCATCCTGATTAGTTTGTTTGGTTTTTTTAAATTGCTTTTTATTAAATTTTTCACAAACAAAAACAAAACAAGACAAAACAATCTTTTACAGTCATCATTTTATGTCATCTTATTTACACTGCGTATATTCATGCCCATCCTGATTAGTTTGCAGGGATCTTAGACAACACTGACTCTTTAATAAGCACGCAATTCTGATTTGTTAGATGACATTGCATCAAAACAAGCGTTATCCCATACTTTCCACTACATTTTCTCATCACTTTCCTTATTGGAAAATTCTGATCTTTTGGGAAGTGGGTTTCTTGTGCAAGACCTTCAAGTAGGCTGTAATTGTCCAGCCTGAATTTGCCAGTATGCGATTGAATCACGCCTGAAAAGAGCAACAGTCTGCAAGTACCGCAGAAGGTTGATGCTGAACAGGCTAACCACATGCCAAGAACAAGACATTTCAGTAGTTCTTTAAAGAATGTGGCAATTTTTTCTCTGTCATTCCTGCCTGATATGCTGCATCACCTGTGCAAATCTCCTCCTGTGAAAGGGACAAAACCCCTGTATTCTGCTGCCACTGGTAATATGGTGTGGGTGTGAGACGCTCCCTCATCCCATACTTGCCTAATATTATTTTTAACTTTTATGGCAAACTCCATTTTCCTGAAAAGCACTTCAGCAGAGCTTGTAACGTATAATCCTCCCTTTCTTTGTGTTGGCTGTGGGAGTTCACATCCTCTGCCTCTTCCTTCTCACACGGCTGTTCCCTGAGAAGGCAAGGCATACGAAAATACCATTAAAATGAGAGAACAAAGAATTCTTCAAGTCTTGTTTAAAAAAGAAAAATCAGCATTCGGGGGAGGGGGGAGAGCTACAATGCAAAGCCAGTAAATGGAGGAAAGTAAATTTTGCCAAGCTTCAGGAAAGAAGGTCTGATCATATACTCACATTCTTGAGAATTTTGCATCTACCAGATCTAGCACAGCCTTTGCTAATCTGGGGCTTTCCAGTTGTCTTGGATTACAATTCCCACTCCCCCAGTCACCATAGATGTGGTGACTGAGGCTGATGGGAGTTATAGTTCCAAAGATCTAGAGGGCATCAGGTTGATGATGGCTGACCTACCCGTTCGGTGTCTATCATTTCTGTTACTGCTACTAAACTATTCTACCTCCAGCTTCTTCTTGGCTGGCACACGAAAGGCAACCTGAAGCCAAACACAGATTAAAAACTAGCATATTCCCTTCAAAATCTGCTGCTATTTGACATGTTGGTACTGTTTCTCTCTTCTCTTCATCCGCTGCCTCTATTCTCTGCTGTACAGTGGTAAGCTGGTTCATCCCTCTGTTTTGAATCATAAACAGTCAAAGCTGTGACTTTGGGGAGGGATTCACACATGCCGTTTTGCCCCTGTGATTGAGGGGGGGGCCCAGGGGGGCCCAACATCAGAATGCCCCATGGCATGCTGCATAACATCAGCATGCCTCATGACATTCGTGTGTGGCCACTGTGGGACTCAGAGGGGCAGCCCTTTCATTGGAAATATTGGGGGCCCTGCCCTCCCCCCCTTGACACCTTTGGAGAGATTACTGTTTTTCTTTTCCACCATTGTATAGAACATTTGATATCAATATCAGGCACTGTTATCCCATCACATGTGCAAAAGTATAAGCTGCTTCCTGAGCCTGCTAATTCTGCTAGCTTCCTTGCATGCTCCACTATGAAATTTCAAGTGCCTGATCTTTCCCTTTTCAAATTACAGAGGTACACTGTGCTGTCCTAGACAGGAGCTTCCAGTCTTTTTCGATTCAGTGAAGCACACCAAACTCTAGGTGAATTCACCTGGTCTGGATAATATTGGTTCTGTGCAGAAAATTCCAAGCATGAAGGCAGCTGGAGAGCTGCCCACTATCTAGCTCCTGATGTTCATGGTGAAGTAGCCTTTTTTCCCTTCAGCTGCTGTCAAAGAGCAGCTCAAGAACCACTGAGCAGGAGACATCTAGGCAGGATGCATACCACCCCTTGAAAGAATAACGGAAACTGAGATTTACCCCTCACAAAGCTACAATTCTCAGCACCCTCAACAAACTGCAGTTCACAGAATTTTTTGGGTGGGTGTGATTTTAAATTCATGGTGTGTACACCTCTTCCCCCTTGGTTCTGCTGTCTTATTATATTGTTACAGATTTGCGGTACCAGAGTTTGTGGGTGCAAAAGCATCCATAATTGGAGTATGTCAGTGTTAGGAATTACTAAATGCTTGGAGTCTTCACTTGGGAAAGAGACAGCTTTGTAGTGTAAAAAATGCAGGTTAAGCTTGTCTCCCAGACCAGGGCATCACCTGGGGGATGTGACAAAGGTGTTGATGATGACCCATCAAAGAAAGATGTTTGAGTCTGTGAATAAAAAAAAATGTTGTCCTGTTAAAAAACAAAGGTCTGGAGCTGGGAGGGCATGTGATTGGATAGAAGGGGAGGTTGTGTTTGGCAAGGCATTCTGGGAACAAGAAGGAGGAACGTGGCACTGGTGGGAGGAGGCTGCACCGACAGACCAGGGGCCATGATTGGCTGCTGCTGTGAACCCCAGCTTGCTGAAACTATGAGAGGAGCAACTTTTTGTGAAAATGCACTGGCATGTAGGACTACCATTGTTTCACACAAGACCGGAAAAGCTTCCTAGAAACAAATCAGAATGGATACTCCCTAGTCAGCTGGTGTCATCCAATCCACAAATTTTGTACAAACAAGTGTTCCATAAATAGGTATTTTGGGAGTGGACTATTGCAGTTTCATTTGCCCACCCCAACCCTCTTCTTATTTTGCTTGGCCCACAGTGACCACAGAGGAAAAGCTACCCACCCTCACTGGTATCACTGACTCCTCATTCACAGAATTCCCAGTTGCCTCCAAGTTCTCTCTTGTAGCTTCCCAAGAGACTGCCACCCAAAGGTCAGGTGCAAGTTGATTCAGAGGTAGAGAAATATCAGTTCAGCAGCTTGAACTGTGTGTGTCTTTAAGAAAGTCATACACTGTCTACGAGTCCTCTTGAGTTTTATCAGAAACAAGCTCTCTCTTTCCTGGCCATAGTCAGACCCATCAGGCAAGGGTGGAGCTTTCGGTTCAGAGCCAGCCATGGTATATAAATCACCTTGTGCTAAAACTTAGAAACTCTTGCTAGGCTCCAGGAGTTCTTTTGCTGTTTTTGCCAGAGCTTCTTGTCAGAACAACTTGCTGCCCTTGATCCAGTGCTGCTTCTGCCTGTCCAGATGAAAACCACGACACACCCTTTCAGCTTGTGGCAAATTGTACTTGTGTGTTTGCTAGGGCAAGCAACCTAGGGAAGCTCATTATTCCAGGTCCCTTTTATCCCTCTATTTTGTCATTAATTCTGGTACAATTATATGCTCACTGCAAATACTAAACCACTTAACGGAAGCAAACTGTTCATTGAGAAACAGCAAATAGGAATAGAAAATTTGCTACATTACCAAAACGTCAGAAATATGAGCGCATTCAACTAGAAATTGCTGAAAAACATGGATCCTGTCAACTTAACCGTCCACTGTTTTCCAGGGGAGTTGGAATTCCATGAGGAGTTCAAAAGAGGCCTAGGAATGGTGTAATTATGGAAAGAATTCTACTTCATGCTTTTACCCATATGTGTGTGAGCCAAGTTTTCTATTGTTTTCTACTTCGTTTTGAGAACTGCGCTCCTCCCAAGGCAATTAAAAGTGCAAATCTGTTATTCGTTAATGCGTCCTAAGGGCTGAGAGTTTAAACATGCAGCAAATTGAAAACTTAAAAAGCTGTGGTTCTCATTAACTTTGCCACGTTATACATTCTATATTAAGGCCTTCAAAATTAACACCATCTACAGGCCCCCAAACACAAAAATCCTGAGCGCTATCTGGGTACAAACAGAGTGTCGGCAATTGTTGTGGAAATAACACGGCTTGATTTAATTCCACACTGCTACGTAACTTTTCCAGAATGTTGGTGTTGAGATATACAGGCTAAGCAATAGTCAAGTAGGCAAGCAGCTGGGCCTGTGATTGCTTTTCTGACAGAGTGACATATAGTCTGGGCAGACATCAGGCCTTGCACAGAAGTAACCATTGGATGTTAAGTTGCTGATGGTGCTGGTGGGCAGTCCAAGGGACTTACTGAGAGAGAGGAAAGAGAATTAATTGCCCATAGCTATTCAGCCCTTATGTGCTGGAGTTATCAGAGTAGCCCTGTATCCTGTCTAGATGCAGCACTTTATGGGATGTAGACCCACCCCTAAAACTAGCTTTTTCTCTATCCTGAACCACCAGGCATCATGTAGGACAGAGCAGGAGCCTGAACATTACACTTAGAATTTGCTGAGTTAAGGGAATTTACTGAACCAGGCTGCTTTCAGACAGTCACTTTTTTTGTGGGAAGGATTCAAACACACACTGGAAATTTAGGTTTGCCCAACTGAAGTAGATTAATGTTCTCTGCAACAAAGCCATTACAAAAAACCAAAAGGAAACCCCCTGACTTTTTGCTGTTAAGAAACTGATGGGGAAATGTGCTGAGAAGTGTGAGGTGAATGAATGGTTAACAGAAAGATGTGTAAACACCCCACAAGCAAATCTGGATGAATTCTCATTGTGTGACCAGGCGGCAACAGCCCCAGCCCCATAAGGTAGGAATAAAGACTCTGACAACTTTATATAGAATTAAAATTAGGCTACAACTTTATAAAACTTCCGAATGTAGGAAGGCTTAGGCCTTGGGTGTGTATCCCTCCCAGCCCCCAGCTGGGGGGAACTGGGGCTCATCAGGGTAAATGGGAAATGGGGGTGCTCTGTGAGTTGTAAGTGTAGCAGGCAGTCAAGCCCATATCCCCGCACGCAAGGTAGCTCACTGACATCCTTTCAGTGTATGGCCAGTGACACCCATATATATAACCCCTTTAAGAGGGGGACCCTGGTATCCCTGCCACAGGGGGATGAGACACCACTTCATGGCCCCCCCTCCCCATATAGGGAAGAAAAGACTAAAGGATTCCATCCAAGGCCAAAACCGCCACCTGAGACCACCAACTCGTGGTGTTGTGGGCTCCACCCCCTATTGATAAATGGGGCTGACCCCACCTCCCAGCAAGAAACTTCCAAAAATTACAGTCCCTGTTTGCCAGTAAGCTCCCTGGGAACTGTAGCACCACGCACGATCCTGCAAAGGGCACCCACAATGTAAAGTGTGAGTGTTCATTGTTGTATAACTGCCCTGTAAACAAATCGGAATGAATGCTTAATGCTACGCACATAGTAACCACAATGTAACCTTTGTACAAGCAAAGTAAGATGGACAAATCACAGAATTGTAGAGTCGAAAGGGGTTCCCCAAGGGTCATCTAGTCCAAACCCCTGAAATGCAGGAATCTTGCCCACAGCCATCCCTGCGTGGGCTTGAACCACCAACCTTCTGGTTAACAGTCAGACAAATTGATCCATTGTGCCGCAGAGAATAAGCATGAGCCCCCATAGCATCAGCTGTCGATAGACTCCAGGAACTTAGCCTCACTGACCCCATGTGCCCCTTCCCACACTCCACCATGATCCAGTTTCTTTTCCAGTAGGTTACTTTGCACTCTCCTTGATCTAGTGCCAGTATCAAGCACCTGAGTCCTTGAGACTTTCCCCCTACATTCCAGAGAATCTGATAATGTCTCCCGGAAGATGTTAAATGCTGCTGGCACCTACTCTGATAAACTTGCGTGCGCTATTCCCCTGAAACTTGTAAACAGTCCTTCTCCCACCACCCGGTCTTGCTATCCTATACCTCTCCCAGCATTGAAAAAGGTGTTTGTTTTGACTTGGAGGTGATAAATCCCCAGGAATAAACCTAACGCAGCCCAACAGTTCTTTATTTAATTTCTCCTTCCACTGCGAAAGCCCTGAGAATAACTACCATTTCCTGCTGAAGAAGGAAGCAGTGTTTTCCTCGACTGTTATAAATATTACTTCCTTGCTTATATGTTTCCCAGTAATGGAAACAGGAGAAGAAATCTTCCCAGCCATAAAGTTTGTTGGCTAAAAAAAAAAAAAATTAAACCAAACTACGCCCAGCTTCCTTTCGACAAATCTGGAATGTTTATGGGAAATGGGAGACCGAGGTGTAACCACCTCAGTCCATATAGCCATGTGTGTGGTCAAGCAATATAAATAGGAGGAGCATAATGTGGCAAAACTTAGTGGCCACAAATATCCACTGAAATCTATGGGATAAAAATTAGTCACAATTATGCCTCTTGCCATTGCTGGATTTGGGTATGAAGGTTCCATCAGAGCAAACTCATTAGGTCACTGAGAAGATGATAATGCTGTGATGTGTTCATTTGGCTGTCAATTTTGATTTCTCCCAAAATTTTGCTTTCTCTTTTTTCCACTCTTAAGTTCATTTCCATGTCAGTTCACTTTTTTTTTTAAGTCTTCACAAACATTTATCCTCATATGCACATTTTTCTATGCAATCCAAAAGACACATTTTTGCAAAAGATTTCTATCCCATGTAATGTGTATTATGTGATTTCTGCAAATATATGCATTTTTAATGCACATTGCTTGGCTGGAAAACTGCATTGCAAAATTCAAAGAAGTGCAAATTTCAAAGGATGGCTATGTCCCAATTCATCCTGGAGGGAAAGCGACAAGTGGGGTGTCACAGGGTTCAGGGTTCTAGCCTGGGCCTGTTGTTGTTCAACATCTTTATAAACGATTCGGGTGAAGGAATTGAGGGGATGCTCATCAAATTTGCAGATAACACCAAACTGAGAGGGGCAGCTAATGCCTTGTTTCAGAAAGTGCAAATTATGTTGGTTTGCCTTTAAATGGGGACTGGATCAAATTTCTCCTCCATTCACTTTTGGCGACTTCCGGGTTAGCGCGAACGGCTAATGGCGGATTCCCTCCGAGCTCCGGAGGGAATCGGCTCTACTGAAGACGGGTCTTGCCGTGCCAGCGAAACGGGGACCCTCAGAAACCGCAGGCGCGGAAGCCTGCGGACTTGGTGACTCGGTGGGTACCTTAAGCGCCCTCCCCGACCCACGAAGAGCCTTTTTAAAGGCTGCGGAGAGGGTACGGAGAGTGGCGTGGTGCTGAGAGTAGACCGCTACTTCAGTGGAGTGAAGCCGCAAGCCATGGCCGGAGAGCGCTGACTTTCTTCCCAAAATTTGGACTGGATAACAAAGGACCCGTGAGTAGTGGAATTTGGACTTTAAAAATTTTATCCTGTGAATTCGGCACGATCGGGGGATGTGTTAAAGGGAAGTCCGCACCCCCTCTACTTATAGACGATTTAAAGCAAGGAACGGAGAATTAAGGCGGAATGAATACTGTTTTGATGATTTAAAAGTTTTTCACAAATTTGATAGAAGAAGATTTTGTGCTGGAGAGAAAGGGAATTTTGGAACTTTGTGTGTAATCCCCCCCAAAAACCCGGGAGTGTCCTATTTGGGTGCCGGAGGAAGAAGTGAAAGGAGTTTGACAGCTGTCAAAGAAGCTGTCAAACGGGCGGACAAAGTAAAGAATTTTGTTATTTAACAACTCTTGGAATTAAAGCTGATACATTTGGACTGAGGCGATTGGAAACAAAGTATTGATAATAACAAAGTAACAGATTATTGGAAAAGGACTACTAAATAACTGAAAGCCCCCTAGGGGGAATTAGTGACATTACAATGGCTGCAGAGGGAAAATTACTGGCGGAGATAGAAAAAATGTTCTTTCTCGTGGGAATCCTGCAGGAGCAGAGTATGGCTCTGAGTAAAGTTTTTATGACCTTGAATTCTGAAACAAACAACTCTGCTGAATGCACAAAGGAGACGCATGATAAAAACTCTGCAGCTGAGCAGGAAGAGATGCCTTTGGAATTGACAGAGAAGAAAGAAGGAGTTCAGACACTACAAGTGGAAAATATCAACCAGGAATCTGCATTGTTAGAGTATGAGCAAGAAGACCTTTGGATTACAAACCTGCGAAAGATGAGAAAGAAGAAGAGAGAAGTCCCTGGAGTACTTGGAATATTAAAACTAAAAAGAATAAAGCAACGTGATTGGGACTTTCCTCTTGAGTATGGAAAACTAGATGGTCTTTCGCAGCAAACACTCTTTAACATTCTGGATGAAAGAAAATATGATGTGACTCTGACTGAACTCCTTCGGGGTCTTAGGACCAACAAAGAGGATTACCAACATAGTTGGCAGAGAGGGACTGACAGAGAATCAGACGCCTCGGACGTGAGGAATCCGGGCTAAGAACTATTTTTTGTTTGTTTTTTGGACATTTGTCTGGGAAGGGACAGAAACCGGGGCAGGGGGGGAGAGAATAGAACTATAAAATGTTATGTTTTGTTTTACTTGGTCAATGTGACCTATAATTAATATAATAAAGGGAAAATTTGTGGAGGGGAAGTTAGATCGACCTTAAAAAAAAAGAAATTAATGATTATAAGAGAATTGGATAAGTTGAATATAGATAAACAAAAAGAATTTAATTTTTAAAAACAATATGAATATCTTTAAGAGGTTAGGTAAGAACTTGCTGAATTAATTTTGGAACTGGGATGTAAGAGGAGGGGGTGGGGGGAAGTCAATGAAAGTGGGTAAATAAAATTAGGGTATGTAATTGTATTTGTGTGTTTGTGTGTTTTTGTCTTTGTGTGTGTGTTTGTTGTTATAAAATGTAAAAACCCAATAAAAATTATTTAAAAAAAAAAACAAATTTCTCCTCCATTCCTAGCCGTGTGTTTTGCATTACCCCCTCCCCCCCCCAAAAAAATATTGTGGAATGCAGGTAACAATGCATTTTGCAAAGCCTTGTTCTATTGGAAAAGGAGGCCATTCCAGGGAGGTTATCTCTCCTGAGTTGGTGAGAACCATCCTGGCTTATTAGATTGTATCTTAACTTGTAAGGGCACTGGAAACTTGCAGAGACAGCTTTCAAATAATTCCAGGACAAAAGCCAAAACATGGTGCTTTCTCCCAAAATGGTTTCTCTTCCAAGCAGGCCAGCCTAAGGTACATAGCGTTCAGTGCATTTAAAAATCAAATATATGTTACATAATTTTGGATTACTCCAAGAAAAGTCTCTGTTTACTACATTACCTCATTTGACAGAAGAACCTTTCCCAGCCCTCTGAAATGCAGTTCCCTCATGACATTTGGAAACTTTCCATCTTTGGTATGATGCTATTTGTTTTTCACTTTAAAAAGAAAAGAAAAGTCTGTCTATTTCCCTTGTAGTATTTTTCTTTCACCCTCCTCCTCCTGCTTTAACACAAGGAATTCTGTGACATTGATCAAGTTTTATGGCACATTTGCATTAAAATCAAAATCAGGCTTGTCTTGAATGACTCTCTTCTGTGATCTTCAGATGCTGAAAAGAAAAGAGGGAAGAAGAAGAAAAGATTCCGGATTTAACTCCTAACCCCATGGCTCAGGGGTTGTTCTATGTGCTCCACTGATCTAGGGAAAGCAACATGTAGTTTCTTCCTGAAATCCAATTACAGCACATCCAGTTAGATCTGGCAGTACTGAAGGAAAGCAAAGTGGAGGGGGAGGCTGCTTCCTGCTAGGACAGAGATGCAACTCAAACAAATTTCTAAGTGGAATCCTAAACATAGTTGCAAGGAAGTAACACCCAGTGAACTCAATGGAGCTTAGGACGGGATTCACTTAATAAAAACCATCAGCAGAAGCACTGCTCAGGGACTTCCACTTGCAAAACAGGGCTTTACCCACTCTACATGTCCCATGTCCACCCCCAACAATTGAATATGGGGGCTCAGGAGAACCCAAAGTGCAATGCATGGGGTAGGAGAGGGGGAATCGTTCCACGGCCGTCATTCCACAACATTGAATCCCACCGTTAGTTCTGAGTAAACAAACATGTTTTGGATCGAACTGGAAGTATAGCCCTATTCACTCATTTAGGAATTGGGAAAATCAGCTCATGGGGGACCATGTGCTAACTCCCCCACCCCATCCCTCTTGTAAGCTGAAGGGTGGCTGCACAGAGCGAGCAATGTAGAACCCTGTGAAATTAGTCTGGTAGTTTGCTGAAGTGGATGTTGTGATCCTATTGATCCTGTTTATGATGACACCATCTTTTATTGTAACATTGCCTTGAGAAAATATTTGATTTTGAAAGGCAACAGACAGAATGATTAAATAATCTGTAAGAGAGAGAGAAGTGTTTCTGTGCTTGCTTGCATTCATCTCTAGTCACCATTGCTCCTTCCTTTCTTCCTCTCCCTTTATCTTGTCTTGGTTCAAATTTAAACTCATTGGATCACGGACATCTTGGGAGAACTCACAGCCCCACAGAAAGCAAGAAAGAGTTGAGTTGAAATGCAGTTCAGAAAACAAACACATTGTTCCATAATTTCTATGGGATGACGTAGAAATTAAGTAACACTGACAAATACAAAAATGGTTTTGGAGTAAAATGCACACCGGTGGGTGATATTATTAAAAGCAACCACTGTGCTCCATTAGCTTTCAGTGTTAGCAGCATGAGTCTTGCAGCTGATGAAGAAACATCTAGAAACACAATGTTCAGTTTCATAACACCCTTAATTAAACTTATTCTTGCTTTCTCTTCTGGGTACATATGTTTTTGCTTACTAATTATAATGATATACTGTCAAAATAACATAAATATTTAGACTGCCTTGGTGTACTAGAAACCTATATGCTGCTTCATGGTAATATGAGCTCAACCAGTCTGAGGCTTTCCAGGTTGTTCATTGCATCAATTTAATGCTTTCTTAACTTCCAGACGCACAACATTTTTATCAGGTCTTCCATTACAACCACTGTGTGGTCACTGTGAGATTGACAACATGGGACAAATGTGGATTTGACTGCAAAATCCACCTAACAGCAGTTGGGATTAGCAGCTGAGATCCCAATATTGAAAATCACTCCCCACCTTTTTACAAATCCCAAATCTTCTTTATGCTTCTGTTAATTTTTGCTTAATCCGATACCCCTACACAGGAAGAAACACAGCACACAACAAAACCCAAACTACAAATCTCATGTTATAAACTATCTCCAACGCCAATCTGAGAACTCTCCACAACCATGTTTTAAACTGTGCTGTGTGACTAATCTTGTTCTCCCATACTTCTATTGTTTCTTGTTAAAAGAATAAATTGGATTGATCTTGATCTCTGATAAAATATAAAGTGGTTTGAAGAGAAAATGTACAGCTTATCGATATGTTTGTGTGTCACTGAAAAGATGCCTTCAGCATATATTTCTATAGATTTCTTTTTTCAAGAATTAAAGTTCTTTACCATTGTTCCAAAGGTCCTAGCAGCAGGAACAACCACTTTGTGTTACTTTCATAATGCCTCCTTTCATTTTCAGCAAGTGGACACAGAAAAGAATCCCAGAGATATTTAAACATGTGCTTCTGGGCTGATACGAAATCAGTCCATTTGACCTTGCATGACTTGCCCTCACTGGAAGTAGCTTTCCAGGGTCATGGGCAGAGGTGTGTCCTAGAACCTGCTCACCTGACCCTTAATACTGATAAAACTAGTGGCTGAACTTCTGACCTGCAGGCATAACATGTGCTCTGTCACTGAGCTGTTTCTGCTCTTTAGTGAAACTTGTGATTATGTGGTTGTGCAAGCATAGGGTCAGGAACTGCCTGGGCAACATTGCAGTGTGTGAGGCAGAGGCTGCCCTTCCCTGTTGACCTATGCACCCTGTACTACACTGCCATGGGAGTTTTGCATCCACCCTCCATATGGCAATATCTTCTCCAGGGCTGCACATATCGACTGCTAGCTTGCAGAAGGGCCATAGCCCAGTGGCAGAGTGCATGTTCTACATGCAAAAGATCCAAGCTCCATGAGTGACTTGCAGGGCTGTGCAGGTGGACCTGCATTGCCCTCCTGACTTTTCACTGTTGTACCTCACTGCTGTTTGCTGAGATGGAGAGGGGGAGACAGCAGGGAGCTCAGCATGGTGTGGGTGCAGCGCTGGGAGTGTCAGATTGTTTGCACCTCAGACCCCGCATCAGGCTGAGCACCCCACTGAATTGCCTCTCCCAGTAACCAGCAGCGACACATAGCGTTGTAAAGTCCAGAGAGCAACACAGCCCCACCCACACAGCTCTGTCAGATGCCACTGCCAGGTTCTTCACATATGGCTGGGAAAGACTTTTGCCTATGGCGCTTCAACTGACTTCAACTTCCATCCAGCCCTGCCAGCTTGGCCAGTGGTCAGGGTTGGTGGAAGGTTTGTTCCGCAACTAATTGTAGTTGTATGAGCTCTGGAGGGCAACAGGTTCCCCATACCTGCCTGTCCTACCTGCACACAGGCAGGCAAATCCATCGTGCTCATTAGGAATAATGGCGAAATAGTCACTCTGAAGTCCTATTGGCACTAGGCCCCAAAAGCAGAAATAAGGATCATAGAGGTGAATCTTGGGAAAATGCGATTTTTAAGATCCCTTTTTGTCCTGATTTAAATGTCAGATGTTTTAAGACCTTGAAATAAAAAGACCCTGTCTGCAAGAGGAAGGGAACCTTTGAATCTAACCATATACATTTTAAGTTTCATTGTTGTGTAACAAAAAACCTACGTTCATAAGCTTAAGATGGAGATAGCTGGCAACAGAAGGTTTGTGAATCTTCTCTGATCTGTATTTCTATGGCAGGGAAGAGCAGTTGAGGATGAATTAACAGAAGCATTTTCCATGATCTGAAAATTAACAAGGCTGGTTTAGCTAGGCTCAAACATTCTTTTCTGTTATTATTTTTTCTTCCAGATGCTACAGTCCAAGGAAATTATTTATGAGAGGGAAAGGATTTGGGGAACAGCTAAGAAAGTGAGTTGTAATTGAGAAGCTTGAAGAAATGGAATGTGCCTCATTAACAAATGAAAAATGACAGCTACCTGTAGTTAGCCATTGTTTTTCTGTTGCCTCCTATTGTGTGTTGGATTCGAGGCTGGCTGTTTTGTCTCAGTTATAGTTTTACCAAAACGATGGTGCAAACAAGAACTAAGGGGATGTTCCAAACCAAAGATCTGCCAGGATGAACATGTTAGGATGTGATGAATCTCTGGCACAGTCCCTCATCCCAGCTCAGATGGATCCTAGCTCCATTCTGCTCCATCACACAACCTAGAAACCCAGCAGAACTTAATGCTGGCCAAAAAGGGTGGTGTAAGTTAAACTCTGTTTTAAAGGTTTGTTCCCCCTCTGACAAGCTCAGGCTGGCTCAGCAAGCAGTAGTCTCACTCCTGGATGGTATTTGGATCTGGCATACTTTATATTGTCTTAATTTAAAGTGGCATAAATTATGCTGGCTTCCCATAGTGAGGATTGCTCTCTTAGTTGTGATAATGGGGTATTTGGATTAAGCTTCCTCCTATTCCTAAGAGGCCATGAGATTCAATCCATCTTCAGCATTCCCACCTTCAAGAGGTCTATGATTGCCTGTTAAAAGTGTATAATTACAATAGTATCTCTTTACCTTGCTTTGTTCCTAAACCTGTTACTGAGAATTAATAACAGTGCTCTTATTAACCTTTAACGTATTTCCTTTGTGCTTAGCAATCTACCAAAATAGTATCCTCCTTTTGTTTCTGTTTACTTCCTTTAGAATTCTGGTATGGAACTCCTAGGGAATTTTAGGTCCATTGCCTACGCTGAACCGTCAAAAGATATTAAAAGTCTTCTAGCATTTCCTCTTCTCCCATGGAGTTATATCTATTACCTAGGACGTGACGGTCTCACTTGCAACAGTAAACAATTTGTTTAACTTCTTCACAATAACGACATCATCTGTCATTAGTTTCTATCTCTGTTTCCAAGCAGACCTGCTGACTCCTTGTCAGTTCCTTCATAGGTATTTAAAGAACATCTTAATGTTCATCTTGATTTCCTTTGCTATTTGTGCTCTATAACTATGGTCGTCATTCTCACTCCCAACTGCCTTCTACTTTATTTAACTACATAGTTTATCTTCAAGGTTACAGCTGAAGAGGGTAATCAGCAAGGCCCATTCTGTGGGAAGAGTACAGACAGATGCATCTTCAAAGGCAATCATTCTGAAGATGGTGACAAACTAAAATCTGTCCCCTGGTTTCAGTAACTTTGCTTCACCTTGGGCCCAACCTCAAAATATTGCAAAATGCGTTTTTATACCTTAAGCCCCTATCTATTGCATAACTGCCGCCATTTTTGCACTGTGTGAATAACTTTCTGCTTTTGTCTGTTCTAAACCTGCTGCCAATCAGATTCGATTTTAGGAGAGGCAACATCATTTTCACATTTCTAACACTATCCATCGTATTATTAGCTTCTGTATGCACTTCTCTCCTTTGTAATTCTTTCCTCAAGTAGTCCTACCTCTTAAATATATCCTCCTCACAGGAAAGATGTTTGAGTGCTTTACATCTTAGCCTCCCTTTTATATATCTACAGCTCAGCAATATCTTTTCAGCAAGGTGGGGATAAGAACCACACTTGGTATTCCACAAGTGATATACCAGTGGTTAACAGAACGACGTTTTGATACCTGCTGCTTTACTTTCAGTTCCTTTCTTTACCTTCCTGTTTTCTAAATTGAATTTTCCCCTTTTCCCAACACTAAAGTTTTCAGTGAGTGTTCATTGTGAGCCCTCAATCTGTTGCAGCCAGTTTAGTGTCTATGTGGGAGAGATAATGCGTTTGTGATTCCACCTCTTGCTATGCTTGTTTTCTATTGAATTTTTTTTATTGAATGGAACATTAAAGCTAGCATCTCCCTTCTGCAATTTGAAGCAATACAGGCCCTAGTGACAGTCCAAAAGTAATTGGAAGAAAATATCTAGCTCAATCCAGTAGCTTTTCTTATGACAGTATTGCAATCTCTGAGCAATGGCACATTTTGAAACATATTTTAAAATGTATTTTGGAGGTACATTGGTACCCATAACTGTCTCCCCTCCCATGTTTTTAATTGTGTGTGATTTCCCCACACTCATCCAGTTTGTATACATGGAAAAGTGTTTGGGGAGAAAAAGGGTGCTCTTTAATTTCTAGGGTAACACTACTGCATGCCAACCTCACATTTTGACTGTTTGCATTAATGACTATAAGAAATCAAAATGATTAAAGGTCTTAGCCTTAATAGAACTGTTTGTTTTTGTAATCTTACTTGTTTCAAATCTCGATCAGACCAGATAGTCATTTCACTTTACTGTTATAATATTGCTTTGGCACAAATCTGGTGCAAGTATTAATACAAAATCAAGCTTCCTGTAGGGCAGTTGTTGGAAATGATCTTGAAACCAAAACCAAAATAATGTCAGTTTTCACTTCTATAGGTTCAATGTAACATATACATATCTGGCAGGCTGATGGAGGAGACCACCCCTTGCGCGTATCTGTGTGCCAGGAAACCGGAAACCATGAGTTTGAATCTTGATTTTTATATAGAAGTTTTCTTGGATGCCTCCTAGCTTTTGACTCTTGCATTCTTAATGCCTGTTTGTGGTTGAGAGACTGGATTTGCAGACATTTGCAACAGTCTCCAGATGAGTAACAGAACAATAAACAAGGCACCAACTTCTAGTGTTATTTGGAGCACCTGTAATGGATGGGGCAGCAGGGGGCTCAGCCTTCCTTTCTTCTTTTGCTTAAGCATTCCAGGGTTGATTAGTGTCCTTTCCTTTAATGAAATCATCTACCATTATTCTCTGGTTTGGAGCTAACAACAGCAATTACATTAGTGCCTTATAGCCTGAGTGTTGAACAATGATCACGAAAGGTATACAATGATGTATTATTCTGCTCCAGCTTGCAGAGACAACAGTGATCCACCTCCTTGCTGAGGATTTCCTAATGATTTCTACTCCAAATGCAACAGGAACATAGCAAGTTAATTTTCTTTTGCTAGTTTAAAATAATGTATTGCTAAACATTGGACTAAAAATGGGAGGACTAACCAGCTAACCAAGTTTTAATCAGTATCAACCAATGTGTATAATGATGGATCTAGAAGGTGCTGAAAAGGCAAGGGACACTCCAATTTCAGGCATGCTTGGGGGACGCAGACTATCTGGCCCCATTTCAATCCAGCTTTGGGATCAAGTTCAGCAACAAAACTGCCTCACTCACCCTGGTTGACCTTTGTTAGGAGAGTGACAGAGGAAGAACAACCTTTTCGTTTCTCCTTAACCTCTCAACGTTTGATACCTGTGATCACTGTGTCCTCCCAGGGTGTTTTTGAGGGTTGGGAGTTGGGTTTCACCATGGTTCCACTCCCACCTCCAAGGCCAATTTCAAGAGTAGCAATGGGAGACTACTGTTCAGCATCATGTGAGCTATCTTGTGGGGTTCCCTGGGGGTAATCTTGTCCTCTGTGCTTTTTAACGTTTAAATGAAGCATGTCACCAGGGATTTGGTGTGCGGTGTTATCATTATAGTGATGACACCCAACCCTCTCTCTCCATTCCATCTCAAGTCTGGGAAGTAGGGAGAAGTCCAGTTTTGGATGGCATTGCACACCTTTGGAAGAAACAGGTATGTAGCTTAGGAGCTACTCCTTGATCCATCTATATCAATTGAGCCCCAGGTGGCCTCTGTGACCAGCTTTGGTTAGTTCATCAATTATGCCCTTTGCTAGATAGGGATATCTTGAGCATAGCAATCCATGTTCTGATAATGTTCAGATTGGACTACATGAGAGCTACCTTTGAAGACAATCTGGAAGCTGCAACTAGAGCAGAATGAAGCCATGAGGCTGCTTGTGGGTACCTCTGCCAGACACATACTATGCACTCTTGGAAGTTCTCAAATTTGCTACTGAACCCTATTTAAGATGTTAACACTGGCATATGAAGTGCTCAGTGACTTGGGCCTCCAATGTTTGAAGAAGCAGCTCCTTCCACATTGACTTGTCTGGGAGTTGATCATTAGGAGAGCTCCTATTGTGTTGGACCCCCCCCCCCCCATTCTGCGGTTTGAGTGGTGCATGAGGTCTTCTCTGTGGTTATGGAGGTGCATCTAGCACAATCGATGTATGTTTTTCAATGATTGCTCAAGATGTGCCTCTTTGCTTGTTCCTGCACTGCATTTCTGCTATTTTGTCATTGTGACTTTATTTTATGATTTTAATGTCGTTTGAATTGTGATAGTTTTGTAACCCACCCTGCAACCATGTGGATACTATAAAAGTTGAGCTCTTCTCTTATGGAGTCTTCTGCACAAACCTTGCATGGTGCTGATTCAGGACCCTAAACCGTGCTTTATATAAATGACTTTTATTTTGTTCTGTGTATATTGCAATGTTTTTTGTTGCTATGGCCAACGGCTGAGGCAAATAAAGTTTCATTCATTCATTCAACCTTGCATGGTGCTGTCCAGTGTACCACTAAAGAATTGGCTCACCTGCCTCCATGCTGTTGAGGTCAATGCTCAAAACAGAACATCATTTGGGCTATATGTTAACAGCTTTGTAAAATATTCAACAGGTACTACTGAGCTGTATTCTACATAACCTCTCATCACCATTGGTATGTAGATATGCACAGAACACTAAACCCTTTTTGTGTAAACATTTCCAAGGAAATATCAGTCTTGGTATAATCTTCCATTTCATTTAGGCTCCAAGGAATAGTCAAAATGGAGAATATGGGTGCACAGCATTATTAATTTGTGCCTGAAACATTTATTTATAAAGCACATTTATACAGCATTTTTTTTGTGTTTTTTTCTTTTGCAAATACAAACTTTAATTTTGTACTCTACAAAAAGTCTTGCATATTCCTCTTTTTACAAAAAAAGAAACATTACAAAAATACAGACAATTTAATATGGTTTTTATACAATTGTCTTTAGTTGTTACTTTCATTAAAATATTGCTACCACAGAACTACAATATTTTAGTCGACTATAAAAAATTAAGTCAATGCTTTTTGTTTTAAGCAGCAACATGTAAATAACACAGGTCAAAACACAGTTTATGATCATAGTGGATATATCTAAAATTGTTTCAGAAATAATATTTTACATAGTTAATTTTTAATGTTTTATACATTATTTATATAATATTTATATATATTTATATATATTTATATTTATAAAAAAAATCATAGCTTGCTAGAATTGAAATGATAGGACGGAGTTTGCATGGCAAAGATGTGCAAAGGTCAGTCTGCCCTGGTTAGCATCAGCAGTTCAGTCCTTTTAAGGTTTTTAAGAACTGTCTTTTGGAATTGCAATTGAAAGCCTAGAAGCGGGTCTCTTCCGGTTTACTTTCTTCGCATGCCCTTGGTGTTGCTGAGAGCAGCATTTAGCCTAGTCTGTAATGAATAGTCGAAAATGATCCCTTTTCAAGCCATGGGAATTACAAAAGGGATTTGACTGAACATAAGGCTAAGACGGTCCCGCCCAGCAGTCCGCCCGATAGCTGGAGGAGTTGCCTTCTGAGTCTCAACCCCAGAGCCAATAGTGCTAACATAGATC
The DNA here is from genome assembly GCF_964252035.2 of Podarcis erhardii. NCBI lineage: Eukaryota > Metazoa > Chordata > Lepidosauria > Squamata > Lacertidae > Podarcis > Podarcis erhardii. Next base: position 59,435,488 of record NC_138510.1, read on the forward strand.
AACAAGGCTGACCACAAACAAGGTATCCGTATGTTCAGAAAATACTTCTGTTATTTGAGTCAATGGTAAAAGGGGATTTTTTTTTAATTAAAAAACTAGGCCACCAAGCATAATACTATGCAGGCTGGACAATTCATACAGTACTGTTGACATTAGATATTAGAGGCATGGGTCCCATATTTCTTGTGTTGTCCCTTATTTGCACCTCCAACCTGCTCTCCAAAGTATTAGTGATGAGAATAATCGTGAACATGGAGAATGTCATACAGAAAGTGAGGGATAAAAATGGTAAAGGTACCCCTGCCCATACGGGCCAGTCTTGCCAGACTCTAGGGTTGTGCGCTCATCTCACTCTATAGGCCGGGAGCCAGCGCTGTCCGCAGACACTTCCGGGTCACGTAGCCAGCGTGACAAGCTGCATCTGGCGAGCCAGCGCAGCACACGGAACGCCATTTACCTTCCCGCTAGGAAGGGATACAACCAGGGATACTGGTGAAGCAGGCTGGGTTGCATTTAGAAAGTGGATTCTACACCTAACTGGAAATAGAAAAATACTGTCTTGCAGAATTGTGTAGTGGAAATAGGCACTTTTCTAACATTTTACTGGGTATACATCTCCAAAACCAAAAGTAAGTTCCGAATTGGAATGGAGATAAAGAAAACCAATAAAATAAGAGGTTACACTTAGAAAGTGATCACAAATCATGAATCAGTGCTTATTTTTCATAGATAGTGCTATAATCTAGTTGGCAAGGATTTTTCTCTCCCCTCTCTCACTTAATAGGAATTGAAAACTGTCATGGCAAATAAAAGAAGCAGAAGCAGAGATGGCCAGTTTCCTAGAAATCATTTAGTGTTCATTAAGCTATGAACAATTCAGCATTCACTACAACATGAACACTCAGCCAATTGCACATTTAGGATTCCTGCATCGTGTTTTGATTTATTTCGTAATTGTTGCCTTTGACTTACTTGAACAACACCCATTTTATGCAAATGTTGTGAGTGTAAAAAAGGCCACAGAGTCAGACCTCATTGGTCAGGCAAGAGTCTCTCCCTACATTCTACTGTCTGATGAGATTGAGAGCAGCAGGTAGTTGCTGTCAGCAGTCATTTTGCAAAAACAAAACAAAAACAAAAAAAATATATTTGTCAAATGTCTACACCATGTTGTGATGATTGTTCCGATCAAGGATATCCACAGGTGAAAGTAACTCCTTCCGGATTGGAGGTGGGGGCAGAGAAATCTTTGTTTTCTCCTTGAAGAGGTCTGAGACATAGAACACCTGTAAATAAAATGAATATATGCATTCAATATAAATATTCAGATTTTTATACCTGTTCTGGTTTATGTAAAGGAAATCTAACTCCTCCATTAATAAGCATAACAGTTCTGAAGTTAACACTATCCTGCTATAATGAGAACCAGACTGAAGGTCTTCTAGACTGGTCCATAAAAAAGCAAACAATTATTTCACAGGAGTCAAGCACTGCTAGATACCTAGCAGGGACAAAGGCCCAAGGCACAACTTTGCATAAATGTCTAGTGCCCCTGAGCGGGGATCTCACTGGTATGGAAAATGCCTTTCTCTGCCTTTCCTTTTCCACTGGATCTCACCCAGCACCCATTGGTTTCTTTCACTATTTTAATTCAAATACATTCACTGTGTGTTTGGAAGGGAGATGTACTGAGGGGATGGGGATTTTTTTTAATACAGAAGTCTTTAAAAATGTTATTTACAGTTAAAAAACAACAACCCGGCACACAATCAAGAAGCTGTCAACATCCATACCAAGAGTTCACACGGCTTCGCTTCCTCTGGTGATTTAAATGGACTAAAATTAAACTTCCCTTTGGAGTCAATTCTCCGTAATTCTTAGTCAGTCAGGGTAGCTTGATATTTCCTTGCCTTCCCACCCACCCGCATCCCCTTCCCTACTGCCCTTTCCTCACAGCTAGAAAATTAAAAGCTTAGTCAGGATGACTGTCCTGTCATTTTAAAGAAATAGTGTCAAGGAAGAGATATTCCCAACCACCTTTCCCTGAAATAATCAATGACGTATCCGCTCTTACGGATGTGAAAAGTCTCCCGCTTGACAATTCAGAGAGGCAGCCACACAATAGGAAAGCCCTGGGAGGAAACTTTGACATCCTCCTTCAGCCAAAATCATATCAGGTCCAGCATGACTGATGTACTTTCTCCCTTGCAAAATTTAACTCTGAAGCCAGAAAGGAAAAGGGTCAGACAGAATGCAGGCTCTGCTGACAGGAGAATAAGGCTCATCTCTGCTATTCAATGCTAGAGGCTTGGTACAAACAAATCCCAGCTATTAAACACATATAATATTTATATACAACAACAATCACACAAGCTGCTACAGACTTGTTCACTGGCTGAATGACAATTGGTTTACTACTAATTTTCAAATTTCTTGAGCATTGTGGTGACTGGGCCCGGTGTCAAGAAGTGACAGCCAGTCAGTGGATACAGTGAGACGTGGGCTCACTCATCCCTACCCCCAAAATATCCTGTTTTCTGCAGGCTACTGCCAGTGTAAATCCATTGGTAATACTTTGAGTGAGTGGAACATACCAGACAAATGATGCCAGTGTCATTTGGTAGGCAGACTGGAGCTTCGGACTGCCATCTAAATACTGTATATGTTGACGGGAGTCAATGGAAAGCCCAAGGCAATTCATTCCCACCTTACCTGCAGTTACACAGGGGGTGCAGAATGGGATTCCAATTAACCCAAGAGCTACTCACGACTCAAAGAAGAGCAGCACACCTCCCCAGAACATAGACTGCACATTTTAAAAAGCAGAACATGTGGCTACATCACTCTAGACCCATAGCTGACTTTACAGGTAGGAAGTTTGTGATGGAATAGTTTGTGCAAAATGTTCCCTTGGTGCAAGGTGCTCCATTAACAACTACCTCTCCATCCTGCCTACCAGGAATCCCCCCAAAACAAGGTACAGACAGGATAATGGGGTTAAAGAAAGCAGCTGATCCATGAAATATGCCCATCTATTGACAAATGTAATTCCAGGAAAATCCATCACTCTGCTCTGCAGTTGAAGTAACCAATGTGTGAGAGGCTCTTATTCCACTGGCAAATGTGTCCAGCAAGAACATTATTGTTCATATGTTATGACCAAAAGCATTGCTTTTATACTGCTTTGAAGCTCTAGCAGGGTTAGAGAAGTTGTGCTCCTAATTCAACTTCCCAAGACTTCCATTAGTTAGGCTACTAGGCTTTTCAGAGTGAGAAATCACAAAGCATTTGATTGTTTAAAGAGACTGCTTGTTTTACTGGATGCAGATGTTTGCATTCAGGCTTCCAATTGTCTTGCTATGTTCCCAGATCAGTTAGTTTGACATCTAAATATTAGCATTGAAGCAAACAGTTATTTCTCTGAGGAAACAGAACTCCACTCAGGAAAAAAATAGATGGTTGGCTGCAACCAAAGAAAAATAAATAGTAGTACCAACCTCTTTCCCTGGCTTATTTAAATTTTATGTTCTCTTCGAAGGCAACACTAGGGTTCCTGAACCAAAACTACAGTTCCTTTTTCTGATTGCCAGCATATTAAGTCTCCTGTTTCAAATGAAGCTATATTAGAGATGGATAGGCATTCTAGACTTTCTTTTGGTTCTGGAGAAAAAGGTTTCTTACCCATTATAACACTAGCCCTTCATAATGAGAGGAAAAGGAGCTGTGAACTCCGGACAGCAAATGCTTCTCTGACTGTCCTACTCAAATCAATGAGATTTAAATTAGTCAAGACCACTTCTGACTACTTGCTTTTGTTGGACGGTGTGCAGTACTTGTGGTTCATGCTTGTATTCTATCACTACTTCAAGAAACTTGTGATGGAGAATTGTAAGCGTCCCTTTGATTTTTGGGGGGAATAGGCATACTTGGTGTTCTCTGTGTGTCTTCTAGATTTTGGAAGTATTTAAATCTTCATTTAATTTGAACACAACTGCTAAATGTCTGTACCCATTCATCCATTTCTGTAGTATGGCAGAAGCAAGAGTTGGAAGGCGATTTTGATGCCATGCCTCTCATGTACCCACTTCCTAAGACTGGATTCAATCATGACGATATCCACATTCTATACCGAGAGCTCCATGACAAATCAATTTGTGGCAGGAGTGAGTAGCGGTTGCACGGTGGAAGTGGCAGATGGAGGATTAGGTTCAATCTGGCCTGTATTTTCTAACTGGATAAGTTATGGATGGAGTGTCATCTTGGCTTTCTTAGCCTTTGCTCTGCAGTTCATGGCGTGTGTGGCTTTAAATCAGATATTTGGGTAGTGGCGTTAATTCCCATTTAAACTGTATTTCACTTTTAGCAAGGTTTGAGGTTATAAAAACACTTTGAGAAATCATGAAACATGATCTCCTAAGGTTAGAACAGTGTGTTAAACCTTCCTAATGCTTCAGCTGCTTAACACAAAAAGAGAGAGGGGTAAATGCACAGAGTGTTTTTGCTTGGATTTATGCCACTTCCTGTGGAAGGTGCTCTCCACCCATAAAGAAAACTAAACTGCAGACGACAGGGAATGTGCTATATGATGTTGTAAGCTGGTAGCTCACCATTTCAACTGATCGATGCCCTTCTTAAAATCATTATACTAGAAAAGGCTTCACTTGGACCCAGAACATTTTAAGCAAACAGCTTAACATGAGATTAGGTGAATAGGAGAAGGAAATGGCCCCTAAGATTTGCATCTTCCCACAATTTGCCACAACACAATTATAGCCACCACAAAAGCAGTTCATAAAAGACATTTTGATTTCAGCCATTCTGATTGCATCTGAATTCCAAACAAAACAAGATCTTGTATGGTCTTGGATGAAACAAGTACTGCAACCGCCTTAGAGGCTAGCCTCAGCTACCGGCACCTATTGCCAATAATCAGAAGAACTAAACTGCAAGAACTCCAGGTCAAAGGACAGGGCATAAATTTTAAATAAATTCAGAAAAGTATATAAAGCACAGTGAAAAAGGTGAGGCTAAGGCTTTTCTAAATCTAAGTCTCATAAGCAACACTCAACTTGCTTATGAACATTTAGGCCATTCCTTAGGAGCTGGAAATTATGGGACGAAGTAGGGGAGCAGTAGTCACCCCTCTCTTCATTTCCTTTTCTACAGCCATGTCTTTTTTCCCCACCCCCCATGGCTGCACAAGGGCCAGACTAAAAGTGACCAATACCCTCTGCACATCCTGATGAAGGACTGAAGCATACAAAAGGGCAGCAGCCACGGAGGGAAGGGGTTAAAAAGGAAGTGATGTACATGTGTGTGGTGTTTCTCAGGCAGCTGCTTCCTCCGTGGCCTTTATCTCGTCACAGGAAAGTCAGCCTATAGCAGCCGAACTCTCACCCCTCCTCTGGCCCAGTAAAACATGCCATCTGTTTACAGGTCAGGAAAACGGGGTCAGATTTGTAACTTGTCATTGGACAGGAAATGGTGAAAAGTGTCCTGTTCAAGCATCGAGACCCTTATTGTCTGTCAGAAGCGTTTTTGCTGCAATGCATTGAGTTCATCTGCATCCTACTGTACCCTAGCATCGCATTCTTCTTCTTCTCTGTCCTCTTCCACCCTTTGGCAAAGTATTTAGAGCAACTAACAGGAGAGCTTAGTCAAAGCCTTCCATATAGCTATCTCTAATACCGGGCAATTCTAGACAAAGCCACATGACCCAAATTGAAGCCCCTGAGCTGAAAAGAAACTGTTTCGTTGTGTGAAAAAGTTGCCCAAAGTATTTTCTGAATATATCCAAGAGCTCCTTCCAGGGTGATCTTTTGTTTGTTTAACCAGCGACAGAAATAAATAAGAATAAAAATGCCACGGAAGCTTTGAAGAATCTTGTTGCGCTGTCTCTGCAACTTAGTGGAGACTATCACTTCTGCTACTAAGTAAAATGTAAGCAGGAGATGTTCACCCACTGAAATTACAATTGAGGTTCAATGTGTATGGGAGAGAAGCAGGACTGGTGAAGAAGCGCTTGCTGGAAAACAAACTGATGGCCTGGGGGCATGGACAGCGCTTATGCATTCTCTCTCCCCCTCCCAGATTCTCTGGCAGTTTTATTATTATTTTTCTTCCCAGCTAGATTGTGAAATTGCAAGTGAGGAGGGCAGGGCATTTGTAGGGGAGAACTGGTGGTTTTGGGAAGGAGTAAGCACCTGACTGGCAATTCTCCCATATAAGTGCAATTCCTGTTATTGCATAGTCAAATTGCATCTTATGTGGGAACTCAGTGCTTGGAAATCCCCAGGTTTATTTACTTCACAAAATGGCCCTGATTCATAGCACTGCATGGTGCTGATTGTGGAGCTGTGATCCTTTATCTCTATGCTGTGAAGCTCTGATAGCTTTCTCCTGAAGGTTGCGATGTCTCAAAAAGATCTGGGCATGTTTTCTGGAGCTAAAAAATTTCTGCTTAGCTTTTCAATCTGTAGTTGGGTACTGAGAGACTACATTCCTCACAGAATTCAAACAGTGGTTTGGTTAGCAATGGAATCAGTGGAAAAGAAAGAAAATACATATATATTCAGCTGCCTTTTGAGATGTTTCAAAACTCGGGATGGGTGGGGGACTGCTATAATGGTTTACACATTCACCTGTGTGAACCACCCTGCTAATGTGCCCAGTCTAGTATGCATTCAAGGAGGACTCTTTTCCGTGCACTAAACATCACCAATCTAATACTTAGAGGGAAATTGTTTCACATGAACTTCACATGTTACATGTGAAAGGTTACTGTTTGCTGTGCATTTATCTTTTAGGTTTCTAACACTGCATTGCACATTGGTTTTCCTTATTTAAGTCTCCACCCCTTTCTCCCTTCTTTGTTTAAGTCTATCCTTCCTTGGTTTTACCAACTCCTGCACAATGCCAGCAACACTCTCCCCAGTGAGGTCCACCTAGCTCTGATACTACATTTCTGGTGCCAGGGTAAAGCTTTTCTCTGCCCTTAGGATGGGCTTTAACACTCGAATGGTGCATCACTGTCTTATGGATAAGGTGCATGTGGTTGTTTAGTGAAACAATTCTATGGTATGACATGTCACTTACTATGCAGTAAGCCACCAGGGCCCCTTGTACGAAACCAGCCAAGACGTCTGTTGGATGATGTTTGTGGTCAGACACACGAGAAAGCCCTGTGTAAAAGGCCATCATAATCAGTGTGAACTGCAGCAGGGGACGCAGCAGACGGGCTCCTCTCCAAGTGAACCTGGCTTGCAGGTACAGCTACAAAGGGAAAAAAAAAAGGAAGGAGAAAGACATTAGGATGCTGTCCTCACAACAGTTGGCACCAGACTGCAGTGGAACAGAATTGGTGCCAGGTTTACAATATGGCAAACAGAAAACAAACCTATCTTCAGGGCAGAGCAAAATAGCAGCCGGGGGGAAAAGCGTTGTGTGGCAGGGAGTGCCTCTGCTGTCACAACCAACACTGCAAAACAGGTGTCAGCAGTAGGCAAAAGGTGGTAGAAGAATTTCAACCCCCACCTTGTCGACCAAATTTGGGTCCCAAGTTCAAACCTTCGGCTCAATCTTCGTAACTTCTTTTGTCTGTCATGCCATCCAACTTTAATGAGCGACCCACAGTCCTATGATTACAATTACTGGGGAATGGTGTGCTTTCTTTATCAAATTTTAACACACTATTTATAATTGTATGAACCTTTCTTATGTCTTTCCTTGATCATTTTTTCTACCTGATAAGAAAGGTTTATACAATTATAAATAGTGTGTTAAAAATTGATAAAGAAAGCACACCATTCTCAGATGGTGGCTTCCCCACTTCTGAACATTTTCCAGATCTGCAACCCCCTTTTTGAGATGAGGTAACTGGAACACTGCTGAATATTATTGCAAGTGCAGCTGCAGCATGGATCATAGCATTAAGATTCAGACCATCTTATGTTTTCTTCCTAATTTGCTTTTAAATCCTAGCAGTGTTTGTGACCACTTTGTGACTTGAACTTTTAAAATGCCTTGGACCTAAAATACAGTGTTTGAAATGATACTTTTGCTTCAGCCAGGGAAAACGAACAAACAAATCAACAGCCAACCAAGGACTTGACCTGAAATGAAGTAGCTGAAATGATGTCAAACGGGTATTGTCTCCTGCCTCACCCCTCCCCACTTATCCTGGTCTGGTTTCCTCTTGAAAGTTGTGGGCACAACCTATTCCTCGAGTTCCTGTGGGAACCTTGGGAAGCCAAAAAGAGAGAGGAAGAGGCAACAGGAAAGGCAGAAACCTTTGCCCACAAATCAAAGGAGCTGGAGGCTAACCCAATCTGAAATGCAGGGTGAGGGGAGTCTGAACATGGCCAAGTCCTCCCATTATGGCTGCCTTCCCATAACACAAGGCAGGGAGATGAACGTGACAAGGTCACAGCAATGCCTGCTTGTATAATTGATGCAGTAAAAGTTTACAGTTGGAGGAAAAGCGAGGCACTGTAGTCTGATCACTGCTTACAAATCAAGACATGAATTAGGGTGGGCTCATTCTTAAGCCAATAAACCATGGTTTCTCAGTCCAATATTTTTATGTCTGGACTGGGACATTTTTATGTAGTTGCTTTGTTGAACCTGCCATTGGTACAATGATACAAGCCAATCAGTATATTTTCAGAAGAAAACAGTGCATGCCAGTAGTCTGAGAGAAGAAAGGTCAGGTCTAAACTTAAGAGAGCTCCTGCAAGCAAGGCAGAATTTTACCAGATACAGCTGTCTCTACTATGGCATTTCAGTTCTGAAAGAGGCTGTACCTATTGGAATTCTCCCTTCTCACAGAATCATAGAATTGTTTTATCTAAGCCTGAATGTATAAGAGCCCATTCAGTCATTAAACAGTTTAGAATCATCCTTCAACATAATATCAATTATTTCTCATTCGACAAAACTTTAAATCACCATATTTGCTGAACAAAATTTATTTGCAGCATGTGGAAGGTTAACTAGCCCGATCTTGTGTTCTTTTTCACAAAACCCACCCTGTGCTGTCATCTTCTGCCCTCTTTACATCCGAAAGGTTTTCATTATAAAGTGAAACCAAGCTAAAGAAAACAAACACTTAATGTAAAAAAACAAAAAACAAAAACGAACAACCCAACTGAACTGAAGTTGTTTTTACAGCAGACAAAAAGCGAATTACAAGTGGTTTTTACTCAAGTCTCTATATACTGCTAACTCAGTCGTGGGAGGTTTACGGAGGCGCCAGTGTGGTGTTTATATAGTAACATGAAATGAACAACTGCCACTTGCAGACCAATAAGCTGCAGTGGGAAAAGTGGTGGCCAATAAGACAGAGGAGATAAGTATGACAAAACCAAAGAGGGAGGGAAGACAGCAATGACCTTGTGGCCATATGTAGCCAGGGTTGCTGGAAAACCTCTCACATATAAGAAATCTGGCAGTGGCAACATCACCACAGAACAGACCGCTCTCAGGGCAATGTGCAGCAGTTCTGCGGCCAGGGGACTTCCAGTGATGTTAGTGGGAATGTCTGTGGTTAGTCAGGGATCCCAAGCAAATAAAAATGAGGGGCTCATGTTCCCTTAACAAGTGAAGAGGAGAAAAATACTAATAGTTGCTTACATTTTTGTTACTTTTCAGAAGGTTTGGCTATAATAATAATAATAATAATAATAATAATAATAATAATAATAATATCACATGCAACATATGTTTGTTGTAAGAAGGGCTTTCATTCCATTTTCAGATAGTGGCTCAAAGCAGCTAAATCCACCATTTTCAACGTTTATATCATGCGTGAATGAATACATTTGTCATCAGTGCCATTTTTCTAGAAAGAGGTTCTGGAACTCACCATAAACGACTCCCTTGTTCTCTTATACAGTGGTGCCCCGCAAGACGAATGCCTCGCAAGACAAAAAACTCGCTAGACGAAAGGGTTTTCCATTTTTCGAGGTGCTTCGCAAGACGAATTTCCCTATGGGCTTGCTTCGCAAGACGAAAACGTCTTGCGAGTTTGCTTCCTTTTTCATAAAACTGTTAATACCCGGGGAATCCGCGCTCCGCAAGACAAAAAAATCGCAAGACGAAGTGACTCGCGAAACGAATTATTTTCGTCTTGCGAGGCACCACTGTAATGGCAATGGCGCCCTCCTGAGATGTGCCGGAACTGAGTTCCAGTGAGTTCCAACTGGGGGGAAAAGCTCTGCATGTCATGAAGTTTACACAAGTAAACTCATGCTACCAGTACCAGCTGTGTGAAGGCATCTTTGTTACTTCATAGTACTGCTCTGGGGAGATTTTGCGTTGTTTGAAAACACTTTGGAAAGATGGAGAGGCTACTGGACAATCTGTTTGGGGTGGGAGAAGATGTGGTCAACCACACACACTTCCCTCATAAGCGCTTGACAGGTAAGCTCTGTTTGACACAACTGTAACCGTGACCCATATTCAAACTCTAAAGTGTTAACTCTAAAGCTGTCAGGGTTGCCTAACCTACGTCAAATATTGCTGTGGGGATGAGTAAGAACACACTGTAGAGTACACTGCTGATTGAGAAATGCTTACATTAATGATTAACAGTTTCTGAAGTACTGTAGGAAATTTTCAAATGAATGAGTACCTGCATCTGGCCTCATTTGAGCAGATGGGTTAGAGTCACACAAAAGAGTGTAAAGGGGGGAAATCATTCCCTTTTGTTGAGTCTGGGGCTTTGAAATCTGTCACTGATATTTATCTAATGACTAACAGATTGGCCATGATCCCACTGAAATAGAGTCAGAAGTTTGCTATTTGGCGTTCTTGCAGACATGAACTCCACTGTTCATCTGGCTGTTAGAGTAAGTATAGCACAGCCCTGGGAACTAAAACAAGTAGCATTTAAGGTGGCCACCTCAGGAGTTTATTTCCTAACCCCGCATGGCACAACGACATAAATGTCAGTGAAGTTACATAAGACATTAATCCAGCAGCTGTTTTCAGATTTGGCTGGCACAATGCAACACCCTGTGGGCAACATTACCTGGCTTACTCTAACAACCTCTGGAGTCGGGACACATTTATTTAGAAAGCTAAATACTAACTAAATCAGGCTTCCTCAACCTCGGCCCTCCAGACATTTTTGGCCTACAACTCCCATGATCCCTAGCTAGCAGGACCAGCGGTCAGGGATGATGGGAATTGTAGTCTCAAAACATCTGGACGGCCGAGGCTGAGGAAGCCTGACCTAGATGGTAGCTGGTGTTCTTCCACATAAAGAGGAGAGAGTAAATGTGTGGGTATTGTTGGACTGGCCTTAGTAGTGTCTGAACTGGGCAGAGAGAGCAGCAGCAGGAAACTAATGCAATTGCTTAATGGAATGTCATTAAGTCAAGAATGAGCTTTGGCCCAGCATATCTGAACACTGCTGTGAAGAAGCTTCGCTATGCCATTGTGGGTTTTCCTTTGGAATTCAGGATTCATCTGAATCCAATGCACACTCCTAGTACACAATGCAGATTCCTGTTGCAAATCAACTAAAACCATAACACACACCTTTTCTCACCTCCGGTGAACTAACCATACATTGAGCAACAAGAGACCAACCCACGGCTCTCCAAATAATATACGAGACTTAAAATAGATACGTAATCCATATGCTTCAAATGTTACAGTTTTAACTGGAACAAAACATTAGTCTATAATAGACTCGTTCAACAAACAAACCAACCTCCAAATGTATCAAGCAGTATGAAGAGCACAATGCTGAACTTGTAGGATCCAAAAAAAGGCAACCCTGACAAATTTAATGAAGATCCACTCCCTAGAGGACTGGAGTGCAAGAGAGAGAACCCTACAGGCAAAACTGGATCAACCGTGACAGCTTCTTCTACCTGAAGTCAAATGAGAGTAGAGGAAAATTAGCACCTTGTGGGAGAGTTTGACATTAGTCAGCACTTCAAGGTGGTTTTCATTTTGTTTTTTGTACGAAAGCAGCAGAGCAGGTTTTTATGATATGGTGTGCCAGGCCCACAAAGCCTGTAAAATGGCTTCTCTGCAGGTTCAGAATCAGCAATTGCCTGGGTGGGGGCAGTAGCGTACAGCGGTAGGGGCAGAGAAAGAGTCCAATTTTCAGTAAGTTGAAACTCACACAGACAGCCTCCAGTTTTGCAGAAATTACATGCTTGTCTGTACATGCCATTTTCTTTAATGAATCCAAAACTAATAGTGACTCATCTAAGTCAAAGGTGACTTCTCTGAATGTTTGGGGAGCTCTCTGCCACATTCTAGCCTCCTACTTTCTGCAGCAACCATTTCCAAGAATCAAATTTGAACATTTATGAGCCAAACTAGCTGGGCACATTTCACGAACACCTTTCCCCCTATTGCCTTCGCCCCTCCTTTTATTTGACCGTTTATTTGGTGGAAGGAGAGTGAAAGGTGTTTAAATGATTGCAGAAACCCCCAAATGTACTCAGGACTACCATGCTCTCCCCTGACAAGTGCCCCTTCCCAGTACAGCCAAAAATAAAAAGAGCCTCTTCCAAGTACATTTTGGGCAGATGTGGTGCCCATCCTATCTCCTCAGGTCACAATACACTCAGAAAGAAAGGGGGGGGATAACTCTTCACAATCCCAATGGCCACTTGCTCTCGTATCAGCCATCCTCTAATAGAGCAGTGAAGCTGCCATTTAGCCAGTGAGAATTGGCTATGTGATGATATTACCAGTGAAGCAAATTCAGAGTGAGGACATTTTCTTAAAAAAAAAAATCTGTGTTAGATTTGTTTGTCCTGAGTGACATCACCAACTAGCTAATTCTCACTGAATACATCGGGGGAGGGGGGGAATGGTGCCAAATAAGCAATTGAGTAGCACTGTGAATATAAGCAAAGGAGCATAGCACAAAAGATGCTATGTCCCCTCACCTCAACACCCTCAGGTGCTAAATGTGTATAATGACAGCGCCAAGTGTAATATCTCTGAGGAGAGCATTCCACAATTGGGGAACGACCACCAAAAAGACTTGTTCTTGTCTAGCCACTCTTTGCAGCTCCCTTGGACTCAAGATGATGATGGCAGGGTCCAGATAGGTTCATGTGGGGAGATGTGGTCCAGAAGGTATTTGGGTCATGAGCTGCATAAGGCTTTATAGGTCTAAACCGGCAGTCTGAATTGAGTCCAGAAACGAATTGGCAGTGAATGAAGGCAGATTAGGATTGGTGTTATATGATCAAACATCCTACACCCAGTTAACAATTTGGCTGGTGGATTATACACTGGCTGCAGTTCTGAACTGTTTTCAAAGGCAGCCCCACGTATAAGGGCATTGCAGTAATCTAACCTAGAGCTTACCTGAGCACCTTGTAGGTTAGATTACTGTTGACCTGCAACTGCCATTATCTCGGACTACCAGCCATGTTGTTTGGGATTGCTGGAAGTTGTAGTCTAACAAGATTTGCAGGCTCCCCTGATGCAGAACATTCAGCTCAGTCCAATACAATAATATAATTCTACCATTTTGTGAATTCTCCATGAATTGCTTTGGTTACTATACCAAAGTGCCATATAATCACTATTTTGTTTTCACCTCAGTCCAAACAGTACAGCAGGTCTTCATACTGTTCCTCTAATTTTAAAATCAGTGAACATAAATGGCCTCTAAAGAGGTCCTGGAGAGTTTAGCGGGGTGTACACATACAGGGTGGGAAATGGTGGAGCCATTTCATGGCAAATGGAAGTGGTGATAGGTAAAACAAACCGTTTATTCTGAAGTCCTCGAGACCAGCTCCATTGCTATAACCAAAGGACACACACTCACTCACTACTGCTATGATTATTCTTATATTTTTTTAAGAAGGAGGAAGGGGGGGGACAAAAAAATGAGCTTTAGCCTTTTTCATGTTGCAAATCCACCCGCCTCCAGTTCACTGGCAATGTTATTTTACCATCGTTGAGAGGAAATGGTGTAAATGTTTACGGAATAACTTTGAAACATTTAAAGAAAAGTGAGAGAAAAATATGGGGAAATAAATTCATGCAGACTCCCAAACAGTCTGAAAGGCATGGTAATTAAATTATGGAGGCTGCTTCCATCATAAAGAGTAAAAGGGAAAGGGGAGGGGAAACAGCAGGGAGCTGTGTGTTAATTTATCTTTTGGGGCAGCAAAGAGAAGGAATTGTGTTGCAGAAAGCCTACACATATATATCTACTTATGTTTAATGTTTTTATAAATTCAGGTCTGGGTTCTCCTCCCCCACCTGCCCCCAAATTTCATATCTAAGGTTACAGGAGATTCAGGGCCCACAGATCTTTTGAAATAGTCTCAGAAGAAGAAAAAGCTTTCCCTTAATTACATTTACCACAAATCACTCCCTAAATCTCTCTCCCTTTTCCTTCCAAAGAGCTTAGGGTAGTTCCACCCATAATTGACCTGTGCCGTGCTCTTTTCACAAGCTCTATCAAGCATGCTTCCAGCAGCTACAGTCAGGAAATACTCTGGCATAACAAGCTGAGGAAAGGAAGGGCAGAGCCATTTTTCATTGACAAAGAAAAACAAGACCAGCCCCATAGTTTTGGATGAAACTATGTGGGCTAGTAAGTCCACCTGCCCTGCTTCCTGAAGAGCTACTCAGAAAGCAGATTACTTTTTTTAAAAAAAAACTAATGAAACAGATAATTATGATTTTGAATCAATGTAGGTAAATGACAAATAAAGCAGCCTAACATTATCTCAATTATGTTGCTTGGCAAAATGAAATACACGAAGGCTTACATTCCTTGAGCTTTGCTTGCTCTTGCTTTTTCTAGTGAAACTGAGATCAAAACAAGTAATGCAGATGTGGTTCTTTTTTGGCAGGATAAACATTGCAAAGGAACAAGAAACTGCTGGTCTATCTAGCTCATTATTGGTTACACTGCCTCGGAGTCTTTTCCAACTGTACCTAGAGAGGCTGGGGAATTCAATTTGGTCCCCTCTGCTTGCAAGGCAGATGCTCTGCCTACCTTTCAGCTATGGCTGTTCACGCCAACTTCTTAAAACCTCAGCATCCAAATGCCTCTGTAGCATACCTGTTTTATAGGTCATAATCCCATTCCATAGGTCATAATTCCCAACTTGAAGATGAGGAACAAATCAGGCTGATGTCTGATGTTACTCTCTGATGCACATTCAATACACATTGCTACCTTCATAAATAGGGCTGTCTTACCCATAGGTGCTCGGGGTGTGGGGCACCTAGGCACTGGGCTCTCAGGGGTGCCAGTATGGCACCCCAGAGTTGAGTACGGGGAAGAGCCCGCCCATCGGTCAGAGTACCACGGTGGGCTCTTCTGCTGCAGGCGGCTCTGCGCCGCGAGTTAGGGGGCGACCGAGCCAGCGAGATGCTGAGGCGGCCGGCCAGCTCCGCCCTCCTGCGCACCTGGGACTGGGCAACCTGGGGGGTGGGGCGCCGGGCGGATCCTTACAGCCCGGCACCACATATGCTTAAGACAGCCCTGTTCATAAACCATGGTTTATGCTAATGTTGGGCAGTAGTATTCGGCCCAGCAATTTTCACATTTTGGGAAAAGGGGTTTAAAGAGAAAAAAGAAAAGAAAAAGAAATTTTTAAAACCTCCCAGTCACCTTTCATTAAGGTAAGCCACATGGCCAGGTGTACAAAAAAGCTCTTAGAATTGCCCCCATATATATATAATGATTCAAATTTGATTTCTTTGGTCCGGGGTGGGGGCTGTCACCTGAACACTACCACCCAATGTAATATCAAAAAACAAAGCTGGGCTGAAAACTTTGGCCCAGCATAAACATTTACTCATTTCTCATACTGCCTTAAGAAACACTGATAAAACATGATTCCTTAAAGATACATGACCTCCTACTTACCACCAAATAAAGCATGGTATAGAGGGAGAAGGAAGCATGTCCAGAAAAGAATGATTTCCTGCAAAACAAAAGAAGCAAAGTAGCAAACCTGTTTTGTTACTGGAGCAAATGGCCAAATGCTTTGGTTTTCTGAACAACACCTTTGCACAGTCATCAATAAAATCAAGTATAACTCTCAACCCCTAAAATACCAAAACAGGAACAGCAGTTTAAAATTACTTAAGGATATGAAATTAAACAGTCCACACTGCCTGTCTATATTTACTTATTTATATGTCTCTAAGATGTCTCCTCCTCCCTACACATAGATACTCATAGAGATGGCAATTTGAAATAAAATTCTGGCATGTAGCCATGTGGCCCAGGGCACTTACGTAGCAGGTTTTACCATCTCCTAGTGCATAATCAGTTGGTCTCGCCTATCTTCTTGAGGCAGTTTGGAACAGCAAGTTTTTAAAAAAAAGTTATAATTTAATCTGTCTTTCTTGATATTTCTTGATATGAAAAGCTTTCTGAAATTCCTTTACTTTTTTTTGTTATTAGTGACAAAACTATGGGTGCTTATCTTTATAAGTGGACTCAGATATTTGCAAGCTTAAGTAGCCAAATCTATTTGCTACAAGGCTACATAGCTTATCTGAGTTAAGTTACACCTTCCTCAAAAAATGCTTCCTTTGTAAGGAGCAGTGATTTTTATAAAGTTAGGTGTATCAAATTCTTTTAGTTGCCCCCCCACCACCACCCAGCAGCTTTTTATAATCTTTCTCACCTTTCCATTCTTGAGTTCTTCCCTTGGACAATTATCCATTGTTTGTTTAATGAAATATACTTGCAAATCTATCATTGAAACAGGACTTACAGTGATATTATTACACCCAGTGCAAGGGAATAAAAATTGGACAAATGACTTGCAAACTCGCATGGAGGTATCAAGACTAAAGGAGAGCTATTACGTCTTTAAATTTACGGTTGAGAAAGTCAACCCGCTTGCTCATTCATTCAGGTTCCTCTGCCATTTTTCAAGGTGATTATGTAGGCAAACAAGGGTATCTTTTTTATTCAAGTCACAACACACTATTTCTGATGGAAAGAGAGAGAAAAAGTTCTCACCTGGCTTCCTGAACTTTGCTTTCGTCATCGTTAAAGCACTGGTAGTCTTGGATATAACCCTGAGAGCAGTTGATTAGTGTAAAATTCGGCCGGCAAACCGCAATAAAATTGGGCCTCAAACGTCCAACAGACACTTTGGCGATGTCTGTGAAAGACTGGCTGATGGCACATCCAAAGGCAAAGCAACCCACTTGCTTGTACAGAGCTGCCACATAGGGGTTCTGGATGAAGGATCGGGATGTTTCCTTTAAACAATGGATCCGATAAAACTCTCCTATTATGATCTGTAAGGGAAAGATACGTATATGTTTAAGTAAGATAAGAAATTATGCATCCTTCATGAGCAGGCCACATGTCAATACAATTTTATTGGAAAAAAGCGTACAGGTGTAGCTTTTTTAGATATCCCATTTCTCCCCTCAGAAACAATCCCACTTCACTGTATGATTAATCTGGGGGAGACAGAGCATCATGGTACCTCTCTGTCTCCACCCACTGTTGAAATGGGCGAAACATATACACTTGCGTTCCATTCCGTCAGTTTGCTGAAGTTCATGGGCTTGCTTTGTTATGCTGGGCCAAGTTTCTGTGATTCCCTCCTCCCCCCCCCCAGTAATTATTTAGGGTCTTTATTTGAGAAAAACATTCAAATGGCACCTAGTAACTCCCCTGTGAATGCAGCCAAAATGACAAGGAAGGTACTTATTAGTATAGAGACAGACAACATTCCCCAAACAATTTACACGTCCCAAAGTTATTACTAGAGACTATCTTATAAGTACAACTTGGAATGCAATAATAAATCTGACGGCTTTGGGGGAATCTCTTACAATTGCAAAGGCTGCAAAACGAGAGCAATCATAGTAACTGTTATTCCATGCCTTAGCTTACAGGCAATGATGACAAGCCCAGTGATATCATTAGAAAGAACTTGTCTAGCTGCTTTCATTGGACGATCCTATCTACTTCTAAACACCAAAAGAACAGAATCAAATCTAAGTGATGTGGGTGCTTTTGGCATCTTTATATATATGAGTCATTGGGCAATTGCACCTCAGACAAAGCTGGAAATAAGCTGCAGGTGGAGCCAAAAATAGCAGGTAATTCCACAAGCACAACAGTTCCTAAGCTGAGCTTTTCCAAGTCTGTCACCTGAACGGAGAGCTCTAAAAATTCTGCTCTAGTAATTGCAGCAAAACCTTAAGCGATGCAAGACACCTGGGCCAATTCACATGTTTTTGAAAAGGAAGTCACTACAAAGGCACTTTCCCCTCTCTCTGTTTAAACAGAGCTAGTTCACATGTCACATTAAACCATAGTTAAAATAAACTATGGTTTAATGCAAATGAGCATACAGTGCTAAGGTGCGCTGCTGAAATCACAGACACTTTGCTTCTTCTCCATAGCTGGGAAGCAAGCTATGGTCTAGCTTGTGTCATCTGATCCCAGGCTCGTAGTTTCTCTCCAGATAAACCACAAGCGGAGACCAAGGTTTTCCTCTTTGACTGACATTCATGGCTTCTTTGGGATAAACACATCATGAGGAGTTGGGAGAGCCAGTCCTGGTGCCATCACGTGACAGCAACAGGCCCAATTTGTTGTATTAGCCTGAGAGCTGGCACAGGAAGAAAACATTTTTTTTGAGGTGGGGTGGTGGTTCTTTGCTCCTGGTCAGCACAAGTAATAGGGCTGTGGTGCAGTGGTGACCATGATGCTCCATTAAACCCTGTCACTGGTGACCATGGGTTTAGATTTCCCTCTTAGCCAAGTATGATCTTTGAAACATTAGTCTCAGCTATACTGGCAAAGAAAAAGTGCTTTATATGTGTTGTATATGCATTATAACATGGTGACACCAGACAGTGCTGTGGAATTCCGTTTTCACCAACCCGATTTCTCATACAAAGTTTACGGCGTGTTTAACTGAAACACTTCTTTGATGTGTCTATGTCTGGCCACTGTCCAATAATATTTTGTTAATTTATATCACACTTTTGAGAGCCAAGTTTCTCATTTAACCTCTGGACAGATGGAAGATTAGGCTCCTTCTCAACTCTTAGGTGAGGTAGGTCGGAATTGCATATACATTCCTGGGGGAGCATAAGTTGCTCTCCAATACATCAGGGTTCCTCAACTTGTTAAGCATGGGATTCTGGTAGATGAAGCAAACTGTTTTGTGGATCTCACAGATAGCAAGCTTATTTCTGTTGTGACTCCACTGGGATCATTCAAAGGGGGGAAAGGAGGGTCACAAGCGCATGACTGCTACAGGACCAGTTATGCCAGGTTGTGTGCAGGGCACTAGTCAGTGAGCAAGGAAGAAACTGGGTTGCTTTACCTTTTCCTAGGTTGCTGAGGGTGGGAATAAGTACACATTTTCTGCTTCAGCTATTACATTTTAGATGTCATCCTAAATTGTCTAAATGTACACCTTTGCATGTGATCAACATAGATACATTTGGCCAGATTCCAGGATTAGCTGTAGCTCCTGCTTGACTGCATGCTCCCATAAAGTGCAAAATGGTTCTCCTTGTAATTTCTTAAAATTGTGGGAAACACAGTTCATACCTGCACACACTTTTCTGTTGCTCTTCCTACAATGTAGCATGTTTCTGGGAGCATGACCCAAGAACCCTTGAACCATACACGGTAAGTATTTCCTGTGCCACATCTAGAGGGAATGTTCTAGACTTGACACTAATGCTATCAATCATCATTATGAACTTGGTTTCCTGGCTTCTTATAATCGCAAGCTTTTAAAGGCAGTTTAATGAAAATCAGGCTGTGAAATCAATTCCAAATGTCACACCTCCAGGAAAGAGGCAAAAAGCTTAAATTGTTCTTTGTCACGTTACCCAAGTAGATTTTTTGAGCTCTGGTTTTACATTTTTAGGATTTTATTAATTACTTCACTGTTTTTATACCTCTGTAATAAAATAGGTTCCTTTCCTCCCTCTCCCTCTACATGTTTTTTTTATTCTGGCCAATAGAAGAATATACACATTCAATGGCCAGAAAAATGCCTTCATGCAAATCAATCTCTGAAACAGCCAGTAATATTACTTGCAACATGGAAACATTGCCAATTACACACACACACACAAACACACAAATTCATTCTAATTTACTTTTCTCCCCTTCACCATAAAGTCTTTGTGTACCAGCTATCACTAAAATGAATCTACAAAGCTATTTAGCTTAATATACTAATTAAGCAAAACAAGGAAATAACTATTAAGAGCAACAAAGCCTGCTTCACTAGATACGGAAACACATTTTTTTTATATTGTAATGCTTCTGGGGGATGGTGTATTGTTGTTTTTTTCAATATTGTTGCCCAGCCACAAATGGCATGCAGGCAACATGCTAATATAAGGATGCTTAGAAGGTTCAGAAAGGATTGCTTTTCACATGTCACACCACCAAACAGCTTCCTTGCAGGTTTATCCACAAAAGAGAGAAGGAAATGGCTAGCTCTCTTATAGATGTTTCATAGAAGGAGGGTGTCTGTTTTCCTGATTATAAGATTTACAAGAATAAGAGTTATTAATAATGTGCCACAAGCTGTAAGTGTAGTATTCTTAGTATTCTGCTTAGAACCCTATGGGGGTGAGGCAAAGGAAGACCCTAGAAGGTAGCAAGCAATCCGGTTTACAGGACAAAAAAGAATGCAAAGTTTAAAGGCTACAGACGTAAGAGGTACTGAGAAGACTAACTACAGGAAACTGGGTTTCCTGGTTTGGAAAGGTTTGTATTGTAAGGTGTAAAACCTGAAACTGAAGGAACATTCAGAAATGGAGGTAGAATGAGACAGTTGGGTGGGGATGGGAAAGAGGAGAAAGGGACATGGATTCATTGAAATTACAAGCATTCATAGCAACTTCATGGAAGAGTGTCTAGAAAAAGTGTGGGCTTGCTAGTTTAGTTTCTTTTGTTTAGTCATCAGAAAAACAGCACATACTGAAGAGCTGCGTTGTCACATTCCCCTCCCCCCCACCGGAAATTAATATTGTGGTCCCTGGGGCTTCACCCAGGCTGTCTAGGTTTAGGAGCTAACCTGTTCCAGAATCACATGCAAGCCCTGGAGAACACAAGTGCTGCACAGCTGATGGCTTATCTCGACTGTTGGACCATCTTCAAATGCAGGCGATTGGCCAGAGTCTACGTTTGCATGTGGGGCGAATAAAAGCATCTGAATCTCAGCATCTCCTCCTTTGGCAGAATGCAATTAATTTGCCAGATGGCCTCTAATGGTTATTTACAGCCAGGGCCTCTCTCCGACAACCGTAGCATCAGTTTCTTTTCCCTATTGCTCATTTACTGGAGGATGAGTCTCTTACAAATCCCCTGTGGCTTTTGTGGACACTTGGGAATGCATTTCCACCACATATGCACAAGCAAAAGTGGCCTGTAGGCGCACTACATTCAAAAAGTACAAATATGTATAAGGGAGATGCACATGTGTTCAGCCGCTTCAGAGGAGATTCTATGCTTCCCAGCTGTCCTGGGATGGGGATGCAAATGATCAATGTAAAAACAAAAAACAACAACTGGAAATCTGCATTTTACAGTGGTTGAGCCTTTTGCTCCATACGAACGTGGGTCAGCATAACAAACTGAATTAAGGAAAGAGCGTAACAATAAGTGCTCCACCATTTTATTCTTAACACATGGAGCCTCTTAAACCTTAGATGCCTGTCCTGAGATAGACATGGGAATATTTTGACCAGGGCCAACAAAGTCTAGGGATTAATATTTTCTCTCACTGCTGGTGGTCCTGGTAATTGCACAGATGTAGCAGACTGTAAATTGGAGACTTCAGCCCCCCACCAGCACAACAGTGTGTAGCCATGACCCGTCCTGCTTTAGCTGAAATCAGGGCCGGACCTTTAATGAGAAGCTGAAGTAGGATAAACTTGTTCTTTTGGCAACGCTGTCCCTGATTAAAAAAGGGGGGGGGGAGAAAGCTCAAGCAACTAATTCAGCACAGATGTGCAAAAGCTGAAACTTCATCCTGAATAAACAAGTCTTAAAGATATTAAGCTCCTCTTCTGACTTGTGTCTCCAGCAAGTAGTATGCATGTGGTGTGAATTGCTGGAAACGCTTAAAGGGGAGCAAGGCTGGTAAGGGACAAAGTGCAAAATGGCCCAATATTTGGAAAGCATGGCTGCAAATCCGTTTTCATCAAATCCTTGAAAGGTCTCTGTGCAATTAGTTTCTATTATTCAGTCACCCTTGCAATCTCTCCTGACCACCGCCAACCGTGCTTCATTTTCAAGTTACTGTGAAACACTCCCCCCCAAACATCTAATAGGATGGGGAGATTTAAATAAATTAAACACACTTCTCTCTGTTTTGTTTGCACTGGTTTTGACTCTACTAAGTGCAGCTGTTTCTATTTTTGCTTTAAACAAAACTTTTAAGATGCTATGCAAGTGCATGCAAAGAGAGACACGAGGAAGTAGGCTAACTTTCACTTTAACTAGGTCACTGGTTCAAATTTACGGTGGACTGGTAGTGCCTTTTCCTCTGCTAAGGTGAAATTCACCTCTTTAGAGAACAGAAAAGGCTCTGTATAATTGAGGAGATACATGTTTACGTAGAAACAAGTCCTACTATGTATAACAGGATACATTCCCATGTAAGCATGCATAGGATTTGTGTTCTTAAGTAGCAGAAGGTCACATGTCTCCTTTGTACAAGATGAACTTTTCTTACAGGAGACGAAGTCGGGTAGAGATGCCAGTAGGGGACCAGGCATTGCTTATTTACTGAAATGTGCAGAGAGAAGGGCCATCAGTCACAAATGTGAGACTTTACTAGATGGCCAGTAAGTAGAAGTTTGCATAGAAGTTTGCAGCCATGACTTGTGGATAACATGAGGTCCTGAAAGGTCAAACCAAGCCATATTTTCTAAAGCAAAAGAAATACAATGTGGGGTAAGATTTGGGAATATTTAGGGGAGGTCTGGAAAGCACAATCCCCTAAGGCAATTAGTATCTCAAGGGTCTTGTGCATTCATATCCTCCCATGTACTGATGGAGACAAAGGTCACAGCCTCTGGTATTTACTTAACAAGAACTTTGTGGGCCTTGCAAGCCCCATAAAACATGACCTAGACCTTTTGCTCTAGATGAGGGAGTCTATTGATGACACTATATAAAATAAAGGGTTAGCAGTGTGAAAATGATTGTCTTGCTTATTGTCCCCCAATGCCCTTATTCCAGCTATGGAGTGTTTGGAAAGCAAATACATCAAATTTAAAGGGGATAATTAGTACTCAGTGAATTTAAGGTGAATTCCAGTGGTGCTACAATAATCCTGGCATCTAAGTCATGCCTTCTGGGTGGTGGTGGGAAATATATGTACCGTATGTGCAGAATGAGAGTTAAAATCTCACCAGTGGTCACCACTTGGTGGAAAACTGTTTTCCTAGATGGTATGGTATATATGGATTTAAGCAGCTTTATA
Organism: Podarcis erhardii; assembly: GCF_964252035.2. NCBI lineage: Eukaryota > Metazoa > Chordata > Lepidosauria > Squamata > Lacertidae > Podarcis > Podarcis erhardii. Next base: position 59,458,941 of record NC_138510.1, read on the forward strand.
AACTGAAAATTGTTGGTGTTATGGAATAGAACAGGAATGAGGATGTTGTGCCCCTCCAGATGTTGCTGGACTACAACTCCCATCATCCGTGACCAATCCTGATTAGTGCTGATGGAAGTAGGAGTCCAAAAACAGGTTGGGGGGGGACAGAAGTTCCCCACTTCTGATAGAGAGAAAGTGAACATTTATTTCACGCGTGGTGTTTTCTTGTTGTTTCTAGGTCTGCATGTATGCCTGCATGATGCAGCAGTTGGTGTATGGCAATTTTACATGTATATTTATTGATATAATACTAAAAATACAACAAATTTTCTCTATCTTCTCCCATCATAAATAAAAAATAAAAATTCTAAATTCATTTCTTTGCATGCTTGATAAGATTGGCAATCCTCCACAATAAAAGTGCTGTATTGTTTTGTATTTTCCATACCCAGTTGCTTTTGTTGGGAAAGCTGCAAATATGGCAGAGAATCAGCTATTTTACGTCAGAGTGGCTGGGGTTTTCTTTCTCTCTCCCCCCCAACCCAGTTTTTAATTAGCCTGCCATTTTGTGTTAGAAAGTTGACGGATTATATAGTCAGCTGATTATGTTTCCAGCCACATTTTCAGCACTAATAATACACACCACTGGCTTGCTCCTGATCAGAAGCAGATTCTGCAAGGAGCCCAAATGACGGTATGTTAGGCAATAACATGGAAATGAAAAGCTTTTTCACTTTCATTTATGGCCTTTCTATAATGGGAAAGTTCCCCTGCAGGATAAAATTCCTTCTTGTTTATAGGTTTATTCATTTTCTCTTTGAATGCAAAAATAACTGGTTATTGGGGCTATTTAGTTGATAGAGCACTTAGTAGGAACAGACTTTGTTGACAAATAATGGCAGGAGGAAGTTTTAATAGCCGTGAAGCAAAGTAACCTAGAATGGATGTGGGGGTTGGGGAGTCACATAAAGGTTGGGCAGACCTAACACAATGGTTGGCCAACCCAAGCACACAAAACTCTTGGACGCTACAAACAAGGGTTTTGCTATAGATTGCCCTCTGTCATTGTGTTTCATTTTGTTTTTATTTTATTTTACATCACTTGAAGCAGCAGGAACTTGGCTTGTAGACAGAGGGAGAAATGAGTGGGGCTAGGTTAAAAGTCACAATCAAAAGTATATGCGATCTACATGTTAAAATTATGTGACTGATGAAATTACTTTTCTTAACGCGCCGGGCCTTACGTATGGTGTTAGCCTGCTATACAACTTAGCATTTTGAAGAATGTCCTCAAAGTCCTGAAGGACAGAACCTACAACTGGCAGGAATAGGCCATGTTCAAACAAGAGAAGTTGTCAACTGAAATACTTGCTGGCATTTATTATTATTCCCACTCTTAATTTGGGATGCTCAAAAATGGTCTCCTCTCTAGATGCTAACAAATCTGAGAGCTGTTTAAAACAATTATTCTGCAAATAACAATAATTCTATAAGAATGTTATAATAATTTCCGGCATACAAAAGAAATTCCAATCGTGAGTGAGTGTGCAGGAGGAACATGTGCCAGCCTTCCCCTCCCCAACATCCTTGCATGTGCCAGTCCCCGCCCCCATTCTACCCCTGAGGTTCCTGCTTTCAGCAATAAGGTCTGAGTTGCGTCCAGGTCATCATGCAGGGCTCCCAGTCGCATTCAGCTGAACAAGCTTTCAGTCTCATTTTTTACCTCGCCCTCAACACAGAAAGGTCACCAATGCAGGTGTTGTGGGGCAGGAACACTCTTACATTTCCCGAGCCAACTGGAATTTAGACCTTCATGGAAACTATGTGTAAACTCTTGGTTTACTTAGAAGTACAACCCATCTTCCCTTTGCCTAATTTCAAATGTAGTACCAAACCATGGTTTAGTGCTAGGAAAATAAACCTCAGGTTCAGCTGCTCCCTCTCCTCCTCTTCCCTCGTTACTTCCTGTTTTCAACAAACCATAGTTTGCCGATACAACCACACCGTAGCTTCGACTTGCCATGCAAACCAGGGTTTATTCCTAGTTTGTAGAGAAAATAGAAATGAGAGTTTGTCAGGTTGGAGGTAACAACAAACCACAGTTTTCAGCCCAACACACAAACATCTAGATTTGTTTTCTTAGCACCAAATCATAGTTTGGCATCATATTTGAACTGAAGTACTCAGTTCATAAAGTGGTCATCAATGCAATCATATGAGCAACCTCCATTCGTAAGCCTGGGCTGAGAATATGCCTCCATTTACTGACAAAGAAATACCCAGCTGCCCCCTCTCCATGAAGCAGCATCTTTTTCAATAATGAGAAAATGTTAGCAGAGATCCAAAAGAAAAGAACATGCAAACAGAATTATCTATCTTAATGCAAAGGATACTGGGAACACAGACATTGGCTCTTCCCTTCGGCCTCCCAAGTTTCAAATTTCCTTTCAAAATCTGCCTCCTTAGTAGATATCAGAACCTAATACTGTCTGCAAAACATTTCCAGGCAGTCAGTGGCTGGCTGCAAAGCAGAACATACTTCACAACCCAACATGAAATACGGGATATGTAAATACCACAAAGCGTACCAGAATGCAGACAATGTACACCAAATCCTTCAAGACGATAAATTTTTGCCGAACAAGCACGTAGTTGCTGAGCTGGAAAATGTCTCCTACATTGGTTGTTCAATGAAATTTATAGGATTTTGCTTACTTGTATGGTTTTGGAAGGAACGTTTTGTCCCCAACTTGGAGTTTGTTTCTAGCGTACTTCTGGATTAGATAACTAATCATGCTCTTCATACAGTAGAGACTGCCTAACAACTGTTGTGTTCTCCAGATGTTGCACGCCACAACTCTGGCCGTCCCTGACCATTGGTCCCGCTGTCTGGTGCTGAAGGGAGCTGTATTTCACAACATCTGTGCTGAACAGCCCTCTTCAGATATTATGGCCCACACAGTTAATTTTAGGGACTGGGAGAGCAGGGTAAGGCCCCTGTGGCCTCATCCCTGCATTTCTAACTGCCTGGTGCAGCCTTGTTGCAATTCACACTGCCTGAACTATGGCACCTGGTGTATATGAATAGGCTCTTCACACAATTTACCGTCCTGATCATTCAGGCATTCTAAACTATGCACAGGGCCTACGCATGTAAGCAGGCTGCCTGCTTCAAACTTTCAGAGCAATGCATAGGCAGCAGCAAGGCCAAACCACCAGGGTCATGGCCAAGGCGGTAGTGGGAGCAAGCACTCATACCATGATAAGCATGTGATGGGTGCAGTGTTAGAAACTCAGATATATAAGCTAATCGCCAAATGGCACCTTAAGTCTGGGTTATGGTTGCCACAATGGTATGTTTAGGCACCACTCTCCCCCCCAGCAATGGTGTTTGTTACTATTATTGTGGTTCTTATTATTATCTCATTTCTACACCACTTTACATTTTAAAGAAGAAAATCTCCAAGCGGTTTACAACACATTGAAACATAAAAAACAGCAATCCAGTATAAAACAAATTCAAGCTTCCAGGAAAATATTTCATATCCTTCTTTAAGTGACATTTTGCTTTCCCTGTATTTATTTACATAATTTATAGAGCTGCCCCATAGCAGAAGAACTCTAGGAAGCCAATGTGGTGGGGTGGTTAGAGTGCTGGACTAGGTAAAGGTAAAGGTAAAGGTACCCCTGCCCGTATGGGCCAGTCTTGACAGACTCTAGGGTTGTGCGCTCATCTCACTCTAGAGGCCAGGAGCCAGCGCTGTCTGCAGACACTTCCGGGTCACGTGGCCAGCGTGACAAAGCGGCTCTGGCAAACCGGCACCAGAGCAGCACACGGAAACGCACGGAAACGCTGGACTAGGACCTGGGTTCAAATCCCCCACTCAGTCCTGAAGCTCACTGGGTGACCTTGGAGTCAGTCACAGCCTCTTAACCTACCTCGCGGGGTTGTTGTAGAGATTAACTGAGGAGGCGTTGTACCCTGTAGGATGGGATATAAATACAATAAATGAGCTCTTCTGCTTACCTGCTTAAGAAAGCTGGAGGGCCCAGCCAAATGAAGATGTCAGTTGCCAACCTGGCATTCAGAGATCTCCATGTGCTTGCAATTGGACTTGTGCCAGTCACAAAATGCACCTGGCACCTGGCTAATTTCTATCACTGGATAATATCATAGCTTCTTGAATCAACTGATATACAGATTAATTTGGTCTGCAGTGTGATTTGAGTGGTGGCTATATTGAAAGCTACTTTGTCAAAGCCAGTAATTCCACAAGCCACTTCCTTCAAAAGTTTATCCTTGTGAATGCTGTATTATCAGCCGTGCACATGACCCTGATGGAGTAACATGTAGTGGGTTTAGGGAACTATTCCATAATAAGTTGTTTGAAGATTTCAGTTTAAGAACTGCCACTTAAGGTATGATCTGGTTTGCGTTAATTCCACAAAGACATGCACGTTTTTCAGTAACAAAGTATTTAGAACCACTAATGTTTGATTAGTCGACATCCTAACTTTTATTTATGAACAATCAATAAAACAAAAACAGAACAGAAAAAAATGGGCATGTTGTTTGGTACTGGGTGTTTATTTTTATAGTACAGGGAGCTGAAATAAAACCACAGTCGTTTTGTCCTACTTACAGCAAGTATGGCAATAAGAATGCCTGCAGCACAAAGGACAGCATCGTTGATGGTCTCTCCACTTTTCAGAGGGTAGCGAATGCTTTCATCGTTACAGTAAAATCCCCGCTTATAGGGTGGGATTGTGCTTGTTTCGATTATCAGAAATGGCAGGCCAGCTAGAGGGAGAAAAGGAAGGGGAACAAAAGAAAAAGAGTGTGGTCAGAAACACAAGTAAGAATTAAACAAGGAGCTTAGCAGTCAAGATTATGGCACACTGGGAAATACTATTTATTGGGACTTGCACTGGGAAATCCCATACAGATACTAGGGGTGGGGGGTTTGCATAAACTTATTCAACACTGAACTATACTTTAGCCACCTCCCCTCCCCCAAAATAAAAAGACATGCATTTAAAATCAGTCAAATTCACAAGATTCTCTGATTCAACTTGTTTAAAATGTCACAACCCTAAATCTCCCAAAGCAGATAGAGGTCAGAGGCAAAGCACAATAATAGGAACACAGGATGAAACCAACTGCGCTCTTTGGTTCAATTACTTGTAACAAATTTCAAAGCCACATCATTATTTTTAAAAAAGCTAAATTTCAATCACTGAAAATATTTTCAACCTGGAAGAAAACCGAAGGTAATTAAGGATTTGATATTATTTCTAGCTGCCTAATATTATATATGTTTCCATATAGTTATTAATTGTGGTCTTGGTGTCCTCTTAACATTGTCCTCATCAGAATGCTGCCCCATATTTTTTTCCCATTTACTATTAATGTAGAAAAGTCTTTTTTAAAAAAAATATTGTTGAAACACTGAATGCAAATTAAATGGGGGGGGGACATAGGGGGTGGCATTTTGATTTCCTAAAGGTGTCATGAGAACACTACACAAAGCAGCACTGAGTCCACAATGAACTGGCATGTGGAACGACCCTATGCAAAAAGTCAAATTTTAAAATATAACTTTACGTTTTTGCTGAAACTTTTCCTTTTTGCTGAACTGCAGCATACATGGTTAGTGAGATCATCTTCTACTACTGGCACCTTCATAAAGGGAACTGATGCACTGCTGCCTTCACAAGCCTAGTCAAAAGCTTGACTCATTGTACACAGAAGTGTGTGTTTTGCAACACATTCATAAAATAGTGAATAAATGTGTCAAGAGGCATCAACAAACCTCCGATTTTGCAACTCAAAATTTAGCATATTTGTTCAGATCCAGGCCATCCTCATTCCACTACCTAAAACCTGTTGGAACAGAGTCAATTTGGATACAGAATCTGTTTTCTGAGCCAACAATATATGATATGAATAGCCTTTTTAGAAAAAAAGAAAAAAGAAAAGAACCAAAATAAAATCCTTTGCATCCCAATAAAAAATTGCTGCCAAAAAGCTAACACTGCATGATGAGATCTGGTTTCACATCCACTAGAAGCAGCAGTTTAATAGTCAAACTTTGGGGATTAACCATACCATGGTTACGTGACTTATTGTTATTGCTCCAGTTCCTCTTTTTAATTGTTTTCATATGACAAGTCTGTAAAACACATGTTCCCTCAAACAATAAAACATATCTGAGAGCTAAATCGGGCTTTTTTAAAAAAGAAAAAGAAAGAAATAGGGGACACGGGTTAAGGGGGAGGAAAGACAATAGTGTTCCTATAAATTATGTGAACTCTGGAATAATAAAGATTTGTTTCCCCCTTCATTCACCGAACAGCATGGGAGTAGTATTTCCACATTTCAATTATTTTCAGGACTGCCACCACCATAATATGAGCAAGACTTGACCAAGATTGTATATATTTTCTTTAAAAGCATACAGACATGGTTTTGAAAATGTGAGGGTTTTGTTTTTTTCTCCTGCAAACTTGTGGTTTAGTGGGATATTGCCAATTGAGTCTTGACATTTTTCCAGCACAACAGTAACCTCAGATTCCCTATTTTCATATGAGAAACATAAACATACCCTCAGGAGCCGAACGGATATTGCTCACAAAACCCGCGGCATGCCTAGACTCTGAGGACTGGGCTGGAGGCCATGCTTCACCAAGGTCACCGTCCAGGCCAGGGCACACATTGCCGTCAAAATGAGCACTGTGGTGTCAGAGCCCTTGCTAAGGTAGCCTTGTTTCCAAGGAAAATCTCTTGGAGCACAGATTGTTTTGAGGAATTGTGTCACCACCCACAACTTCTGGCACAAACCCCATCTTCTGGAAATGGTTGGCGCTGAGGTTCCAGCATGGGCTGGTGCCAATGGCCACCCTGAAAAGGGGTTTACAAAAGATACTACTAGAAATCTTAAAGGGGGTGGGAATGCCACAGATGAAAATCAAGGATGGAGGGGAGGGGAGGAAAGGAACAACAAAATGGAAATAGCTCTAGCTGCGTGACTGTTTACAGGAAAGGCTCCAGGCCTTAATTTCATTTACACCAAAATGGTAAATATGAAGTGTAAGATCAGTCTGTGGCCGTTCAACATCTCATACTATAACCCACCTCAATCAGTTTCCCAGGCCAGCAACAACCTACTATGGCCGTACAGTGAGACATCAGGTTCTAGTCAGGCAAAAATCATTCTCTCAGACTCACTGCCAACACTGCGGAAACCAAACTTCAACAAGACTTGACAGTGTTTCAGTATAAATGATGGTGTCAGTTTTTGACAGGAAAAAACAAAACAAAGTTCCAACCAAATTGGAAAAGATGGATTTCCCGGGCATTCTAGTTCCCCACTGGATTTGGTGGTTGAAATATCAGTCTCCGGGCTAAAGTTTAGTAATCTGAGTTTGGGGGAAATGTGACCCTGGATTTTTCAGCTGTAGCCATTTCAGAAGCTTATCTCTGAGACCTAATCTCTTTAGGCCGGTTCTGGGCATTATTCTCCACACATTTGTAATTGTTTGGTGAGATTCAAGTGTTGGGGTGCATAACCAGTGTGGGGTGCCTGCCTGCTTTATACCTGAAAGACCCCCTTGTGATTTATAGCCCTGCAGGATCCTCACAGACAAGCTCAGCTAACGTGGGTGGTGGGCATGGGATGAGCAGACATGCCACACCTCTCTTCTAACAACTGTGGAGAGCTGGAGAGCTTTTAGAATCCTATAATTCCTAGCCTTTCTCCTCCATGAAAGATACAGCTAAGAAGAGATGCTTGCTAAGTTTCCCAGTGTTTCCCTTTGCCTCTGTAATGGCACAAGGAACCTGGGATAACTCTGGACCTTTTACATGCAAAAGTCAAAACAGCAGCCCCATGAACCAGACCAGAGTCACCCTGTCCGGTATCTTGCTTGCCACAGTGGCCAACCAGACTAGTTCAGGACATCCTCTGGGTATTCAGTGGATAAATGCCTTGGGATAAAAAGCTCCTATATAGCCACAATTGATAAACCCATGATTTCATTCACTCTTGTAACTCCAATTCCAGTTTGGCCTTTTTCTGTGTTTCTAAAGTGTCCTTACTAAAGCATGCCGTTGGAGAGCCAGATTCAGCAGCTTGAATAAGGGTTGTAGGAAAGCTTTCCTGTTATAGTAAGGCAGTGTTAAAGGAAGTGGTACCTGCTCCAGAGAGCTGGACCATAAAGAAGGCAGATCGCCGAAGAATTGATGCTTTTGAATTATGGTGCTGGAGGAGACTCTTGAGAGTCCCATGGAGTGCAAGAAGATCAAATGTATCCATTCTTAAGGAAATCAGCCCTGAGTGCTCACTGGAAGGACAGATCGTGAAGCTGAGGCTCCAATACTTTGGCCACCTCATGAGAAGAGAAGACTCCCTGGAAAAGACCCTGGTGCTGGGAAAGATGGAGGGCACAAGGAGAAGGGGACGACAGAGGACGAGATGGTTGGACAGTGTTCTCGAAGCTACAAACATGAGTCTGACCAAACTACGGGAGGCAGTGGAAGACAGGAGTGCCTGGCGTGCTCTGGTCCATGGGGTCACGAAGAGTCGGACACGACTAAACAACAACAACAACACCTGCTCCATTGGGCTGTTTTAAACTATCTGACTCTTCTTTAGTACTTGAATGATGTATCCAGATTTGCTTTAATCTGTAACTTTAGAATTACATATGCAACAAAGAGCAGGTACGAAATGCTTTAAATAAGTAAACAAACAAACGATAGAAATGGCTTTTCGCTTCAGTGCCGTATTATATCGGAGTTGAGTGTTTTATTTCTCTTTATCTGGATGAAGGGCAGTCTGAAGCAGTCTTCACCAACCTGATGTCCTCCAGATGTGCTCCACACACTCTTGCCAGCTCTAGCAAGCACAGGTATGCTGTCCAAAATAGCTGCAGTCCAAAATATCTGGAGATCACCAGGTTGGTGAATGCTGGTTTAGAAGCATTTCCAATGAATCAATTAATAAGTAGCTGGACTACACAGGTTGTGGGCACTAAGGAGTTCAGCTAGGCCCTGTAGGAGCTGCTTTTGCTGCAGCATACACTGGAGGAGGAAGGGAAGGAAAAGGAAAAGGAAAAGGATACCGCTTTTCTTTGGAGGAAGTCAAAATGACTTTCTGACTCCTCGCGGCTGGTGTCCTATGCAAAGCTGCTTCAGTGGAGAGCTGACATTGCATTCTGCTTTACATTTTAATAAGGGCTACTGCAGCTGGGCTGGAACTTAGCAGGCTTTGAACGTTAAATGTAAAAGAAGCAACATTGTTTTATTAACATCTTCCTCAACAATCAATTAATTTTTCTTTACCTCCTAGGAAACCTAACAACCTCAGAGACACAGGAGGTGATTTAAAAGGCGGGGGGGCATTGACTGAGCAGCTTGCAATTGATTGAAAATCAAAAGCCTCTTGTGCTGAATTCAATGCTTTGAAACATTGAACCTTTGAAAACCTAAGAGTTGGGCAGATTTGGGGAGCGTGGAGGATATAAGACAGGATAAGCTTTCATTGGCCACCCATTGATAAAGTCATGTGGGATATGTTACTGTGGTGACCCAAACAGGCAGCTCTGATCTTCCCAGCTGAAGTTTCACCTTTGCACTAAATTAAACACAGTTGCCTCTCCCACTTTCAAGTTTCTTCTTTTTGTTTTGGAATGAAGCACTGAAGAACCAGCCTCTTCAGCCCCTTGTAGACATATTAAGACAGAAAGAAATGCAGCCAAGCAAAACCACCTCAGCTAATTTTCAGTAACTGCTACCACTCTGTTGTGTGGTCTCTAAGCTTTGTTAACTAAGGGATCAATCTTAATGCCATTTCTTTCTTTTTTTTAATAACATTTATTAAGAGTTTAAAGATTACAAAAAGAAAGAAAAAGAATTAAACAAATCAATATAATAAAATACAAAAACAGAAACAAAAACACTACATGAAACATTGAATTAACAAAACAAAACAAAAACAATTAAAAACACTTCCAATATTTTCAATCTTAACTTTCATTTACTTGTTTCATTGATTTCCTCACGCCTCCCTTTTTGTATTCCACTTCAATTAACTGTTTCAGCAATTCCTTTCCATCTTCATCTATTTTCTGTCCTGTAATTAATCTTAACATATTCTAACCTTGTTTTTTCCCTTTAATACATTAACAATCTATCTGTACCTAGTTCCTTATAACATTTCTGCCAAAGCCATATAACTTCATTCCACCATTTTTCTATAGCTCATTAATTTTACAATATTTCTGTAAATAATCTTTAAATTTTTTCCAATCTTCTTCCACCGACTCTTCTCCCTGGTCTCGGATTCTGCCAGTCATTTCCGCCAATTCCATACAGTCCATCAACTTCATCTGCCATTCTTCCTGGGTGGGTAAATCTTGTGTCTTCCAATACTTCGCGATGAGTATTCTTGCTGCTGTTGTTGCATACATAAAGAAAGTTCTGTCCTTCTTTGGCACCAATTGGCCGACCATGCCCAGGAGAAAGGCCTCTGGTTTCTTCAGAAAGGTATATTTAAATACCTTTTTCATTTCATTGTAAATCATCTCCCAGAATGTCTTAATCCTTGGGCATGTCCACCAAAGGTGAAAGAATGTACCTTCAGTCTCATTACATTTCCAACATTTATTTTTGGGCAAATGGTAAATTTTTGCAAGCTTGACTGGTGTCATGTACCACCTGTAAATCATTTTCATAATCTTAATGCCATTTCTGGGGAAAGCAGGGCTTGTATCCTAAACTGGCCCATTTGGTGGAGAGGGGTCTCATATTTACACACCCTCTGAGTGACCCCAGGGCAGAGTTGGGGTAGATGTGCCCAGCATATAAGTCATACATTGCCTTGTTTTACAAATGTAAGACAATGAGTTAAACAGAAGAAAGAATATTCCACTGAGGAAAAAATACTTTGGCATTATCTCTGTTTTTACCATGAGGCAACTGACTGTACAGTAGGGCAGATGTGAGTACAACTCATCATTTAAAACAAGCATTGAGTGCTCTGCAACCAGTATGCAAAGTTGGTGGTTAAAATCACACAGAGTTCTTGCTTGTGCAAACATACCCAAGATAATGCTGTCAATCTGGGTTGAGAAGCCAAGGGAACAGACCTCTGAAACCATTCTGCACTGTGCTCAACTCTGCATATAGACAAGATTGGAATCAAACAGAAATTCTTGGGAGGGGGGGCGTTGTGTGTACATGTTTAGTAAAGCAAGGAACAATTTTGTCACACCTTGGTATAAAATCATACAACTGTAAAGATGGAAGGGACCAAAATACTGTAAACCGTGAGGTCAAAAGCAAATGAAATTCAGAGAAGTACAGATGGAAATAAGTACCCTATTAACAGTGGCCACTAATAAAAGAACAGACAACTTGGCACTGGGAACTCTGTGTCTTATGGTGTCTATCTGTGAACAAAAGAACTTCAAAGAGAAGCTGGCAATGTAAAACCATTGAATTACAATGCATCAAGAGATTCAGTGCTATCCATTGTGGACTAAATTGACACAATGGATTTTTATCACGCTACATGTGGCTACTGGCTTACCAAAGCCAGTATATCTATGTGTTGTCAACTACTGTATTTTGTGAACCATCACTGTTAATAAAGGTGATTATCACCATGCACTCTTCCTGCAACTCAGCAGCACTTCATGCTAGATTCTAACCAGTGCTCAGTATGTACTGACCATTCACCCTAGAGTTGAACTAGAACTCAACAGAACTCGGTTCTGGCACCTGCCATTCTAAGAGAACGAAGGAGGCATTCATAGTGAGTTCCGGTACCTCTTTTTCTAGAAAAACAGCACTGTTCATAACCTTCTATGAAACAAACAAGTTCTGTGGAAAACTACACTGGCCTTTATGAATTCACATACATCAGCAACTGGTGTGTGTCATGAGAAAATAGCTACCAAACTTATTGCACTGAGTACAGCTAAGGCTGAAAAAGTCTTAGTTGGTTGACTGTCCGGGCTCCTAAAACCATCACAATAAACTTACCATTCGTACCTTCACAGTTTGATATTTTTGCAGATTTGGCTCTTAAAATATGATGCTGCAGCCTAGGAATTTAAAACGAGAGTCTCAGCTCTGATCAGGGGTATCTAGCAGAAATCTGAACCAATGGTCTTTTGTTACAAAAATATTATTTTGGTTGGCTTAAGCAACATTCCAGATTTTTTCACTCCAAGTACTCACTGCAGATGCTTGAGTGACGTATAATTTGCAGCAAGAATAAGGACCTTGGGAGTACCTGAGCCTTATTTGCTCTATGGTGTTAACGAAATCAACTTCTTCTTATGGTTTTCCTTTCTACTGTTTTTTTTGGGGGGCGGGGCTGTTCTGTTTGGGCAAGCAAAGTGGACTACTAAGTAAGTGAAATGTTCTCAAGACAGGACATTAAGTCCCTATTTATGCACTTTTTATTAACATGCATGCTACAGTTTCAATTCCTGACATTCTAAGAAAATTGTGGTGCTTATATATTGAGAGAGAGAGAGAGAGAGAGTCTTCATACACTAAAACAGATGGGGTATGAGAAACTGTGATGGGTCCAAGACAGCAATATGGCTGGGCATGTTAAATCCAGGCTCCTTTTTTAAAAAAAGAAGCATGAAGGATCCTACATTTATTTCCATTCTAAGGCAAGGGGATTTCTTTCTTGATTTTGTAATTATCCTACCAGTAAAGCCACAATTTTTCACTGTTCTCCATGTTAGCTATGAATAGTCTGAAACTTGTTCAGGTAAATTGGGGAAGCCAATGGGCAACTCCCATCAACCCAGCCAGCATGGCCAACCAGGAGAGATGATGGAAGTAGCAGTCCAACAAGATCTAAAGGGCACCATGCTGACTACCCCCAATGAAATGTTGTTTCCCCCACACCTATCCAGATTCCACTACCACCCAGGAGTCACTTGCTTTTTCATTAAAGGTAAAGGGACCCCGGACGACTCTGGGGTTGCGGCACTCATCTCGCTTTATTGGCTGAGGGAGTCGGCGTACAGCTTCCGGGTCATGTGGCCAGCATGACTAAGCCGCTTCTGGAGAACCAGAGCAGTGCACAGAAACTTATTTATCTACTTGCACTTTGATGTGCTTTCGAACTGCTAGGTTGGAAAGAGCTGGGACCGAGGAAAGGGAGCTCACCCCGTTGCGGGGATTTGAACCGCCAACCTTCTGATTGACAAGCCCTAGGCACTGTGGTTTAACCCACAGTGCCACCCGCTTCCAAACAAAGTCTTAACCCTAAGAATCCAAATAGAAACCCCAATCCAGCTCTCATGAAGAACAACTAGCAGCTGTGGTTAGTTGTGTGCACTGTACATCCCCATAGCAACAAAAGATGCATCTTGCCAACTCAAGGGGCTCAGATGAACATCCAAATGACACCTGAATCCATACCTAAAATGCACATGAGTTTTTCTTCTATGTACACATACATCTGCTTCTTGGATCAAGACAAAAGATGCTTAAAAGATCATTTCCTCTTAGACAGGCTATTTCATTTTGGGACTTAGGAACAGAAGCTGCACATTTATTTATTTATTTACAAAATGCTAACCCTAATCCTTTTCCCAACTCACAACAGTAACTTTTTATGCCTTGCAAACTCCTAGAGCTTCCAAAGACTTTCCCTAAGCTGCCCTCCCCACAAAGATACCAGAATATTGAAGAATGTTTCCTCATGGTTCACATCTTGAGAAGAGTGGAAGTAGCCTGAAAGCAATTAGGTGGAAAGCCAGTCTCTTGTCTGTTGGGTTTCCATGTCTGAGTCTCTACAGTAATGCCTCTTAAGGCAGGCTCATCCCATCCTGTTGTCGTACTTGTAACCCAGGGCAGGGAAACGTTTACAAGCCTTGAATTGTCACCAAATAAAGGCTTCGCGGAGTCTCCGGTAACTATTCCTTACTATTCCTTGTATGTGCTTTTCAGAGATGCAGTTCCAATCTGGACCCTATTAATAAATCCTCAATGGAGCAGGCAGTAGCAGAGCTACAGTTCATTTGTTCTCTTGGGGCACAATGTGTATAGTGTTCGTTCACAAATAAAAATGGAGAAGTCCCAGCTTCCCTTTTCAGAGCTCTTGTAACAATGCAGTGCCCTGCTGTCAGGCAATGTGTGAATAAATTGGAGAAAAAAGGTTAAAGAAACCTAAGGGAATAGCAGCCTCTTTTTCTCACTTTCATTCCTTCCACCCCCACCCCCCACTTTTGCACTTTATTGCGGTAGGTTTTTGACAAAGGCACCCCTGTTCTCTGCACTTTTTTCCTCCTTCAGGGCTTGGTGCCAAATAACGTTATTCCCCTTCACCATGGTACTGCCATGAGAGTAGGCTGGTATGTTTGCCTGAAAATCGCAGGTTTTTCATGGAAATGGTTTTCGCTCAACAACTCCCTTTGTCAAAATAGACATGAAAAGGGAGAAGCGCTCAGATGAAATCTAATCATCAGAACTGGGAACATGACACTGGGCAAATGCCACTGAGAGGAGCCCAAGTAGCGGCTTAAGTGGGTAGTGCACGATATAGCTCTCAGGGTTCATTAAAGTACGTGTGTGATCCCTTTCGCAGGCAGTAACATTCTGAAATTTCTCACGGCCTACCTTATAACACTGCCAACATTATAAACCTATCCGATATAGAGCAAGAACTGTAAATAACTTTACAACAAGAGCCCCAAGAGCTTAATCAAAGAACGTTTTCCGCATCACTGAATAAATTGGTTCAACTGATGCTGATCTGGAAGCTTCAGCAGTCCTCTCATCCAAGACACAGAGCATCCTAAGATATACATGTGCATGTGTGTGTGAGAGAGAAAGAGACCGACAGACAGACCAACAGATCGACAGACCAAGAGATGGATGGATGGATGACAGGTTACTGTCATCTATTTCTACTTCCCCATTCCCTAGCTAAGCTTAAAAGCTGTTTTGCAGAGGCGGATTTAGGGGAAGTTCCAGAGAGTCTCAGGAGCACCACAGGGGAGCCACAACTAAGTTATTGAATGGCAGGTGAGGGGGGCAGGGACAACGATGCTGAATTTTAGTGTCACACAGGGTGTTGCTGATATTTGAGACACCAAAGTCCGCCACTGTTACTTTACTTCAGAATATACACATGGATATTTAGTTCTCCGAGTGCAACCCAGGAAGGCATTAACTGTTGGGAAAACTAGTCCCTTTTTAAATCCTACCAAAGTGAGCTTTTTGTCACTCTTCAATATGCTTCCTCCCCCCCCCCTTTTTTTAAGCCTGTCAAACTTCACAAACTGAGCAGGGGTCTCTCTCTCTCTCTGGCAGAAGTTCCAGTTACAGATAGGTAGCCGTGTTGGTCTGCCATAGTCAAAACAAAATAAAAAAATTCCTTCCAGTAGCACCTTAAAGACCAACTAAGTTAGTTCTTGGTATGAGCTTTCGTGTGCATGCACACTTCTTCAGATACACTGAAACAGAAGTCACCAGACCCTTCTATATAGTGAGAAGGTGGGGAGGGGTATTACTCAGGAGGGTGGTGGGAATGGGTGATTGGCAGATAGCTGTGATGAGCCTGTTGACGACTCTTAACAACTGCAATAGGTCTTACAGGAAAAAGCAAGGGGTGAGAAGGTGAAAAATGGCTTTGTCATGTATAATGAGATAAGAATCCAATGTCTTTGTTCAGACCAGGTCTCTCCATGGTTTTAAGTTTGGTAATAAGTTGCAATTCAGCAGCTTCTCTTTCCAGTCTATTTCTGAAATTCCTTTGTAATAGAACAGCTACTTTGAGATCTTGTATAGAATGTCCTGGGAGATTGAAGTGTTCTCCTACTGGTTTCTCTGTCTTGTGATTCCTGATTTCAGATTTATGTCCGTTTATTCTTTGGCGTAAGGTTTGGCCTGTTTGTCCAATATAGAGAGCTGAAGGACACTGTTGGCATTTGATGGCATACACAATGTTAGACGATGAGCAATTAAATAGTCCCGAGATGGTATGTGTGATGTTGTTGGGGCCAGTAATGGTGTTGTCCGGGTGTATGTGGCAGCAAAGTTGGCATCTGGGTTTATTGCAGGCTCTGGTGCCAGTGTCCGTGTTAAGTCTGATTGTAGTATTATTGTGGGTTAGGAGTTGTTTAAGATTGGGAGGCTGTCTGTAGGCAATGAAAGGTCTTCCTCCCAGAGCTTGAGAAAGAGAACTGTCATTGTCCAGGAGAGGTTGTAGATCTCTGATGATGCGTTGTACTGTTTTAACTTGGGAGCTGTATGTGATGACTAGAGGTGTTCTGTTATTTTCTTTTTTGGGTCTGTCTTGGGTCTGGCAGAAGTTCATTAGCTGCCTATGTCTTTCCGCGGGTGGCTCGTAATTAAGCGTAGAATCTGCTGCCAGATTCTAATCTTCAAAGGGAACACCAATGAAAGCAGCTGCTCATAGATTCACAGGTA
The DNA here is from genome assembly GCF_964252035.2 of Podarcis erhardii. Taxonomy (NCBI): domain Eukaryota; kingdom Metazoa; phylum Chordata; class Lepidosauria; order Squamata; family Lacertidae; genus Podarcis; species Podarcis erhardii. The sequence continues at coordinate 59,475,388 of NC_138510.1, forward strand.
GATAAGTTTTGACATTTATGGAAGCAGCCTGCCCAACACCATATATATATATATATATCTCGGACACCCGAGCAAGCAAATTTTTTTGCTTCAGTGTGATATATCTTTGGATACGATCAATCTATGGTAAATCCCAATGAAATGACTAATCGGAAGGATGGCAATTGCTACATTTGTTCTCTACGGACTAAGAACATAAGAAAAGCCCTACTAGATCCGACTAAAGATCTGTCTAACCAAGCACCCTGGTTTCCAAATGGGTCTGGAGAAGCCACTAAACCAGACATGATGGCAAAGAAATGAGAAGATTCCTAGCTCAGGGGTAGACCATCTTATTAGCCTACAAAAGGTCCCAGAAGGTTCAGTCACTGGCATCTCCAGTTAGGACTGGCAGCAGATCCCTGCCTGAAACCCTGGAAATCTGCTGCCAGTGTACACAAGACTGAGCTGGATTATCCAGTGGTATAATGCAGTTTCTTACGTTGGTGTGCAATAGCCCTTCCTGGCTTTTATCCTCCAACAGCTGTATTAAATGGCACACTCCCTCTGAACATGACCAACAGCCATTGATAGGCCTATCTTCTCTGGTTTTGTGTAATCCATTTTTTAAGTTATCTAAGTTAGTGACCACTTCAATGAAATACCATATTGAAACCCTATGCTTCCAGGCTCAACCACATAGACTTCAAGAACACAGGAAGTTGTATTATTCTCTACTCGGCTTTGTTTTCTCACAAGTTCAAACAATATTTCCCCCCTTCCCAAACCAAAGTTGTGTGTTTGTTAATCCAATTGTTTCTTTAATTCATCCTCCATTTCTCAGTGTTAATTGCCACCTCCCCCACTGAGAAGGCAGATGGTCTCCCGCATCCCCAGGAGGGTTTTCAGTTTGAGGCTTCAGGCAAATTGTGACATGTGGGATACTGTGGGAATTAATTCATTATGGAGCTATGAATTTCCGACACTGGGGGAAATATGCTTTGTAATGCCAAAGCAGGACATACAAGCCTCAGAGGTGGAACAGTGATATTGGAGGATACTGCAGCTGCAAGCTGTTCTGAAGCACCAGGAATCAGCCGATAGTTGGTGGATCACAGAAAGAACGCTGATAAAGCCCTGTGGATGGTGTGGGAAGGGGACACAGACACTAGTGAGGGGCTGGTTGGCAGAATGGGCAAGAGCTGAAACCCAGGACCCTCTGAAGAATATACTTGACAAATCCCTTGGAAATCCCAGATTTAAGAACAGTTAAATGCTGATGTGATGAACATGTTCTTCCCCATTATCAAAAGTGGAGGGAGTGCTATATTTAAAGCTAGGTTCAAATCTCTGATCACAAACACAAGACTCCTTTGCACCATTACATAACAACAAGCATAGATTTCTACTGAGAGAAAGTATGAACTAAGGGCATATTATGCAGCCACCTTGCTAAAGCTAAGAAGATCTAGGTCTCATCCAATGTCTGGATGGTAGACCACTCAAGAACCCCAAGTAAATTCAGTGTGTACATATGGGGAAGCATTGGCTAATTATGGGTCCCCAAAAGATGCACTTGTTTTACTTATTTATTTGTACTTATAGCCTGCCTTTCACAGAGTGGCTCCATAGCAGATTATAAAAATCACAGTTTAATAATGATGATGATAATTTTATATGTCGTCCATCTGACCGGGTTGCCCCAGCCACTCTAGGCAGCTCTCAACAGAATTTTAAAAACACATAAAACATCAAACATTAAAAACTTCCCTAAACATGGCTGCTTTCAGATGTCTTCTAAAAGTCAGGTTGTTGTTTATTTTCTTCACATCTGCTGGAAGGGCGTTCCACAGGGTGGACACCACTACCAAGAAGGCCCTCTGCCTGGTTCCCTGTTACCTCACTTCTTGCAATGAGGGAACCACCCTCGGAGCTGGACCTCAGTGTCTGGGCTGAATGATGGGGGTGGAAATGCAAAATATTATTTAAATCATAAAGCAAGTCCCCATGCATGAGACATATCTTTGTAAATGCCTTTCTGATGCACACAGGTTTTACATTTTTAGGTGTACACACTGAACTTCTCTCTGTACATCCAAAAAGAACATCCCATTGGCAAAACAGGAATATAAATGCCTTTCTTTAGAGAGATGTAATGAGGTTGAGTGACCCAAGACTCGTACAGCATTTTATTAATAACGTAGCATATCTACTATATATACACTGTGTTGATGGCCTAGAAAAGTATGTACAACAGTAAATGTAGCTGTTATCGATGGCAGAAATCTGAAACAAAGGATTCTGCCCTGACCTTTCCATCTTCATAATACACAATATATGAATCCTTGAAATATTTGAGTGGGAAAGTATAAAGTTCAAAGCCAAAGCCAACCCTGCACAAATCTGTCCATTATTTTTTATGCTGTCTGAATTGTGCATTTTCTAGGAGAGTTTCCACCTAGGGGGAAGTCAAAGGATCTTCTTCCTTATCAGAGCTGATGCTCTCTGAACAAGTGTATAGTATTTCTGCAGCTGACCTACATCAAATGCATTCTTCTGATAACCCGTATCAATCCATATGCTGCATTTACCAACCACTTCAACGGGGATCATCAACCCAATGATGAAAGAGAAATACTGCAAGGAAATCTGTTATCTGGCTTGTGAGCTGTAAGTCATGAGAACTGCGTGCTGACAGGTCACACTGCCATTGTCCTTCCGCAGTACTCCAATCAGCCTGGTTTGTGAATAGTTCCACTGCTATCTTGGAATTGGCCCAGCCTCGGAGCTAAGAGAGGCAGACTATTCTTGAAGCCTGTAAACAAAAAATACCATGGGAGATAGGGAGCAAGAGAATGGACGCGTGATAACGTGTATCTCCCTACAGATTAGTGTTGCTATAGACAGGACCTTGGACTCCCAGTGGAGTTGGAGGGGGTGCCATTCGACAGATCAATGGAAGCTCAGCATGGGTTAGAATGTTTGCTAGCCCTAACATTAAGCAAACAATTCAAACAATCTTGCAGATGTTCTGCAGTCAAGGAAGCGAAGAAAGAGTGCCTATGTATATAGCAGGGCAAACCACTTGCGTGGAGGTCACTACTCTTTTTTTTATAAGACAGATAATTGTTAAAATAGTCAAGGAACTTATCGTCTTTATTCTGTTTGTGATTTGTTATAGTCTTCCTGTCTTATGAACTTCTGTTTCTAGTAGAGGATAAGAATGACGATCCTGACCAAAGACACTCAGTAAAACATTAAAAACTTATAGTCTTTCATGTCTGTCACTCTGGTTTGGTCAGAGTGCTAAACCTCAGGCCAGGGGGCTAAATGTGGCCTTTTAAGCCTCTCTAATCAGACTAAGGGAGGCGGGTGGCGCTGTGGGTTAAACCACAGAGCCTAGGACTAGCTGTGCGCCGGCTCCCTCGGCCAATAAAGCGAGATGAGCACCGCAACCCTAGAGTCGGCCACGACTGGATCTAATGGTCAGGGGTCCCTTTACCTTTACCTTTAATCAGACTAAGCCATGCTGCCTCCCCAGGCTGTACCATTCACCTGTCTTGCTCTGTTCCATCCTTGAGCGCGTTTGCCTACCTGGAATGGGTGGACGGAGAGGTATGTGGTGGCATGTTCTGAAACCTCTGACTTGTGTGTGGCTGAACGGCAGCCTATTGTACAAAGATGAAAGAGCCACACACATCTGTTGCTCCACCCACTTTTGCTGCCTCTGGATCCACACACCACAGGTACGTGGCCCCTGGAAAGCTCCACACTAGGGAAATGCAGCCCTGAGTCTGAGAAAGGTTCCTTTCCCCATCTTTAGCGTCAACAGAAGCTGAAAATAAGGGGTGAGGGGAGCTAGGCCATCTCCTGATACAAAAAGATTTTAAACCGTGCACAGGGCATCAGCTTCCTGCATTGCTGGGGGCTGGAATAGATGACTCTCAGGACCCGACTCTACAATTTTATGATTCATTTCTAAATGCTTTTCCAACATTAAGACAGAACAGAAATTCATATTGAGTTCGTTTTTCCTTTATCCAGTGGACTCAAAATCCACATGACTAAGTGAAATTGTGCAACCTGTCAGCAGCAAGAAGAAAAAGAAGAAAAAGAAAAAGAAGGCAGTTGCTCAACAGGGGACTTCCAAACAATGTAACATCACTTAACAGCTTTTATCCTAGTGTAGGGGTCAGCAATCTTTTAAAGCCCATGTGCAAACTGTCATGGGCACTACATGCGTGCACGCACACACTGCTATCCATTCTAGTGGTTACAGTACAAGCACTTCTTTTTAACCTAATTCAGCAGAGCGTGGGGACCGTGTCCTGGAAGGCCTCTGTGGGTGCCCTGCACCCATGGGTGCCACAGGGGTGACTCCTGTCCTAGTTGAAGCTATAGCTAGAGTGGAATATATGATGAGGTCCCAGAGGGTGAACAGCAGTGCAGTCCTGGGTTTCTAGTAAACATGTTAATTCAGGGTCCTGTTCAGGTGAAACATCTGTGAAAATGTGGGCAGGATTTTTGCACTGCTGGGGGGGGGAGGCTAGACGACCCTCAGGACCCCTTCCAACTCTACAGTTCTAAGAGTCTTGGCAAGATGGTTGGGATCACATATGCCTGGCCCCTGTCTAACTCAGAACACTACACAGAATTGTGAATAAATATAAATACCTTCAGAAGAGTTCAGACTGAACAAAGAACAAATCTTTACAGAGCTTGAAAATTTCTGCCAAAGATAACACTTAATATCTGTATGTTTGTTCATTTCATTCCTTAGATGCTCCAGGAGGAGGGCAGTTTAAGCTGCACATTCTAAAATAAATTAAAATCGCAGAAACAGCTTGCACTGCATGGTTTGTTGACCTCATAACACCTTCAGAGCAATACACCCTTCCGTCTTTTCTCTTTTGATTTAAATGAACATTTCCGCGTGCTTGAAAAGAAGCAAGTCTTAACCAGTCTTAAAAGGGTTTTGTTCACCATTAAGATTTGCTAAAATAAACTAGGAAGAAATAGGGAAATATGAGCCTGGCATTTTATTGCTGGCTTTTTTTTCCTTTTCTTTTTTTGATAGCTTGCAGTTTTCTCTGAATTGTAGCCTTGCTAATTTCTACAAGTGAAATTGTTAAGCTCATGTAATGCCAAGTGCCATATTATGAATTTCTGGCAGATTTTGCTTATCTGGTGTCCTTCAAATGTTTTGCACTGTAAGTACCATCAGCTTCAGCCAGTCCCAAACATCTGGAGGGTACCAGATACAGTAGATCAAATATATGTTATGTTGCATGTTCTACAAACCATTTTGCCATGCGTACAGAACTTTAGAAGAATATAACTACTGTATACCCAAATCAGGGATGAGGAATTTATGTTGCTGGACACAACTGCTATTACCCCAACCACTGGCCGCGTTAGCTGGGGATGAGAGTCCAATAACATCTGGAGGGCAATAGTTTCCCCATCCCTACCCAAACAAAAAATCAAAACAGAGTGGTGCTTTCCCCCCATAATCTATTGCAATTTAGTTACTTGCTCCTCCCCGACACAATTAAACTTTTCTTTCCCTGCTTACATTCACCATGCTTCCAAGTTCTGCTAACTGGATTCAGATTGAAAAGAATGGCAAATGCATTTGCCATGATGCAGCAGACCTTAGCCTGTCCCTCTGAAATCAACAGAATGGGACTCAGTCAAGAGTAACCTAAAGCCAACTATTTCTGTGTAAGTTAATCGTGTCTAACGTTTGCTGAAATGTGCCTAGAATGCAATGAGTCAACAAATTTTTTATAGAAAACTAGCATGTGTTTGGAAGAAGGAAGGATCTGCACCTAAAAGCAGAGAAGAGAGAAGCTAAACTGTAAAAAGAATGGAGAGAAAACTCCCTAAAGCTGGTTCTGTAAGCTTTCAAACAAAACCATGCTGTTCATTGCATCTATCCAATATATGTTTGCTCCTCTCCCAGAGCTCCGGATGCCTCTTCGACCCAAAACTGCTCTTGAGCAAAGCCAAACCTCAACTTTGCCACTGAAAAGCTTCTTTGTTTGCCATCTCTTTCCAATTCAGCATATCCTGTGACTGAACCCTGCAGTACAGTATAATACTCACAGGCCTTGGCAGCTGGAGAGTCTGCTAGCAGGTCTATGGTTCCCATAATAGCTTTCCAAACTTCAATGCCGGAGTATATTTACTATTAAGGAACTCTTTCCGGTGAGAGGCGGGGGACAGGGTGTGCAGGCAGGGAGAACAGAAAAATTAACAGAGTAGGAAGAAAGAGACAATATTACAGAACGACTTCAAAAACTTTTATCCTTAATTACTACCAGAGATCTAAAGGCATTTTCACCCCAGGTTAAATGATAAGAGGTAATCAGCCTCTAGCAGCATCTGTTGAAGATGCAACATAAAGATGGAAATAGTTTGTTTTGTTTCTTTAAAGATGCCACGTTGGGTAGCAACCATATGTTTGGCCCAAGGTCTTTGTGCTGAAGTCCTTTGCTTTGCTTTTTTTCCTGAAGTAATTTTCAAGTCCTTATCATTTCTTGCAAACCTGATAAATACATGCTTTAGGGTTTGAAATCCAAACAACACACAGTTCAAATTTCCCATGAGTTACTAAAGTTGTCATTTCTAAATGGTCTTTTGCATTACTGGGTTTGACTATCACAGTGAGTGCAGGCCAAGAAATGGTCACAAACATGAAATGTCATCTTTTATAGGAAACTAAATATGAGGATTAATTAAGGTCAACTAGCAGAGACATCACCTTGCCGACAAAGGTCCGTATAGTTAAAGCTATGGTTTTTCCAGTAGTGGTGTTAGGAAGTGAGAGATGGACCATAAAGAAAGCTGATTGCCAAAGAACTGATGCTTTTGAATTATGTTGCTGGAGGAGACTCTTGAGAGTCCCATGGACTGCAAGAAGATCAAACCTCTCCATTCTTAAGGAAATCAGCCCTGAGTGCTCACTGGAAGGACACATCCTGAAGCTGAGGCTCCAGTACTTTGGCCACCTCATGAGAAGAGAAGACTCCCTGGAAAAGACCCTGATGTTGGGAAAGATGGAGGGCACAAGGAGATGGGGACGGCAGAGGATGAGATGGTTGGACAGTGTTCTCGAAGCTACCAGCATGAGTTTGACCAAACTGCAGGAGGCAGTGGAAGACAGGAGTGCCTGGCGTGCTCTGGTCCATGGGGCCACGAAGAGTTGGACACGACTAAACGATTAAACAACAACAATAAAAAGCTCAACATATGCATTCAGCTTGGAACTCTGCTGAATTACTCTTCCAAGTGTGTACCTGGACTCACATGTGTGCAGCCAGCACTCATGTATGTTCATATACTGAGAGAGCTTTAGGATCTTTTGCTGGAGTAATGACATGTGCTTGTTATGCCCACAGGAAGCTCTCACACAGAGGAATAAGGAAAGCTTGGTTTATTATATGAAATAGGAATGACAGAATATATTAAAATGCTGCTTCAGACAGCAAAGTTGCAATCTAAGCAGGCAGCAAATTCTACAATACACAACAGCATGTATATGAACATACACAAGTGCCAGGTGCTCACGTGTGAATCCAGGTATACACTTCTAACACTACCTGCATAAACTCTGCCTGCTTCCATTCCAGCCACCTGCTCCTACTGGGTGGGGCTGCACATGGAAGGGCAACTGTCACTCTCCTGCATATGAAAAGTCCTTAAACAAGTTGAACCATTGATCCAACTATCTAGGAACCCTTTAACAAAACTACAACAACTTCGGTCCCAGTGACACAAGTGGAAGATCAAAATCAGGAAGAAGCATTCACAGGTGATAGCTGGACTCTGCTATGATGGTTTTGTTAACAAAAGCAGCACTAACATCATTTTTACTAATGGTTAAATGTAAACAATTGTCCAAGCTAAGCTAGGGCACATTAAAGTGGGTTTATAAACAGATCCTTCTAAGTACAAGCAGGCGGGCGTTGCCACACTAATCTCCTAATCCTTCCACTCTGCTATCAAAACTATTGGGGGAGCGATGTGAGCTATGCACCCCAGTGGATGTGCTGAATCAGTTCATCGGAACCACACTCTCCAAGCATTTCCTACTCCCACTGAAACTAATTTATCAGCTGATGCAAAGCCTATTGATGTCACATACCAGTTCTCACTGCAAAGAATTGTGCTTTTGAATCTCCCTGCTCTAATAATTACAGAGAATCAGGAACAACCGCAGCCAAGGGGAAAAATCCAAGTCACATCCAACAGTTTTTATCGCTCTTGGTATCCACACCATACTGCCAATTTTGCAGTGGTGAAGACTCACTGGTTTGTGACCAACTGCAGAGGCCCTTATCCAGGATCCAAATAAACAGGAATTATGTGGTTCATTTAAACAAGAGGTAAGATTCAAAATAGCAACATGTGGCAGGCAGTGATAATTATCAGGATTGCAGGGAGGGTGTGATTTAAGTCTTGGCGCCAAGGGGACAGTGTCGCCTAATGCAAATAGTACCTCCAGATGAAAGATTTTCTATGGGGAAGCAGCATGAAATGAAAGGGTTAAAAATCCCTTTCCCCACTGGCTGCTATCCTGATAATTATTAGCTCTCCCCCAGCTATTATCTGCATTAAAAAACAACAACAACCATGTGGGTTAAATGCAAAGCCTGATTTAATGCCTAATTTGGCCCTCGGACTGATCACCTTTAAAGGCTAATCATGCACATGCCAGGGAATTAGTTGAAGACGATGCTTGCTGGTGTGCAGTCTGCTCTGTGATGCCAGAAAAAGAAAAGGCTGGGTTTTGGAATACATTGCCTAGGACAGACATAGCCAAATTTTCAGAAAGCTTCTTTGTAACCTTAAAACGTGTGAGGATATTTCTCTCTCCCCTTAAATGGGCTCCCTCCAAAATTCTATTTGACTTTTCCATGGGTTTGTGTTTGTGAAAGATTCATGCCAAATGAGTAAAAAAAAACCCAAAAAGGACGTCACAAAACTTATCCTTTTAAGGGAAAAGAGGGTGAGAGCTTGTATTCTTTCTCAGAAGCTGGCTCACACGCTACTCTAACCCTTAATGGCATTTCAACAAAGGCCTTGAAATACACAGAACCAAGTGCTCCTTCACACACAAGACTTTTGTCCTCAATAGGTACCAGCTCTGTGTAGGAAGGAAGAAGTGCACACAAGGTTTTACACAGTAATGTGTACCTGTGACAAAACAGACATATAGCAATGTGCATTCTTCACAGATGGTGTACAAGTTTTTGTTCCGTATTGTGACAATTGTAAGTGCAGGAGAAAAACAGCATTTTATCTTATTGATGTCTAATTTGGCCCTCAATCCTTGGTTCGAGTTTTTCATGAGACAGTCATTAATGTGAATATTGACCTGGTCTCTGGGGGCCCTTCCTCTACTTGACTGAAGAAGCATAAACATCATAATGAGACAAAACTGGACTTGTAAACTTCACAAGATTTATTTAATTGAGCACTGGCTTTTCCAAAATCTGAAAAGTGTTGTCTCATAGATGGTAGAGCGAAACCTTCAATAAGATCAATGCTAACAAGACAGTCTTTAGGGATCCTAGAGTGAAACTAGGGCTTCCATGTCTTTCAGATTAGTTATCACTTTAGCCTCCCACCATCAGCAATAGTGCCTATAGGGGTAGTCAATATTGTGCCCTTCAGACTTTGTTGGACAATAACTCCCATCAGCCCCAGCCAGCATAGCCCATGGTCAGGAATTATGAGGGCTGTCATCCAAAACATATGGGGGGGGCACCATGTTGCTTATGCCCACTTTCATTAACTACAAGGAATGCATTAGTTGGTCTATCTTAATCAAACACCAGGTGGTACAAAGTGTGCCAGGAACAGAAGTGACAGTTATTATGATACACCCAAATCATTCTGTCAGGAAATCCATGTCAAAAGGCAAAATAAGGGAACAAACCAGTGTCACTATCCAATCTTACTAAGGGTAGATGGATTCTACATAGAACCATGAGCAAGATTCAAAGAACAAGGTCCACCAGCAGGACCAAGCTAAACCTCTGTCCTACCTTACCATTATTCTCAGACCATCATAGACTTCAGTAAAAGAGGAACAGAAAACAAACCCACAACAAAGAAGAAAGTTCAGGCACTAAAAAGATTCAGCTCACCAAGTTGTCAGAGTGGTTTGTGCCTCAGTTACCTTTGGTGACTTGTGGCTTGTGGTTTGTCTGTCTTGTTAAAATAGGAAGTACTTGAGGTAGCAGACTCTATGCCACCTCCAAACTTCCCATTCTCCTTCTCTCTTACTTGTTTTTTGATAAGCAGCTTCCCAAGATGCGATGAGTCTGTCTTCTTTTCCCTACTGCTCAGTGTGCATGCATTGATCAAATTAGTGCCAATCAGAATGAAAGGAGAGGGAAAAGCAATTTCCCTCTTTCTTTGAACCAGGGCAAAAAATGAGTGTGGCTGCAGTCTTGGTGCATTTCCTGAGTTTAGCAGAGTTTTAACCCAAATCTTCAGTGGGCCAAATTGGACATGACTATCATTCATGTGTCCACCCTATTCAAATGGAAAGTAGGGGATAGAGCTGGCAAAAGGGGCCGTTAACCTTTCGCCTCTTATGCCTTACCTCCTGATAGCTGATTGCTCCAGCCAGGTTTCCACCATTCCTGGCCCCAATACCAGAAGTGAGCTACAAATGGGCAGAAATGACTGAAGTAGTGAACTGGACGGATGTAAGGTATGGCAGGGTTAGAACTTTTCTAGATGCTTAATTGCCACTCAGTCACTAACTAACTAACTAACTAACTAACTAACTAACCAACCAACCAACCAACCAACCAACCAACCAACTAACCACTACCTGCCATCTTCTGCTAGAGTCTTCATATGTCTTTCCAATAATTGGGGGTGTGAGATTATGTGGGAGAAGGATTTCCACACAGGCCTCAGTGGACCTCAAGTAAAACTGGCAAATACTTGGCTTGGATCCACAGATTTTTTTTCCAATGGAACAAAGTCCACTGATGATTGATGTGAGACTACTCCCAATTGATTTAGTGAGTCGCATCAATTATCTGTAATCAATTAAAATTCTTTCTCCCCCCCCCCTTTTATGAGGGGGGAGACTTTCGGGGAACGAAGCATTTATCCTCTGAGGATCTATGAGGCTGCCTGAGCGAGAAATACTGTTAACTGCATTCAAATGACCAGTTTACCAAAACCTTCTGGGATTATGGTATTCTTTTCTCAATACTTTCCTCAAAACCATGGCGACAGACTCTCTTTTGCTAAGGAGATCTTAGCTTGAAGTTCTTGGCCGGTTGCCATGGATACCAGGCTTATACAATGCCTGCACTGAAAAGCAACAGTGGGAAAGACAGCGAGCTTGGGCTTCTGTGCAAATTACGGACAGCAGGGACTGACCTCTGCTAACAACTTTTGCGGCTGGGGGGGTGGGGTTGGGGAATGCCTCCCCTCCCCAGGACTGAAACAAATTTCAAAGAGCTGGAGCACACACATACTTCACGTTCTGTCCGTTTTTCAGCCCTTTTTGAATTAAATGCTTAACCAAATTCATTAAAAGGAGGGGGAATCTGCCTCCATTAGGTCTGGAAACAGAATTAATTTGCATGCTTTGGACACTATTTTAGCACAGGCAGAATCAGACCCTTGGGCAACTCAATGGTTTTCTTAAAAAAAAAAAAGAAAAATGGTTTTCAACATGATTGCACCAAGGACCAGTTTAGAAGAACAACATTTTGGGATTTAAACATGGGATACAGTTTTGCCACTCACTTGTTGTATAGTGCAGTGGGTAGCTAAAAGGTGTGTGTGTGCAGCAATCTGTCAAAATACTAGTATATTACAAGGCAAAGAGTTCCTAAAGCCACTGTCCACAAAACCTCAAGTTGGTGATCAACAGAAGCACAGCAGTCTAGGCAGCTGATTGCACCAAATAACACAAAATTAGCTTCTGAAGAACCACTGTTTTCTCTTGAAGTTCCAACTGACAGGTGTCTGTATTATTTATTTATTTTAGAGGGGAAGCTTGGAAAGGAATGGAAGGTGATCTCTCTGAACCACCACTAATACAGGATCCTCTCTAGACAAGTTTCTCAGACTCTGTGACCTTGACTGCCTTTTACTTTCTGCCCTCCTCACACAACCCAGGGCCACCCTGTTCCACAGCAAAGCATGCAGAGATCCTTGAAGGCAGACAAAACAACTGAGCCCATTCTCCGTGCTATCAGAGGAAGGTTAGAGATGTACCAATAAGCTCAGTTGTTGGTTTTGGGGGTGGTTTTTAAAATTTATTCTGGTACTCCCTGCAATATAGGGACGTCATAACACTTTGCACCCTTCCATTCCTGGTGTCAGACTGTAATACAAGAGAACGTAGATAAGCATAAATGTGCTTGAAACTTTGAAAAATGTTACTAAAGGCTGGAACTACACTCCCTTTTCTCTAAAGAGAGAGGCATGGGAGGGGATAGGACACACTGTTTTGTCTAGCACTAGGTCTGCTGTTTTGTCCAGTAATTAGGGCAAGGACCACAAGTTGCCCAGGTGTGAACTAGATGCTAAGCAATGCAGCGATGGTTAGCTGCATCAGTGATGGTTAGCTGCATCAGTGACACAAGATTGCTGTGACAATTATTTTCTTTCACCTGCAGCGCCCTTTCTAGCAATTCCAATGCAGCTGGGGATGGGTTACAGTGCACATATGTGGGGGGCGAGTTGTGTTTGTGTATGAGAGAGTGGGGTTACGTGTCTCTTAAGTGTGTGACAGAGGCAGGGAGGGTGTGTATCTGTGTATGAGGCATACAAAGACATGTGTGTTTGAGAGAGAGAGAGAGAGAGAGAGAGAGAGAGAGAGGGAGGGAGGATGTGGTGGTGAGGGGTACTGCTAGGCAGTGCCCACTGGCATGTAGTTTCCAACTGACTGCCCACTGCTGCAAGTGTCCCTCAGAATCAAAACAATTGCCCACCTACTCACCATTTTAGCTTACCTATCCCTTTTAGGCACCTGCTAACTTAACATGACAGGCTAGTTCATTAAAAACAAGCATCAGGTCAAATGCACCAGGGTCAGAATAGACTTCATTTGTGAGGTCCCTGAATTCACCAGTCCAGGGTCTCTGTCATTTCCCTGCCTATCTGTGCCCTCCTCAACATTCCATCACCCATTTAGTTTCCCAGGATTCATCAGGACTACAGCTGACAAAGTCTTCAAAATATAGGACCTTCCATACAACATTGTAAAGGGTGAGTTACCCTACTCCTTTCCTTCCTGCTTCTACTGCCCACTCTGCAATGATATCCAAATGGTCGCCTCTTTCCAGTCTCATCAAAATTGTTATTCCTTGCAGGCTGCGCCATGCTGCTTCTTAAAACTCGGTCAAAAGGTACGTAAAAGACTCATCTGATCTTTGGTGTCTGGAATGAATGTAATGAAAAGAAAGGGAGAGGTTTGCATCATCCACTAATGTCAGCCACAGGTTTCTGACGTTTAACCAATAGGTTCTGATTCCATCATTTTAGAAGCACTCTGTTACTTCACCAACACTCCTTTTAACACAATGCAACTTTTAACGCAATGATAACACAATCATGCACTGATTCACTTGTCAGATGTTGCTAAACCTTGTCAGCAGCACATTGCCTGTAGGCACTGATAATGCAGAGGAGAGCTAATTCGAATTGTCCCAAGATAATTTATTGAGGAAGTCCTCTTGCTAAGCAAACACTCTGTGATGAAATCATATACAATATACACACACAGCTCATTATTTTGCAAGTTGAATCAATTAACTTCCCCAGCAAAATCAAGAACAAGTAAAGTAAGAATTTTCAGGCTGAGTCATATATCAATGGTCCATAAAACTTATTGACAAAAGATCAGACAAGATGCCTAAGGCAGGTTCACAATCAGAACATAATTATAGTGATATACATTCCTAATAGTTACACTCCAGCCCAAGGTATGAGCTAAAGGAGTCAACCTGCCAACCTGGTGCAGTCCATTCATTTTGGACTACAATTTCCATCAGCTCTAGCTCTGAAAAAAAATCTCAAAATGGAGACTGAGTTTGGCTTTTGGGGTTAGCTTCCACTGACAGACCTAATACCCAGTCAAACAAGTATCTTTTAAAAAAAAGCTTATTGGATAACATAAGAAGTAGAGTTTTATGGGGCTCAAGACTGAGAAAGTGACTGATTCATTTGATCTACTCCAGTTTGATTTTCTTTTTAATTACAAGTTGTCACTAGAGGGTTTTTTTTCTCCCTTAACCATGAGCATAAAAACTGTCAGCCAAATCCATCTAAAGGTGGCTTAACTCTCTGTTTTATCACTTGCCTACTTTTTCAAAGCAATCACAACTTCTGGCAATTTCACATGCTTCTCCTGCTGATTAGAGTACTTAGACTTGTAACTAGTTGAATCATCCACCAATCAAGTGAAAGCTATACCTTCTGAATTTCTTTTGACAGCTGTCAAAACAAAAGCCTCATGCACAGAAGCCTGATTAAGGGGCTTAGTTTCCCACCAGCAAAAGAGCCTACACATTGTGGGAATGTATAAACTCTGGTATGCTGAAAGTTGCAAGATATGCAAGGGATTAAAAAACAGAATGAAATGAAAGCATGTTTGAAATGCGGCACAATGCGGTGCCTCTGCAATGTAGGCCTTCAGGTGCTGATCCCATTTCACCAGATCAATTTCGACAACAGTGAAATTGCAGGACCCTTCCTCAAAAGTTCATGTAAGTACATAAGATTATTTCATGAAATCGCCTTCAAATATGCAAACATAAACTACCCTGGGTGTTAAAGCATTCTCCCCAGTGTTTCAGTGGTCCATTCTCCTTCCAGCAAAAAAGGAAAATCTGGATGATTGGGGAGTTGTCATCATTCCCATATAAGGTCTTACTGCATCAGAGCTTCTAAAACAAGAAGGACTTTATTTTCTCCTAGTGGCAACCATATTGGCACACCATTCAGGGTTCAAAGGTAGCAATGCAATATGTGTAGAGAATTAAGCTGGTTGACAGAAGTATAAAGTCTGTTTCATGAGCACCCAAAGACACCTGTCTTTTAACACCTTCTTCCACCCTGTAAAAACGGAAATGTTGATAATGGATTGCCCACTGGGATGTTATCAGAACCTATTATAAGGTGTGGTTTCAAATCAGGCATGCAAATATCCTGTCACCTTGGAAACACAGTGCCAATAGGAACCTGCCTTAAAACAATTCAGACCATTGATCCAACTGGGAAATTAGTATTGTTTGCTAGGATTGGCAATGCTCGCCAGCATTTCAGGATTGGTTTCCCAGGCTTACCTAGAGGGTAAGTCCTTTCCCTTACATCTTGAGTGAATATTGGGAGCATGGGCTATTTATATCCTGTGGTTCCACTATATCTGGTACACAGAAGGGTGAAAAGGCACTGGAAAAATGGCAATGGCAGGAAAAAAGGGAAACTGGGAAACATTGCCAGGGGCTGCACAACTCCTCCTTACTGTTTTGAGACTGTTTCCTGTCCTTCACAAGCCTTACTTCTCAGGAATAACCAATACCTATATTAAAAAGCTTGTTTTATTATGCTACAGAACAAGCATTTGCTGATGTAAATGGAACCAGCAATCAATGCTGAATCCAACATACCAAATCTGTCATAATCTTAGACTGAGGCTGCCAGTGCTTCTCCAGGTTAATCACAGCTTGAATAACTGACAGTAGGGAAGTACAGCTGCAGGCAACACCAATCCAAAAACGCTATAACAACATCAGTAGCAAGTGGGGAGTCTATTCTATTCCATGGAGCATAGAGAAGGGGCCCTTCTAGCTGAGGCTGATGGGAATTAGAGTCCAACTTCTGGAGGGCCATAGGCTCCCCAGCCTTGGAGTAACCAAACGGCTGTCTCAGTAGAAGAACATTTCTTATGCCTTAGGGTGAGATGCAGTTAATGATGAAACATAGAAAGGGGCTAAGCAGAACTAATATTTCATATGCTCCGGTACCAACTATGAGCAATGGATTTATTATGTAATAGAAAACAAGCTAGATTAGTGAATTACTGATTTCATGAGATCTTATATACTTCAGGTTGCAGACTATTCTTTCTCTTTTGGCTATTAAATCAATTCAGGAATCCAAAATTCTTAAAGGAGACCCGTTATTTCTCAACATCCCCCATATAGCATTTGTCCTCTGTTCCAGGCACCAACTCTTTAGCATGACATTTACTTTGGAAGTTATTCTTACAAACCACTAAGTCCAGCAGAGCTCACACAAGCAGAAGAGATAGCAAGCACATTATCAGTTCGTTATCCCCCCAGTTGCTCTTGTTGAGTAATTGGCTGGTATAATAAAAATAAAGCTCAGTAGCTGAATCTGGATGGCAACTGTGACATGGATATACAAAGCTGCCAGTCCAAATACTGCCCTTCTAAGAGGAGCAAACATTGAAAGTGTTTCAGCAAGCCTCAGACAAAATCAAGCAAGATGCTTTATATTACAAAGAGTTGTAAAAAGCCTGGAGAATAGCTAATGCCACCATTAATACCTCAAGTTGTTCAGGATATAAATAAAAGCAAAACCATGGAAAAAAATAAAGTTTAATCTAATCAACCATCTCTGACGTAACTTCTCACAAGGTTGTAAACAGTCCTAAACTAAATGGGCAAACATTTCTATGATGAGGTCTAATCCTGGTAGGAAACAAGGGCTTCAGAAACAAAAGTTATTCAACCAATTCATCAATAGAAAGTAAATAAATTCCTTGCCTGGAAATTTATTTATTACTTTAATTATTCTTAATCAAAATCCAACTTTTCCACCATTCAGATAAACAGTTTTCTTAATGATTAGAAGTAGAACATGAGAAGAAACATTAATTCACACTAGGAGTAGTTTGTAAGTACCAGTTGTAGCCATTTATTTCTGACATCCAATCATAAGAAATTTAAGACTCAGTTTTTCCTGCTATTAGTTGGCTCCAGGTAGTCTATGCAAAACAATAGTCCAACACAGGATTTATTTTTATAATCATTATTTTTCTATTTTTCTTCTTCATCTGTGAATAATAAAATGGAACATTCGGGTGCTTTCGTGAGACACAAAAAATGAATTATTGCTAAGATGGCAAGGAGAAGAAGCTGTAGAAGAACCTGACCCATCATTCCAAATTTATCAGCATAATCGTGCAAGTCATACATGTTTGCTCAGGCTTTACTCCCAGGTAAAATATCTGTAGGATTCTAAGTACATGTGTAGAAGATTTCACTGTAAATTCCTTATATTCAACCAGCCTAGCATCTCTATACCTGGGTTCTATCATACTGAAAGCTAAATATGTTCTAGCTAAGTAATAAAAGAGAACTAATTTGAATATGCAAAGTCTTTTACCATCTTTACTTAATTTTCACTCACAACGTTATTGTTCCTGTTTTAGATATTGGAGGCTGAGGAATAGCAACTTGCCACTCAGTGTTATGACTCAGGTGGAACTTTCAATAATCCATTAACTCTGAACAAAAGTTATTTAACATAACACTAGATCTTCTCCAACAAGCTCTGGTTTTCCTTAACTAAAAAGTGCTTGTTGCTTCAAACAGCCATGTGAAAAGCAAAGTGTCAAGTTAGGATTAGATCAGAATCAAGTGCTTTTGCAATCCTGCAGGAATATCTCCAATATGTAACCTGCACTGAGGAGGAAATGCACTTCTAACAATATATCATCTGAAAAACTCCCCAAGAACCTTTGTTCTTGACATGCAGCTGGTAGCACAATCCTACCCATGTTTATCTAGAAATAAATCCAAAAACCTTCAAGGGGACTTACTCCAAGTAAGTGTCCATGAGATTAAAGTCTGAAGCACAGAATAATTTTGCCACACAGCAGGTATTTAAGAAGCTCATTCATTCCCACCACTGATAGTACACTATGTAATTGTAGTGCACTTGCTACACATATCTGGACGATTGAATGAGTTGAGTCTTCTTCAAGTGTTCAAAAGGAATGGAGAGCTCAAACTAGGGAGAGGAATGGCAGTGTGCACACTGGCCCAACCCCCAATGTCTCCAGGTGCGCTAGGGGCACCTAGTCCATCCATCTTCCTGCACTGAGTGCAGAGGTCTGAAGGGAGCTTCTACATGCTTGGCTAAATACTCTTAGAAACATTCCTAAAAGCAAAGTGGCATACATTCTGCACATCCTGGGATTGTCGATGTGTGAAAGAGTGTTGGCAGTCTCCCAATGCAAGAATAACATGTGCATCTCTCAGAAGATATGCAGTTAGGTGCTAATGGCATGGTTAAACGTAGGGCAGGTAGTAAATTCCCTTGTTCTTCTCCCATATGCACATGTATCACTACCACTCTGAAGATGTTGTTTGATATGTCCAGGCCTACAGCCACTGTTATAGCACAGTGAACAACTGAAGTGGGGGGACCACAAGGCACTGGCTACAGAGCTGCAAATATCTGCCAGCAGGTTCTCACACCTGGTCCCCACACCATATTGATGGCAGCTGGGATAACTCATTTGGCACAGCAGTGTTTCCCAAACTTGGGTCTCTAGCTGTTTTTGGACTACAGTTCCTAACATGCCTGACCATGGGTCTTGCTAGCGAGGGATGATGTAGTCCAACAATAGCTGGAGACCCAAGTTTGGGAAACACCACGGTAGAGCAACAGATTCTTCATCTCAAGGTTGTGGGTTCGAGCCCCATATATTGGGCAAAAGATTGCTTCATTGCAGGAGGTTGGAACAGAAGACCCTCGTGGTCCCTTCCAACTCTACAACTCTATGATTTGTGAACTCCTGGAAAGCTGACAATGCTATCCCTAGGCATGCAATCTGATCCCTGGAATGCTCTCTTTGCACCTCAAAAAAGGAGGTGGAAAAGATGCAGAAAGGGGTAACCAAGGGGGCTGAAGGCTACAGTTTTTGGGGTTTTTAATTTGGAGAAAAGATGGGGCAGGGATAAAGGAACACTTTTTCACGTAGCACCTTAATTGAAGTAAGGAATTCACTACCACAGCATGTAGCGATGGCCACCAATTTGGAAAGATCTAAAAGCAAATTAGACAATTTCATGTATGATAAGGCTTTTAATTCCAGTATAAGAGGCCGTATGATACCAAATATGAGTTCCTCAAGGGTTTCCCACAGGCATCTGGTTGGCCACTGTGGGAACAGAATTCTGGAATAGATATGCCATTGGTCTGCTTTTGTAGGACTCCTCTTATGTTCTTAGTATAAAGGATCCTATGTTTCTACTAATCACTTTTATGCTGTACATATCAAATAGTTCATTTCCTCCAGACACTAGAGGATGAAACTTTTTCCACAGGTCCGTATTCATGTGGGATTATAAAGCAAAAAGCTATTATTCTCTCTCTCTCTGCCTAATATATTTGTGCCTGATAATAGAGAACAGATGAACGATAAACTGCAAAAATTAAACCAAACTGACAGTATGAAGAAAATGTGCTCTAAGCAGAAACAATCAGTGTTAAAAGGCTGTGGTATCTGGATAATTAAAGTCACATGCTGTTGTGTTCTTTTCTTTCTTGGAAATCCATTCATTTTGTAACATTAGTGTAACTGAAAGATTCTTCAGCATGTAAACCATTCATAGAAAAAGTTGTTTGCAGTCCTGTAGCTTTCTTCCAATACGGGACCCTGCTAGATGTTCATACAATGTTACAACTAAATATTCACAGCTGGGTAGCTACTTGGGAGTACAGGGGCAAAATGACAAGATATGGTGCATTGGCTTAACAACTGAGGCAAGTGCCTCATTGGAAGCACAGGAGAGGACACAACTCTCTTTAATTTTCACAGTGTTAAAACTCGCAGCCTGATCCTATTTGGGTTCAGTCATTAGTAAAGCTCCCAGAATTCATTACTTCGAAGCAAGTGTGCATAAAATTTCACTTTGTGAAATTTGTAATAAGCTTAATGTGTTTCCAGAGGGGTAGCTGCCTTCAAAAACCATAGTCTTGTGGTATCTTGTTTTTATCTTTTTCTTGTTTTCCAGAAGATCCCAACTCTTTTTAAGAAATTGATTATGGTATAAGCTTCCATGGCAATATGATTACTGAAGCACTAACAATATTCAATAGTAGATACATGGAGAGCTCTAGTAGTCAAGAGATGTGTTATTGTTGTTAGCTCTCACCTTGTTAAATTGATCCTTGTGAGTTTTACCTACCTAGCATTTTCTCAGTGAACTTCAGACATCCAAGTAAGTATTGTCTATAAATGCTTGTATCACATAAACTAATTAGCCACTAAGGAGCCACTCCATAGTCATCTCATTGTAACATACCTGTACAAAGATGCACCATCTATGTCCATATTTCATAGAGTAGAGTGACCCAAGACAAAGATCTGTTATATCTTTCAGAGTTGTCCCAGGGCTATAAATGATTTAATCCAGCTATCAAATTCAGCTCACTGTTTCTTATGCACTTTCTCCTATAACTGTGATTCGCCCCCCCCCCCTCTGCTGTTACTACAATACTGCTTCCTCTTTTTTAATGCTTCAAAAATTAATAAGCATTGTTGTTTACAATGCATAGTTGGTATAGCACACAAATGTTAGGTTACTCTCCCAATAACTAATGCTCAGGTTTGGAACTCAAGTCCTTGACTCAATGTACCATCATGAATTGCCTTGGTGAATTACACGCCATCCACTACACCACAGTGCCCCCTAGACTCTGTTTACAGATATATCCCTTTTCTTTTTTGCACTTTGCCCTATAAACAGGTCATTATGATGACAGAGGAGAAAATTTGTGTGTGTTTAAAAATATTCATTGAGCACAATCCCTCTTCATATTGCGTCTTTTAAAGTTAATGATAAAACACCAACTAACATGAACTGAAATAGTATGACCGTGAACCCATCAAGAAGATTTCCACATTCAAAAACTCTTAGAGTTTCTTAAGTGATACAGAGTGGTTATTGATTGGTTCACCAAACACAATGGATTTCTACTCAAGAGAAATGAGCAGCAGACACAAAGTTCTTTTAAAGATGCTGGTTCACTAAATGTTCATCATACAATACATAAGAGAACAATGAAAGAAGATTCTCTTTTCCCAAAACAAAGCCTTACATCTATACAGCATCTCAAGTGCTGGGGAACACGCCAATACTCCACTTACACTAAAGTACTTCTATAGTAGAGCTATTCAGCTCTTGGGATTTAATTGCTCTTAACACGCACTGTTATTATATACACATCAAATTGTGCAGATTGGACAGCAGTCAGCATTATTACAGATCCCAACAAAGCCAGATGCTACTAGTGTAAACTACAGTGTCTCATTCCATTCTGTACCAGCTGGGATTCCCTTCCACAGTCTCTTAATGCCAATGGCTATGTTGCTTCTCACGTTGCATTTTTAAGGGTACCTAAACATTTGAAGCAGGAGGAAGACTTTGAAAACACGTAAAGTCACTCATTAGAAAACCTTCGTCTTGAATGTGAAATGGCCCTGATCTGGATTCAGTCAGGTGAACAGACATCCTTATTTTGTTCTTTCTCTAAACACCACAACCCCTCAAGCATAATAAATCACTGGAGCCAGGACACTCAGAGAACTTCAAAAGGGAGTAATCCTTTCAGTGTCTCCAAGCTTACTTAGAGTAAGAAGTTTGAGACATGCATTTTTACTTTTCCCTATGGCGATCTATTTAAAGGGGCAATTCAGCACTGTATCTTCACTATCAAGAGAAAACGGGCGCCATATGACAACAGCACTGTTTGTTTTGTAAAGTTCTTTGGAGCACTGACAATCTGAAGAAAGGAACAATCGTTTCAGATAGAGAGCATCTTTCTGCCCTGGATGGTTTGCAGTGTTCCTAAAGCAGACAGATATTTGTCAGGAACAGATAGGATATCCAGACATCCTTTAACACACCCTTTGCACTACAATTCCCATCAGCCCCAGCCAGCACAGCCTGTGGAAATGCTGTCCCAAACATCTGAAGGGCACCAGGTTGGCTGATCCACCTGAGTGTCTCAGCCCAAGCTTCTTCACACTTGCTACCTTTTTGGAATACTCTATGCCTCCGATCAAGAATGGTGGCATGAAAGCCACCATAAGCTAGCTAAGACACCATAGCTACGTGCTAGGATTGTCACCTTTTAACATTTCCTCAGGCAGGGTTTCTGTGCCATTAACAGCTGAATGGTAGACAGAAATGTCAAAGGTGAAGCCTTTCCAGGCATGGAGAGCTAGCGCTGCTGGCTTTCCTGTTGGGTTAAAGAAACAAGAGTCCTAACAGAGAGGAAAAGTTTGTTCTTTCTTTGTTTCCTATACCCTTTCAGACAACTACAGGAACCCTTGTTTTAAGGAGCGCCCCCGTTTTAACCAAGACACACTTCCCTGGAACAAGGTAGAATTCAAAGCAGATCAAGTACTGCGGCACATGCTTTCCACTCTTAACACTGACAGGTCACAGATGTGTGTTCCTCTGTGTGTGTGTACCAAACAGCACAGCCAAACCTCACCCCTCCTCTGCAAGCCACATTTTTACCCCTTCCCTGGGAAAACTGGGGACATTTCAGCCACAAACTGGTGTGAGAGCAAAATCAGCTTCAGGACAACTGCTGCTAACTGGATCTTTTCTTGAGATCATTGCAATTCCTTTCTCCTTTTTCTTTTGAAAGGCACACAAAGCACTCCCTTGCTCCCTTTCCCACTACAGAAAATCCTTTGGAGGGCACCTTTGAAGCCTATTCTTTAACCAGGAGCAGCCAAGTGAAAAGCATGCCTTGTTTCCCTGGCTGCTCCTCAGGGGCCAGCTGGGATGGGAGATGCTTTGTTTACATATGAGGCTCAGCTCATTTGCTGGGACATCCATTTTATTTGGACGGGCACCAGGGCTGCTTTGGGTTTCCATAAGTTTCTGTGGTTTCGCTGGGTGCTTTCCTAGAGTAAAATGAAGCCCTTAAAAAAACACACACAAAAACTTCTTGGCATCAACAACGCCCGGCTGCCCTAGCTAGTGCATTTTGTACACACAGTACAGCATATATTGCTACTTAAGAGCTCTTTTGCAACGCAGTGGAGCGCTTTGCTTTGTTTCTGCTTGCTTTTTCCTCCCACATTTTTATCCTTTGGCATCATAACCCATCATGAAAGCAGAAAAGGTCAGGGGAAAGAGAAAAAAGCTTGCAGGATGCAAGATGGGGAGAGGAGAGGAATCTATTCCAAAGAACTGTCTTCTTGCAAAGCAGAGAGCGGCTCCAGAAGATTTGTTATGTCCCAGTCACAAAGTTTTGTGGTGTTTTGGTTTCTTTAAAAAGCAAGAAAGGAGAGAGCAAAAGTGAGCAACCGAAAGAGTAAAGACGAAGAGTGGAAAGAAGAATAGGAGACTGGTTAGTTTTAGCAGAGAGACTGCTGGAAGGAGGGGAAAAAATAGTTGTGCAACCTTCTGGAACGGCTTCTTATAAAATCCGAAGAAAGTGAATTAAGATGGGGGAGAGGGGGGAGAGAGAGTCGCTCAAGTTTTAAATCTCACCCATGAAGAGGCAGAAGAGGTCGAGGCAAATGAGCAAAGCTTTCTTGCTGGGGCTTTTGCTGGGGTTGTTATTCAAGGCAGGGCTGCCGCCGTTCTTGCTCTCGGGAGCCATCGCCTTGTCGTACTTGTAGTTCTGCATGGCAGGCAGGGGAATCGCTTTTCCCAGCTGCGTCTCCTTCTCGCCGCTCCGGGGTCGCGCTGGGCCGGGAGCAGCCGGGGAATCCGGGCGCCGAGGCTGGGGCTGATCGCTGCCTGCTCACGTCGGAAGAGCGAGCAGGAGGAAGAAGGGGTTTTGCAGGCGGCTGCAGACTTTTGTCCTTGTGGCTGCCTCTGCCAGGGCCCTTCGGCGTCCGCGGGGAAGTTCTCCTCCTCCTTCTCCTCGTCTCAGGCAGAAGAAAGCGCGCGAGTAGCAGCTCCCTCGTCGACTGCGAAGACCATGCAAAAAGAGCACAACACAGAGGGAAGCGAAAGTTTTTAAAAAGTTGGGAAAGTTTGGCGCAGCGTGACCAGGAATCCAACCAATCCCGGCTGGCGGCAGGAGCGGAGCTTGCAACTCGGCCAGTCCCTTGCCAATGAATGGGGAGAGAGAGACAAGCAACTTGCACACCCGGCCGCGTCGAAAGTCAGGCTCCGGCTGAGCTTGTGTGATCCGACGGGGTTACTTCTGCACTTTTAATTCCTCTGATCCTTTTCCACTCCTCTCTCTTTCCCCTCTTTTTTTAAAGGTTGCTACGGGCTATCCAAGTACAACCCCCTTCCTGAAACTGACATATACATATGATAATTAACCCCACATCCCCCCCCCCCATGAAAAGAAAATCCTTCATATGCCCCTAGCGCCCCTTGCGTTCAAAACAAGCCTGCTGAGATCAGTGAGGACGCAAATCTTGCTAAGGTTAGGTTTCTCTCTGACGATGCCCTCTCTTCCTCTCTCTCCCCCCGCCCTCGCCCTCCCCACTCCCAGTCTTTGCTTGGAAGCAAAGCTGGAAAAGTTTGCTTTGAAAACTTCCGCTGCCTTTTGGTATATCCTGGATGGAGCGTGGGATTTAATTCTTAGTGGGCTCCTGTAGATAACACTCTTCGAAGCCTTAAGAGTGAAACAGAGTTTGCGAAAATATCGGGTTTGGTAGGACTCAGCCCTGTTTTTCATAGAGCTGATCCCCGGGACATATATGAGCCTCTGAGCATGTGCAGAATTCCGTTTCCTGACCACTACAGCCAATCTGCAGGCACACACAACCCACACCCACACATCCATATCTGGGATTTTAAGGTGAAGGAATTTCTCTTGAGAAGGGAAGACTTTTAGACCAACTCACTAACCCTGTCTTTAGAAATTGACCTCTAAGCATAGTATAGCTGCCAATTTGTGAAGATATGCTGGTTATGGTGTATTCCAAAATCATGGGGTTAGCTGCACAAAATTCATGTGATTCGTGACTCATAATTTTCAGATACAGTATGCAGTTAGTTTTTGCCTCCTTGCTTAGGAGAATACTCTTTGTCTATGGCATTGTAAACTCTTGCATGGGTTATAGTTCCCTTATCCATCCCTCTTTTTATTTTCCACCTATGAGTTTATCTTGCTAAATGAGGAAGGCCAGGACATGGGCATAGCCAGGATTTTTGTTGGGGGGCAGGCTTTTGGTAGGCGGCAGCAGAACCTCAGATTTGTATTAATTTTGATTGACTTGGGGGGCAACTGGAAGAAGTGGCTGTTCAGTATGGTTTAGCAATACAGTCATACCTCGGGATAAATAAGCTTCAGGATAAGTATTTTTGGGTTGCACTCCATGGCGACCCGGAAGTAATGGAGCGTGTTACTTCCGGGTTTTGGCACTCACGCATGCGCAGACAATCAAAATAATGTCACGTGCATGCGCGAAAGCGGCGAGACACAACCTGCACACGTGCAGATGCATCTTACGTTCTGTTCAGGATGCAGACAGGGCTCCGGAATGGATCACGTTCGCATCCTGAGGTACCACTGTAAGGATAAAGCCACTTGCCTTTCCCTGCCAAACAGATTCCTATCCCTCCAATGGCACCCTGCGGCAAGTGATCAAAATATGGGTAAACATACAGTATTAGTCAGTGATAGTGCACAGGCACCTCATTTGTGCAACTCCTTTTCCCAAGAAATTAAATTATTGTGCTCTTTGTTTATGTCCCACCAGCAACTGAACACTTGCCCTGGGCATACCAACATAAAGTTAAATCCATCCAGGGCAGAAATGGTCCTGGGTCTTTTGCACCGCCACGTATCTCTTGCCCCTTCCCCTCTTTTCAAACCATTTTTTTCTTTACTAACAGAGTGGCTACGTGCACTGTAAAGTACAGTCCTGATGAGACCCCAGCCATTTGTTCTCTTAATTTGTCTGGAGATAAATTGTGTCATGGGCCCAAGCACGAAGTCTATTAAGCAATGCCCCTGCGTACAAGTGAGGTCACATTGACAAGTAGCAACTGTCTTCAGATTAAGTCATTCTGTGGCATGAGTCACAGAACGAAGTTCTTGTGAGTAGCTTTGGGAAATTCAACAGATAAAGCACACACTGCCACAAAATCGCCCCCTAAAACTCTCTTCCCACTTTCGTTTTCCTGAAGGCTTTCCTGTGCCTTTAAAAGCTGGGCATCAGAAGTCCAGCTGCTGTGTGCTTCTGAGATATTTTACCTTCCCTCCCCCCACACTTCTCAAACCATGGGTGTAGCCAAGTTTTTTTGTTAGGGGCAGACTTTTGTTGGGGGGGCAGAACATCAGATTTATATTGATTTAGGGGGGGCAGCTGCCCCTCTGCCCCACCCCCCTTGGCTAAGCCCATGTCTCAAACTATTTATACTCATCCCTTGTTTCTTCTCCCCATCTCCTTTAATACCTAACCTTTCTCAGCCTACATGAGCAGCAGTTAGGAATTTGTGCATTTATTTATTTATTCATATTTCTAAACAGCTTAATATTTTAAAAATCTTTAAATGGTATACAAAACCCTCAGTAAAACAGTATAATGAAAACACAGATGCAAGCATAAAAACAGTAGAACAATATTATATTTTTTATTTAAAAAAAAAACAGTATGGGAGAGAGGGAGAGCCACAATAACCTCTTAAAGTATCTGTATCTGGCCTGCCACATCCTTCTGAGCACCTTATCCCCAAAAGGGAGTGTTTGTGGATGAACGGTACAGTATTTGTTAAGTACTCAGGGTCCACACAGAGCTTTTATTTGTAGGAGTGGCCGCATCGCCATTTCTTTACAGGTGCCAGGCGTCAACCAATCTCTTGAGCTTTCAAACTAAGCCTTGGTCTGTGAGAATCCTGCCTAGCAATAGCAAGGTTCCAAACAACAACCAGAAATGGCTACATGGCCACAGCAGAGTAAGAGTCTCATACGGCTACCATTGTTACACGACTCCTGGGTAAAAATCTTATACTAAGCGTTCCCCTTTGACCTAAAGTAGAGGCCCGTTTCCCAGGACAAACTGGGAAATGTTTTCAGAAAAACCACCTCAGCAAAGTCGATGGAAGAACACACAGCACCTGTCAACGTGCCAGAGTCTCTCATCAAACATTTAACTTAATCAAAATCTTTTGTATCCCTAATTCAGCACAGACCGCCCTCAAGCCTTCCTCTCCTACAATGCCAAATTTCAAGTCAATTGGCTGAGCCTTTTTCGAACTCTAAACCATAGAACATACTGCCCCAGCCCCCATTTCTCATTATAATGGTGAAATGTGATTCAGAAGACTCGCCCAGGGCTGGCCCAAAACAGTCTGGCATCACCCTCCCCACCAGGAAAGTCGGGGTGAGTGAAGATCTACATCAGAAACAAGGGTGGGGGAATAAAGATTTACCTCAGAATCTTCTACCCCTGTGGTTCTCCAGCCACCTGAGGTGGTCTCCTCACCTTGCCTCATGGGTGGGTCGGCCTTGACTCACCCTTAACAAGAGGACCACAACTGGGATACCTTGTAAATACCTTATAAATGCTGCATGAATGATTGATTATTATAACAGTGGGGTTATTAACAGGAACACTTCCCTAATGCTGTGATAGCTTGAGACTGTTAATATGTGATTTATTTATTTATCTTTTGTCCTGGAACAGCTTTTATCAGTTATTGGGAAATTACAGAGATTATTTTTGATTATTTTTTTTAAAAAAATCCCCTTATCATTATATTCACTCTGCTTCCGTGTAACTGACCACTTATGTGTTGGCTTTGAATTTTTAAGGAATACAACTGTTTTCATCATTGGTACAGGAATGGGGGATTTTCCCACCACAAGCCTAAATAAATAAATAGTGTGGGTTTTTCCACGAACCAACCTTTTTTGCATGAGCCAACCTTATAAGTGCCAAGGCGTGCACAGACCAACCTTCCTTGAGTTGGGGCCTTTCAGATACTGAAGGACAGCAACTCCCTTTGCTTCTGACCATCGGCTATGCTGGCTGGGCAGTGCTGGATTAAACCCTGTGGAGACCCCTAGGCAGTCAAAATCTTAGAGGGGCCCTTGTGTGCATGCTCTAGTGGGATAACATTGAACTAAGAAAACTTGATTGTAATTTTCTTTCACGATCAAATCAATATTATTTCAACCTGTTGTTGCAGGTCCCCTAAAAGGCACTGGTAATCCGGCACTGGGGCTGGGGCTGATGGGAGTCGGGCTTCAAGGTAGCTGGAGAGTGCTATCAAGTTGGGGAAGACAGGTACTGCCATGTTGTTGTTGTTGTTGCTGTTGTCATCGTCATAAATGACCATGTTTCTAAATTGCTAAAACTTTGAATTTCAGAATTCAGCACAAATTAGTAAGGTAAGTCCAAGTAACCAGGGAAATCAGAACATCCTGCACTAGCCAGACAGATACAGTGGTACCTCGGGTTAAGTACTTAATTCGTTCCGGAGGTCCGTTCTTAACCTGAAACTGTTCTAAACCTGAAGCACCACTTTAGCTAATGGGGCCTCCCGCTGCTGCCACACTGCCGGAGCACAATTTCTGTTCTCATCCTGAAGCAAAGTTCTTAACCCGAGGTAATATTTCTGGGTTAGCGGAGTCTGTAACCTGAAGCGTATGTAACCCGATGTACCACTTTACAGTAGTTATGGAAGCTCCAGGATGAGGTATGTCAGATGGTTTGCATAATGTAGTATGTGTTGGTGCAATCATTAATATTGACACTGATCTGTATGTACACAAATTCACACACAGGTTTTGTGTGCCTCTGGAGAGATCTGTTTCATTCAAAAAGATCAGCTCCTTTCATTGAAATGAATGGGAAAGGCTTCTGTATCATGAAAATACTGGATCAGGCCACTCCTTTTCATGCATACTTGAAGAAAATGGATGTGACTACCGTAACTTTGGGATTCAAACTGTAGTCTGTAGGTAGAGGAAAGGCTTTAGAGATCCACTTTGCTAGATAATCCAGTTGGCGCTGCCCCTTAAGGAATTGGGGGTATGGGATAATAGAGTTGGAAGAGGTCATGAGAGTCATCTAGTCCAACCCCCTGCAACGAAGGAATCTTTTGCCCTATGTGGGTCCAGTGGCGCAGCGTGGGTTGTCAGCACCCGGGGCAAGGCAAGTAATTTGCGCCCCCTAACCCGTGGATTTGCGCCCCCTAACCCGTGGATTTGCCCTAACCCCAGATGTTGCGCCCGGTGCGGCCGGCCCCCCCTGCACCCCCCACGCTATGCCACTGTGTGGGTCTCAGACTTATGAGCCTGAGATGAAGAGGCTCATGCTGAACTGGCAGAGCTATCTATGGTGATTCATATTTGACTTCCAGATGTTCCAGCTTCTGCCAATTCTGGCACTTAAAGCCGTGATAGGTTACATTCAATTGCCTTTTTATCATGTTTTGTTTAAAAACTCTTATTATGATCATAACAGTGGGAAAAGAAGTGGTTTACCTGTCCTGAAGAGGAAAAAACCAAAGCCGACAAAGGAAGTTGTGATGTTTGCATTTGCAAAAACTCTTTGGGAATGCAATGTCCAGTTTAACTGAGAAATTTTAAAATGCACAAAGTCAAAAAGTATAATTATGTCTTTAGAGAACAGAATAGACTCCTGCAGTGATTTTATGCACCCTTGTGTCAACACACAGGAAAAGCCCCCCCCCATACAAACGAGAGTTGCTCATACACAAAGGGTTCTATATTATCTTGTATTTAAGCATCATTAATGTGAAAGTGAGTTGGGCAAGAGTTCTAGGGAAACACCAGTGATTGACCCTCTTTCCTCCCTGCAGAAAAAAACCCCTCTTTATGTCAGGAAATATTTGTAAAGAATTATGGGTGATATTCAATATTAGTCACACTCATATCCAACATTAGTCATAGTCACAGAAGACCCATGGATTTCATTGAGTCTGCTATGGGTATGACTAATATTAAATATCACCCTAATGTCTTCTTAGGCTCTATATAGCCCTTCTCTTGTGCCAAAGTGCATATGCTCACCCACCCTGTTTTACATAATTCTCTATCACAGTGATGACTGACATATGTCTGCCACTGTAAAACAGCTGTCTGGTGCCAACTCATAACCCTCCTCCCTTTCTATCTAGTAAAATTCAACAAATCCCGTGTAGCTCTCTGTCATCCATTCATTGTATATATTTTGCTGCCAAAATCTAACAATGTGTGTTTGCTAAATAAGAATATGAAGGGGTGGAGAGTTCAAGATGACTAAAGAGGGCACTGTGTGATGTCACTTCCCTTGAGTTTTCTGACCTGGAAAAAGACAAAATGGGTTTAAGCCTTTCTACTTCCCCCTACCTCAGAAATCACTCTCTTACCACAGCTTGTATTAATTGTAATAACACTACTACATAGCCTAGTCCCAAAGTTCCACTTCAATGCTGCAAGTGATGGTGTTTAAAACTCTGCTAAGTTTAAATGTTCTGCTCACATATCTGAGTAATGGGAAAGAAAAATGGTAAAATATATCCTATCCTGCCTATAAAATCCACCCAATGCCAATGAAGTTACCCAGTTTGGCTCAGGAGTCATCCTAATCTGATGGAAAGTCATCTAGGGGACCATCATGCTTTCAGAACTTCAGGCAGGGTGGTACTGAATCTGTATAAACACTACAATAGCTCAGTGGAGAAACAATGAGCTTTCCCATGTTTATTTCACTCATGTCCCATCTCTCCCTTTGCCACAGCTTGATGGAATGGCTGCTGTTAGATAACTGAGCAAGAGAGGACAGAGCCCAATGGAATGTCAATAGAGTGGTTCTGCAGATCCATTTCTCCTTCACTCATTTCTGGTATGGAGTACTATTTCTTATTTTAAAAAATAAAATAAAAATCTTACTATCAAGGAAATAAGAGATTGTTGGGAAAGAAGGGACTTCAACCTAAGGAAGCAGCTGCTGCCACAAATGATTGGAAACCGCTGCGCAAGACACTCTTCCATATAATATGTCTTTCTGTACTATAGCATGTTCATACATGAAAATCTTGTTCTCCGATCCACATGGAAGACTCTGAATTTCTGCTTGGCTTGCATTCCCTTTGAAGTTAATGCAAGTTTCACCCTTGTCAGCAAAGCCAAGGTCCACCATGTTTAGTCTGAAAGAACGGGGCGGACGTCCTCTACCTAAGAGTCAATCCTGCATCACACTGAATGTTAGGTGACAGTCCACAACTGATTCTCAATCGAAGGTTAGGGCTCCCTGTGAGTTGAGGCTTCCATTTGTATTTGTCCTGGATTCTTATTGAAACAATGCCCTGCCCTCCCTTTCTGCAGAAATCAAGAACAGAAAAATGCAGGTCTCTGATCACAAACAAATACCTACTTTCTTGGGAGTCTACTCTGAATAAGTCAAACGCTGGGTTCAATCCTTAGTTCTTAATGCCTATTTGAAGATATTCTGGGATGCAGCCTGCTATAGAATTATAGAATCAAGGTGATGAATCATTTATATCATTTATGAATCATTTCTTCTGCAGCATCTCAAAGCGATTTGCAATACAATAAAAATATCTAATGCAATTAGACAAAACCAACAGAATTACATATAAAACAATTAGCTGAAAGAGGAAAGCCTTCAACAGGTGTCATAAAGGCAAAAGAGATGTGGTGTGGTGGCCCATGGGATCATATTGCACAATTGTGGGACCACAGACAGAAAAACAAAACTCTAAGCCCATGCCTAACTTCTGTCACTAGTGGGCATCTCAACAGGGCTTCCAAACAGTCTTCAAGTTACAGCCTGGCGTATATGAAAGTATGTTGTCCGTTAACGAACCTGGTTGCAACGATTTAGGGATTGGAAAGCCATCACTACCAGCACATTAAATTAGGACCAGAAGGACACGGGCAACCTGCTGCCATTGCTAGTTAAAATCTGCTTTGGGGGGAACCCAGAAGAAATTTAGGACCCACAGGAGAGGATTTTCCATTGTATAAGAAGGAATCCTTGTGCTGTTGGCACAGTTTGCTTAAACCCAAAATGTTTAATCCAGTTGCTGTTTTCATTGGGATGTACATCCTCTGCTGTGGCTACTGGCCCAGTAAGTGGGCAGTTGATCAGACCCTCTGCAGTGCCAATCTTACTAGTAAGTAAAATCCTATGGAACTCGGTAGTATTTGCTTGGATGTAAACAGAATGTGTGGGACCGTGCTGCATGGCTGTAACCCTAGGCAAACTTCCAAGGAGCAAAGGCTTGTGAAGAAAGTGGAACCCGCAGCATGCTTGTGTTTACAGTGGTACCTCGGGTTAAGTACTTAATTTGTTCCAGAGGTCTGTTCTTAACCTGAAACTGTTCTTAAGCTGAAGCACCACTTTAGCTAATGGGGCCTCCTGCTGCTGCCGCACCTCCAGAGCCCGATTTCTGTTCTCATCCTGAAGCAAAGTTCTTAACCTGAAGCACTATTTCTGGGTTAGCGGAGTCTGTAACTTGAAGCGTATGTAACCTGAAGCGTATGTAACCCGAGGTACCACTGTATTCAGAAGTAAGTCCTGCAGTCCAGTAGGAATTACTACCCAATTAGCATTAAATCTGAGTAAATTTGGATAGGAGTAGAGATGTACAATCATCAATCTAATTTCCACTTGTTCAGATCTGCTCTTTTTAAAGGAAGCTGTTACTGCACATGCTCAGAAATTGCATACAAGATTTAGTATCCTCTAAGCAGCGTTAGGGAACCTGTGGCCCTCTGGATATTATTGGATGAAAGCCCCTATCATCCCAGATCATTGATTGCACTGGCTGATGGGGATTGTAGTCCAACAACACCTAGTGACCTGCAGTTTTCCTTTCTCTGCTCTAGGGAGGCCAGACTTGCAAGGAATATCTTTGTCTGCCATCTTCTGAAGTCACGTTGATAGAACAGCACCCAGCTGCCAATGCTGTCCTCTCCTAAAAAAAAATGAAATAACATTTTACTGGTGTCCTTTGTACATTTTATTTTTAAGGTTTGTCGAAGTGCAGCAAAGCACAGCTATTGTTACCAGAAAGATAGCCAAGCTGCCTGTAGGGTTAGCAATGTGAAAAATGACTCTTCATAAACAGTTAGGTAATTGGAAAGTTATTGAGCTGTTTCCCTGATAAAGTGAATCAGATTTGATTCTGCTTTCTTAGAAGGTTGAGGTGTCTGCATTTTCAAACAGAAGCAGATGCTACCATCTAGTGCCTTCGGCAGGTATTGCAATCAAACAAAATGTTAAAGGTTTTCGAACATATGGAACCTCATCTTGTAAAATGTATTATGCTTTTTTATGCCGGTACAATGGTGTGCTCAACTTTTCAGTGCTATGGGATACTGTGTTTTCTGTCTGTATCCTTCTGATTAAAAACAAACTCCAGATGAGCGGCTTCATGTGCATATTAATTTCAAACCCACGTCTTGAAATCTCAGGAGGTTGTGTGTGTGAATCTGTGTGTGTAAACTGTTGTGCACAGTACAACACATCTACACACACCAATCAGGGAAAAGCAGGGCAAGAGCTTTAAGTGAAGAACAGGAAAGAATATTTGGGATGTAGGCAGTTGTGTGTGGAGTTCCTGGTACATGTCAGTGGTGAGGAACCAAATCTGGACTCCCATCAGCCCCAACCAGCATACCTAATGGTTAGAGATGGTGGGAGTTGTAGCCCAATAACACCTGGGGAAGGGTACACAGGTTTGCCATCCCTGCTGCAGACAATCTTCAAGCTGCATTGATAAAATAGAAAGCTGTGCCTCTTTGCTGCTCAAGCATGAGATAATACTGGGAAAAGTGAAGAATCTTTTCACCTCCATAAAATGTAAGGGCATCAGACTATAACCTGTAAAACTATCCGCATTTGTTATTATTAATAAAAAAAGCAAGTATTGTTCTTGATCCTTTCTCAGCTCCATCACCTACTCTCAGTCCCTGCCTGCTGAGGCATCCGTTCATTTCAACAGATGAGAGGAATGTTGACCGCGCCAGAGGAGATGTGGGCCAGATAATGAAACCTTTGCATGTTTATTTATGACTTTAGGATTCTAAACGAGAGGTGTCAGTTCCTAGGTGTGGCAGCACTCACATGAATGTGAGCCTCCTGCTTTGAAAGCCATTGAAATAGTAAATAATAGTTGGCATTCAATCAAGGGTGGGGAAACTGTGGCCCTCCAGATATTAGAATCATATAATTGTAGAGTTGGAAGGGTCTCTGAGTGTTATCTAGTCCAACCCGCTGCAATGCAGGAATCTCAGCTAAATCATCCCTGACAGATGGGCCACCCAATCTTTCCTTAAAAACCTCCAAGGAAAGCTAGTCCACAATCTCCTGAGGGAGTCTGTTTCATGGTCAAACAATTCTTACTGTCAGAAAGTTCTTCCTGGTGTTTAGCTGGTATCTTTTTTGATCTTGAAGCCATTGGTTCGTGTCCTACCCTCCAGAACAGGAGAAAACAAGCTTGCTCCATCTTCCATGTGACAACCCTTGAGTTACTGGAAGATGGCTATCATTTATTCTTTTAGTCTCCTCTTTTCCAAGCTATGGCTCCTATCATCCCTGAATATTAGGCTGGCTGGGGGTGTTGGGAGCTGGGAATCCCCCAAACCTCTAGAGGACTGCAAATTCCCTACGCTGCCCTTAAATAATCTCTTGCCATTTTCCCTAGCCTACTGCTTCTAAATTCTGTTTGATTCAAATCCTCACACTCAAGCTAGACTAGGGTTAAAATATATTTATTTTGGCAAATGTGTGCTTTGAGCATAGCTTTTGAGTATCTGGGAAAGGTTGATTTGTTATATATATATAACAGCAGACTTTAACAGTAGGTCTTAGCAGTTCTTCATAAATGCAGACTTAAATCACCTAAAGTTATATATACATCTTGAGCTTCAACGTTGATAGAAAGATGGGATATAAAAATTGAAATTATTATCTTGTGGCTTCCAAAATGGCTTAACTGTCAAATGTAAGTGTCTGGAGCAAAATTAGAGTAAGTGTGGCAGGCTATTAAGTAAAGCAAAAAGGAGAGTAATTATTAAACATTCCAGCAAAAGATAAACAACAGTATTTCAAAATCACAACATTGCCATATGTATATATTTTCAAACTCTTTTTCATGTGGCTATAGCTCACCTTAGAGAGCTGTGTGTATACTACCCTATGTGTTATGTACACAAAGCAGGCATTTTTGGAGTAAGCTGGCAATGAAAGAAATAGTATGTGTGCAAGAGTCTATATAAAGGCTGGTAAATTCCGACTTTGTGCTACAGGCTGGCCGGTTTCCAGGAGTAAAGTTTGGAAAGCGAGTAAAGTGGGATGTGGAGGCCGCATTTTCAGGTCACTGTAAGGATAGCCTGGTACCTTGCAATCTTGCCAGGGAATTGTTTGAAAACAGACTTTACTGGAGGGCTGTAGCTCAGAGGTAGAGCATCTGCTGTGCATGTAGAAGGTTCAATCCCTCACATTGGACAAGCAGGGCTGGGAATGTCTCCCGTATGAAACCCTGCTTGCCAGTCAGTGTACACCATACTGAGCTAGCTAGACCAAAGATCTGATTCAGTTCTGGATTACCAAATAGGCAGAGTAGGCCCTGGCCTATGGGCCCCATGCCATTTAGGGGCCCCGCAATAATGCATCAAAATAATATTGATTCCAATATTCCAATCGAGCTTTCTTAGTTCAATGTTATTCCACTAGAGCGAGCACACATCAAAGCTCCAGATAACAAAACTTTCTTTGAGTTAGAGGGTCGTGGGTTCCTGCCGACTCCATATCCAAGTATAATATTTGAGATAATTTGCAAGGGGGCCTCCAAGATTTCGACTGCCTAGGGGCCTCCACAGGGTTTAATCCAGCACTGGTCTGACTCGGTATAAGGCAGCTTTTTAGTCCCTAATTAAAACATCAAACTGGCCAATGCCAACACCTGCTAAAGGACATACAGTGATACCTCGGGTTAAGTACTTAATTCGTTCCGGAGATCCATTCTTAACCTGAAACTGTTCTTAACCTGAAGCACCACTTTAGCTAATGGGGCTTCCTCCTGCTGCTGCGCCGCCGGAGCACGATTTCTGTTCTCATCCTGAAGCAAAGTTCTTAACCCGAGGTAATATTTCTGGGTTAGCGGAGTCTGTAACCTGAAGCGTATGTAACCTGAAGCGTCTGTAACCTGAGGTATCACTGTACTCTCCAAGTGTCCCAATTTTCCAGAGACAGACCCAGAATTACAAAAGCCATCCTGGCTTACAAAAGCCATCCTGGCTTGACAACCATATGTCAGGAGTGCTCTGATGGTGTTTCCTGCTTGGCAGGGGGTTGGACTCGATGGCCCTTGGGTCTCTTCCAACTCTATGATTCTATGATTCTATGATTCTGTGATTCTGATCTGATCCTGGAATGTCCTGATTTTCTCTACCAATGTAGCTCAGATGCTCTACCACTAAGCTATGGCTCTCCCTCAAAGCAGTGCTGCTTCACTAGTTACTTTCTACTGAAGGAATTCATATGTACAATATTTACACCAATAGGTCTTTAGGGTTTCTAAAGACTGCCCAATCCTGTGCTGACAATGCCACCTCCTCTATCAATTATTTGTATAGGAGCAGGAGACACAATGTATAGGGGCAGGAACGTGAGTGGTTTTTAATAGATGACCATACCTCATTGGAAGCTGTCAAAGAAAAGCAGAACAAGAATTGATTCTGGATGTTTAGCCTTCAAGACTCCAGAGCTCCAATGTTCAGCTGACAGCTCTGTGTGCAAAGCACCCAAGCTCTAACAAGCAGCTGATTGTTGAGGCTTGCAGAGTTCGACACGCAAAGCTCCCAAGTGCAGATGGTCAGCTGATGGCTGCTGCAGGCAAAAACAGGCCACCTGACATCACTGCATGATTGACAGGTGGGTGACCCCAACCACCTGCCATGTTTGGTCTATGGCAGGTGCAAGGAGATAAGTATCTGGCCCACCAGCCAAATCCAATTCCCCATTCCTGGTCCAAAGAACTGCTGGAATCCTTTCCAATTCTTGAAGGGCCAACTCCTTTTCCAACTCCATGCTACTCAGGGCATGCAACCAAAATGCATGTGCCTCTGGCTGTGCTTTAAAAAGCCTAAGATTTAAAGGCATCCCAGATTGAATTATATATCCCTTGTGTATTCCTCTAGTTATAGTGCCCACTGCAAGCTGAGTCTGCAGAATTCAGATTTGTTAATTTCAGAACCATTGTTTCTACAGCACATTAGCATGTAATGTGTCTTCACAACCATTCTATCAGGCAGCTCACTTTTATTTTTTAAACAGATGGGTGACATCATTAATAATAGCAAAAAAAAGAAAGAAAAGTTGAAGCATAGCCATTGCAAGAGTTTCACTTAAAACAGAACTCAGGAAAATAAGACTGTAGAAATACCATGAAAATGGTAGGCAGTAGTAACATAAATAGAAGAAAGTCAATCTTTGTGACAACCCACCCCTCCCCCTCTTATAAAGGCTCTTCTCAGCTTTTGTGCTGCAGTAGCAAATTGAGCTCCCCTATAGGTAATCTATTTTCCATGGTTGCACAACAGATGGTTTACTTTCCTCAAAAAGTCATTTGCCTCTGCTGTTCTCACTAGCAGACCTGACAACACATGTATCATTGGGGCTGAATAAATAGAGCAATGAAACAAATAATGACAGATATCTCCCCAAAACATAAAATGTTGGTTTACTGGAACCTCAGAGTAATGACCAGATAGATATTGAGATGGTTTTGTCTGCAATCTCAGTTCAGTAAAGGCCCTAGGTGGAGTGCTGTATGCTAGACTGTGGAAGTAACTCTCCAAGTTATGCATCTCTCTTGAAACATTGGGGTGGGGGAATAACGCGACTTGAATCAGTGCTTTGCTATGTGATGCCTTAAAGGTAAAGGGACCCCTGACCATTAGGTCCAGTCGTGACCGACTCTGGGGTTGCGGCGCTAATCTCGCTTTATTGGCCAAGGGAGCCGGCGTACAGCATGACTAAGCCACTTCTGGCGAACCAGAGCAGTGCACGGAAACACCGTTTACCTTCCTGCCGGAGCGGTACCTATTTATCTACTTGCACTTTGACGTGCTTTCGAACTGCTAGGTTGGCAGGAGCAGGGACCGAGCAACGGGAGCTCACCCCGTCGCGGGGATTCGAACCGCCGACCTTCTGATCAGCAAGTCTTAGGCTCTGTGGTTTAACCCACAGTGCCACCCGCGTCCCTTACCTTGTGATGTGATGACTTACCTTGGTCTTAAAAAATAAACCAGCCTATAGTTTGTACCTGCTTCGAGACCAGGTCAGTCTCCACCAACTATCTTTCCTAGTACTGCACATATATGAGCTGTGATCTCCCATGCACACAAGCAGCAGGAATTTTTGGTAAGTTTTTGTTTATAGAGAATTGTTGACTTAAGGGCAGAGTCAAAAAAGCAAACTGCCTCTAGGCTGACCTGGCATGAACCCTTTCCATTGACAGCACTGCCCCCATCATATTTCCCCTTCCTTTACATGGCAGCAGGGGCTCATGATGGGGCTTCTATTAAGCCCTAGACACAGCTGTGCTGACATCCAGGGCAACTAGGAACCATGGGAAATTTATTTCCCATGGCACCTAATATTTATCCAGATTTGGCAGTGCAATTCTGTGGTTGCACAAATTACAGTGGTACCTCTGGTTACGTACTTAATTCGTTCCAGAGGTCTGTTCTTAACCTGAAACTGTTCTTAACCTGAAGCACCACTTTAGCTAATGGGGCCTCCCGCTGTTGCCGTGCTGTCGCCGCATGATTTCTGTACTCATCCTGAAGCAAGTTCTTAACCCAAGGTACTATTTCTGGGTTAGCGAAGTCTGTAACCTGAAGCATATGTAACCTGAAGCGTATGTAACCCAAGGTACCAGTGTATAGAAAAATGGATATACAGGGGGCGGGGAATAAAGTATGCATTCAAATGCCTATATATATATATTAAGGGAAATCGCTTTGCACAAATGTACACATTAGGCAAAGTTCAAACTAAAAAGCTGATAAATTTACATGACAACTTTTTTAAAATTGAAAATTGATGTGGAAATGTGGAAAACTGAACTGAAAAAACTAAGACAGCAAGGGACAGATGTAGATGGTGCAATCGGGCAAAAGGTGGGGGGACAGGATGCATTCTTCTGTTACATTAGGCATGCTTTTACAAATTAAATCCACCCAAAAAACTCTATTCAGGCTCTTGTAAATTATAGTGTGGGGATGCTCCATCTAGTGTTCATCATTCATGGTTCAGTAACATGTTCACTATGATGCAAGTTTCAATGAGTCAAAGAATTCTATCAGAACACGAACGTTTGTCCAGAATTGCTGTACAGATGCTTGAGATAATCTAAGTGTATACTCATTTATCTCTGGAACGTCAGGACACATCAATCTTGTGCAGCATGAAGGCTGTGAATCCAGAGTGACACAGCTGTCCTTGACTTTGCAGTAAGACAAGTTGCTGTCTTTTAGTCCTCCTTAGTCACTCTTGCTTACAGGGGGGAAACAAAACAACCATCCTCTTTTTCCATTCATGTCAGCTAACACCAAGTGTCAGAGATAATAGGCTCTCCCTTTCCTATTAGGGCACAATAACTACACTGTCCAAATATACCCTGTTATGATTTATGAGCTGTTGAGGAGATAGACAGCCTGTTTCTTTTTTAAAAAAAAATCAATAGTCACCATCTTTTGAAGGGGAAAAAGGCATTAAATCAAGGAACCTTAATCAAATATTTCATTTATTATCATCAAGTGGCATTCACAGTGCGACCCTATGCAAGAAATCCCCTTGAGTTCAATGGTAGCTGGCTGTAGCAATATTCCCCAACCTAGTGCCCTCCTGATGTTTCAGACTTCAGCTCCCAGCAACCCCAGCCAGGATAACTATGTTGGCTGGCGTTGATGGTGTGTTGATTAGGGCTAATGGGAGATATAGTACAAAACAATGGGAGAGCATCAGGCTGGGGAAGGTTGTTGTGTATAAAATAGAAAGCTTAGAATGGTAGCCAACACAATTGTCTTTTATATTTTATATTCTATTTTGTAATTTTGTCGTCTTTGTAAGCTACCCAGGGTACATTTGTTGATGGGTGATCATATGAAATACATGCATAGATATATAATGCCTGCAATCAAACTACATAAAATGTTACGGTAATTAAAAAAAAATCATGCTAAGCAACCACAGGAGAGACAAGGCAGAACTGAGAAAGCAAGGGCATATAAACCTAGCACAGGAAAGTCAGACTGGAGGTAGAATTCATTGTAGACTGGGCTTTCAGTGAAATCTATCACAAGAAGACTGCAGCAGGATATAGGACAAATATAAGTTGCATGCCCTGAACTGGCAGGATGACAGGGAGTTGGAAGAGAAGAAAGAGGATCCTGGCAAGGGGTTTAGCCAGGACTGAAACACACCGGGGCAAGCTGGGGACTGGGTTGATGTAGGAAGTACTCATGGGGTGACAGAGGATGGTGAGGGGATGGAGGTCAATGCACAGGAACCAGAGAAGCAGGACCCATCACCAGAGCCATAAGGGCCCCTTTCTCCAACGGACGCAGCAGGCTCTGAGGCATAGGGAGCAGCGAGAGGGGTTGCTTTAGGAGGCTGAGGCAGGCAAAGGTCCACAGCACAGCTCCCTAGCTGGCCAGCTGGGGATCACTGGCTTGGTGAAGAGGTTTGTGATTCCTCAGTTTGAGTAGGCTCCAAACAGGTGAGGGTCACTTGCCTCATCAGGCCCAGATGCCGCAATCAGCTTGCAATGTATAAAAGGGCAGCTTAGCTGAGATGCTGTGTTTGTTCAACTGCCCGTTGGTGGTCCTCAGCTTGGATGAGCCAGGTTCTCTGCTGAACTTTGGACATGTGGATTGATCCTGGACTGGGGACTTGACATGTTGACTTGGCCAGGGTTTCCGTTAAGCTGATAAACCAATGCACACACATGGACAATCTCTTTAGTGCATGTAGTTACTTTGTTCAGTTGTTCTTATTTAGGTATGTTTGTTTCAAATGGTTTAACAGGGTTCCTTTTTAAAAAAATCATTTTGCTATCCTATATATACTATCGGTGATAAATCAAGCAACCTTTAAAAATAAAAAGTGGAAAACAGAAAACCAAGTTGTGTCATCACATGGTTTCTTCACTGTTGGAAAGATAATGTTGCGCTTGAGAAATCTTGCCTTGAAAACAGTGGTTTCTTGAACGTGGTTATTATTGATGCAGAGGGGAAAGTAATAATGTAGGTATCTGTTCCAAATCCTATAAGAGAAACCACAATTTTACTAAGAATTGATGCTACTTTGTCTTCCAATGTAAGATAGTGAATACACTGTCATACAGTATGAAAGGTTGCTGGGAATTGTTTACATATGAAAACAATTTCCCATTTCCAGTCTACTGAATGTCACTATATTCAACCTTTTTATTTAAAAAGCTAGTTTCTAGACTGACATGTTTATTGCTTGCTTCCCTGCACCCCCTCCATTCACTTGAGCTGTGAAATATTCACTGAGGATTTAAACAGGCAACTAATGTTCTTTATATCGGCTGCTGTGAGAACAATCCTTTGAGGGGGTTGTGGTGATACCAGAAATAATGAGAACAATAGTAAGTATATTACTGTAAATTATACTTCAGTTTTCCTGTATTTAAAAAAAATATATTTGGAAGAAATCATTCAAATAAATACTCGCATTGCAAAAACGCCTATCCTTGACTAAAAATAGCACAGCTATGGAGTGTCTCATGTGGGGCTTTCATTTTAATTAATATTTCAGAGCTGTTCCTTGCAGATGAAGAAAGTAAGGCTTCTATTCATAAAAATGCTGGCATTCTGCCACAAAAATGCTGCTTTATTGAGCAAAGAGGGAAAAGTTGGAATGTGTCTTTCCAGGAGGAATGCGTATTATTTTTATTTAATTCATAAATCCTTTTTCACCCCATTGACTAAAGGTGAACTTTTTTTTTTAAGAACTACTTCTTTTGAGAGAGTAGGGGGGAATGGCACTTAAAATAATCAGCAGAGAGACACTGCATTTAAAAGGGCTCATTAAAAAATTTTTAATTTTTTTTTTACTACAGAAAGCAGTGTCACAATTGTGCTGGGGCAAAAAATGAAACAGATCCAGACAATTAACAGCTAAGAAACAGTAATTTGAGTTGGCTAAATCAGCTTGAAATAGGGTGTTACAAGACAACTGAATTTAGCATCACAAAAGAAAAAGAAAAAAGTTTAAATAAGGTAGGTGTGAACCAGTCAAGGTATGTTCACAAGCAGTGCCGGATTTACGTATAAGCTAAACAAGCTATAGCTTAGAGCCCCACTCTCTGCGGGGCTAAAAAAAAAATTAAAGGGAAAAAAACTTGGATGTACATTTCCAAAACATAAGATAAAAATAAAATAAAACCTATATACAGCAAGAGTGTTTGGTGTTGTGTAGGATCCTGTGATGTAAGTAATGGGCCCTGCCTGCTCCCTAAAATATCACTGGTTTGCTCATTTCTACATCAATTACTTTGATAAAATACATATTTAGTTATGTGCAAATGGCTTTCGATACCTATTAGGTCCATAAATTACCGTATAGCATATATTCAAAACAAAAGACAGCGACAATTTGTTGTTGACAAAGGACAGCTGGACACATAAAGGGCCCCATTACCTTCAGTAGCTTAGGGCTTCATCAAACCTAAATCCGGCCCCGTTCACAAGATTATTTCCTAAGAATATTCCCACCCCACTCCATTTCTGAAACGCCTAAGATAGACATTGTACAAGACTTCCTGTACTTTCGGGGCAGATCTCTATTACAAATATTTATTGATTTTTATTACCAGTTTAACTGCAACGGCTTCCCTCAAAGAAACCCAGGAGTTGTCATTTGGCAAGAGGGCGGATAACTCTTTGTTGACAG
Source organism: Podarcis erhardii (assembly GCF_964252035.2). Taxonomy (NCBI): domain Eukaryota; kingdom Metazoa; phylum Chordata; class Lepidosauria; order Squamata; family Lacertidae; genus Podarcis; species Podarcis erhardii. The sequence goes on from NC_138510.1 coordinate 59,518,298, forward strand.
CACTTCTCACAGAATGTCAGTCCGCAGGCCTCCCTGTGAAGAGCGAATGGCTATAAAACAGGTTTCAGTTTGTGGTGAACATGTGTGGTCCTTCTGAAGCTATTGTATTAATCCTAAAGAGAAGGAAATTCGAGACAGTGCATGCTGTTTGAATGGGTGATAGTGCCCTGCTCCCATGACTGTATTTTTAAAAATGTGGGAGAATTTTTTTGCTATAAACTTTTGGTGAAATGAAGTTGCTCCTCCCCCCCCCCAAAAAAAAGCTCTTTAAAATTCTACTTTGTAAATTGTGATCTTGAATAGTCACTGGCTTTCGCTTAATATTTAGTCAATGTTGATACAAGAACATAGAGCATAAGATCCCTGCTGGACTAGATCAAAGGCTCATCTAGTCCAGCATCCTTTTTTTGTAATAATTTTTATTAGTTTTCAATGAGTTCAATTATAAGCCTTGTTAGTTTTCAATTAGTTCAATTATAAGCCTTGTTATAATAATACCAATTTATAGTACAATTATTAATACCAATCATTCAAATACCAAATTATATAATTTACTTAAAAGTGATCTCCCACATGCTAGATTTGATGGTTTTCTTTATTTCTGTATCCCAAAATCTTATTAGTTTCAATTACATTCCAGTCATAATAGCAATCCCTTATACAACTGCAATATTAATACCGTAACTTCTATTTGTGTTGACACTTTAAATGATTTATAAAACTGAAAGTGAGGAACTCAAACTCTATCTTTGTTCTTCCTCTGTGTGTCAACTATTCTGTCCGTGGTGTTTCGACCTGTCCTTGTAAGATGTTATGTCTTTCACCCAATTGTTACTGTTATCTGCCATGCTTTGGGCGGAGCTGATATCCCATTTTTCTCCATCACTCCGTCCCGTGCTTCGTTGTTTTGCACCAAGAACTTTAACAACAACTGCAAAAGTCACTCTGTCCCAGTAAATAAACTGTTGTCACCATTTTCCTCTCAGCCTGGGAAGAAACTGCAGATGACTCGATAAAGAACCTTCAGTTCCTTGGCAGTTCACAGACTCCTTTCATCCTTCCATCCAGCTGAACATATATGAGCAATTATACTTCTAATTAAATTAAATTCCAAGTCTTCTTAGTGTTATTCAGGTCACTTCGTAAATAATAAAGGCCGGGGAAGAGTCAGCTCTAAGTTTCCATCATTAACCTTTTGCAAAATAGAGCTTCCCTTCCTTTTTCCTTTTTCTACACACAGTTTCGTTTGATGTTATATTCCATATTTATAATCCCATTTCTTCCATACTCGCTTGTACAAATATAATTTGAACTAACATTCAGAGGGTTACAAAATCATAAATGTAGAAAAGAAAACTTTGAATAAACCATAGCCTCCCCTCCCTCCAACCATATTTTGCACCAAATGAAATCTTATCTCAAGTTCAAACCTAAAAGTCCTTGCAGTTAAGTTTGTTCTGCAGTTTTTGACCTCATCTCTTCAAGCACACACCTGTACTTTAGCCCAATTAAGCTCTAATTAACAGGAGAACCTCCGCTTCTGAATGGCAATGTGATGGCCTGGGATTCCGATTCAGAGGATGAACCAGAGGAATCCCAGCCTGCACAGGAGTCCCCGCCTCCAGGGCCGGCTGAACTGGGGCAAGGCCTAGATGCTGAAGAGCCTGCACCTGTGACAGAGCATCAGGAGCTGGCCCCAGGTGAAGCCCTTCTGGCCCCAGAGGGGCTTGACGACTCAGTGGCCACAGGTGAGCCTCCTCCAGGGCCCAGTAACCCTTCGGCCTCTCCTGATCTGCAGAGGCTTAGGGCAGAGAGGCGAAGGGAACTGGTTGCCCCCAGGAGGAGTGCTCGCCTTAAGGCCAGAGGAGGCGGGGCTCCTGGGGGTCGGGACCGCCCCCGGCCTTAGAAGAGGATAAAAGCCCAGTCAGCCTGGCCCCAGGTTGCGGGAGCAACGTCGTTGTTGGCTTTGGACCTTCCTGTGTTCCTGATCCCTGCTTGGCCTCCTGTTCCTGACTATCCGGTGTTCCAGTTCCCAGCTCGGCCTCCTGTTCCAGCGTACCTGTTCTCCGCCCGGCTCCCCGTCTTGGACCTCGCCCCTCTTCGTGTGGACTCTGCTTACACCCACGGTACCTTCCCCCGGGACCAGCACAGGCAACATTGGAAGGTTTTCAACAGGCAATGTGCTTTTGCACTCAGCCCCTCCCTGCCCGCCCCCATTCCATGCCATAGCGAGAGCCAGGTACCAAGACGAACTGTGAGTGAAGCCCATTCCCCCCCCCATCCTTGGGGGGAATTTGTAAGGATGATTACCCACAATCATTCTTGTTTTTCCTTTGCCAATGATATCCCGCCGTCATGGGTGCTGCCTCCATTAAGGCAGAAGGGAACCGGAAGCCCTCTAGTCCAGCATGCTTGTCTCATGGGGTTCAACCAGATGCCTATGGGAAGCCCACAAACATGACATGAATGCAACAGAACTTTTTCAGTTGTGCTTCCAAGCAACAGGTACTCGTAGGCATACTCCTCTGACAGCGGGAGGTAAAACATAGCCAGCGTGGTCACTGATAGCTTTATCTTCCATGAAGTTGTTTAATCCCTTTTAAAATGCATTCATAATTTTATATGCATCTCTCATGTTCCAAGGGAGTCTGTTCCAATGTCAAAGAGCTCTTACATCAAAAGATTCTTCCTGATGTTCAGTCAGAATCTCCTTTCTTGTACTTTGAAGCTACTGGTTTGGGTCTGACCCTCTGGAGCAGGGGGGAAACAAACTTGTGACAGACCACGTCACATCTTCCATGTGACAGACCTTTAGATGGCTATCAGATCTCCTCTCAATCTCCTCTTTTCCAAACATGCCCAACTCCCTCAATCATTCCTCATAAGGCTTGGTTTCTAGACCCTTTAGTACCTTGGTTGCTCTCCTCTGCACTTGTCAACATCCTTCTTAAATTGTGGCACCCAGAACTGGACACAGTACTCCAGGTGTGGTCTGACCAAGGCAGAACAGAGTGGGACACTATACTTGATCAGGACACTATACTTCTGTTGATGCAGCCCAGACTAGCATTAGCTTTTTTTGCTGCTATATCACATGGTTGACTCATGTTCAGCTTGTGGTCTAAGACCCCTAGATGCTTTTCACACACATTACTGGCAAGCCAGTTGTTCCCCATCTTATATTTGTGCAACTGGTTCTCCCTGCCTAAGTGCAGAACCTTAGGTTTGTCCCTACTGAAACTCATTTTGTTAGTTTGCGCCCAGTTCTCCAATATGTTAAGGTCATCTTTTAAGAAACAAATAACAAAACCTATAGATGCTGGCTTTTAAAAGGAGGTGCATGTACTGTATCAGTGCCAGATTTAGGGCAGTGTGGGTGGTTCCCCTGCACAGGGTGCTGAGCAGAGGGGGCACCAACCCACCCACCCACCCTATATTATATGAGTACCTACTGAGAAGATCCATAAAAAAATTCAAATATACAAAAATGAATTATTGTGAAAATGAGAAATATTGAGGGGGAGTGGGGATTTGTCCTTGCTCAGGGTGCCATATTACCAAAGTCTGCCCCTGCAAGTATAGAAGAAGGCATTGCTGCAAAGCATTTGTTCCCTTCAGAGTTATTTATATACTGGCTTATATCAATGGCTTCAAGGTGCTTCACAAAAATTAAAACGTGGTTAGAGTGCTGGACTGGCAGCTTGGAGGTAAGGGTTCAAATCCCCATTCAGCCATGACACTTCCTGGGTGACCTTGGGTCAATCACAATCACTCAGCTAACATACTTCACAGAGAAAGAGAACAATGTACATCACCTTGGAATTCCTGGATGAAAGGTGGGATAAAAATGTAAACAATACCAATAGGTTATGAAGTAATCAAAGAATGAGAGGGCTCATGTGTGTCACTGTGCATTCTGGACATGTCAAAGAATTATTTATGAAGATGGATCAGCATTCTTCAAGAGAATAATTGGTAGGAAATGGTGGGGGCATAAAACAACCTCTGCATAAGATCATCTACGAGGAAATCTGTTCAAGGAACTAACAAAAAGTGTGTGAAGAGATAGTGACAAGATCTTGATGGGAGTATAAGAAGGAACAATCAAACCTAAAACGTTTAAGGTAAAGAACCCGAAAAATGCGTTGAAGGTATATCTGAGGAAGAAAGTTATGTGTTTAATCTGAATTTGGTTTCAGGCAGAACTGGAAACAGTGTTTTTTTAAAAATAATGCACCTTATATTGCCAATATACTTAAGACCCCTTGCATTGTAACAGACAGACATCTGTTCAATTGCAACTTACAAGTCGTGGGTGCTAGGTAGCTGGAAAATAAATAAAGAAATATTAAACTCTACCCTGATTAATAGAGGATATTTGGTAACCAACAACATCGCATGCCTGTAGGCAAAGCTGTTTTTTTTTTAAAGGAAAGGCACCAACTCTTAATTCTGCTTAGCCACCTGACCTTTCCCTCTATTCATTTGTCTAAGAACACTGTGCTCCAAGCAAGTCATCTGATAGCACTACCCATAATAGTGAATTCAGGTGTTGAGTGCCCAAATAGGCAACAGAGCCAAAATAGGCAAACTGAAAACACGCAGTTGTCTTCTGCTACCTACTATCTCCCTCTAGACCAGAGTGTTTAATAATATCCCATCGTGGGAAAGGGAGGTCATTAACAAGGTTCAATCCTGCGGATTGTCTCACCTTTACTTTGAGTCTATGACGTACAATCAAGCTAGAGATGTGATCTCCCGGAGACTGAGTGATATTGCCAGACAAGAGGACATAGCCCAGGTAAAACCAGGGATGTTCCTAGGGGACCAGATTTATCGGACCATACCAGCCCCCTATCTTGCAGAAGTCCACTATGTGGAATACCGCAGACTTCTTACAGCGGCTAGATTAAATGTCCTTGACTCTGCGATATTGTGGGGAAGGTACAGGGGAGTACCATACGCCCAGAGAACCTGTCATTGTGCTATTGGTGTGGTTGAGTCCACCGAACACATTCTCTTGACTTGCCCTTCTTATGCAGAGCTTAGACAAAATTTTATAGACCCACTCCTATGTCAACTTAGCTTTCTACCCAGAGAAAACCAGGTTTTACACTTGCTGAATAATGTCACTAGAGCTATACCTTTTTTGGTGGCCAAATTTCTTTTTTTAGCCTTTAAGCGTCGCAAGACCATAATTGACTGTATTGATATGGGGCTATCTGTTTAGCCCTTTTTAGTGTTGGCTAAGCTCTAAAATATTTCTGGATGTTTTAACTGTGTATTGATAAACGTATTTGTATTTGTATTTTCTGACTGACGGTCGAATAAAAGGTTGATGATGATCCCAACAAGCAGCAGTCATTCTTTCTAAATTGCAAAGTCCCTGTGCTTAATACTAACTCAGGAGGGCTGACATTTATTGCCATTAACACTCCCTTGCTGCTTCACTTGCTCTTACTGCTGGCTCCCCCCCCCCCCAACCAACCAATTAAGCTTTTATCCCATTTTCTAAATGACAGGATATCAACTGCTGCCTTCAGACAAGCCTATATGTTTCCTCTACTGTAGAATGAGATTCTGAACAATTTTTGAATCTTGGGATCTAGAACTGTGAGGGGAAAGTCTTCATCAGGCAAGGCTTTCTTCCACCTGCCTTGCCCCACCCTCCAGTCTCTGCTTCACAATTTGTATTGTACTGTATTACTTTATGCACTGTAACTTGCCGTTGTTTTATTGATTAGTTTAAACAGAAATCCACTCTTAATTATAATAATTTCCAATTTTTATATGCTGATATTTAATATTCTATGCTATTCTAATGGATTTTTGAAGATTACTTTATTTGATATAAGTTGCTTATTTTAAAGTTTTTTTATTATCACATTTTTGTATTGGATTAGATGGTTATAAGGTGTACATTCTTTGTTTCTTCAGCTTGGAAACCGCCTTGGGTATTGTGAAATAGAAAGACGGTATACTAATTAAAAGTGAAATGAAAATGAAAAATGAAATTTTGAAATGCAGCCAACAATCGTCCTTGATCACCAATGCTAAAAACTAGCAAACCTGATGAACGAAAATAGATGCCTGGCACATTTAATGTCGTTTCAGATTTTTATCTACTTCCGCCAGCTTGCCTTTTCCCCGCCAGAAGCCGTCTCACTCAACTTCCTATGGATACTTCCAAAACCACACATTTGGCAGCCACCATTCCTCTCCAGCAGCGTACTAAACATATTTTTCAAAAGGTGGTAAAACTATATATACATACCACTGTTCTTCTGGTCAAGGGTTAATGTGAGGGTCTAACAGTGCAATGCTACACATGTCTACCCAGAAATAGGTCTCTTTTGAGTTCAACGGGACTTATTTCCATTTAAATGTGTATAACTGGATTGTAGCCTAAAACGGTTTGCATTGCAAAGTTTCAGCTCAGGAAGTTATCCTGAGAAAAGAAAAACACCCAAGCATGGAGACTTAGAATGAGCTCCTCCTTTGGCAATTATTCAAGGAACAACGGAAGGACAGCTCTGCTTGTGTTCCCTTGCACAAGATCAAGGTGGACAAAATGTTCCTTCTGCAATATCGGTGACATATTGATAGACCTCCTTTCAGCAGGTAGAGCACGAGACTCTCATCTCAGGGTCACGTTGTGCCAAAGATTCCTGCATGGTGGGGGGCTGGACTAGATGATCACGGTGCTCCTTTCCAATTCTATGATTCTTTCACAAGGCGGCTTACCAAAATAAAACAGTAACAGTAAAATAAGGAAAGGGAGAGCCTGGATAGCTCACTTGGTTAGAGCGTGGTGCTGATAACGCAGCCGTATATTCCGGCACTGCGGGGGCGGGGTTGGACTTAGATGATCCTGAGTTCTGCGCTTCTACGATCCGAAAAGAACCTAAAACCGCAAGACTGTCTCTGAACATGTGCCGAGTGAACGGCCGTACCCACAGTCTAGTCCAGCGAAGCTTGCAGGGCTTTGTGGAGGCACGAGCCCTTTCTCCTTTCGATGCCATTTTATAGACTAAGTTCCTTCCCTTAGGGGCCACCCGGCGCCTCCAGAAGCTCAGCGCCCCCCCCGTCCCTTACCTGGCCCCCTCCCTCTCCTGCCCTCCCTCTCCGCGCCGCCTGCCTGCCTGCCTGCCTCCGCCTCGCCTCCCCTCCCGGCCCGGCCCTGCTGCATTGTGGTCCGGCCCGGCCGGCAGCGGCAGCGCCGAGCGAAGATGGCTGAGAAGCAGCCGCAGAAGCACGACGGGCGGGTGAAGATCGGCCACTACGTGCTGGGGGACACGCTGGGGGTCGGCACCTTCGGCAAAGTCAAGAGCTGAGTATGGGGCGCGGGAGGGGCGGGCTCGGGGCTGCAGCCGAGGAGGGGAGGGAGGGAGGGAGGGAGGGAGAGATGGAGCGCGCGCGCGCGAGGAAGCGCCTCTCCAAGGCGCAGCGCGCGCACCCCCCCCAAAAAAAAATACGCACACGCGCCGCAGGCACCAGGCGACAGCCCCGCGCTCAGTTATCCCTCCGTCTCCATCCTGCACCTTTCCTCCCCAGAGCCCCCTCCCCACCCCCTGAAGCGAACACCTCCCCCACCCCGGTGCCCCCCACCCCATAGTATATCCCTTTTTATCTGAGGCAGCCACCGGCATAGGAGCCAACTCACAATAAAATGTTTGAGCCCCCCCCCTTCCCGTTTCAAAGTTCATGGGCATTGCCCTTCAAATGGCATCCATGTCATGTGATGGTTACCCGGGCCCCCCAATATTTTAGTCAAGTTGGCACCCCTGGTAATGCCATTCAGACACAAACACACGTGTATATGTGATCAATTATGTCATGGAATGTGATCAGTTATGTGTGGCAGGGCTTACCGCCCCCCCCCAATATTTCATTCAAGTTGGCACCCCTGCTTTGCATTTTCATCTGACCTTCCATTCAGCCAGGCACCCAGTCCAGAATTCCCCCTCAGCTCCTCCCATAAACACCTTTGCACTCTCCTCCCTGCTGCCTTCAGAAACCCGCAATAGGATGCTGGCGAATGATGACAGGGGCTTAGAGCGTTAGGGTCTTTTTCAAAGACTCGTGAATTGTAGAATTGGAAGGGTCATCTAGTCTAGCCCCTTGAAATGCAGGAATCTTTTGGCCAACGCTGAGATTAAGCATCTCATGCTCTACCAACTGATATATTTGGAAGTTCTCCTAGGGTTAGAAGACAAAAAGCTCATGGCTTGAAATCGGGAGCACCTGGCAAGCCTCCAGCACATATACCTTCCTCTTTTCTCTTTCAGTCAGCGCTGACAGTACACACGAGCTGTGTATATATGCTTTAGCAAAATAAAAGTGTCAGGGAGAGGGGTCCCTGCCCTGATGAGAAGGGAACGTGACACTGTGGAAAGGACAGGAGGGGATAAATAGAGGCAAAACGTGTGTAAGCCGAATGCGGTTACCCACACTGCTTGGCCTCCAGTTAATGAATCACACAGCCTTTCCTCCCTTCCTTCCTGTAAGATGTGCACTGCATTGTGAGCCCTGCCTCTGGCTGCTCTGGCATGTACACATCTTGCTCCCTCCAGCATTTGCACAAGGTGAAACAACATTGGACATCTTCAGCTCACATAACCTTGGTCTTTGGCTGCCCTATAGTAGCCTTTTAGAATAAACTTCATGGGCATGCTGTCACCAAAGAAACAGTTTCAAGAGGAATAGCTGTGTTAGGTCACAAAACTCCTGGCTAACAGTTTAATTATGGCATCATCAGTTGAAATGGACTGTATTTCATGAAAGCTTATACTGTTATAAATTCAACAGACTTTGAGGTGTTAAAGCTGAAGTGAACTGTAGTCCACAAAAGCTTGTTTTATCACCAAAGAGATGCTAAGCTATTAGAAACTTATTTCTATTATTATTACTATTTATGAAGTTGTTGTTGTGAGATATTTGTGAGATATTTTCCAGTGTTGAATGGCAGAAAATGTCATTGATACATGAGTCTGATTCTTTGCAAATCCATGGAGAATCTTCACATCGTGAAGTATTTTTTCCAAGGTTAGCATGAAGTTAATGCAACACAATTCTGTGCATATTTATTCAGATATAAGTCCCTTTGTGTTCAGTTGGGTTTTCTCCCAGGTAAATATGCACAGGATTGCAGCCATATTTGTTACATTTTTTTAAAGGAGCTCAGATGACATACATGGTTAATTCTACCCATTTTATCGTTGCAAAAAGCTTGAAGCTAAAAAGTAGTCAACTGCCCAAGGCCACCCAGTCGCTGGATGAGGATTGAACCTGAATTTCCTCAGTTTAAGTCCAGAACCACACTGATTTCTTAATCACACAGACCCTCCCATCTGTCATACTCTGCCCAAATCATATCCCAATCATTGCAAAATAAAGTCCAGGCTTGTCAATTGCCACTTGCCAAGTTGCTTGTAGGGAGCAAGATTTGCTCCCAAGCAAGAAATTATTTTTATTCTTTTCCCCTTAACAGCCTGATCCTATGCATATTTTACTCAGAAATGAGTCCCACTGAGCTCAGTGAGGCTTAGTCTTAAATAAATATGTATAGGATTGTTGTCATCATTCATTGGTGTGCTACAGACTACTGACGTGGGTGGGCTAGTAAAACATTTTTTAGGGCTAGTAACTTTAATGGGCTCATTTGCAAGGTTGGAAAACACTGCTTTTCAGTGGGTATGAAAAGTTAGGGCGCAGCACACAGTAGCTAGTATCTAACTTTCTTAAGAACCATTGTAATAATTGAGCTGAACCATTTCCTATAATGTTGCTAAGGACACCCTCTGAGTAGACCTACTCAGAGGGAAATTTCAGCATTCCTGCCTTATACCATTTAATTAAAACACAGATGCGTACACACACACACACACAGAGTAATGTGTTAAATAGTGTATCATAGGGAGTTGTGCCTCTGCTTCATGGTTATATTAGGAACCTGAGTTATCGCACTACACAACAAATAACACTGTCTCTCTTGCCTGCATCTCTTAAGACATTCAAGTAGGCTTAACAAGTCCCAAGGGAGCGAAACAATAATATCTCTGTATCAGTTCCTTGCTGTAAGCAAACGATGGATTACAAAGCAGACTTGTTTATTATTAATTATTAATGTATCGGCACTAAGAAAACCACAAACAGACACATGTAGGGGTTTTTTTTATTGATAACAAATGAAAGATGGGCTACTCAGTTGCAGCTTAATACTTTGGTTTGTTTGCTTTGCTGGTTTGGAGTTTGGCAAATGTTCTGTGTGAACTACAGCAGGTCGTAGAATAGATCATCCTAGAGTGGTCACCAAAGCATACAACTGGGACTTTGTCCCATTGGAACATATTTGCATTGTTGATCTGGGAGATGCCAGATAAGCATTTATTTATTACATTTATATACAGTACTACCTTTTATCTTCCAAGGATCTTAATGTGGTGTACATGGTTCCCTCTCGCCCATTTCGTCCTCATCACAACCCTGTGAGGTAGGCTAGACCATGGGATGGTGACTGGCCCAAGGTCACCCAGTGAGCTTCATGGCTGAGTTGTGATTTGAACCCTGCTCTCCCAGGTCGTAGCCCAATACTCTAGCCATTACACCACACTGGCATAAGATGATAGACTTCCTTCTGACAGAAATAGCAGAGAGAAAATTCCAATTTCAAGGATGTTTCATACCCGCTGGGTGATATTCAGCCTTAGTTATAGAGTAGACCCGCTGAAATCCATTAAGTTTAAGTAATTTGCTTGCTGATTTCAATAGGTCTACTTTGAGTATGACTAACGTTGGCTATCATCCATTCACTCAGTGATCACCAGCATTGCTATCATGTGCTTAGTCTCTTTCCCACTCAGTTATTCCCTAAAATATCAAGGGATGATTAGGCCCTCACTCTGCCCCCCCCCCCCCGTGTATAAAAACACAAGCCTTAGCTGCATCCTCAAAAGAACGTGTAATGTGTGTGAGTTCAGCTGCAGGAGCAAGCTGTGAACTCAGTGAGTGCTGTTCCCACTACTTCTAAGGCCCAGATTATTTCATGCATGTGTATATACAGCTGGCATCTTTGTTGTTTCATCTCCCAGAGCAAAATATTAGCAGTACAGTTGTCAGGAAACATGTCGTGCTTTACTCCTGTACAATACAAACATAGCATTCAGGAAGTAGCAGGTAAAGATTTTTAGAGGCTCAAGATGAATGCATTATTGCCTGCTAATGTATGCAGAACAAGCTGCTTAGAGGTATAGGAATGATCAAACTAGGATAACTGTTACTAGACTAATTTGTGGCCCATATTTTTTTGGCTGTGGCACTGCAATAGGGTGCTGGAACAAAAGTTACTAAACATGGGTTTGCTAGGATCCTGGGAGCATAGTTACAACCTGGAATATGAAGGGGTGTCCAGATGCTAAAGCTGACACAGCCCTGCATGTTTTAGTGTTTGTGTAGATATAAGAAAAATATTCTTATTTTGGCATCTGCATCATATTGCAGCAATGGTAAGAAAAGATCCCCCCCCCTCCTTTTATGCAGCTGCATTAAGCACAAAAGCTAAATCCTCTTTCACACTTGGTCACCCAAGGCATGAAAAGCTATATGATGTGCACCCATTTTGTTGAAGCAAATACCTCAAGTTTGCACAGAAACATATTGAAGGACTTGGTTTCACTCTGTGTTTGGCTGTTTATGAAATAGCATAGTGGCTGCAGCAGGCAATCGAGGGATATGGAGCAGAGTGAATTTCCATAACAGGAAAAGGAATGATAATTCTTATTTAGCCCTCCTGTCGTTTCACAGCAATCGGTTGGGAACATTTCCTAGGGTTTATGTTTGCCAGAGAAAGGTCGAGATAGAGGCATAGATTTTTACTAGAGGCACCCATTGTCAAGTGGGATTCAACCATATACGGGCATATTCATGTTGCAGAGTTATGGTTGGTTTGATTTAGTGCCTTTGTGAAACAAACCCTCTTCCCCAAATACCAGACTTCTTGCAAAAAGGAACGCGATGGGGAAATGCACTAGAAAGGGTGGATAATGCTACCTTCATGTACCGTTGTCTAGCCTCCCTGCAAACAAATCAGAATAAATGCTCACTGCTCCATAGGTCATATAGCTAGAGGAAAAACCCTTTTTCAGTGGTATCCCAGCTGTGGAATGCTCTCTGCAGAGAGGCTTGCAGTCTTTTTGGTGACAGGTAAAAAAAAATGTAACCTCTTGATTTTTAAATCTAAAACCTGATTTGTTTATTTCTTGTTGCTGAAACCTTTTTGTTATATGGATTTTAATCTACGCTTTGTAGTTTACTTCATTATTAGGGCAGGATAAAAATATGGTTGATCTGTAAAATAAATAAATACACTTGTGCGATGCAGAGCATAGCATCCTGTTAACATTTCCTAGCCTAGCCGAGTACATAAAAAGGAAACAAGCCCAAGTGTTTTTATTTGGAAGTGTGGCAAAGCACTTTATTTTTAGAACACTCATATTGAGGAAAGAATTTCAGACTGCTCTTATCTCTGCTAATAATAGCGACTTGCTCACCCTATACAGCTACTGCTTTTACGACTCTGCTCCGTTCTTTAGTCGGGGCCACAGTCACTGTCACAGATAGTCTCTTGCCTAGTTTTAACATTCCATGACTTTTAAATTAGAATGCTAAGCTGTGTGAGAGTTCAGTGAATTGTATCCTAAATGGCATTTCATTGTTTGCTGTAACAAGCATAATGGCTTCTACTAGAACCTTACAGCTTGGGACGTTCTATAAAACTTCCGTTTGTTTGTTTTTCGTTTCCAGAGGGGGTGGCCACGTTGGTCTCTTGCAACATGACACACACTTTTCTGAGTTACAGATATGTTTGCGTGGAGGGCTGTAAACAGTAAGGTCAGAGGAAATGAAATGCAGAAAAGCACAGACAGTGATAATTACGTAATTAGCCGCAGTGATTCATAAAATGTTAATTCAGACATGCTGGCATTTGTAAGCCAATTAACACATGACTTTACTAAAAAAAAATAAAAAATCCTTTGTCTTAATGCAGTCCATAAATAATAGCACTGAACTCTTGATGCATTGTAATCCAACTGTTTCAAGTTGCAGTCTCCCTTTAAAGTTCCTCTGCTCCCAAGATGGCCACTCTGATGTCACAGACACATATTCTGTGAGGTTGAAATATTGCCATTTCTGATCTCAAATTTGTGTCTTGTGAGAAAAAAGAGAGAAAGTGGCTTTCAACTGCAGCAGGAGCATATTTGCTCACTGGAGTGAACCATTTGCCCTTGTTGGCAAAAATAAAAATAAAAAATTAAATCACTGGCAGCTAACATCCCTCTTCACAACCTACAAAGAGGATGATGAAATTGGGGTGGGGAGAACATTTCACCTTAGACTTAAAATTATATTATTACCTTTTGTTATTTTTGTTTCTGTTCAGGGCCAAATACCCGCTCATGACAGTCTGTCATTATTATCCAGTATACATTATACGTACTTCAATAAAGCATGAAACTTTTCTTTCTTTCGTTTAGTTGGAGAACACCAGCTCACACGGCACAAAGTAGCGGTCAAAATTTTAAATAGGCAAAAAATTCGCAGTTTGGATGTGGTTGGGAAGATCAAACGAGAAATCCAAAATCTGAAGCTTTTCCGACACCCCCATATTATCAAATTGTAAGTATTGCTGCCACTACTCCCATTGTTTCGTGTTGCATGAAATGGGGATACTGCCCTCAGGGACCCTGTGTGCTCCCGTTACTTTACTGTGTATTGAATTAATATTTTCAAAGGTAACCTGCAATGCAATTCCAGGCACATTTATTCTGGAGTAAATTCCACTGAACTCCACTGAGTTTACTTCCTAGGCACGGGTGGCGCTGTGGGTTAAACTGCAGAGTCTAGGACTTGCTGATCAGAAAGTCGGCGGTTCGAATCCCCGCGACGGGGTGAGCTCCCGTTGCTCGGTCTCTGCTCCTGCCAACCTAGCAGTTCGAAAGCACGTCAAGGTGCAAGTAGATAAATAGGTACCGCTCTGGCGGGAAGGTAAACAGCGTTTCTGTGCGCTGCTCTGGTTCGCCAGAAGTGGCTTAATCATGCTGGCCACATGATCCGGAAGCTGTACGCCGGCTTCCTCGGCCAGTAAAGCGAGATGAGCGCCGCAACCCCAGAGTTGGTCACGACTGGACCTAATGGTCAGGGGTCCCTTTACCTTTACTTATACTTAGAACTACAGCCTTTGCTTTTCTGAAGCACAGTAAACAGGATCTTTATTGGGATTCCTTTAATTTATGACTACCAGACTAGGGTAGAGGGAAAGTTATAAAATATTGTTGTAGAACGTTCATCTCGTCATCTGGGAGCTTGTGATAGTAACATACAATGGCTGGATTATACTCTGTGCTTGCTGAGGAACAGAAATAAACTTGGACTTGCTGATGGATTTGAAGTAAATTCCTGGATTTTATGGAAGAGTTTGATGTGCATTTGAGCAATTTCTTGGGCGAAACAACTGAGTCTGCTTGTTAGATGTGCATCTCGCTCTCTGAGATATTGTGGTTCTGTTCAAAAATGGATTTCTGAAAAGTAAAATATTTTGACTATTATACTTGGACTTCCCTATCCTCTTGCCACTACGATTCAGTTTTACCATATTACTCGAGTCTGAGTATTATCTCCCATCTTTTCAAACATTCTTGAACATCTGTAGCCACAATGGAAATTTGAAAAGAGGGTTAGTCATAAGTGAGGTATAATTATTGTGCAAAGATTCCAAGAGATTCAATAAGCTTACGGAAGAAGAAAGGTAAATCCGTCAGAGCCCAGAAACAGTTTATCTGCTTTTATCATAAAGAATATAATAAAATTCACCTTCAGAAGTGGAAAGCAGTTATGCGTCAAGTGCTAATTTTAAGGGAAATGTTAATTTAGTAAGATTAAGTAAGCACCAGCTCTTGTCTCACTATTGAAAAAGATGCAGATAAAAAACAACATAATTTTTGTGCATCTTTTTGTTAGGTACCAGGTCATCAGCACACCAACAGATTTTTTCATGGTAATGGAATATGTGTCTGGTGGGGAATTGTTTGATTACATCTGTAAACATGGACATGTAAGTGACTTTTTCCATTAAGGATAAATGTGTGGGCGGGAGGGAAGTGAATTCTACCGATCTATAATGTCTTTGCTAAATGAGGGTTATTTTTAAGGTTATTAAGGCCAAAAATAGAACTGGCTTCATCACAGACCTATCTGGAATGACTTGCAACTGGCCTGATGGCACTGTGGTGTCCTACACAGTCTTAGAGTGCAAACATTTTGCTGATCCATCTTGCCTTGAATTGCATATCATTTGAATAAACATGTAAGAAACAAGGCAATAACCAGTAGCAACTTCCATGGCTCTTTATATTTGAATGCGTTCTGGCAAATGAAAGCAGTTTGGTGATAGTGATCCAGTCCTAAATATGTTCTGACATGTGTGCATGTTATGGTGGTGCAATTTTTGGGGTGACACTGCACTGGTAGAACAGCCGTTTCAGACGATGCTGAGCATTTATTTGCCGTTACAGTATAATTTAGTGATAACTATCAGTTTACTATATAATTGCCCAGAAAAGACAATGAGCCACAGAATTTCCTAGAGTCTAGGTGATAGTTCAAGCTCAGAAGCAAGACAGAAGTGCTTGCCTCTGTAAATTTACATTTTACAGCCAATCAGCACAATTCATGGTTGAACAGTGTTTTATTTTTGTTGCCCAGATTTTCCCTGAAATAGAAATTATTAAATGCTTTTTAAAACATAGAATCTAAATTCTATGCAAAAGCAGTAATAATAAACAGATTTCGACTGCACTCCTGTACACATGTACATAAGTCTATTTTAACTCAGCAGGACTTAGTTCTGAATAGACGTGCTTAGGATTGTGCTCTTTCCATAGCGCCAATTCACAGGTTAGAGAGGATCTCATATCTATTTTTTCTTTAATCCTTCGGAAGCTATTAGCAGAATTGAAATGCTCCCTGCTGCATGCTATGTGATTGTCACCTCACCACTTGGACTGCATAAAATTCAGTATTTGAATTTTTGTACCCTGTAGTCATAATATTTCCTAATTTGATCCCTTGTTCATAATTTATTGAGAGGATATTATAATCTGCTATATAATTATACTTGTTATAGAAATACATAAAATGTTAAGTATATACTATCATTACCATTGTTTTACCACTATGATTAAGTGGTGAGGCGCATCCATTAATGGCCTGAATTCAGTTTAAAAATAGAGTTTCTATTAACAGACCTAGTCAACTCAGGCTGTTTCACAACAACTGCTAGGATCTTACAGACTGAGACTGTAGCTAGGGGTGCCATTTTTGAATGCTCTCTAATGGGGAGGGGGAGACTTTCCTGCAAGTATAAAAACTAGGATATCAGGAAGAGTCTAGCATGGAATAGTCTTTGGTGTCCTAGGGTTTTTTTTCCTTGCGGGGTGTATCGGTAGGTGCCAGTGCCGGATTTATGTATAAGCTAAACAAGCTATAGCTTAGGGCCCCACTTTCTTGCCCCCCCCCAAAAAAAAATTAAAGGAAAAATTGGATGTACATTTCCAAAATATAAGATAAAAAAACAAATAAAATAAAACCTACATACAGCAACAGTGTTTTGTGTTGTGTAGGCTCCTATAATGTAAGTAATGGGCCCAGCCTGCTAGCCTGCTCCCTAAAATATCAGTGGTTTAGTCATTTCTATATATATAGGGTGCCTACATTCTGCATGGACTGGTTGCGTGGCAACATGTGCAAATGGTTTTAGAAACCTATTAGGTCCATAAATTACCATATATAATATATTCAACACTAAAAAACAGTGACGATTTGTTGTTTACAAAGGACAGCTGGACATATAAAGGGCCCTATGACCTTCAGTAGCTTAGGGCCTCATCAAACCTAAATCTGGCCCTGGTAGGTGCCATAAAAAATAGATCTCCCTCACTTGGTCTGATATAGCTCATTCTACTCTCTTTCCCTTAAGATATGCACAAAGAAGAAGAAATTAAAAACTTCCACTTTCGCTTTAGTTTGTGATGTCTGAACTGAAGGAACTGTGATTTGTTCTGTGTTTAGTTTAAACAAACCAGGATCATATCATGATATGATATCCCGCTTTGTTAACAAACCATAGTTTGAATAAACCATAGTTTTTCAAGTTCAGGCATGACAGGAAACTGTAGTTAGTTGGTGCTCTCCTCATATGCATGAGGGATAAGGGCAGGGGACCATGAGGCTCATTTCAACAACACTAGTACAGTGGTACCTCGGGTTAAGAACTTAATTCATTCTGGAGGTCCGTTCCTAACCTGAAGTACCACTTTAGCTAATGGGGCCTCCTGCTGCTGCCGTACCACTGGAACATGATTTCTGTTCTCATCCTGAAGCAAAATTCTTAACCCGAGGTACTCTTTCTGGGTTAGCGGAGTCTGTAACCTGAAATGTCTGTAACCTGAGGTACCACTGTACGTTATGGAGCTGTGGGACAAGGTGAAAATGTGACCCCTCTCTGGCACATTCCTATTTCACTCTACTGTAGATCCATCCCCAATAGCTTGGGGCTGGGGAGAGGATCTTAAACTGTGCTGGCTTTAGGTTTAAGGTTCTGGCCTGGGCAAGTTTCCTTGAGTGGGCTTTGTCCTCCACACTTTGCTGACTTGCCAGTAAAAGAGCTAGCAAGCAGGTGGCAGCATCTGCTGATCCTAATTATTACTGCCACCATCACTTATTTCCTCATCCCCCTCCAGTCCAAAACGGAAAGTAAACAAACCAGTTGCAGCAGTGCAGAGGAGCAACAACAGGGCCAAGTCTTGGGTTTTGGCTGATGCCCAAGTATGGGCACCCTTAGAGGTCAGTCCTGATTTCAAAAGTGTGAGATGAAGAGGCAGGGCCTTCTACTTTGCTGTCTCTGGCCCCCATGTTTGGTTTTTCCAAATTGGGTGCAGTCAAGGAGTAGAAGGCAAAAGTAACAAGGGCAATCTAGTTTCTTCAGTTTGCAGAGGCCTTTGGAAAATTACTGCCATGGGCTGCAATCTGTAGCAGAGAAATTTTTCAGAGCTGAACAATTGATTGGTCAAAGCAGCACAGTTTTAAAGCTTAAAGGCCTTTAATTATTTCACACACTTAATTATAAGAGAATAGTGCAATGGAATGTCTCCTTGGGATGGCTGGCCTCTGTTTACTTGTTTGCTTACTGTAATTCTGTCTCTTGTGGCCCATTAAGGGGGCACATTTTGCCTCGCTGAGTATCCTTTCAGGACAAAAAACATTGAGCCTTGTTTCCCTTCCTGTGCATTTTTCTAGGTTGAAGAGCACGAAGCCAGGCGTCTTTTCCAGCAAATTCTGTCAGCTGTAGATTACTGTCATCGGCATATGGTAGTTCACAGAGACCTGAAACCAGAGAATGTGCTGCTGGATGCAAACATGAATGCCAAGATAGCTGATTTTGGTATGTGACCCCAGCAGCATTCCAGAAATGTGACCAGCTCTATGCCAATTGCTGAACTGTCTCAGGGCTAACATCCTTCAAAGAACCCAGCATCAGTTTTCATCACCATTAGCAGTTTCTTTGCTACTGTGAAAAACTTCCCAAGTTGAAAACATTAGTCTCGTCTTCACTGAGTATTAAACCTGAAGGTGGACGCTTACATAACTGCATGCTTCTCCATACTGAAAGTTTTAAAAAAATCCTGGCACATAATAAGTTGATTTCAGGGAGAAGGGTCCTAGCCTTGCCATTTCCCTGGCATCTAGTTTTCTACATCTTTTTCTTTATCTTATATGGTGGAACACTCAGCCATATGAACCTTCACCTGCAGACTGAAACAATACAATTCATACATTCACTTATCACCTCTAGGGAAAGCAGGCTTTTCTTGTTATGGTGTTGTTAGTGTGATTATAGATATATAATAGAAATCATTTACAAAATTATTTTGGATCTTTGCCACTTTTAACATTTCCTCTCAATATTTCATGCAGTTCTGTGTGGCTTCTTATACTATCAGGTTTCATTTATTTATTTTTGTCCCATTGACCATAATACTGCCCCTTAAAGCAGACAGGACAGGACTGATTGTATAGCACTGATATTCAGCTTCATGCTAGACATATAGAAACGTGAGGTCCTCCTCTCTTCCCCTTGGGGCGTACAGATGCCTTCCCTCTCTAGGCCTCCATTGCACAGAGTTTACTCCAGCTCTTGAGTAACCTAGATCAAGGAACCTGAGGAAAGATGGTCCACTGAATTCTCTCCAGGGGAAATGCTTAGAATAAGCTTTGAGAATCTTTCTTTCAGTTTGAAGTAGATCTTTACAAAGACCTTTCTACCTGTAAGGAATTGTTTCTTAAGCAAATAATGCAACACAGTTCTAAGAGCCTTTTTAAAAAATTTAATCTATATCTTTCCCTTCTGCCTCCCTTGCTATTTCACACACAAACACCCTTCTCTCTCTTCTAGCAATGCCAACAAATGAGTCTCTCTCTTTCTCCCCTCCACAACCTTTTAGGACTGTCCAACATGATGTCAGATGGCGAATTCCTGCGAACCAGCTGTGGCTCGCCCAACTATGCAGCACCAGAAGTCATCTCTGGAAGGTAGAACATTAAAGACCAATGGATACCCTTTTGATCAGAGGCATGTTTTTGACATGGGATTCATTCATATAGCTGAGTAGTTCGTGGTCATTTATATGTGCTTAGATAATGTTTGTATGGCAGCGTTCTGTCCTTCTGGTTGCACAGTTTGTTTTTAAGCAAGAAACAATAGCAACAAAAGGATTTAAAGTAGATACCAGGAATTGACCTCCAAGGTTATTTCTGTTGACTGCACCAAGGCAAGTCCAAAGAGAGTGGACACTTCTAAGCAACACTCGAGAGAAATGTTAAGGATTTTTGGAGAATGTAGGGGAGAGCAATCAAAGAGAAGAGGCTTGAGTCATTCCCGAATGGTGAACAGGCTCTGCACAAAGTTCAGGGAGGATGTTATTGTAATCAGATGATCTTCCAGTTGTCACTTGGATTCAAGGTGACTGTTTAGCATTGCTTCCTTTTTCCCTCTCCCAGCTACTTAGGGTGTCCTTTGGAACTTCAGGCAAGATACTGCAATGTCTTAAGGAACTGGTTAATGGCACCTTCCTTTTGTTCAGATTGTATGCTGGCCCAGAGGTTGATATCTGGAGCTGTGGTGTTATTCTCTATGCTCTCCTCTGTGGGACTCTTCCTTTTGATGATGAGCATGTCCCAACCCTCTTTAAAAAGATCCGTGGAGGTGTCTTCTACATTCCCGAATACCTCAACCGTTCAGTTGCCACCCTCCTTATGCACATGCTGCAGGTGGATCCACTCAAACGAGCAACTATCAAGGACATCCGGTAAGGTCTGGTGCCAAAATTATAACTCGTTCCATACTAATATTTTTTTGATGATCTCTGAGAAGATTATCAGAGAAAATCAGCCAATATGTCCTTTAGAAATAATAATAAAAAAAGAAATTGGCTGAAGAGGGAACGGAGTTGACAGGCTTGAAAACATCTAATCTAACCAGCTTACATTATTGCTACATTCTCTTTATTGCTATGTTCTTTACACTATTTCATAAGGAGTGACTGGGAGAAAGCAAGATGAAACATCGCCTAATGCAACCTCAGTTGTTGAAATAGCAAGAGCATTTGAATAATCAGAAGTGTCACAAGGATAGCCAAAATCCCTCACCTAAGCAGTACATGTCAAACTATTTATATGGTCCAAAACTACAACCCACCATAGTATTGTCTGTGCTTCTTTCATCTCCTGTTTCCAGCTCATCCCAATATCACTAGGAATGCCATATCCTGAAGCCTTGGGTGCCATTGTGAGAACATGCAGTGTAGTATATGACTAAAGAATGTGGTTGAGACTGCTTTGTCCCTTATAGCACATAGGTCACTACACCATGTGCTGTAAGGGACAAATAATTTATAGTTCTTCCTTTAATCAGCTTGTTTTACTCCTGCTCAACTCTCGGGGTCCGTAATTTCTCAGAGCAGTGCATTTCGAAACCTCAGCCCTTTGAACTCAGAAGGGTTAAACGGGAATACATACACCAGCTTGACCCTTATCATTTAACGTTTTAGTGCCATGCTTGGTCTTTTATGATGAGTCAGATCTAGGATGTTGCATAAACAGTATTATTATTCATTAGAGAAACGATTCCTTTTAGAGAACACGAGTGGTTCAAACAAGAACTGCCCAGTTACTTGTTTCCAGAGGATCCTTCTTACGACGCCAATGTTATCGACGACGATGCCGTGCGGGAAGTTTGTGAAAAATTCGAGTGCACTGAGTCAGAGGTGATGACCAGCTTGTACAGTGGGGATCCTCAAGACCAGCTTGCGGTTGCTTATCACCTTATTATTGACAATCGGAGAATCATGAACCAAGCCAGTGAGTTCTACCTTGCTTCCAGCCCTCCCACTGGCTCTTTCATGGATGACACTATGCACATCCCTCCGGGGGTGAAGCCCCACCCGGAACGGATGCCTCCTCTCGTAGCAGATACTCCCAAAGGAAAGTGCCCCTTGGATGCACTGAATACCACTAAGCCAAAGCCGTTGACTGTGAAAAAAGCCAAGTGGCATTTAGGAATACGGAGTCAAAGCAGGCCTTATGACATCATGGCTGAAGTGTACCGTGCTATGAAACAGCTAGATTTTGAGTGGAAGGTAAGGAATACGAAGGCTTTGAATGCTATTCAACGTTTGATAATGGAAGTTTATATTTTACTATCTGCATACCAGGTTTTTTTAATACTTTGTAAACAACTTAGAAGCCTATTTTGGCATTAAATGACATTAAGATTAAACAATGCATTAATTAATTGTGCATTGGTGCATTATTAATAATATTTAATAATGCATTAATTAATTAGTACCTCCGGTAAGTTCTCAGTTAACTGGCTTTGTTTATGTATTTGCTAATGCATTCAAATGCTGCCCCCTCAATATAATTATTCTCAGAGCAGCTTAGATCAAGAGAACAGGACAAATAAAACGCACAAGAAATATTTACGGAATTTAAACAGTGGATAAAGCGAGCAGGAAGATTCAATCAGAGTTAAAAGGTTATCAGCCTGGTAGAGTGTAAAGGTCTTTGCCTGGTGCAGAAAGGACAGCAGAATAGGCACCAGGCTAGACTGCCCAGGGAGGCAGTTTCAGGACTGGGGCACGACAAACAAGGAGGCCCAGTGATCAACTGCCTCACCTGGTAGTGGAGACACCTGGAAGAGGGCCTCCAGTGACTATCAGAACATGGGCAAGTAGGCACTCTCCAGGTCCCCAGCTGTATTAATAATAACAGGCATAGCAATCCTAAATGGGGTTGAGGAGGACAAGTGGAGCAGCAGATCTACCACTGCAACCCAAGCCTTTCTAGCTCACACTGCCCAAGGTGGAAGGCCTGCACACAAACACACATGCTTTTTTATTTTCTTACTTTCTGTGTACTTCAGACCCAGGCTGGTGCAGCAGAGGGGCCTGAGGTTCAGTCCCCTCTGGGTCTGCGCAGGACTTTGGATCTGGCCGCCTCACCGCCACTGGGACAACTGCTGTCCGCAGCTTTCTGCCCAGCACAGCTGGAACCTCTGGTTCAGTGGCTGGAAGTGAAGCGTCCGAAAGCCATTCTAGCCTCTTCCAGCCATCAGCACCTGGGAGTTAGAATTGCACTATAGATGATCAGTCTTCCAATGGCCATGATAGTATTCGCCATGTCTCATCGTTAATTATTATTAGCTTACTCTCACATCATCCTCTTTGTGAATATTAGCACCTTCAAAGCGGTTAAATAATGTATATTTTTAATTACTGACCTAAAGGGGGCGGGGAACAAAACATACTTTCTTTTTTAAGCTTCCTAAGCTTGAGGATAGGCAGATAATTCTGCCTTGCACAGTGGTAGGGATAACAGGAGCTCCACATTTCTAATTATAGTAGCTAATTCCCTTCTGGGTAAATAATCTTACTGAAAGCTCCTAATAAATAGATGTTATTTCTACATGGTATCCAAGAACTGTGTGGTCAGAGGAGAAAATGCAATATTGTTCCCTTAAATCTGTCTTAAATAACTTGGTATTAGCTGAGTCTTCTTTTTGCCACAGGATTGTGGTAGTTGCTGGTTTCCACAGTATTACCCTGTACATAAGGTGCCTTCATTTCACAATCCTAATGTCAGTCACTTCCAGCCACATTTGGGGGGTGAGCTTGATCTTGAGGATTAATGGTTATCTTCACCTTTTTGAGCTAGTGGCTTATGAGCAAGAATTAGTGTTGAGGCATCATTAGATTCACTTTCTTTCGTTGTTCTGATTTAACTTCAAGTCCTCAGTAAGAAATGGAAATGCAGTCTTCTGCTGCCTTGCTTACTGACATATGCTACATTTGATATGTTTACTGAAGCAGCTGCTTAAAAAACAAACCCCGTATGCACTAAAGATAAATACATACAAATTTTAATTTAAGGAACCTGTGCTCCTTGCCTGTTCTGCTTGCTTAGATGTTGATTATTTCCCTGCTGCTATTGTTTTGTTACTGCCTTTATTACGTTTTGTTGTGTGCATTTTGATTCTTTGTTTCTCTTGGCTGCTTTGCCTGTTGCCGAATGAGAAAAGCAAGGTACAGGTGTTCTAAAATGAATAAATGTTCAGTGAATCCTCTGTATGTACCCTTGAAAGTAAGTCTCGCTGTCTTCAGTCGGGCTCCCTCCCAGGTACGTGTACATAGGATTGCTTCCAATATCCTGTACAAACTGAACCAACATTCCATGCCAAGGAAAGAGAATGTACCTATACATTTTAAAACGAAGCCAAAATTGCATGTCTCTGCTTATTTTGAAATAATTTAACAATTTGCTTATATGGAATAATTCTTCTAGTCATTGTTAGGGCACAGAGCTACATAGGTAGAGAAAACCTTGCCTCCTAATCATCGCAATTCAGCTGTCCCATGCGTTGTCTGTTGTTAGAGCCATAATGACTAGAAACTTGTTGCTTATAGAAATAATCAGTGGGACACCGCTCCCCTCTCCCAATAATGTGGTCAATGCCAGTTTCCGCACTTGTACAGTTGGTTTTCTCATTCACTAATACATAGCCCTGCTAACTAGAAGCCCAATAGGAGAGAAGCTTGTAGTTGTTTTCACTCCCATCGTTCTGCCCGGACACTGAGGTCCAGCGCCGAGGGCCTTCTGGTGTTTCCTCATTGCGAAAAGTGAGGTTACAGGGAACCAGACAGAGGGCCTTCTTGGTAAAGGTGCCCACCCTATGGAACACCCTCCCATCAGATATCAAAAAAATAAGCAGCTATCCTATTTTTAAAAGACATCTGAAGGCAGCCCTGTTTAGGGAAGTTTTTAATATTTAATGCTGTATTGTTTTTAATACTTGATTGGGAGCTGCCCAGAGCGGCTGAGGAAACTCAGCCAGATGGGCGGGGTATAAATAATAAATATTATTATATATTATATTATGGATGGCGGGACTAGGACTGCTGCTCTAATTACCTGACTCCTCATGTTGAAAACCCTCCTTTTCATGATGGAGGGAAGAAGGCTTGAGAAGAGTTTCCAGGAAGGATATTTAGAAGAAAAACACAGGAAGGAATGGAGCAGGTGGAAGAGAGTCTATAACAGCCTGCCGTGTTCCATGCTTGAGCTTTTCCAGGAATGTCTTCCCCTCAGAGAACGTTTCTTTTAAAACTAAGAACCAGCATCAGAGAGTGGGATGGGTTAACTAGCACATTAAGGGCCCTGCTATGCTGGCTGGGACTTAGGGGATTTATAGTCCAACTACATTCAAAGGGCTGCAGGTTATCCATCCGTGCCTGAACATAACAAGGGTTTAGCATGCGATGCAGGAGCCCAGTTGGACTTTCTGAATAGAAAGCCTGCTAGCTACACCCCTGAGGTTCATGTCCCATCTGAACAGTGTGGTGTGACGGAGAGAAATGTTTCTAAAGGAGGATCTGGGTGCATGTGTATAGGCTCCATCCTCTGTGATGGGGAAGGGACAGTGGGGAGGGTCCGGCAGGCGAGACTCCACTGTCTACCTACACACAATCACAGTCACCCAGAAGGGAACACCTTGATCGATCTGGCATTTTACTTCCTTTCTGTTCGTTTTGTAGTAATACTGTGTGCTGCGTTACTGGAAAACTTAAAAGTCTGTGTCTGTAGTTAGGGCCCCTTATTCATATAGGCTTATTTAACCAAGTGATTGCTTTGGGGCTGACTTCAGGGCCAAATATTTGTTTATTTAATGGAGCCTTTCTAATCTGTACTCACGCATGCTTCATAACAAGGAGGTCAAGACAATTCCATGAATGAACAAAACCATTGTATTGAAGGGAGGATTTGCAGGTCTCTTATAAACTGGAGTAGCTATAAATGGGTCATCACAGAACAGAACTGAAGTGGGCTAGACTGGTGTCCAGCCTGCCCCCCCTCTCCAGTCTGCAAATGTGTATTAGGTGAGACAAACCTAACCTTGATTACCCAGAAGTGGAAGAAGGGGCTGCATCTGATATCCTTGCACAAAAAGCATTTCTGGGTATGATAGATGGTTATGAAGTGTTTTGAAAATATATTTTCTTTTCTTAAAGGACACTGAGGGTAATAGTCAACTAAGGTTTATTCTGAGTTGACCTAACATAGTCATGGTCATGAATTTCAGTGGGTCTACTCTTGAGTAAACCTTTGTTGGAATGCCATCAGTTGACCTGCAAACCTGGGAGCAAACCTGTGTAGGATTGCACTGCCAGCCTATGCTTAAGGCAGAGTTGTTTTCTTGAAATGTGAAATTGCAAAAAAGAAAGAAAGAAAAAAGACTGTTTCTCCTGTGCCATAAACCCATTTTTCCTGAAAGACAATTACATGTTTTAGGTGGTGAATGCCTATCATCTTAGAGTTCGTAGAAAGAATCCAGTGACGGGAAATTACGTGAAAATGAGTTTGCAGCTTTATCAGGTTGACAATCGCAGCTATCTGTTGGACTTTAAAAGCATTGATGGTAAGCAGGAAATGTTGTAGAATAAAACCACAAGCGTGAAGGAAGTTTTTTCCTTGTTTTTTTAAACCCGATTTTCCCATCTGCTCTTTTTATTTTTATTTTACTTTATGATATCTCCTAGTGAGGACTGCTGTTCCAGCAGTACTACCTTAATCTTTTTGTCACCTCTAATCTTAACTGTGACAATTTAATTGCAGTTGGGTAGGTTAAGAGAGAATTCTACTCCTAGCAGGATTCACAATAACCCTTAAATGGATAATTCTGTTGCAAACCTTTTCTGACCATAAACCATTTTGGAGTTCCGAATAATGAACTTTTGCAGTGAAATTCTTCCCCACCTCTGTAGAATTGTTACAATTACTGCTACTAGTTGAGACACAATATTATTTTTTACAGTGCAGTCCCTTACATACTCAGAAGTAAGCCCCATGGAGTTCAACAGGACTTTTACCCAGTTAAGAATTCATAAAATCATAGAATTGTAGAGTTGGAAGGTACCCTAAGGGTCATCTAGTCTAACCCCATGTAATGCAGAAATCCTGCCCACAGCCATCCCTGGGTGGGCTCAAACTACCAACCTTCTGGTTAGCAGCCAGATGCACTGACCCATTGCGCCACGGGGAGCATTGCAGTCTTACAATACAGTAAATTTCACTTTCATTACAGCTAAGAATCACTTCAGTTATTCATTATGTCCAAAATAATACTGTAGATGTTTATGTAATTTAGCTGTTTTACGTAAGGTTCTTTGTCATCAAAGCTACACATTTCAACATGACAGTCAAAGCTTGTGAATATTCAGCTAATTACCACCAGTGCTTTTTTCCCACAGAACTCAGAAGCGGTGCGGTGCAGTCTCTTCCTTGGCACCAGCCCAGTTAAATATGGGATAGTCAATCTGTGGCTCTCTATATGTTTACTTTATTATATTTTTAATTTGCTTCCCACATACAGAGGCATCCCAAAGCAATTTACAGTAAAATACAAAGGGCCTTAAATATTCAATAAAACGATGCAAATATGAACTATTAAGTGTGCATTCCAAAGAAAAGTCTGCAACTCCCACCTGCTCTTTGGCTATGATGGCTGGGCTAGTGGGGATTCAAATCCAACATCTGGAAGGCCACAGATTCCCCTTCCCCAAGTTAATGTGCAGTTTAGGCTGCAGTCATATACATACTTGGTTGGGAGCGAGGCCCATTTAACACAGTGGGACTTACTTCTGAGTGAATACAAATGGAACACAGCTGTCCAACAGCAGCGTCCTTTTAAAGCCAGCAGTATGGAAGCTTGAATAGCACTAAATTCCATTGAAATAGGCTACAACCTTAGGGACACAAGAGAGGCAGGTGAAGCAAAGTGAAAGGATAGTCTTGGGCTTGATTAAGAATATTTAAAAAGATGCAGCAAAAGAGAGAGTCAGCTGGCAGTGTACAGAGCACAAAAAGGAGATGCAACAGCTACCTCATCAAGAGTTTGCAGAGAAAGTGTGGTTTGAAGGAGATAGGCAGAAATGGCTTGTTTTCTCCTGGTCCAGAGGCTCGGAACCAAACCAATGGATTCAAGTTACAAAAAACAAGATTCCAACTAAACATCAGGAATAACTTTCTGACAACAAGAGCTGTTAAGCAGTGGAACAGACTCCCATGAGAGGTGGTGGACTCTCCTTGGAGGTCTTTAAGCAGCACTTGGATGGCCATCTGTCATGGATGCTGTAGCTGAGATTCCTGCATTGCAGGGGGTGGACTAAATGTCTCTTGGGGTCCCTTCCAACTCTACAACTTTAAGATCCTAAACTTCTCATGCAATCTTTGTGGCACAGGAACTCCTGCATTGTTGCTCATTCCCACTCCCCAAACTTAATATGAGAGAGCCATGGCCCAAGGAGGGGGGAGATGGGTGAGCAATGCTTGCATGGGTTTTGCTGTAGTTTATTGTATGTTTCCTGAAATGTCTTCCACGTATCAAGCTTATCTCAGTCTCTTCTTGCAAGCCACACTTTCTGAAGAGAGGCTGCCATAAAGCATAGAAGCAAAGTCAGTTACCGGAGAAAGGAACAGTAGCCTCCTATCAGCCTGAGCAGATGTTTAAAACCTTTGTTTTCTGTTTGTGCCTTCAAGATGATGTCATGGAGCAAAGGTCAGGCTCTTCTACACCTCAGCGCTCCTGCTCCGCAGCCCGCTTGCACAGACCGAGGCTGAGTCTCGATTCCGCCACCGCTGATTGCCAGTCACTTCCTGGGTCTCTCATGGGCTCCTTGACCGGGAGCATGACCTCTGTGACACCTCGTCTCGGTAGCCACACCATGGATTTCTTTGAAATGTGTGCCAGTCTCATCATGGCGCTGGCTCGCTGACAGGTATCATTCAGAAGCTTGATTTCTTTGCAAAAGCTGCATGTCAAAGGATCATTTGGGCACGTGCAGCAAGGAACCTAATCCATGAGGTAGAAATCCCAGATTCGGTACCCAGAATATATGATGTATATTAAGGGAAGTAGACAAATGCGTTCGATTTTATGTAATCCTTATTGCAGAATTTGCTTCATTCTTTTTGCAAGGAATTTGGAATAGTTGTGTTAGAAGTGGAGGTAGAAGTGGAGGTAGAAAGCAGTGGAGGAGGGCTTTGGGCCTGTTGTCCAACAGCTGATCACTGTCCAGTCTCATCGCTTGCCACACTAAGCTTCAATTATGTAGGAAACAGCAACGTCTGCCAAAAATCTGAAAAATGTCTCCAGTCACAGAACCCACAGTGCCCCTGCCATTGTAAACATATCAGTGCAATAATGTTCCTGAATACTTGAGTATTTCTCCAAAGGATTCTGAAAAAACTGATATCAGAAAATGTATACTTTATCCTTCTGATGGGGTTGATTTTCACTTTACGCATGTGGAAGAAATTTTCACCTTTGCTGTTCTTTCACCTACTGTAACATGTAAAATCACCTTTTGTAGAAGGACCGTAGCTCGATGAGAAGTGCAATTTTTGAATGTTTTCAATCCCACATATCAAATATGTACAGGTTTTAGTCTCAGGCATCTCTGGCTAGGAAACAGTTGATGACAAGCCTCTGTGGCCAAGCTGCAGTGTAACATTCTCTCTCCCTTCCCCACTCCCCGCCTCGTGGAAGCGCTCTTTGAATGTTCAGAAGTCAACAGGAATCTTGTTCCCTGCTCATAGGTTCATATGAATGAACAGCTGCAGCCTACAAGTGCATTCCTCCATTTTAAGCACACTTCTGTAAAGTAACGCACCACAGCAGGAGAAACCCACAATTTCCTAAAACAGCGGAGAGCAGGATTTAAATTCTGCTGACCATTATAGTCAACAACAGTGGCCTGAGTCTATTATATTATTGTCATATTGTGGCAAAATAAGAGAGAGAATCGGGTATTACCATTGAGGAACAATGCACAGGCAGTTCTCCATCCAATATATCCTTTGATTTAGTCCTTTTCTGAATTCAGCACACTCTTAACATAGTTTTGATTACTGCTAGGGTGTTTCACACCCTTGTAGAGAGTTGTAGATCATGGATGGCTAACCTGAGGCCTTCCAGATGTTGTTGGACTCCAGCCCTAATTGCTGTGACTGGGAATGAGGGGGACCTGTTGCCCCAAACAAACAAACAAAAAAAAGGGTGGAGGACTATGGGTTAGCCACCCCTGCTGTACATCCTCAAAAGAGAAATCTGTTAGAATGAAAGAGATGGGTCAGTATGCTGTAATTATACAGCAACAGTGCCAACAAGGTGCACAAAAGGACACACCATTTTGTGTGTGTATACACACACCCACACACCTATAATATATGCCTGCAGTGCATGTACCAGACCCACCTTGCCTCCTCTCTTGCTGCCCAGAAGTGGCTGATGGGTGTGTGTACATGTATCCTTTGCTCTCCCCTGTTTGGATACTGAATCTCCTAGCTGGCGATCACTAGAAGTCAGTCAGCACTTGAATGCTGGAAAAAGCCTTATGTGACATGGTTGCACAGGGCTACCATCTCATTTAGTAAACATCCCACAGCAACATTTTTTCACAGCTTTAATTAAAGTTTTGCATTTGGGAGTTTCTGTTCCCTCCAAAGGAATTCTTTCCACTACAGCCTTTCATAACCATTTTGTGCTCACTGCTGTTCATTGTCCTGGGCTTGTTAAGCTCAGACCACCTACTATATCCCATAAGCAATACTCGCAGCCTGCTCTTAATCACATTATTAGTCTTCCATCAATCATTGCAGCCCCTGCCTTGTACCAGAAATATCAAAGCGCAAGGCCTGTATATTTAAATGAGGAGCAATCATTAACCCCATGGCAGCTGTAGAGCAGATAAAGATTGCTGTAGCCATCTATGTAAAACTCATAATAGTGGGATAGGGGAGAAAAAATTATATCTTTCTTCAGGAGTGAGGTCCTTTGATAACACCCTTGTTCACCAGCATAAAGCAAGATAATTAGAGAGTATATTCAGCAATACAGCAGGAAAGAGGGTAATGGATAAAATTAGGAGCATTAAGGTAAAGAATCAAATGAAGAATATCCTGGCTCGCAAGATGAATGGACCTCCGTTCAGGACTGAGCCTGGGTTTTCTTTCCTGCTGTGGCTTCATTCCTCTTTTTTTTAACCTTATCTGCTTGATCCTGATTCTAACACAGATCTTCGTCAGCATAACCTCTTCAAGAAATGACTTCTTAATTGTAAACAGATAAGGGCATTGGCAGGATTATTGTAATAACCTGCAGTTTCATAAGAGTATATATTTAAAGTAGATGAGTAAAAGAATAAGTTAACTTAGAATATGCAGGGAATGATAAAAATAAAATTAAGGAATCTCAGAAAGAGGAGGAAGGAAGTTGAGTTTTGAAATGTTAGAATAATTGTAAAACTATTGAAATGTATATAACTGACAATCATAAAAAAGGGCTTTAAAAATGTTTAATCCATGACCTTAAAAACCAAACCAAATAAGTTTTTAAAAATTCAGATACGGGAGTGCATTTCTTGTCACAAGGTCCAGCTGGTTGGCATTCTGCTACACAGCCAGCTGTGGGAGCAAGAGCAGAGCAGATTGTGCTTGCCATAAAGGCTAGACAATCTGTTTCCCACTGATCAAGACCAGGCATTCAGTGCTCAGGAAGAACCAGTTGCTCCCGGGCCCTATTGTCTTTTGAAATATGTCCTAAGAGAGATAACTAGGAATCCACAGTGGACTCAACCCCTCAAGGTGTGTACTTTGTCTGGGACTTGGGTCAGGCTTCTGTAATCCCCAAGATCTGAAAATTTACTAGGAGTCAGGAATGTTTCCCAGTCTGCTCCTTTTCTCTCTACAGTTACATTGTCAACATCTTTCAGTGCTTAAACCATGGTTATGTTGCCTTTTGCCCCCTTCTTTCTCAATTCACCTTGTTGCTTCCAACCAGCTCTATTCAAACTTCTGTTGAATTATAAACACATCAGCTTCCACTTTCCTTCTTCCTAATGACTGAGCCAAAGCTAGTCCAACATAGAGCTGCAGTGGGACAAGCTTTGTGTCTTGAATGTTTTCTGACCGCGTGTAGTGTGCATTCTCCAGTAGGGCAGCAGGCAGATAATCAGTCTTGAATGTTGCAGTGCATCAGCCATGCTGACCCAACATTGGGATGCCATCTCAGGATGCACTTTCTTCACAAATGGCGTACGGTTGGCCCTGAAGTAGCCCTTCACAGTGGTAAATATAACATGTTGGTGGGCTGTGCTGTTTCATTAGGCAAAAAGAAAGAAATGTATTTCATACTCCACAAATCACAGGTGCTCATGGTCATTGTCTCACAACTGACTGAGAAATTATAATACAGAGGGAGGCTGCACCGGACAGACTTGTCATTACGTTGACCAAAATATATTTTGGCAGCCTCATGTGGGGTTCCCTGCATGGTACAGGCCAGTGCCCTTGAGGTCTAAGGAGTTGTTTGAGTTTTGCATTTCATTTTGAATGTTCTTCCTAGTGACAAAGACGCTGGCTATTCCCCCCAACCCCCCAAAACAGGACAGCAGCCAAATTTACCTTTCTAATATAAGAGCAGATAGAATTCCTTCCGTGTGCTGTTTCATGAAAGCTGGAATGTAAATTTGACAATACTGTTCCAGACCTCAGGGCTTCAATGTACCTCCAAAGCTTAATTGACTGTGACCTCTACTGATATACTGATAAAGCAGGAATAACTTGTGTTTTTACTGTATTTTTGGTTTCTATGGAAGCCGCCCAGAGTGGCTGGGGAGGCCCAGCCAGATGGGCGGGGTATAAATAATAAATTATTATTATTATATTATTATTTTATTGTTCCTTTTCTGCAGGATAGCTGAAGGAATCAGGTTTACCAAATTTGCAATAACACGCCATTTTTAAAGGGTAAAAACCTTGCTTTTAGGATGACAAAGCTATAGCTTGTGTGGATGTTTAAGTAACATTTGGGGGGGTGGATTTTTATGTCACTTTTCTCTTAATAAGTATTAGCTGCTTTTGTTTAATTTTATAGTGGGCTTGATATCAATTGCCTGATAAACTAAAAGGAAGCAGAATAGGCTCCAAGTCAAGACAAGAGGGCCAAAAAACTACACTGGGGCCATAAACAGTTATTAAAAAATAAATAAATAAATAGTAATAATTGGAGAACAGTTGGCACAGCTTTAGTCAAAAGCCTCTGTCGGAAAACATTTGCCAAACAAGTCTTCTCCATCATTGTTACAGCATCGTTTTATCAAAACTGTTTTTCAGTTTCCCGTTTGTTCTGAACTACTGCAGGATATTCATTTTCCTAGGAGGCACTATGGCTTACTTCACACAGTCATAGGAAAGGACTCGCCTTGACTGAAGGAGTAGCAGGCTGTACTGCTGGCCCCGCTCACCCAACACTGCACAGCTTTCCTGTCCCAGACACTGAACACAGGCATGTAAGTGGGGAAGCTTCTGTGCGTGCCTCTCTACATGTGTAGGCTCCCCCAAGCACCCCACCCACACACCCATGCTCAGTGTGTGGATGCCAGTGTGGGTAAGCTGTGCAGTATCAGGGGTTAATCTCACAGAACCCCTTCACATGACTAATACATGAAATACAGGCTATATTCTGTGCAATTCTGCTTCTTTGACTTATCCCCCAATTCTTCATCTTGAAATGCTCTGAAAGCTCACTCCATATAGGGAGCCCATCAGTTTGGCCGAAGGAAATAGTTGGGAGAAGAAAGGTAGCAGTAGGGAAGAGTTAGCAATATAACTATTTCCACTACCAGTTGAGTGGAATGTCATTGTCTTTTCCTGGGCTGTTAAAATATTTCCCATGCATAGTGCATAGGAACAGGTTTCCTTGGCCAACTCTTAACCCTTACTTATATGACAGACATAAATTCTTAAATTGCTACTTTTAAATTTAGCACTTTTATTGCACTTTACCTCTTTTTAAGAAAGACACTACTAATATTGGGAGCGGGGGCGGGCGGGGGAAGAATCAGTGCTACTTTTTAAATAAATAATTTGATACTACCACAGGATAGAGATGAAGAATAGTTTTATTAGTATTTCTGAGTGGTTATAAATTATTTGTAATGTCACTCGCACCTGGGAGCATTGGCCGAGATCTGGCACCACAGACGTTGCTTGCCAATAATAAAAAGCCACATCTCGTGTGGATACATCCTCATTGTCATACTTCCACTGTGGCAAGAATTAGAACTACAATTTAGAAGCATCTGAGTGTCAGGTGCTTCAAAACATCTGCCAAAGTTATCACTGACATTAAAGACTAATTGCTATTCTACCCTTAAAAAGGCTGTGCTAACCTTTTGGGGGGTCCATGAACACATTTGCCATGTGGGCAAATCATTGTGGGCACCATCCACACACCACACTACAAGAGAAGACTTCTTTCAAGCCTAATTCCAGTAAGGCAAAGGAATGTATGCCAGATAGCCAACACACACCTGCAAATATGTATTTGAGCAAGCAGAATAGATGCATTTATGCAAAGCTGAGCACTAAAGCACAATTTTCAGCTGCTGGTTTAATGGCGTGTTGCAGATAAGAAACCACTAGCTATTTTCTAGAAGGAACACTGGATAAGGATTTAAAATAGCACAATATAATACAGGATAAATTCTGTAGTCTTTAAACTTTGTTTCCAGTAAGGGTACTAACCTTCACGAATTTTTCCCCCCAGTGGTCCCTGCTGCATCTGTGGTAGAATCGCACCAATTTCTTCGCATCACCACACACCACATATGACATAATTTACAGACGTAGCTTAGTAAGTCTAGGCAATTTGCCGTTTATTAGCAGTGGTAGCATATTGTTTTTAGGAGGAAGATCAGCCTGAGCTAGAGAATACAAAACCGTGCCTTCTCATATCAGCTGCTAAAAATCACAAACGATTCATTTCCACTCATTTAGTGCGCTGCCTTCAGTACCCTAGGTGCAGATTTTTTAAATACTTGAAGTGTGCTTGCTGTGTTCTCACGTTGCCTCAGTGTTTGCATTTGCATGGGATAAAACTTCTTGTTGGAAACCTCCTGTAGAGCAGCAGCTAGGATGCCATTGTGAAAGAGCCATGTAGGTCAGTATTTGCTCTCATGCTTTTTATATGCAAAAGGCCCAGAGGTCAATCCCCAGCATAGGGTTTGGAAAGACGACTGACTGAAGCCCTGCGGAGCTGCTGTTACTCAGTGTAGTTAATACACAGTTATTTGAGCCAGTATTTTCTGACTCAGTATAAGACAGCTTCCTAGGTCTTGGGGCTGAATTCTGTGGCACCTACCCTAACATTTATTTTATCCAGCTATTTTTTAAAATAATTTGTCACTCCTTTCTTTTCTCCACTCCAGCCCCAGGTTATCCATGACTTATTTGGGCTTCAGGCTCATCCCATCCAGTGTTTAACATGTTTGCTATTAAGATTTGGCACGCTTTTATAGGAAGCTAAAGTGTGTCCCAATCCACTACATACAATGTACAGGAGGAGATTCTGAAGGATGCCCCGTTCACTTCAAAGCAAGTAGCAGGTCCACAGGCACAGCTCTTTGCACATGTAGAGCTGCCCTTCCATTGAAGTGAGCAAGAAAATGTTTGTGGGCAGGAGAACTTCCTCTGTGCACACTAGATCAGGTACCAGGCTATGGCTTACACTACAAGCAAGTCAGCATACAAGCAAAAAGTAACAGTCAATGCTCGTATGCCTTTCTTTGATGTTTCTCCAAAGCAGCTCCCATGCCCGAAAAGGCAAGCCATTACTCAGTTCAAAAAGTTGTCTTGTCTCTTCAGGAGTGACAGTTGCTTTCAAGAAGAATTAATATCCCAAATGTAATTTCTCTTAGTGACTTTGACTCAAGAACGTCAGAAGCTATGCGGTAAATTGCAATGTGTTGATTTTTCTGGTTGTGGAAATTCTAAGTTACTGTAAAATTAAGCATTTAAACCCTTAGTAAATGCAGTCTTCTATGCATTGAACAGCAATATTTCTTTACACACATTTAGTAGACAAGAAACCTGGTCACAATATTAAATCTTCTAATTCTCTCTTACCCTTGCATTCAGATAAAGTATATTCTCCCCTCAAAAAGCCTTGAATCTCCTGCTGAAAATGCCTTAACTGATCAAACTTATTTATGTAATTTATTTATTTGGTGTCTCCATGTTCATTCATGCATTTCTCTCCCTAAGTGGTGAATGTATCCTAACCTCACAAAGCTCTGAAATGAATACCAATGATACAGTAGTGTTTATTCTTACTTTGGAAGTGAACCCAGTTTTTCTGTGTTAAGAAACCTTTGTATGTATATTTTGTAAATCTAGCAGCATTTTCTTCTTCAGTGTGCACAACAAAACTGCAAGCCACCTGACAACTGTGTCCTTGAACTACTTGTAACTTGGGTAATAGCAGGGAAGCCT
Source organism: Podarcis erhardii (assembly GCF_964252035.2). Classification (NCBI taxonomy): domain Eukaryota; kingdom Metazoa; phylum Chordata; class Lepidosauria; order Squamata; family Lacertidae; genus Podarcis; species Podarcis erhardii. The sequence goes on from NC_138510.1 coordinate 59,554,295, forward strand.
GTGTCATGCAGCTTCTCTTGTGTAAAAATGGAGGAATGCCATGAACTCTGGATACCCAACCCTCATTAATTGACAAAAGTGGAGATAGGCAAGCTCTCTCAAACGTACCTGTGGATTAACTTTGATCTCCCAATTGTTGCCCCCAAATTATTATATTTAGAGATATTCTGAGGGCTCAAAAGAATGCTCCCAGTCCAGCCAGTTTTCAGAGTTCCCAGATGCCCTACCTGCTAACCCACTTTACTGAAACTAACTTCCCCTTTCCTTTTGGTCCTTGAGAGAAATGATATATTTCATGGTTCCCTGGAGCTTCCAGGATGCTGCTTATCAGTACAGGAGGAATAGAGAGAAAGAGGAAAAGGAGGAAGGGCCCTTGCATGCTACCGCTTCTGCCTGAAAAGTAGAGAGGATTCAGTTCTGGGGAGCAGGAGCTAGGGGAAAGGTCTTTTGGGGGCTGCAAGAGCTGGCAAGGGTGGGTGAGAAGCCTAAGAATCTTATGGCTCAAATTTTAATTCAGTCTCGCTTCTCAGACATTCATGTCCAAATCCAATCCAAGCTGGCATCCCTGTTCAGATAGGAAAGCAAGTCTGGATGATCTTAAAACTGATCAGTGTTTTGCATATATGACAGTGTTGCAGGGAAGGCACTACTCCCTGCCCATTTAGTTTTGTAACTTAAGCAGAAAATGAAGGTTGGGTGGCTGCAGTTTCACTGACCTATTTTGGTGTTGATTTCCCCCCTCCCCTTTTATTGTACCACACTGTTTGTGATTATTACTCCATGGTTGACATTTGCACTTTAATAAAGAGATGAGAATCTTACAAAATGCTACATGCTTGAGCTGTTCTTGTGATAAAATCAAAGGACTTAAGATACCTTCTGTCTGCTTATAGCAAAGTGAGGTATGTCTTGAATTACCAGGGAGCAGCGTGTGGAAGAAAATGCTTAGCAAGTTATCAGAAAACTCTAGCTTCCAGAGAATTGCCATTAAAAGTGAAAAATAATCACGGGGTGGCACAAAGGCAGGCACAATATTAAGGAAAGCCCATTCGCATTGCCCACTAGAAATCAGGACAGAAAGCTAATCTAGAGTTTGTTCCCACATACTATTTAATGGTATTTTTCCCAACACTAACTTCAGGCATCCATGTACAGGTACTGGGCCTGAAATAGGTTTTTTGCTTAAAAAAAAAAAAAGAGAGGCCCAGATTCTAGCACAGTGTAGGGAAATTCAGCTAATTGACATGACTATCAAGGAAATATCTCAGTATTTGCCATCAAAATAATCCATTTTTCATTTCTACAATCCAGCTCCGGTGGTTGCATATCAAAGAGACTGACAAGCCAAGTCAAAGTAATTAACGTTAAGTTTATCTAATGTGGAAACTGTTGATTTACACAAATCCACATTTCTTCTGAGTTTTCTCCTGAGATTATGGAAGTTAAATATTTTGTGCTGACAAACCTGTGTTTTGTAAGCTTAAGCCACTTTGAAAGCAAGCGTGCATTGTCAGCACACTTAATTCCATCCACATGTTAGAAAATCAAAACTCCAGGGTATCAAATTCTAAAGACGTTCTTGCTTGAGACTGGGATTTGGCTTTTATTCAGATTTCCCCCACATGCTGTACTATCTGGTCATTATAACAAGTGCCATTTCTACAATTGGCGTCCATAACGAGTCATGTTTTCTAATAAATCCAATCAATTGTTATAACATTAATAATTGTTGAAACAAACAGAAACTCTAATTTGATTGTACAAACTTGAAACAATGTAGTTTTCAAGACCTCTGTGCACACGGTGCCTATTTTTACCAATCTGCATTAGTTTTACTTTCTTTGGCGAGTCTTCTACAATAAGTTCAGATATTCATTGCACATACTCCCATTCAACCCTTCTTTGCACAGTTTACCATGGGATGCCTGGCTGTGAAGACATTGTAAATCTAGAGGGAAACCAGCCCATTTACCACAAAACCAGAAGAACAGGCCAACATGCATTTGTGTCAAGGCCTCTCATCTTTGAACTAGGGTCCCCCCCCCCCCATGGCCATTTGTTCTTAACTCAAAGCTACTTCCCTTCTTTTATTTAAGCTACTTACAGATTAAGTTAAATAAAAACAGGAAGCCAAGTTTTAAGCAGCATCGCCTTCAAAAACAATCTATTAAATGTCAATTCATACTTCATTTTATTTACATCTACAAGGAATGTTTCAAGTATGCCAACAGCACATCTAATATGTACAGGGATTGATGCAGACTTAATATAGGAGCATACAGGACAAATGCCAAGGCTTACATTTTCATCATTGACAACACACACACAGACCAGCTGTTTCACACACAAAATGGTAAGTATGCTGGCCATGATCCAAGGAACCAAGGTGATTTCTGCACATGCACAGGAACTTTACATGTTCTCCATCTGTCATAACTGAAAATCCTCTCGTTCAGGAGGGGATGGGAGCTGGAAACAAAATCCGACGAAAGCCTCCTATACATATGCAGGTTCATTAACTGTGTGCATGAGGGTCTCGGGATCCCTGCAGTTAGCTAGAATCTAAATTATCAAGTCACACAAATGGCACAGCATGAACTTGCAAAACAATTTCGAACTTGCAATATTGGAAAGCAACCATGCTCAACTCCTTGTCTATCATTCAAGCAAGTGGCAGCTGTTAACTGTGAGCTACTGAAGAATTCAAGCTTAGCATTCAGTTTGCCATCAACAACTCAATTCTATTTCTTCCCACGCAAAGAAGTTTCTTACTGGTGCTTATTTTCAGTGGATGCCATCGATACATCATCACTTCATAGGAAACAGTTGTGCTCCAGATGTACAGTGCTAATGTCTGCTACAAAAGAAAAGGCACAAGTTTACCCCAGCTTTGCGCATGGGTATTTATTTATTGGTGATAAATACATTGGGAAACAAAAGAAGCAACTCCCTTAGTGTTTGACTGGTGTTTGAATGCAGCTACTTTAAAATATGATCATGGGGCATCCAGAAAGTATAAAACAATGCAGCTACGTAAGAACACGAATCATTCCCAAAATAAAATTATAAAGGAGCCTCTTACTTTAATTGTCTCAAAGAACAAACAAAACTACCAGATCCTGCCACACTAAACCTCAAGCAAAAATGCTTATGAAATTGTTCTCTTAGCATCGGGATAAAAAATACACAAAACCTACCTGAAATTCAAGTGTTCTAGTAGCACAAATCCATCTAGGAAAGAACAAAATAAATTATATTCATAAAGCTTTCTTAATATTTTAGGCATATGCAAAATCCTCCAAACATACTGTATTTTTCCATCTATAAGACGCGCCTTATTTGGGGGGACTCAGATGGGGGAAGATGTATCTGTGTATAAGATGCCCCCTAACTTTTGACATTTTTAAGGAAAAAACCCTAGTCATACACGGAAAAATACGGTAAATGCCTTAAAACTGGTGAATAGTTAGAGATATGCCAAGAATAAGTTTTCCTAATTCAAACTGCCAGAGTCAAATACTGATCCAAGTAAATAATCCATAGCCCATCACTGGTAGCAGAGTTTTGGTTTCTCGAGAAAAAGGAGTCTGGTTCTCAGCTGTAGAAGGGTCTGGGGAGCCCAGAATTTCATTTGAGCTACTTACACGTTCAGATTGCTTCCTTGCAATACCCAATACCCAGTTTGAGATCATTGAGACTGCCAACTCTCCTCTCACCCACCCAAACTCTTTTGTTTATGCTCTGCTTAAAACATGACCGTTCCATTCAACACCCCTCGGAAAACTTACATTTGCCTTCAGAATTCCGACATATCAGTTGGTTCCCTTCCGTAATATCAATGACTTCAAGTTGCTCGCCTGCCGTAATCCTCAAGTCAAGTTTTCCTTTGGTCAAAGTATTTGAGCAGTGTGCAACTGCCGTATTGATTACCCCAATCTCCTTATCATACTGAGAGAAGGGAATAAGAAAATAAAGATGCAATCCAATGTACACTTACTGGAAAAAGACCCATTGAAAATAATGGGGTTACTTTCAATTAAGCATAGGTAGCTAAAAGGGCTTGGGCACCCTGAATGGTTAGAATCATAGAATCATAGAGTTGGAAGAGACCACAAGGGCCATCGAGTCCAACCCCCTGCCAAGCAGGAAACACCATCAGAGCACTCCTGACATGGTTGTCAAGCCTCTGCTTAAAGACCTCCAAAGAAGGAGACTCCACCACACTCCTTGGCAGCAAATTCCACTGTCGAACAGCTCTTACTGTCAGGAAGTTCTTCCTAATGTTTAGGTGGAATCTTTTTTCTTGTAGTTTGGAACCATTGCTCCGTGTCCGCTTCTCTGGAGCAGCAGAAAACAACCTTTCTCCCTCCTCCATGTGACATCCTTTTATATATTTGAACATGGCTATCATATCACCCCTTAACCTCCTCTTCTCCAGGCTAAACATGCCCAGCTCCCTCAGCCGTTCCTCATAAGGCATCGTTTCCAGGCCTTTGACCATTTTGGTTGCCCTCCTCTGGACACGTTCCAGTTTGTCAGTGTCCTTCTTGAACTGTGGTGCCCAGAACTGGACACAGTACTCCAGGTGAGGTCTGACCAGAGCAGAATACAGTGGCACTATTACTTCCTTTGATCTAGATGCAATACTCCTATTGATGCAGCCCAGAATTGCATTGGCTTTTTTAGCTGCCGTGTCACACTGTTGGCTCATGTCAAGTTTGTGGTCAACCAATATATATATATGTATGTATATCTTTTGTTCTTTGAACAAAAGATATACACAAACTTACATCGCAAGCTGCTTTGCAAAGTCTCGTAGGCTGCCACACAGCATCGGGATGGCTGAGAATAAGGATGAATGTTTGAGAAATGCAAGGCCAAACCTTCATTGGGCATGCAGTAGAACTAGTTGTATTATTATTTGGATTTCAGGCTATATCATGAGTTTGAACATTTCTAATCACTATTAAGGAGGATCTGCAGCCTTCTGAATAGACCATGAAATATATGAATGATGCCTACAGTTTGTTTGGTTTTGTTTGTTTAAAAATAATCCTAGTATCCAACCCACCAGGTATTAAAGGTAAAGGTAAAGGATCCCTGACAGTTAAGACCAGTCGTGAACGACTCTGGGGTTGCGGCGCTCATCTTGCTTTACTGGCCGAGGGAGCCGACGTTTGTCCGCAGACAGTTTTTCCAGGTCATGTGGCCAGCATGACTAAGCCGCTTCTGGCAAAACCAGAGCAGCACAAGGAAACACCGTTTACCAGGTATCAGGGCTCCCAAAATATAGCAGCAGCAAGGTTGATTTCCCCAAAGTCTCAGAAGCAGATTTAAAATTAAAATGAGCACTAGATTTTTTTAAAATTAGACTGTTTCAGTTCAACTCCATTAAATAATAAACTATGGAAAACATTGGGAGGGGACAGCTAGAAACATGTAACAAGTGCTGTCTCCAGCATTGTAAATCCTAACCATCACTACCTAAAACATTATAAAGATCATACAAACAGTTCCTGAGGGTGTTCAGCTGCTGGAAAATGTCAAGCATCAAAACTGGGATAACCTCTTAGGAGGTTTATGTCCTGGCTTACCAGAGACATCATATAAGTAGCTGGAAATACTCCTGACTGGGCTCAAGCAGCTGATTTGAAAAATCAGCATCAGATCTAGAAAACATTTCCTTGTATTGGAGCCCTATTTTAGTACAGTGGTACCTCGGGTGACATACGCTTCAGGTTACATACGCTTCAGGTTACAGACTCCGCTAACCCAGAAATAGTACCTCGGGTTAAGAACTTTGCTTCAGGATGAGAACAGAAATCATGCTCCAGCGGTGCAGCAGCAGCAGGAGGCCCCATTAGCTAAAGTGGTGCTTCAGGTTAAGAACAGTTTCAGGTTAAGAACGGACCTCCGGAACGAATTACCGTATTTTTCGCCCTATAGGACGCACCATCCCATAAGGCGCACTTAGTTTTTTGGGGGGGAAATAAAGGGGAAAAAATTATTTCCCCCCCAGGCGCGGGGCTGGGGCGGGGGAGGCCCGAGCTTCCCCCGACCCCAGTCCCCAAACAGGCAGCTCTCTGCAAGCCGTGGGAGCCCAGGGCTGGCTCCCGCCGCTTGCGGAGAGGTCCGCGAAGCCTGGACGCGCTGATCTCAGCGGGCGCAGGCTTCGGCATGCAGGCACCTCTCCGCAAGCGGCGGGAGCGCTCCGCTGCTTGCGGAGAGCTGCGTGAAACCTGGAGAGCGAGAGGGGTCGGTGCGCACCGACCCCTCTCGCTCTCCAGGCTTCAGCGAAAGCCTGCATTCGCCCCATAGGACGCACACACATTTCCCCTTCATTTTTTGAGGGGAAAAAGTGCGTCCTATAGGGCGAAAAATACGGTAAGTACTTAACCCGAGGTACCACTGTATGTTTCTAGCAAACGTGTGCCATAATGATTGCTGCGTTCTGCAGCCTACAATTCTTCTGTTACTTCTATACTTTGCAGCTCGCAGGTTTCTATCTGAACCAACCACCAGAATCCTTGGTAAACTGCTGAAAAATTACCTATGCAACTAATGACAAAATAATTTAAACAGAACAGTTTTCTGGAACATTGCAGCTCACAGTTGTGTACATGACAGGAGGTGACAGATTGTGCAATAGACTTTCATGCACCATACACATGCAAGAGTTGACTCTGCATTGCAGCTAACCATGCCAACATATTCCAAGCTTTTTGTAAAAACAAAATAATGAAACCTACCATGAACTTCTCTCTAAACTGCTTTTCTTCTTTTGTCATCTTGCTATTCTTCTCTAAAGCATGTTTCTTGACTTTGAAGAAATTTCTTGAGGAAGGCCTATGAAGAAAGAATATACATATGATAAACCAGCAACTCATTGTAAGCAATTCAGAACAAAAGTGGGGTGGTATTAGAATAAGATGGAGACATATAAGAGCACTTTTCACAAGTGAGAAGAAAGCATCCGTGTTGAGTATACTTATCTGGAAGCAAGTCCCACTGAACTCAATGGAACTTACTTCTGCATAGACATGCAAAGGAAAATGTCACAAATCTCACTGAACATACTTCAAAATAACATACATAGGAGTCTGTTGTAAGAATGCCATTTAATCTAGAAGATATCATTTGTAAAAGTTATTAAGGGAGAAAATTTATTAAGCCAAATGTATTTTCTAGTCAACATAGATTTTATATCCAATTTAAATTGCTTCTATCCTGCATCTCTAAACGTTAACTTTACAATACAGGAATTGTGTCTACATATGCACGGAAACTTTTTAAATACCAAAAGGACAGAAGAACAAAAGGACACTAGCAAATATTAGAGAAATAAACAATTACAGCCTAGTTTGGAGGCAATGAGAAACCATGATTTGCTGCTACAGAAGTGAGCCTTGGAGAGCCTTGGGCTTGGGTTCCCTCTCTTCTATCAAACATGATTTCAAATCAACCATGGTTCCCTTGATGTCCAAACACAGGAACCTCCAGTTTGCTTAAACTACAATTAGTGAGAGAACAAGGTACGATCAAAGCATGGTTTCAGAATTATTTTCACTAATTCGTTTCTGGTGAGGGGGATCAACTACAGTTGCTTCAAGGCTTTCCATTACTAATATTTAGTGAGGAGCAAAGAGAGTGGATTTATTTTAGGATAGATTCCCATTGCTTCCTGAAGCAAATAGGAAATAATGACAAATACACCTTTTCATTGCATTTTGGGGCCATCAACATTTCTCCACCAACCCTTCTCTTTTGACTTGAGGAACTTTAACTTCCCATTTTATGAATCTCATTTTTCTCTGGGGAAACACCAGGTTTCCTAATAGCACACATGCTGCAAAAAAATGCTGATGCTCCAAAGAGAGACAATGAGTATCGGCGAGATCAACCACAATACCCCACACAAACAGGCCTCATTTCATGCACCACTGAATCACAAAAACATTTTCCAATAGGAATCATGTAGTTACAGCAGTACACAGACTTGCAGTTCAATAGGTTGCAAGTGGAGAACCAAGCAGTTTTATTCAGCTGTAGAGCTGAAAGGGATTTTTTTATATATAAAAAATGTAAACATAGAACAGATGTCAAAAATTAAAATTTCCTTTGAATGCCGCATGAATTTCATCTCCATGGCTTTCTACCCCACGAAGAGACAGTTATACATTTAGTAGTCAATTATTCTCATGCTGCTGAAAAACTAATTCGTTTTTATCATGCTCATTTGCACCATCTCTATCTCCCACACACATTCTCACACTGCACACATACATTCATATAGACATGCAGTGCACACACCCATTCATTCTCACTAACATTCACACACACACACACACACACTTTCTATAACCTCCCCACCTTATCCAACTGCAATTAAACTAGAAAATTTGAAGCTTATTTGCAATCTAATTGAGGCAGGGGGTGGTTTTGTTTGGGGGAGGTCACTGTGCATGATGACAGGAGGGTTAACCCTTCCTTCCCAAGCTGTAAGTCCTCTCCTCCAAAATGCCCCCTGGCTCTGTATTTAGGCTTGAGAAAAGTCTCCTACTGCATTCAACAGGAGGCTTTTTCAAGCTTACATGTGGTGTGGAAGGTTGTGGGGAGCGAGCTGCAGAGCTCCACATGGGGAGGCCTCCTAGGCAGGATGTGACCACAAGTGCCAGCAGCCAGCACACACACACACCACCACTGATTGTCATCACATCTGTTAACCTAGAGCCATTGCCACAATTCACAAACTGGGGGGGGGGGGTTATCCTGGATCCACACGAAAAGCAGTCTATGGGGTACATCTATGCTGCAAACCTGTTTTGTTTTTGTCCTGCTATCATGGCCCCTCCAAAGATTGCTGGGAATGTGTCGCTTGGGGAGAATGCCAATAATTTTCAGAAATCGCTAGCTCCCTTTGCACAAAGGGAATGCTCTTAAGATCTATTGAGATTGTAGCATAAATAAAACCAAATGCATATCCTTCATATTCCGAGGCAGATGGTGTGGCTCAAAATGGAGTACTAGAGGTATTCAGCAGAATCATTTACATAACACTACTGCTGGCAATAGAATTTTGGTTATGAGAGCAAAATGTCATTTATCACAGTTTTTACCTACTTTGTATCATTTTGTTCTGCGTCGATGTTGTCATACACCATGCTTTCTGGGGCCATAACATCTGTTGTCAAAGCACATGTGGATGTTATTATCAGCCATTTACAGTGTACCTAAACTTTCCTAAGTGCTGTACAAAGATTTTTAAACAGGCCACATCCCCTGCCCACAGGTTTATAATCTCATAGACATGACACAAAAGGAGACAAAGTGATCTGGAGCAGGGCCATAGGTAGGGGGTGGTGATATGGGCCCCGCCAGAGGCACAGGCGAGAGGGGGGTGCCAAATTGGCTAAAATATGTCCATAAATATGTCTGTAAATAAAAATATTGACTATTGCCTCATAAGAAAAGATTTTTTAAAATTGGGTGAAATGAATGGGTGGAAGAAGGGATTTGAGGAGAAGGGAAAGAAGAACTAATTTGTTCATGGATAGGGGTGCAATCTGGTTGGTTCTGCCAAGGGCGCAAGATCACCTAGCTATGGCTCTGATCTGGAGCAGGAAATGAGAGAAAAGGGAAACACACACAGATGAGCAACTGTCCATTAAAGTTTCAGCATTGCAACAGTTAACTCAGTTACAAACAATACTGTAATCCTGAGGCACTGCTGGATTCCAGCTCCTGTTTCTCTTCTACAAGCCATTTAATGCACAAATCGGAAATTAAACCTGCCTCAACATCTAAATCAATTCACAAAGCGTCTAATTGTTCAAAAAACCAGGAAGTGGATAACCTGCTCTTCAAATCAGGGAAATTGCCACCTCTCAAATCCTAGGCAACTTGCTTGTGGCATGAGGGTCATTTGCCTTCCCAGCACCTGTATAATAAGCCTTAAAATTGCTAAGCAAGCAGTAACTTTTGAAAATAACATTCTGGTTTGTATGAAATATAGCTCTGTGGGTTTTCAGTGCACAAAAAGGCAGATTCATCCTGCAAGATCAGTGGCAGGAGGTGCATGAAAACATGTCTGGGTTGCACTTACTTGTAAACAATTATTATGATGTAAATTATAGGCTGTGTTATAAAAATCAGCAATTACATCTTGTGACCTGTCTACTTCTCCATCCTCAGTGTCAGAGACACCTCACCTCCACAACCCCAATGTGTTCAAAAGGGAGGCAGTTTCCAGTATGGGACACATCAGCTTACCCAGATTTGGTGCAGAACTGGAAAGAATGCTGAGGAGAAAAACAAAACAAAATCTAAGTTGTGTGTTTCAACATGGTTCATAAATTTCAGTACTGGTTGTATGCAGTTAAAGACTTTGAAGAAGGCTTTTGCATGCACACATCCGCTTTCTCATCACACTTACATTTTGGATGAACATTAGAACAAATTGTTAGACATCTGCTACCTAACCATATCCAGTACTGTTTACAGTATTATGCTAACGTGGCTAAGTAACACCGAGAATAAATCAGTGCTGCAGGGAGGAATAGAATATATGAAAAGACAAGGAGAAAAGTGGCCTCAAGAGTTCATGAGCTATTTGACTTCTGCACATAGGACTCTGTTTCTTATCAGTCTTAACCAGTGTTAATCAGGGATTATGGGAGTTGGAGTCCAACCCAGAGGGCTACGGTCTCTCCATCTGTGCCATACACTCCTTTTGAACCCAACTCTTGGCATTTTAAAAAAATCCTGTGTTGTTGTTTAGTCATTTAGACATGTCCGACTCTTCATGACCCCATGGACCAGAGCACGCCAGGCACTCCTGTCTTCCACTGCCTCCCGCAGTTTGGTCAAACTCATGCTGGTAGCTTTGAGAACACTGTCCAACCATCTCGTCCTCTGCCATCCCCTTCTCCTTGTGCCCTCAATCTTCAGGATCTGTCCTTCCAGTGAGCACTCAGGGCTGATTTCCTTCAGAATGGAGAGGTTTGATCTTCTTGCAGTCCATGAGACTCTCAGGAGTCTCCTCCAGCATTATAATTCAAAAGCATCAATTCTTTGGCAATCAGCTTCTTTATGGTCCAGCTCTCACTTCCATACATCACTACTGGGATCCTTACGTATCCATTTATCCATCACAGCAAACACCATTTTGTAACTAACAGCAGGTACATAATTGCAAGAGAGTTACATTTGTAAAGTCCTGGGGGTGTTTCGTCCAATAGAGCTCCTACTGACTTGAGCAGCAACAAGATCATAGGACCAGTGGAAGAAGAATGGGCAAAGAGGAGAGCCTAACATGACTACACTATTCTAAGGTGAGCCAGCTATGCAGAGAGGCTGATGCAGAAGGAAGTCGGCTGAAATGTATGCAAGCACTAGTGAGCAGCTGAGCATGAAACAACTGTTCAAGGTGTTAGAATTCCTTTGGCAGGTTGCACAAGAGATCCTGGAATTACAAGTTACATAATCATTTTCTTGAGAATCCTGGCAAAGGGGGGGAGAGGGAAGGTCTGTAGCTAGAGCATTTGCCCTATGTGCAGAAGGTCCCTGGTTCAGTCCCCAGCATGTTGCAGTAGGGCTGGGACGGATTCTGGTCTGAAGCCTTGGAGAGCTACTGCCAATCAGTATAGACTAGTGTTTCCCAAACATGGGTTTCCAACTGTTTTTTGGACAACAACTCCCATCATCCCTGACCACTGGTCCTGATGGCTAGGGTTGATGGGAGTTGTAGTCCAAAATCAGCTGGAGGCCCAAGTTTGGGAAACACTTGTACAGTGGTACCTCAGGTTACATACGCTTCAGGTTACAGACTCCACTAACCTAGAAATATTACCTCAGGTTAAGAACTTTGCTTCAGGATGAGAACAGAAATCGTGCAGCAGCGGCGCAGCGGCAGCAGGAGGCCCCATTAGCTAAAGTGGTGCTTCAGGTTAAGGACAGTTTCAGGTTAAGAACAGACCTTCAGAACGAATTAAGTTCTTAACCCGAGGTACCACTGTATAGGCAATACTGAATTAGATAGAGTAATGGTCTGTCTCAGCCAGCTTCCTATATTCCCCCGTGTTTTGATCCCAAAGAGATACAAAAATAGATAAAATGTAATTATCTGTTGAGTATTGGCAAGCATTTGACATTATCAGCTGCCCTTTCCTCTCTCCAAATGCCAGAATTGGGGGCTGACACCTTTTAAGTACAGACACTGTCCTGGGCTCCAGGCAGCTTTATAGTCACATGCACATGAAGCCGGCTAGTAAATCAAGGAAAATTACTTTGTTTTCAGGATAAAGGGCAGCTGTTGATTTAAATTAAGACTACATACCGTGAATTCTCTTTTAAGTGTGAATTCTTCATTTTGAATTTTCCTTTCTTGAAAAATTTCCCAAGTCCCTTTAACTTTTCTTTGACATCACTAGGTAAAGAGAAGGTTAAAAACATAAGATTAAACCCAGAACTGGGAAGTTATGCACATTCATCCTTTATCACCATTTATGAATGTGAAGTTGATTGGCAATAGGGTTAAGACTAGCAAAAGGCAATCATTCTGAACATGGCAGATTTGTAATTAATGTCTGGAATTCACTACCACAATATGTAGTCATTTCTACTAACTTAAGAGGTAATTGAAAGCGATTAGACAAATCCACGGTATAGACGTCTAAATGGAACATGGGTGTTCTGAGGGACTACTAGATACTATTTATTTATTTAAATGAGTATCTTTCCTTTTCACCAATGGTGTTCAAAAGTGAAAATTCATAGGTTTTTGCCTTCCTAGTGTGTAGAAACCTACTTAAGCTGCCTGTTTTGAGGTAAAAGACAGGGAACAAAGCACTCACTCTGACTTGGTTGAACTATAGCCTTCACTTCGAACATCCTCATAGGTTTCTTCACAGGCATACTCTGAAACTTGATATACATTTATATCTCTTTAATAAACAATTTCCAGCAGTGAATTATTATCTGAACAGAAAGTCAAATGCTTGGAGATGTTAAGGGATGTAGCAATGAAGTTTAATGTACAACAGACCTTTTATTATACCTTATTAACATAGCACAAGCATTTCTTTGAAGCCTTAAGGAGAAACCCCCTCTGCAATCCAAACTCGGTGGCCAGACACCGCTGCATCCACATTGCTACTACAGGACTATAGATGGCAACAATTTTCTGTGTGTTCAATTGATATGCGATCACTGATTTACAGGTCCTTTTGGGCCTGGGAGAGGGCAGAACAGGGGTGGGGAGAGCAGAATAGGGGGGCTTATGTGGGAGGACACCTGTGCAAAATGGTTGCTGCCTGTACGGTGCTCAAGCTGGCCAGGGCAGATGGAGGGCAAGAAAAATGCCTCTTCCCTGCACCAGCTCCCCAACTGGTAAAGCAAAGACACCTGGGTCAGACCTCTTGCCATCACATGATGGCACAGGGACATCTCTGTTCCAACAGAGCCTAGCTCCATCCTCTCCCCTGAAATGCCCTGTTTGGGCATGGGGGTGGGGAGTCCACTATCTACCACCTGTGGTAGCTTCTGTCTGCCTACTGTTTGGGTATGGAGAAGTGGGGCCCTCAGAAACAGTGACAGAGCAGGGCTGGATGGAGGGATACTTCTGCCTCATCCAAACCCCTTCCAGCATGGCAGATTGGTGTGTGTGTGTGGATTGCCTTGTAAATTGTTGTGAAGGAAAAGGAAGGGTCAAGTGAATTTCAAATTCAGCACATCTTACAAGGGGAATAACCCACAGGACTACTTCCACATAAAAGAAAGGCACTATTGGAAGGTCAATAAGCATTGAATTATTCAACCTATAAACCTCTACATGAGGACATGTTAAATGAACTATACCTATGTGGTGCTTTAGCTAGTGTCTTTAAAATACCAACTTATTTTAATAAGCTTTGCTAATACTATACAGCCCATATACTCCCAGAGCAAAAAAAAGGAGAAGTCTATAAAATAACTGAACCAGAAGACCAGATTAGAAACTAGCACTTTCCCCTCAACTAAACCTCAACATAAAGACACATTTAAAAAACAGGGATGACTATGACTTCCACCATCACACACGGAATGGCTGCTGTTAAGTATTATTGTGGGCTAATCAGTCTCTCATAAAAGGGCCATTTTTGTCCCTGACAGTACAATTATAACCCCTGAACATTTTAAATGCAGTTGCTTCAAATATAGTTAAGCAGGCAAATTGAATCTGCTCACTCACAAGGGGTTTGACTCATGCATAGTTGGAGATAGTTAGCCACTAACTTTAAGCCCCATTGATTTCAATGGGCCTGTTCAAAGTATGATAATAACTGACCCAAAGTCACTCAGTAAACTTTTGTGATGGATCCATACAATCACTTGGCCTAACTTAGGAAAACAAGGGTAGGGGGTATGCTGCCTTGAGCTCTTTCAGTAAGAAAACTATAATAATACAAAAAAGCTATATAAGAAAGGTCCCATCAAAATAAGGGTGAACAAGAACCTCTCAAATCACTGAGCAGGTGGATAAGCAGGTTAAGAAAACATTGAGGACAGCCCCAAAGGGATCTGGCAGAATGTAGTGTGCATCCTATTAGTGGGGACTAGACATGCCTCAGATTCGGATGGCCCATCATAACAACTCCATACAGCATGGATGCAGAACTTGTGCCCTAGATGTTGTTGGACTAAACTCCCATGAGACGTAGCCAGCATAGCTGGGAGTTGTAGTCCCAGCAACATCTGGAGGGCTACAAGGCCCTTGTTCCTGCCATGCAGCCTCAGCAGATTTAATGGATGGAGAAGCAAGCGTTATTTCTGATTCCTAGAATGTTTTATCCTGTACAATAAGAAAACAGACTGAACACCAATTCCTATTTTGTACATTACTCATCAACTAGAGGTTATCAGGAGACCACAAATTTGGATTGACAAAGGTGTTCTGAACTAGGATTACAATGCTTTAAAAAAAGCATTCTATGCATGCTATTTCCACTTCTCTATTATAACCCTTGTTATACTTGTTTAATAACTTTATTTATTTTAATAAAAAGGATAGTGTTACTTTCACACTTACAGGTCTCTGAAGTCAGTGAGCTGTGGGCATCAGAAGTTTGACTGCAACAGAAACAATTTTAAAAAGAGTTGTGATGAATATGTGCTTCAGATTTCGAAAGACATTTCCAAAACTTGCATCTACACCTGGACACTCTGTTAGTACTCACAATTCTCTCTGTATTCCTTCCACGTCATCATACACTTCCTCATGAACTTGCACCACTTGGGGAGTCCTTGGAGCCAGACTTAAATTCTCTTCATCTGTTTTCAAGGCTTCCAGGCACACATAATCATCTGAAACTAGAGCAAAATTCCTGCTTACAAGCTTTGCCAAGCCTATACAAAATTGCCGCATTACCTAAACTGCTTAATGCTGAAATCGCAAAGCCGAATCCTGCGTTTCTCAGGTAGGACTATCATGAGTGTATCAGCCTCTCCACGCATGCCTCAAAAATCTACAGCCAACCAACATTCTCAGTCCTTACTGCCTGCTATGCTTCCAGCCTTCTTAGGACTCAATAGTGCTTGAGAAGCTACAGTATGCTGGTGTTCAACAACATTCCATTTTGTATCTTATTTCTCTGCTAAGGTTTGACCATAATGTTACAGTAGCTAATCAAAAGGGTGGCTTTGGGTGGGATCTGAGGTAGCAACAACAACAACAAAAGCACAACCTTGAGGATGAATGTGTAGATGAGTGGTTCCCAACCTGGGAGACACTGGCCACTGGAAAGGGATGTGGAGTTACCCAAGGGGTCCATCCTCTAAACGGCTCGGTCATTTCCTCTGCTGTCCTCTTCTGCTTCACAGTGGCATCTGTAGGAGCGCTGTGTTATCACTGAGGCATTTATGACCGTTGGCAAGCACAAGATTGCCACTGAGTGGCTTTTGCCTGGTTTCCCTGCTGTTATTTCTTGGTTAGTACTTAGTGTGAGGTGCATTTAAAAGAACAAGTGGTGGCAAGGCATGGAAACAGCAAGTTTTGACCTTACCCTCCATGCTTCTGCTGGTTTGTCTGCAGAGGCGTGTTGTGCCTAGGTTTTTCTGAACTTTGATACTGCACTACACATAGGGCTTATTGGCGGGAGGTAGAATACATGGCATGGTGACTAGAAGGCCCTTCATTGGATTTTAGCGGACTACTTACTGTGGACCATTGATGGGCTTCATTCATCCTAATTACTGATTTCATTCGGGCGCCTGAGTTTTGGCATTATCAGGGAGTATTTCTGGTGCTCTATAGGAATAAATTCTATGGATGTGGGTTGCCTAATTCTTGGGGGGGGGACTGGATGAGGTAAGTTTTAGGGGTAGATCTTTGGAGGCTGTTTTAGGTTTTGTTATTCATGCCCACTAGCTTATTAAAAAATGAAAATAAATAAAATAATAAATATATATAACAGATTATTAAATGAACTGTATATATAAATAGCTTTATTTACAGAGATTAGGGATTTCACTGGAGTATACAAATGATAGTTCTGATTCTGTACAGAATATGCTACATTTGTAACTATGAAAGTTTGCATTTTAATTCATTTGAGGATTACTTCAAATGGGTTGCATTTAAGTCTAGTTGGATATAAATAAATTTGTATTTAGTTGTAATTTGATTGATTAGTTGGGTTATCATTGGGTCTGCTGGGGAAATGAATAAATTTCTAATTATAAATAAAAATATATTCCATACATTTAGCAATTGATTAATGGGGTTGATTGGTGGGTACAGTGGGGAAATGAATGAATTTATAGTTATGAACAAGTTTATATTGAATACCTCTTAGAATTAATTGCTTGAATTGCTAATTGGTGGGGTACATTGGGGAAATAAATAAATATTTTTTGCCAACTCCCTTGATTTTGGCACATTTACAAATTAATTTAAAAGCATTATTTAAGTCATAATAGTTGTTTGCCATTATGTGTTTTTTCAATTAAAAGAGCCTAAAATGGTGACAATTAGCATGGAGGGCATATTCAATATTTGCAAAGGTTGAGAACTACTGGGGCAGATAACACTCAACAAGAGGTCATTTATTATGAAAAGAAAGAAAAAGTGCATTCTTTAGTTTCCAAGTTTTTAATCCGAATATGTCATTCTCTGGAAGATAGCAACTTGAAAAGAATTGAAAAGATGATAACAAACTGGAAAAAAGGAGGTGTTTCATATTTTCCTTGAAAGGGAGCGAAACATAATTTAAAGCGTTTCCCCATTCATCTTCTTCAGGTAGAGCCACATTTGGCCCTTAAGCATTCAAACCCTACCCACACCCACCCAAACTATTCCATTCTATTTTCTTTCCGCTATCATACAAACCCTGCTGAGGCAGGCTAATGGCTTTCTGTGGGAGTCGCAAATGCATCTAACGGCTGGATTAAGCTTTAACACAGCAGTGTTTATACTTGGAAGAGATGTAACAGCATGAAACGAGCCCAGCTTCCAGCTCACAAACACTGTGGCGAGGCTCTTTTATATTTGAAAGCAGAACAGGTTACATTAGGGAAGCTGTCAGAAAAGATCCACAAACAGCACACGTGTCATCACAACATTTAAAGGCAGCACCAACTTTTTGCCAAGAGAATCCGCATGCATAAGAGAGAGGGGGCTCATTGTTTGAGTGACAAGACAAGCTCAAACTAAAGCCATTGCACAGCAGGACTGGAATAATTTAGAAAACAAGGTCTTGTTCTATTCTTAGCTGATCAGACAAACCTGATGGAGGGGGGGGGGAGTTGCAGCCATGTACCCCATTTATCTATTTAATACAAGTTCTGGGTTCTTCTCCAACTGTTCTCATGGGGGAAAAATATATTGCACCTTATGGAGCAATTAAAGCATGAATTATCTAGCTGTGATTGTTACAACAACTCCGTAAGACAAAACCAGAATCATCATCTCCATATTTCCCAGGGGGCTGTAACTGTACAGTGTAAACCGTACTGAACTCAGATTAAATTAAAGTAGTAGCAAGAAGTAACTCACCGTTTCCATCTTTTGCCAGCTGTACCCTAGGGAAAGATGGTGTTGTCTCCTCTTGAAGTATGCCTTTCTCACCTCTATATTCTCCAGTGATTTTTGGTTTAGCGAGCATAGCTCCTGGGGCACAAATCTAACAGTAAACATTGTGAAACTCAGGTTATAGCCTTTTCAAGACATTTCTTCCCTGATTCTTGCTATATCAAACAATGACGTGACAGTCAATATCTGTGCATGTTTGCATCCCACCTTTCTTCCAGCTTGGAAATCAAGGCTGTGAGAAGGTTTGAGAAATCATCTGATGGTGGTGGTTGCTCTACAGACCAACATAAAGGGAATATGGAAAAGGTTGGGGTCCACTATGGTTATTCCTAACGAAAGATCATCAGCATTTCCACTGACTAATTTTTAAGAGTCATACTTGATGTTTGCTATGCACGTGTACTTTGAGGCCTGAAAGAGTAGAACCACCACAGGGTATTCTCTTATGTGCTTCTATTTAAATATACCTTGCCTGATTCTTTAGCTTGTTGGCGTTTTGTCGTTTCATGATTCCAGAGTGGTCCTCTGTCTTCTGTATCCTCTGTTTTAGAGCTGAAATTTCAACATATATTTTAACTCATGCCACAATATTATAAATGTAATCTGCATTAACACAGATCCAAAATATATTTCAGTGGACATCTAAGGTAGCTTTAGAATAAGACTATATATATATCTTCAATCCTATTCAGTACAATTGATATACATTCCTGCTTGGGAATTTTGTCTGGACTGCAAAATGGTGGGAATGATCAAGAGTCATACATATTCCCTAGAGCAGCTGTGTATTGGAGTTTACATTTATCTTGCAACTTTCAAAACAATCCATATAGTTTGTTTGAATTGCGGTGCTGTCTTATCACCTGCTATTCAGCCAATACCCCACTGGGCCTTCTTGTGGCAGCTACTCCTTTTCCTGTTGGCCCTTGCTGACACGTACACACCTCCTTAAGTGACCTGTCAAAGCCACCACTGTCTTTTCCTCACAAAGGCATTAGCCTCTGAAACACCCAGGTTAAGTTGCTATAGAATGCCATTTTTCTAGTGTTTCAGCTGTAAAAATTAGTATTGATAAAAACAGGTGGTAATGAGTTGAAGCACAAAAATATATGAAAATACAAAGTCTGATGAGTAAGTGGACTAACTCTGTAACGTGTTCCACAGTAGTTTCATTCTGCTTTGTCCATTATTAGGAGACAAAACTCATTGACAGTTCAATAAGGTTGCATGCACACCATTATATAGCATAGCCATGTTCTAGGCCAGGGGTAGGCAACCCCATGGGGGTCATTTAACCTGCCCATGAGCTGCCCCCGAACCAAGCCGCCCCTTAACGAGTCCCCATGCGCTGCACTAAACCAGCGCAGCGTGGCACAGGGACTCGCTTCTGCAGTGCCAGAAATTGTGTCTGTGCATGCTCAGACTCCAGAAATCGTGTCTGCGCAGACGCCAGAAGTCGTGCGTGCTCATGCATGATCCAGCCCACAGAGGGATCTCCGCTGAACTGGCCCAGGCGATGTAAACCTTGCCAACCCCTGTTCTAGGCTATATGCTCTAGCACTGAAATAGCAGCATCTCATAGAGGGCAAAAACAGAAACTTTTGCCTACAGGAAGTTTGCTCCCCTATGCTGTTAACCAGTGTATTTTGACTCACAGAACCTATTTTAATTTATAATGCTCTAGATTTGCATTAGGTGAACTAGTTCTTTGACAGAATGAGGGTGAAATCTATTCAGAGTTTTCCAAGAAACTCAGAAGATACCTGTAGATTACTCCTTTGATCTGCCTCCCTCATGGCAACAGATTTTATCATGGGCTCAGCAATACAGTATGCTTCTAAATGTCCCCAGCAACATCTGCCACACACCCAAAAAGGAACCAGCAAGCCCATCATAATCAGTGGACACAGTCAAGCCAGGTCTGCCTTTGTTGATCTCACTTATGTCTATTGCTGACAATCAAGTTCACTTGTTCAAAAGTGATGGAAATTAATGAGCGATAGTCAACCAAGTTTTACTCAGAATAGGTAAACTGAAATTAATGGATCTAACTTAGTCATGTTAATCAATGTCAATGTTGCTACTCTAATTAAAACTTGCCTGAATACCACCAAATGTGCTTAAATTTGGGAGGATCATTTTTACAATGACTTGGCACCACTGTTATTTTTGTGCCATGCAAGTATGTCTAGAGCAGATTACCAAGCATTCCAAAAGGAAAGAGGTAGTAGTCACAGGGCCCTATTGATTTCTATTGATCAGCTGCCCTGCTATCTATTGAAACTCAAACTTTGCCAATAATATAAAGTCCAACAAATTCCTTAATAGCCTCACTGACAATATCATTCCACAGGAGGTGGAAAAAGCAACAAGGGGACCACCTCTCTTGGATCTGGTCCTCACCAACAGGGAGGAACTGATCGATGGTGAAACAACAGGGAACCTTGGGAGGAAATGATAATGATCTCTTGGGTTTCATTATACACAGGTAAGAGAAAGTTGAATGTAGTTGGACATGCACTATGGACTTTAAGAAGGCTGATTTCAAAAAGCTTAAGTAACTATGGATCAAAGTCCCATGGTCAGAAATGCTCAAAGAGATGGAGTCCAAAATGGATGGGAGATTCTTAAAGGTGAAATATTGAAGGCACAAGGGCCTTCAAAATTCCAACAAGAAAGAAAAATGAGAGAAACCTAAAGCAATGTGTGGCTGCATAAGGAGCATCCAGATGAGCTGAGATGTAAGAAAGGAATGTACAGTGGTACCTCAGGTTACATACGCTTCAGGTTACATACGCTTCAGGTTACAGACTCCACTAACCCAGAAATATTACCTCAGGTTAAGAACTTTGCTTCAGGATGAGAACAGAAATCATGCTCCGGCGGCGAGGCAGCAGCAGGAGGCCCCATTAGCTAAAGTGGTGCTTCAGGTTAAGAACAGTTTCAGGTTAAGAACGGACATCCGGAACGAATTAAGTACTTAACCTGAGGTACTACTGTATAAGGAAGGGGAAACCATGAAGGAAGAGTATACATAAGTAGCCAACAGTTGCAGGGAAATGGTTGGGCAGACCAAAGCTCAGAATGATCTTAGGCTTGCAGAAGAGGTTAAAAATAATAATAACGGTTTCTTTGGCTAGATTTGAAATAAGAGAAAGAACACGCAGTGCCCGACCTAGAGGTAACTGAATAAATGATGCAAGGAGGGAGCTGCAGCCCAAGATATGAAAGGAGGTGGTTAGGGAACACCTCGCTCCTTTAAATTCAAATCTCCAGGGCCTGATGGGTACTAAAGGGTTCCCAAGGGTACTAAAGGAGCTTGTGGGTGTAATCTCAGAGCCTCTGTCTATAATCTTTGAGAATTCATGGAGAACAGGTGAGATCCTTAAAGACTGGAGGCAGGCAAATAATAATAATAATAATAATAATAATAATAATAATAATAATAATAATAATATTTATTATTTATACCCCGCCCATCTGGCTGGGCCTCCCCAGCCACTCTGGGCGGCTTCCATAGAAACCAAAAATACAGTAAAATATCACACGTTAAAAACTTCCCTGAACAGGGCTGCCTTAAGATGTCTTCTGAATGTCAGGTAGTTGTTTATCGCTTTGACATCTGCTGGAAGGGCGTTCCACAGGGCGGGGGCCACTACCGAGAAGGCCTTTTGCCTGTTTCCCTGTAGCTTTGCTTCTCGCAATGAGGGAACCGCCAGAAGGCCCTCGGCGCTGGACCTCAGCGTCCGGGCAGAATGATGGGGGTGGAGATGCTCCTTCAGGTATACTGAACCGAGGCCGTTTAGGGCTTTAAAGGTGAGCACCAACACTTTGAATTGGGCTCGGAAACGTACCTTTCTTCAAATTGTCCTTCCTTCAAAAAGGGGGAAGAGAAGACCCAGGTAACTACTGACCGGAGAGCTTGACATTGATTCCAGGAAAGGTCTTAGAACAGTTGGTCTGTGAGCACTTAGAAAAGGATAATTTGAATACTATGACCCAGGCTTCCTGTTTCTGCCTGTGCCAGGAATGGAGGTCTTCCTTGACATCTCAGGGAGATACAGACAGAGATAAACAAAGAATGATGGAGAAAACTCATTCTTTGAATTCCTCTCTAGGTGGGAGAGGTATGGGCTTTTACCTGTGGATTGCCCTGCAGTCTGACACTCCCTATGGAATGTGAGGGCAGGCAAAGGCACTGGGTGCATGGAGCACTCCAACTGCTGTGACACCCCCCCATCCGTTCCTGGAAACAGAGGAAATCCTGCTAATTGGGGTTTAATTGGAGTAAAGTATAGGTGTGTGCTAGGAGCGATGCGATGACAAACTGCGGAACATTTCGGCTGCAAGGATTTAAAGGTTGGAATTGAGATAAGGTTTCATTCAGTGCCAGAGACAGCAGGGGGAGGGGACTCCATGGTTGTTTTTTCAAAGTTTTTCTTCTACATTTCTGATTTGGCAACCCTCTTTGGAATGCAACGTTAAAATATAATACAAAATGTGAGGTTGGAAGGAACTGGATTAATATCATGGAATTTAACATCAAACTGGAACTGCGTGTATGAGTGGAATGGAGGGAGAGAGAAAGGGAGGGAAGTTTCACTCTTTGAAAGGCCTAAGTTAGAATATAGAACGAAAAGACCCCTGATCTCTTTCAAAGGAAAGTGAAGGAGACTGAGACAATTTTGAATGTATTCTAACTGGAAGGATAACTGGCTATAAATGTTCAGCTGAAAGGAGGAAAGGAGTCTTCCAGCTGCAAGATCAGAGGTTTCCATATTAATCATTGGAGTTTGGAATCAGACCACTCTTCCTAGGTTGAAAAAAATGGTGAGGACAGTTTATTTGTTGAAACAGAGGGATCTCTAACAAGCTCTTGAATCATGGGATGAAGTGACACAGAGGCTTTTGGAAAACTGAGATAACTGCTTCCCTCGAGTCATGATGGGAAATATCAACAGTTGGAAGAATGAAGGACACAGCACCATATATGGTTGGGACAACATCACGGGGTGGGGGTGGGGAATACCACACACAGGAAAGAGCAATGATTACAGACTGAGTAACTCACTTGAAACTTTATAAATTACTTAATAAATCAATATGAAGTGAAACCATAAGATTGTAGCTGTTGTATAAGAGATTATTATTTTGAAGGGGATGTAATGGAAATTATTAAGATTTTGGAACACTGAAAATAATAAAAAAGGAACCCATCAAATCTAGCACAGGAGGAGGCCACTTTAACCTAATTGTATAATTCAGTATATAAATAATTGGTTTTAATAATTGTATTAATTGGATAAAATTGGCATTGTTATAATGAGGCTGTTATTGGAATGATATTGTAAAATCAATAAAAATACTTACAAAAAAATATGATTACTATGACCCAGCATGTGTTTCTCAAAAACAAGTCATGCCAGCAAATATCTTTTTTAAAATGGAGTTACAAGCTTGGTGAATCAGGGGAATGCTGTGGACATAGTGTATCTTGATTTCAGTAAGGCTTTTGACAAAGTTCCCTAGGATACTCTTGCAGAAAAGCTGGAAAAAAGTGATAGATGGAGTGCTGCAAGGTTCTGTCAGGGCCCATTGTTGTTCAACATCTTAATAAACAAATTGGATGAAGGAATTCAGGGGATGCTCATCAGATTTGCAGATGATACCAAACTTGGAGAGGTAACAAATGCCACTGAAGACAGATGACCTTAACAGATCGGAGAACTGGGCCAAACTAATAAAATGAATTTCAATATATACGAATGTAAGGTAGTGCACTTAGGTAACAATAACCAACTGTACAAATGTAAAATGAGGGACAGCTGGATTGCTAGTAGTACATGCAAAAAGGATCTAGGGAGGGTCTTAGCTTAACATGAGTCAACAGTGTCATGCAACAGCAAAAAAAACCCTAACATTACTCTGGGCTGCATGAACAGAAGCATAGTGTCCAGATCAAGGGGAGTATTAGTCCTACTCTATTCTGCCTTGGAGTACTGTGTCAAGTTCTGGGTGCCACAATATAAGAAGGCTATTGACAAGCTGAAACATGTGCAGAGGAGGGCAACCAAGATGGTGAAGGGTCTGGAAACCGAGCCTTATGAGGAATGGTGGAGGGAGTTGGGTATGTTTAGCCTGGTAAAGAGATGGCCAAGAGGAGATATGATAGCCATCTTCAAATATCTAAAGGGCTGTCACATGGAAGATGGAGCAAGCTTGTTTCTCATGCTCTGGAGGATAGGACTTGAACCAATGGATTCAAGGTACAAAATACAAGATTCTGATTAAACAACAGGAAGAACTTTCTGACAGTAAGAGCTGTTTGACAGTGGAGCGGACTCCCTCAGAAGGTGGTGGACTCTCATTCTTTGGAAGTTTTTAAGCAGAGGTCTGTCAGGGGTGCTTTAGTTGAGATTCCTGCATTCCAGGGGGCTGGACTAAATGACCCCCAGGGTCCCTTCCAACTCCACAATTCTATGACTAGCACTACTTGGCACAGAGATCAGGAAAATGTTTAGATGGGCTGGTCAAGCAATAAACGTACAATGGTTCCTGTCAGGAAATAAAAGATGAAATGTAGTGTTACACCAAGGTCACTACCTAACTCCTTTACTTACCTGGATACATTACAGAATGTTTGGTGGTATGTAGGCCTAGGTTCTAAATTCACACACATTTACAGATAGACCTTCCTTATTCATTCAGCTTCACTTTTAAGTCAAATAAATCAATAATTAAAATCCAGTTGCTCCAGGTATCTTACTTTAAGAAAGCAAGGGCAAAAATATAAAATGAAACTCCAGAAAGTACACTTACCTAGGTGTGGCAAGGAGAAAACTTTGTTTCTGTGCAAAACACAAAGAAGAGAACTTCAGCTTTCACAGCCTGAAAAGTCAGGTCAATCATGCAACAATGCAGCGTTGTTTGTCTTGAAGCAACATGTTTACTCAAGAAATATCTTGATCTACACTTGTTCTTTCACGTCCTTAATATGAAACATGGCCAGAATCCAAAGACGACACTAAATTACAGTGTGTTTCCATGTGCGTACAGAGGTGTGCATGCCTGCCAATTTTCCCTTCTGGACTAAGTCCCTGACAACAAACTGATGGGCATTCCAGAGGGTCTGCCACTCTGAAGGGTCTGCACAGAGGGAGGCAATCAGCTGGTGAGAAATGCATGGCTGAAAAGCCCCCATGTGCAAGACAGTGTGTGGGGCTTTGGATCCCAGGCAGTGTTCTTCATTTACATAGATGAAGCATGTCGCCAGGTCTCTTAGCAAAAGATTTAAAAAATGTCACAGGCAGCTTCAGCTCTGTACTAAACCTCCCACGTTGTGACTATGCCCATTTTAGTAGACTTGGTAATATGTTCACCTGTTGAAATGGGGGTGAAAAGGAGTGATGGCACATCAGTTGGTCAGTGTTATAAATAGTGTTCAGTATTATAGGACCAATCAGTTACAGAACCATTTTTACATTAGATGCAACACCATGATTTGGAGCTATGTATATGAGCCCTGTGCTCACACACTCCCTACTTCCCCTCCCTTCATGTGCTCTGATTTTGTACATCACACTTACCATAGTCTGAGAATACATACCTCGGTATTCTCATTTTTCCCAGCCTTGGAAGCTAGAGTAAATATTTTTGTAAAAATTAGTATGTTCCATCTTCATTTCATTGAATATTATTAAAGCCACTAATCATAATATGGAGTTTAAGCTGCAATGGTAGGTTACCCAACATTTCTCACCTGGGCTGCTATAAGCTATGGAACCATCCCACAATATAACTGCAGCCTAGTATACCAAAAGGCGTCCTAGCTTTATTTATTGTTAAATGACAGCTACACATGCAAGACTCCATGCATTATTTGTATAATTAGAGATATAATTGATTGTCACCTGCATTCAAACCCTGATAATTACGCAAGTGAAGTGTTTGAGATTTTCCATACAGGTACAAAGATAAAAGGTTAAAAGGAGGGGGGGGGAGAAAGCTAGAAAGACGGGTTAAAGGTTAACAAGCAAGGGATAAAGAACTGTGACACCAGACATAGCAGAGAGCCAGGAGTTTTTTGTTGTGTGAGGATAGCTAACTTTTCAAAGGTGGTTCACTGCAACACTAACCAAACTGGATGCTACACAACTTTCAGAAGACATTTGAAGGCAGCTACTGAAAAGTTGTTATTGTTTGATGTTTTATTATGTTTTTATGTATGGTGGAAGCCGTCCATATGGGCAGGGTATTAATAAAATAATAACAAACAACAACAACAAACAGAAGCAATGACTTTTGAGTAACTTTAAATGGCATATGGCCACCACAGTTCAGAACCCAACTTGGCTCCCATTCAAAAGTGGCACTCCCTCCCACTCCTTAAAAGTATCTGGGAACTTGAAGAGGAAGATGGGGAATATCAGTGCAGCAAGGTCCAGCTGGTGCCTGACCTGGTCAGCCATCAGTACCAAGCCTGCCCACACAGCATGCATGGCATAAGCATACCAACTGTTAATAGACTTACGATGTATAATTTCTTGAGCAGCATTGGTGGAACTCTCTGGCAGCTTCAGGTAGGACATTGTTTCTTCATAAGTGCCTAGTTCTTCTGTTTCAGGACTAAGAGAAATGAGGGGAAAGTATTATTGTTTTGGAGACTCTCTTGGGGGAGATGAAAGGATTAAAATCTCTCTGAAGAGGTGCCTTCCTCAAAGAGTGACAGACTTTAAAGTTCCTATCCAGATACTGACCAGAACCATACAAGCATAGCGAGAGAGGGAGGGAGGGAGGGAGGGAGGGAGGGAGAGAGAGGGAGAGAGAGAGAGAGAGAGAGAGAGAGAGAGAGAGAGAGAGAAAATATGTAACAGCGGATGACTGCCCTGTAAGTTCTGAAATATTAAGAACTGCATGCACAACACAGCAAAAAACTTCTAAAACACGTATCTATTAAGAGACTGGGCCCTGGACCTTACGTACTGGCTGCCTATACAGCCCTGCATATAAAGACTAAACTTTGTTTGCCAGACATTTGGAGCACTGTTGGGACATAAAAAGGGGTAAGTGCAGCAGAAGGCATTGGAGAGAAAACTGGTTAAAGGGCAGCCTTAGAGAAGTTTCTGGGGTTGCTTCATGAAAGGTGCAAGCAGGATGACATCAATGATTAGAGAGCATCTCCTGTGGTTCAGTGCCAATGGGGCAAGTCAGCCTCCTGTCTCCTGCTAAGAGCTATTTTCCCAACATACTGTTAACAAATGCTAACAAACAACAATAAACCACATTTAGTGGCATATTTTTAAAGAGCATGCTATTAAACTGAAGCAAGCAAATGAATGAATCTGCCAGCTACCCAAGGGGTAAAAATCCCCTCCTCTATCTCATCAAGCCAGGAGCACATTTGTTGACTGATTTCTCCATAAATCATCTCAAAAGATGGACTCGACAGAGCCAAATGTGTCGCGCACAGGTCCCAAAGCAGGCAGCTCAGCTTGTTTATCAATGAAGCAGCATTGCCAACATGATCTTGTTGTGTGTAAGTATTACAGTGTTAGGTTTGCAGATGGTCAGCTGGGCCAAAGACGAGAAGCTGCCAAATATTCAGCCAGGTGCCAGGGATGCTTGCAATCTTACATCCAACATTTGTCTTTTTTAAAATATACTTTTGTTGTCCAGGACAGTGTTTCTGATGTATACATTAACCCAACTAATAAAACCAGGCTTCTATGGAAACTGAACCAGTTGCTAAATGGCAACTTGCCTGGGACTAATGTCCACTCATCCCAGCACCTTTGCATATACATCTTACATTTAAAGTCCACACCATTCTCCAAAGAACCCTAGGAACAGCATTTTGTTAAGGGTGCTGGGAATTGTAGCTTTGTGGGGCATAGGCTACAGTTCCCAAGATCCTATACAGTGATACCTCCAGTTGCAGACGGGATCCCATTCTGGAGCTCCGGTCGGATCCTGAGGTTTCCGCAACCGGAGGGGCTGCTTATGTGCATGCACGCACATACTTCCGGGTTTGCCACATTCGCATCTTGAAGGATATGCAACCGGAGGTGTGTGTATCCAGAAGTACCACTGTACAGAGAAGTGTGTGTGAATGCAACCATTAGGTCTTGGGTACTTGTCTTTCCTCCAAGCTTAGTCCGGCTAAGTTGAAGCACATCTCTCCAACCTCAGCAAAGCTGCAAGATGTCACTGCAGTCAATCCCCCAGTTTATTCACCAGCTCACACATCTTGCCAAACTGATACAAGCAGTATAGATTTACTTTTGGCACATTTTATTTGCTCCCCACAGCACCAGATATCCAAGACACACATACACACAGAGAGAAAGGTCCAAAAACACAAGCCGTTCTCGAAAGGCTGTCTAAACAAAGGCCACCAGACAACAACTTATGCAGCTTAAGCCCATGCTTGCTGCCTAAACATTAGCAAATGCAATCAAAACTCTCGCCTGCTGACAGCCAGCGATAACAATAAAAGTTAGTGCTCAGCACCTGCGGATTAAACTAGCTTGTGTGTGTTTACAGGAACAGGCCTCAAAGCTTCTAACTTCAGAAATGTCAAGCCAGAGAGAAGGAAGAGATAGGGAAAACACTGTGTGGGAGCAGATCTCTTTAAAGAGGGAGGAAAAGCAAGTACATCGCTGCACAGAGACATACGTTTATATTCACCACAGGTTCAAAGGAGTACCAGCAAAAGACAGCTAGATGTAAAAGAGAATGAGGCAGAACTGGGTCTGTAGTCTTGTAATAGGAAAAGTGAAGAAAGTACATGAAATGAAGTCTCTTTTGCCAGATCCCTGTTAGCTATTTGGTTTTGAATATGAAACAACTTGCATTTCTGGTTTCCAGAGAGTTAGTGATTCTTTCTTGAAGCAGGGGTGGGGGAACTGTGGCCTTTCAGATGTGGCTGGACTACAACTCCCACCACCCCTGATCACTGATCACACAGACTGGAGCTGCTGGAAGTTGGAGTCTAACAACATCTAGAGAGCCATGGTTCCCAGAAACTTCCAAAGAAGTTCTAAGAGACCATGTGACCTGCTTAAGAGTCTAGATTTTCAGGCAACATAAAGAGAGGTGCACTTACGTTTCAGGAGTCATGTAGGCATCATCCACAGCATCTGAAAACAAATTTTTGTAATGTAAAGGAAACAATAACTGCAACCACACAGTATGCCAGAGTGAAATTTAGTGATGTAGTGTCCTGGTGTTTCCATTCCTTGATCCTAGCAAGAGTCCCAGAAGACGTTGAATTCAAACAAGCCTGTTGCAGTGGAGAAGACAACCCAGGCAGTAAATGGACAGGATTGATTCCAGACTTCGAGCTGGTCTACACTCCCACCAAGGGATGGGATGCATGTACACAAAAATCATGCCTCTTTTTGCTCAAAGTAGCCCGCCCAACCATGTACACGCTCTCTGGGCCACTCTCGGTCACCAAGACATACATTTGAGATAAGCGCTCCTTCCTGTTCTTGACTGGAAATTATCTCAATTTCTTGTCAGCATCCACCAGCCATTGCTTTAACAATGCCTAAAACCCAAACAGAGAATGCCTTACCTAGAATGTTCTTCTGGAAGGGACCAAGGTCAACGTTCGGAGGCCTTGGTGGTTTCTTTGGAGGAGGACCAAGTGAATTAATGGAAGGAAGTGGTTTGAGCTTTGGGATTTTTTCAACCTCATGCCATCTTTCTGTAACAGAGGGAAGAAAGCACATTAATGCTTTGGTAGGGAGAATGAACTTCCATGCTGGAATTTTGCAATGGGTGAAACTAGTGCTTCTTTCTTCTTCTAAAAACATGTTTAGGGGTACTCTCTTTTCCCTACTCATATTGAAATACTGCCCCTCAATGAGGTCAAACTTTGATTCATAAAATGTTTAGGGGTATGTGTACCCCTGCATACCCCCCAGAAAAAAGCACCGAGTGAAACAGACCAAACGAAAATCATAATGTTCCTTTCTTCAAATTTTGGCAGATACAGTTGCCCCTTTCCAAATGATGGAATTGACATACATTGACACTTTGGCTGTTGAAATGGGTTCTTGATTGCTTAGGTGCACACACAGCAGATATTGGATTATTATTATTATTATTCTCAAGTGGGGAAACCGACAACCTGGATGCAAGACACGGCATTCACAAAATTAATTGCTCTTTTGAGAAAGAAAGGAAAAAATTACCCAGCTACAGCGATTCTAACCACAAACCTGAACTTCCTTTTCCTTTAATGGTTTCCTTCCCACCTGTCAGAGCATGCTTGGCAGAGTTGTAACCCAGTAGGCAAGAGTAATTACAGAGTTTGTCATTCACTGACCTATAGGAGTCCAATAGAGTAGGGCTGTGTAAGTAATAGGCTTCCTGGGGGTCTCTGTGGACCACCTTGCTCTACATGTCAAAGCCGTCAGAAAAGGAAACCTGTGCATATTGGCAAATATACCGTTCTGTCACATAGCAACAATCTAAACTGCACTCATGACTAATAGGAAGAGCCCTTTGGCATGGTACAAAGCTGGCAAAGTGCACAGAAAGGTTAGCCAGAGCAGCATCCTGGAACACACACACACACACACACACACACACACACACACACCTTATCTTATTAGTCACCTGCAATTCATTGTAAGTTGGCAAAACAGCTGCTGAATGCTAAGTTCCTGTAAGGCAGCTTGTTCCAGTAAAGAAAGAAAAAAAGATGTTTTTCATAGTTGGCATTGGTCCTGGATTTTGTAAAGACAGCATGTCAAACCAGAAGCTTCCTGGCTGGAGCTTTTTTCTTCTTCAATTAGCAAAAAGGCAATGCAAAGATTAGTTTCAGCCTCAATTTTGGACTCCAAAGTACTGGTCTGGCCCAAAACATCTACTCCAAAGTTACCATGACAGCAGACAAGTGTTAATATTTATAAAGAATGGACATTGATTAGCAGCTAGGTACATTCACTTCAGGAAACCGGTCAAATTGCAGAAATAAGGAATGCATTCAGATTGCCAGTTGTTTACACAGTGCCTGCAAGTACAAGTTGATTATTAGGAGGAAGAAAGAGATCACTTATCATTGCCCTTATTGTGCAATTATAAGAGGGGCTACTGATTAAAATAACCTAGCAGCGTCTCAGTTTATTTTACTGCAAACCCTCTCCAGCTGTGAAGATTGATCAAAAATACATTTTAAACATTTCTCCAGAGTTTTTTGAAATAACACAGCTGGACAACTACCCTTCTTCATGCCACACCTTCTGAAAAATTAAGCGGCGAGGGTATTTTTTGCTCAAAACAACATAGGAATTACCCATGTACATTTCATGTTCTGTTCTGAAAGTCTAGGAAGCATATAAAACCTACTCACATTACCTTGAACTGACTGGCTTTTAGCTAGATACTAAAAACATCATAGTCAAGTTCTTTAACACAAAAGTATTGCTGTCCACTACTGACTTAAGGCTACAAAATATAGTCAGGTAACATGGCTTACCGTTTGAGCATTGCGAGGTCTTGCTTGGCCTGTCTAAGTCATTAGCGTCTTGGGGGGAATCAGCAAGTTTAATGGCACCGTGGGCCAGTGTCTCTGAGCTTGCATGGTTTCTTGGTGGAACAGGTGGCGAGACTGTGGGAAATAGAACGGGTTCGACCTGTAGGTGAGAAGGGGTGCTTGGTGCAGAAAGCACTACTGCTTGCTCATTTTCAGCTGCTTTTGCTGGAACCTCTGGAGTGACAGCAACGTTCGCAGTTTTGGGCTGGGGAAGAGATGTTGTTCTGTTGGAACGCTGAGGAGGGGTCTCGGAGCCCTTTTTGTCACTCTGCAACAAAGCACTTTCCCAGATGTTCAGAGTATTGCGGAAAGAATTGCTTGCCAGTGCAGTGTCTTGAAGGCAATGATAAGATGCCGGACGTTGCTTTGGTGAGTCTTCCACCAGTACAACTCTTGCACAAACTGTCTCCGTAATGTCTTTGCTTTTTCTATCTTCATTCTTCCTAACTTCAGGCAATTCGTGAAGCCGGGCCCTTGGTAGCACGACAGGCTTGATTTGTACTATTTCAGACTTCTGCAATAAATAACTGAAGGGCGCTGTCTTTTGCTCAGGATCTGGAATTTGTCGTCGGCACAATGGTTTGGGTTTGGGATGGGATGCGGGACTGCCATCGGTATTTTGCTGAGGGGGGGTTTCTGCAGGAAGGCTCTTTACAGGCTGGAGCAATGCACTGGAAAAATTGGAATCATTCTGAAATTTTGCTCGAAGTGCTCGGAAGTCTCCAGCTCTTTCCTAAAACAGCCAAGAATACAAGAGACAACTATCAATCATATTTTTAACAAAGCAGTTCTAACCCAAACTGAGAAAGAACCTAGACTGGTGTAGATGGTTTGGCAATCAAGTCTGGATTCAGGATAGAGGAGGTTCATGTGAAAAGTATATTCTGATGGGGCCCCTCTGATGTCAGTGGGCCTCTTGTAGCTTACCTGATGACAGTGCACAACTAGATACAGAGAGGAATTGGGTTTGTCCTCTTTTCACAGTGAGCTGGCCTTATTTAATTTTCCCAAATGTGCTTGTGGGTTGGAATATGACTGCCAGATTATGCACGGTGGATTTTGTGCTGAAGTTGCACTCCTAAAAAGTGCACATAAAATATATATTCCCTATGCTGAAAATGCATTGAATGTATGTATTTTATAGGATATGTGTGTACAAAATGCATACAGTTTCCATGCAGATTTTTCATGCCCACCCCTTTCTTAAGACTGCAAAAACGAGACAAACTGACATAGGACTGACTGCTATTGAAAATGACACAAAATAGATTTAGGCATATCTGTCCAATTCATTGCCAAGCATCTGGTTCCATCATGCAGGGACAGTATGGGCAATTTAAATGGACCCAGATGCTTTCCCCTTGAAGAGGAGCACAGGATACTGCGAGTGATGGTCACTGCTGGGGTACTGAGAACTTCACAAGGAAGCTGTGTCTGTGGGATGAGATTGTACCAAAACTTAATTCCTAGAATTTGGGGGGTGCTGCATGTCCAGATGCCCATCTCAGGGGCTTAGTGTCCCCATCCAGTGACCAGAGGTGATTTCTTGGAATAGTGCACATCATAGGGTGACCTCTGACAATGGCCAACCCCTGCTATCCATCAACAATCTGTAATCAATAAAAGCTGTCCCCTTATTTGATGCCAATACTGGTTTCTTGTGCCTTCTTTGTGTGCATGCCCACCCCAGTGGATCCACTGCACCTGGGCCTGGAACAAAGCAGCTCAGGGAAGGGGAAGAAAGACCACCACATTTCTACTCGGCAGATGTGAAGGTGTATTCAGATAACTGATTGAGAACAAATCCTTCCCTCCCCTGCTCCAACTAACCCCCAAGCCCACCCAATACCCCAGACTCTGCAATTAGATTGCATCAGGACACCATTTGCTTGAAGGAAACTTACAGTTGTAGGATATGGGTGAGATTACAATAGCCTTCTCTTCTATATACAAATCTGACAATATAAGATCGTCATCTACAGTGTTTACTCTATAGTGACCCCACCCATATCAAAAATGTCGCAGCACACCTTGGGAGCCTCAGAAACTAGGCACTGGATGTCAAATTCCACAGCTCATGAAATGTGGCCATTTCCTACTCGCTCTCTTTTTGGAGCTACCTGTATATTGTGAGCTGCCTTATAAAAATCTGAATGTGCTTGCTCGGCAGGAGGAACAGCAGCCATGCAGATCAGCCTTGTGCAAAGAACTGTGCTCTCCTGCAACAGCTTTTTGGATCAGAAAATTAGGTGAAACAAGACAACCTTGGACAGAGGCGCTATTATGCTGAAAAAGAGACACAGATGCCTTTAATGAGAAGGCAACACAGCAGAGCCTTGTCCTGAGATTTTATTGAATTTTGCGTAATTGCATCCAACTTATTAAATACAAAACAGTTTCTCCTGAATAACCCCTTTTAGTCAACGCTATTATTTTCACATTACACAGCATGATGCAAAGCACCTAGGAGATGTTTCAATTGCTCCGATTGTACTGGAGCAGCCAGCTGTACGATACAACTCAGTATTATGCCCAAGCCCAGTCTGGAATGTATATGCAATTAACATTTCCGTAAAGGAAAAGACAGACCAAAACCCCTCTGATCTTCATCCAAAACTTCACACTGAGTTATGACTACAACCAATGGAAGCCAAGGCAAAATAAATGCCATTGTTTCTTCAGCATGGGTGCAATATCTGCAGGCGGACTTTAAGATCTGCTCAAATGCACAGCACTGTTTACGGTGCTTTACTGCAAACCAGGTGCTTCTTTTATTACCGAATTCCTCATCAGAGCTGCAGAGAGAAGCCACCATGAAAGATGAAACCTTTGCCAGGTTGCCACCCCCTAACTAGAGATAAGCTTTTTTCTTTTTTTAAAAAAGTAACAATTGCTTTGTGGTTTTATTATGCATTAAAAGCACAGCTGAAAACTACAGAGTTGAATCCTGGAGAGCTCTTCCTGTTTCTGAAAGGGCAACACAGGTGCTATTGCTTTCCCAGGCAGTGCATCCAGAAGCTCGCTGGGGTACTTCGCCCCTGAATGCCAGAAGCATTAAGTGCTTGACTGTTTCCATGGAAGCATTTCCATAATGTGGACATATTACCACCGGTAGCAGTTTAAGCTCAAGTTTCCAATCTCCCTCAGTTCACTATTTTTACTTACAACAAGGACAGATGTTTTTGCTCTGTTCCATTTAATTATTTTAACATTGAAAATGTCCTGTTCTACCCAAGCCCTTGACATTCTCAGTTCATTTGTTCCAACTTATCATTTACCATTTATTTCTGCCTTGGTGGAGAGTAGCACAGAGAGTAAACTAGGGATTGTGCCAACGCTGAGGCTCAGTTTGCTGAACCCCATGCAGCTGCTGAACCTAACCCACATACTCACCACCCAAAGAATGCTGCAAACTGTAGTTGCTGCAAATTGTAGCTCTGTGAAGTACAGGTCCCGGGATTAATGCAGAGCAGGATGTGCTTTAAAGGTATGGTGTGTACATAACCTGACTCTCAAAGTGTGGTTTGGTTTTTAACACAGAGCCTGCTGATGAAAAGGGTGAAATTAGCTGCCAATCTACCATTTGGGCACTACTAAAATCCACTAACCAACATTAACTCATTTCTCCCCCTGTGTTTTCATATTACAGATGAGGGAGGGAGGGAGAACACAATAGGCCTTGAGAAGTCAGGGGGCATCTTGTTTAGCATTAAAGCTGACTTGCAAATAAATGGAATAATGGATTCAATAATCTGGGATGGCTGTGAGGTTGAATGGTGTGCTGTGGTGTGCTCCTAGCAGATCACTTGACCAGCTGTAACCACAACTCACCCAGAAAGAAAGGGAAGAGAGCAGGAAGTAGAAGCTATTAACAGGGTGAAAGATAAAGGTAAAGAGACCCCTGACCATTAGGTCCTGTCATGACCGACTCTGGGGTTGTGGTGCTCATCTCGCTTTATTGGCTGAGGGAGCCGGCGTACAGCTTCCGGGTCATGTGGCCAGCATAACTAAGCTGCTTCTGGCGAACCAGAGCAGCGCATGGAAACGCCATTTACCTTCCCTCCGGAGCGGTACCTATTTATCTGCTTGCACTTTGATGTGCTTTCAAACTGCTAGGTGGGCAGGAGCAGGGACCGAGCAACGGGAGCTCACCCCGTCACGGGGATTCGAACTGCCGACCTTCTGATTGGCAAGTCCTAGGCTTTGTGGTTTAACCCACAGCGCCACCCGCGTCCCTCTTATTAACAGGGCTACCAACATTTAAAAAGCCAAGTGCTTAAGTCAAGTTTGCAGATCACCACTCAGCAGGGATGGCAACTTGAATAAAATTGGGGGAGGGAAGCCCCACCCGGCATAATCTATCAAAATATGTGGTACATGCACACCATTTGAACGTCAATGCCCATCAATGGGGGGAGACCAAAGGGAACTCGGCCCCTAGAAGTTGGCTCCTATGTGGCATAGGCTATGCCACTCAAGCAGATCACTGTCCCCGGTTTACATGTAAGTGGGAAAAAGTCTGTACAGCAATAAACTTGCCACTTCAGTTCTAAAAGGCATGAAGGACTCAATGCTGGATTTGTATGCTCTGGAATGAGTTCCCAGATTATTTATTACATTTTAATCTCATTTTTCCTGTTAACAATGTAATTTTAATGAGCATAAAATGTGATGGTCGTATGCACGGAAATAAAAAAGAGGTTTGCATTAGGCAGCATCTAGGAAATGCGGAAGGAGGCACTAGAAATTTCTGTTCCAGCTAAGTGATGACTAATCTCTGGAACACCTGAGATCTCAGCTTCTTAGCAGAAAATAGAGCCTGCATCAGCAGGAGCTCAGTGATCTGGAGCAAGCAGGTTACTTGTACAGGATTTCTCTCTGGGAATAGAGAGAGGAAAGTTAAGGTCTTTAGGAAGACTGGACTGTATTGCTAGTTTAAGAGCAATGTGTTACTTTGTATTTTGC
This sequence comes from Podarcis erhardii, assembly GCF_964252035.2. Classification (NCBI taxonomy): domain Eukaryota; kingdom Metazoa; phylum Chordata; class Lepidosauria; order Squamata; family Lacertidae; genus Podarcis; species Podarcis erhardii. The sequence continues at coordinate 59,590,870 of NC_138510.1, forward strand.
AATGTTTGTTTTGTAACTGGTTTAAGACTGCAGAAAAACTCTTTGAAACTTGTGGTGGAGAGCATTAATTTTTACTCTGCACAATCAAGGATGCAGATCAGGGATTCCATTTGCAACAACTCTTCACACATCCTTCCAAAGAGGCCTAGGCAGCATGCACCTCACCCCCATCCCCCCCTACCCCCTGCCTGCCTGCCCAGGTCTATATTATGCTCAATATGCAACCCTGTGAGGTAGGTGAGATTTGCTCAAGTTTGCTCAGTGAGCTTCATGGTGGGATGGGCATACCAGATACTATTTGGAGGATACAAATCAGCTTCCCCAGTTTTTGTTTTTTAAAAAATACTTTGCACAAGACTGTAATCTGCCAGTTCCACAAGGCACCATTTACAGGAATCTCTTATGGTTCCTATTTATGGAACTGATTGGCTTTGTCAATCTCAACAGGAACATTCTGCAGATATCATTTGTTTACTCAAGACAGTACTCTGACCCGCAGCAGCCACAATTGCTGGAATTTTGCCACATGCTCCAGGTACCATGAATCAAGTTTGATGACATCCAGAAAGTATAAACTTAGGCAAGTTTTCCTGCAAATCCACCCAGAGTTTCTCAAAAGACTAAAATGGAAAGAGGTTAGCCAGGTAGTTTCATAGCCAAATCAAAGACACTAGAATGACTTTGGGAGGGAAAAGAGAAGAGTGTATCGGGGCTGTTAGTTTAGCAGTACAAACCTAGGCATATTTACCCAGCAGTAAATCCCACTGTGTTCAGTGTACTTCTCAGTGAGTAGATTAAGGATTGCAGCCCAAACTCTTAAAATAAGAAAGGGACTATGGTGTTTACAAATGGTTCAATGGTTACAAAGAATTATTAAAGGTTATGTTCTGCTCCCCCTCCCCCCAAAAGGTTTTTAAAGGAGGCATCAAGAAATAAGGATGGGGGGAAAGTTCAATTTAGACACATTTAAAGCCAGATTTATCAAGTTCATAGTTTCCGAAGCTGAAGCCCAGCCACCCTTTGAAATTCACACTCCTCCAAAGGTTACAACGCAGTTCTCCAACCAACCAATGCTTACAAAAAATGCATATGATAAGGGGAAAGGGTGCATAAAAATGATTTACATTACCGAAAATAGCACACTAAAATGCATAATATTAGGAGAAATTGCTTGCCAAGATGTATGCATTACTCAAAACTGCGCACAAAGTGCACTTACTAGGAAAAATGTGTACTAAAATGCGGAAGAATTTCCATGAGGATTTAAAAATAAATAAATAAACAAATTGCAAACTGCTGCAGAAACATGGAGATTGGAAAAACAAGAAATAGAACTAAAACCGACAGGAGGAAGACTGGGCTCCTACAATGCCGAGCTGTGCAGAAGAAAGAGTTCAACAGGTATAGTTTCTCTCTGTGTGTCAGTCAGTCTCTCTTTTATACTTTCTCTCTCTCTCTCTCTCTCTCTCTCTCTCTCTCTCTCTCTCTCCTGAAAGGGAGCCCCATGAAAGGGAGCCCCATGCTGAGCTCGGCCACCCTTTTATAAGCACTTCAGGTAGTCTCAGGCATGTGAGAACCATGACTTTTCATCAAGAAATCATCCTGCACTTTGTGCACCCCATGTTTCCCTCAGAAGGATAAGGTCTCAACCCTATCCCTAGAAAGTAAAGAGGTGCATTTGTGGCCAGGTTAAGGCACTGACTGGGAACCTCCAGTGGTTCCCGGACTACAACTCCCATCAAACCTGACCCACGAGCCATGCTGGCTGTGGCTGGTGGCAACTGAAGGACCACAGATGCCCCCCCCCCGGCTTTGGTTTTTAACCCTGAACATTCCCATATCATTATAGCACAACCGTGATATCTCCAAAAAGTTGCTCTTTTCTCTGGACAGGGTGGGGTGGAACTTAGCCCCACAAGACCAGCACAACAAGTTTCCAGCAAAAGTAATAATAGGGAGCTAAATCCCAAAAGCATTTATGCCTCCCTATCAGGTAACCTCCCCCAGCGTTGAACCGGCTCCCTGTTCTTTGCAGTGATCCATGTAGAGCTACACACCACGTTACAAGATAAGCCAAAGAAGAACTGTTTGAACAGCAAACAGAGGCAATGCCCCAGAAAGACACATAAAAAAGCAGCAGAGCAGCATTTGTAGTTACCATTTCCATGTTTTCTCTTGCTTTCATACCTCCTTCTGACGTGGCTCAGTGTTGCAGCCCATTTTTGAGCATGTGAGTAGTCTGCTCCCACAGCAGAGGAGTTTAAGGAACTTCCTTCCTGGCAGCTCAGAGTAATCCTGCAGCAAGAGCCAGTGGCCTTAAGGTGGAGCATATGCAGAAGGCTCACACCTGAGCTGAAGGACTTGGCTCCTCCCTAACCCAAGCCACTGTGTGTGTGTGTGTGTGTGTGTGTGTGTGTGTGTGTGTGTGTGTGAGAGAGAGAGAGAGAGAGAGAGAGAGAGAGAGAAGGCAGACTTGCTTCACCTGCAAACAGATCTCCCCCTTTGTTGCACAAGAACCAGGCATGCCCATGGAGGAAATGTCAGTCTTTGGAGAACTGTTAGTCTAGCAAAGGTATGCTGCAGTCATCGTGGGTTGTGGCTGCACAGCCTTGAATTTTGAGGGAAAGGCTGTACACAGCAGGCTGTGCATTTCGGAACAGAGATCACACTATACACACAGCTGCGTAAACTAGTTTTGCACTCACATAGCCCAGATTCTGTGACTAAATAAATTATGCCAATAATTTGGGTGTCGTTTGGGTTATATTTCTCTCTGTGGAGATGCAAGAAATCAAACTAAACACTCACACAAAATTCAGGTGTAGCTTCTCTGAAATGGGGGAGGGGGCATGGGCTACTTTCATGTGGGCCTCAGTTCCAAAGCCTATCAAGTGTCTCCTCACTTACATGTCCCCGCCTTGATGTAGCCATAGATATTTTTTGTTGTTGGACCGATGCCAGCACCAGTGACCCTCCCCATGTTGAGAAAAGATGGCTGGGAGACAGAAATGTTCAGGAAGAGAGGTCTTCATACTTTGAGGGGAAAAGGCCAGAGAAGTCATTGTAAGAATTTAAAGAGATGCAAAATTAATTAAATTAAAAAAACTAATTATAGCCACTGGGGATACAAAGGAAGGAGAGAAAGAGGAAATCAGTTAGATGAAAAAGAAGTAATGATAAAAAGGAAAAGGTGTGAAAGAAGCAAGCAGAATGTTGGCTAGGCTAGTTTATGCATTGCAGCAGGAATGGGGAACCAACCTGTAGCTTTCCAGATGAAGAGGGATGGACTATGAATGGAGGGGGGCCCTTATCCCTCCCTTTGGACCCCCTGGGAAACTCTGCATATTTGCTGTACTTGGAACTGGGTGTGGAGAGTGCAGCTGAATGGGACACAGGTAAGGGCAGACTGAGGAAGAACCATCTTCCTTGGGTCTGCTCATAAAAAGCAAGTCCACAGTGAGAGACTAGGGTGATGGCCACTATTTCCAGGAACTCTTCTCATTGTGAGACTTTTGTGGGTGAGCTGAGAGTTTGTTTGGGCCCTGGGTGAGAATCCAGAGGCCAGGAGGGAGGGTGTGTCAGAAGGGAAATGAATTTATATTGATTTATATAGATAAGTAACTTTGCATTCATGCAGCATTTTTAAATGTAACTGCGAATTTTTGTAAGTTGTCAGTTGTTGCTTCGGTTTTCTGTACACCGCTTAGAGATATTTTAAATATAATAAGCTTTATGGAAATTTAATAATCAGTCTCCCATCAGACCCAGCCAGCATAGTCTGTGGCCAGGTATGATGGCAGCTGTAATCCAACAACACCTGGAAGGCCACAAGTTCCCCATCCCTGCATTATAGCTTCAAAGTGCAGGGAGTTTTAAGCCACTCTGTATGCAAGGAGAATGGGCAGTTTTTTCTATATTGTCCCAGGTTCTTTTATTGTGGTGGTGGTGGGGAATAAGAATGCCTGGGGTGAAAATGCCCTTCCTTGTTTTGTGTATGGCAGACCACGTGCTGACAATTACCACATGGAGCAATTTAAAGCAGCCTCGACGCGCCAGCAACGTATAACTCAGCCCCAAGTCAACATCCCATCCTTACGCTGACCCTTGATGTGCGGCTGTCTTTTTAAATGCCATTCTCTTCCTCTTTACCAGCAGTAAGCCTGAGGAGGGACAGCTATCATCTTTCATCATACAAGCAGTGCTTTCTCTGCTATAAATCTCGCCGTACAACCAGGTTTCCTGAAGCCTAAATGCAAAGTTAAGATATGGGAAGAGACACTTCCCCAGAGCAAAAGAGCTGTGCTTTTATTGCCAGGTAACAGAGATCGGTACGTTCCTTCCCACACACAGCCCTCCCCCAACACTTCACAGTGTGGTGTTGTGCGTAGAGAGCAAAGTTTGGTTATGTGTGTCATGAGTCCTGAAGTAGCAAGCAAGGAAGATCTATCCTGGCAAGGGGAGAGGAGGAATGGGGTGAGATGGCTGAGGGGTGGGGAGGTCAGAGCAGTGTGCTTGGATATATCGCCTCCCTGCTGCTGAAGAATGTTCCAGAAGAGGAGGGAGGATTGTGCAAGCAAGTCATCCCCCTGCCTCCTGAGAGTGAGGTTGCCCTGGCAACTGAGGAAGTGCATAGGACATGCATAGGACGGAAGTGCATAGGACACTGAGCTGGCCTAGCAGACCCAGGTCCCACCTCCCACGACCCACTGTTGGATGCACCAACACAATATAGCCCATGCTATTTGCAGGAGTGCCTGCCTGCTTGACAAGCTCCATTTCTCGAGATGAGAATCACGTGAATGACTGTGCCTATCCCACTCTTCTAAAGGTGAGCAAAGTGGGCATGTCAGGTGTGGAGTCAACGCTTTAGCTTACTCCTAGCGGCATATCTCAAAACCTTGCTTCTGAACTATATAGGCTGCGTAACCTGTATCTTGATCTGTGTTTTAACTGTGTGCTGACTTTTGGAATAAAGCCTTTGGGAATCCTTGAGTCGAGAGCCTGTGTCTGAAAGTGGGAGCCAGGACAATGGGAGACCCAGAGTCGGGTTCCAAACCGTCATTTCTGGGTTATTATTGGAAGGGTAAATAACTATAGAACTGTAAAGCACTTTGTACTCTGAAAGGTGCCTTATTAAAAAAATATATATCTATTAAGCTGCTCATTTCTGCTCTTTAGTGAGTTGCTTCTTAGAATCTGACCTATCACTTTTTCCCCCCAGGACAGGACATAGCAATTACTTTATATCTCTCTAGTGGATAATTGTTTATAAGCACAGGGCTGTGAATTCAGCAAATCTGAGAATGAGTTTTCACAATCACACTTGTACTGGCGAAAGGGAAGTGAAACCATAGAGTGTGAAGGGTTTGTTTTGGGGGGAAGGCATTAGGCTGTATGATGTCTAAATGCCTTCTAATTTCTGGATCCAGCAAAGGTTAAAATCTAATGGAGGATACCATTGTTGAAGTAGCCAGGCCAGCTTCTAGTTAAAGGGCCCTAGTGGATGGGTCATTAGTCTAAAGAAAGGAAGTTGCTTTGTGCTGGAGGGCCATGGGTGGGCCCCCTCCCTCACCTGGCTGGTAGTGACAATAACCAGAGCTGAGTTGTTTCTGTGAGCTGAACTGCAAGTAGGCCATTGGAAGAGGTCAGGGCATGAGAACCATGCTTGCTTTCTGCTTGAATCCAAGGCTGTGGCTATTGGAGAAGAAAGACCCTCTTGGGGTGTTAATGCTGCGAGTCCTTCCATCACAGACTTAGGTTGTATATATGTGTAAATAAACCATATATCATAAAGACACCAAAGTCTCCACTGTCCCTTGTTCCCAGGAAACTGAATCCTGGGTAAGTGCCTGGAACCCCAGGAATCTCACACTACTTGGAGATTAGCATAGTGTACAACAGTATGTTTCTGTTCCATCATCACCTGAGCTGTGCAGTTTATTTCATAGTGCTGATGCCCAACTCTTTGAAGAGTGAAACCCAGCTGTGGAAAGTCATTTGTTACTTTAGCTTGTAATCCTGGAGCTGGTTCATCACCTGATTGCAGCTCTGCTTCTCTCTGAAAAGCAGACCGATTCTCTGTTAGAAAAACACTGGGGCCTAATTTGAATAGTAGAATGTCTGGCATCTGGTGGGCAGGGCTTTGTGTTGTGCTCTGGAATTGGCCCCTCCCTTTGGGCATTCAATTAAGTTCAGTTAGAGAGGCCAACTGCCATTCTTGCCTCATGTTGTTTTAGTTTCTCTCAGACAGTATGTTATTGTGTTACAATGTTTTATTATTACTGAAGCTTTGTTTGACATATACGTGAGCCGCTTACTTTGCTGAAAGAAAAGAAACACTGCTGAAGAATGATGGAATATCCTAAACTGAGGGGGGTGGGATATTCCTAGTCTGACAGGAGGATTAGTTTTTTTTTTAATCACCCCCATCCTCTAAAACATTCTCCCCCCCTGCCCCACTGTAATGGCCCAGTCCTCAACACACGTTCAAAGCAATCCAACCTTGAAATGTCAAGGAAATGAATGTGAAATGTCAAGGAAGGAAAGTAGGACCCATACTTCAAGAAAGGGAGTAGCGTAGGAAGTTGCCTCACACTGAGTCAGACTGTTGGCTCATCTGACTCAAGATTGTCTACCCTGACTGTCAGCTGCTCTCCAGAATTTCAAACAGGGGACATTTTCAGCCCTACCTGGAGATGATACTTGAGACCTTCTGAGATGGTTTGCTGCTGAACTATGGCTCTGTCCTCTTGCTTTATGGAAGGACTCCTAAACTGACTTATCAGCTTGTTGAGGCCTGACTCATAATGCACGAGAGCTTTACTACAAGATTCAGCAAGACTTTTTTTTTTTTTTTACCAAACTGGTGCCTTTCATCCCAGTTTGGTAGGGCCAGTCATGTTCAAATTGTTGTCTGAAAAGGGTTTGGCTGCAAATCTCCACTAGAGGGTGAGCTAAGCTAGCAATACCCATATTGGGTTTCTTTGATGTAATTCCTCCAGCATTCGAGGAAGGAAGGGGAGGGGGAGAGAATATCCGCAGGACTTATTGATCCTTAAGTTAAACACAGACAAGGTGGGTAATGAAAACTTTTACTGGGCCAACTTATAAATTATTTGCCAGACCAATAAAATTTATTGCACATCTATTATTTTTCCCCTCAGCAATTTTTAAGAGAGCTCTAGCCAAACAGGACAATGAAAAAACCAAAACAAATGGGAAAGTGTTTTTTGGGCTGTCAATTGCACTGAATTTCCCCTATGCCTGACCAAATGCTTCTGATATGCCGCTCGCTGTGTCCATAGATAGGGCTGTCCTTGAGATAACAACCTTTCCCAAGTTTGCCCAGGACAATCCCAACCAACTTGAGCCACCCCACAATTTTTCTAATAGGCACTTCAAATCCTAAATATCCTGGTTTTATTTCCTCTCTTGTCTCCTGAACAGGCCAGACGGGAGAAGCAAAGAAAGCATTTGAATCTGGCTTCTGCTGAGTCATACCACTCTCCATAATGCAACTTCTGCTGAGTCATACCACTGATTCATCCAGCCTCGTATTGTCTGTTCGGATTAGCAATGCCTCCTGATGGGTTCATGGTACGGTCCCAACTCTGGTACCTGATAACTAAAGGTGTCAAGGTGCCAGTATACTCTATAGACCATGGGGGGGGGTGTGCAAAAAAGCAGGACCCTTTTCCCTGCACAACTTTTAATAACTATCTCTCCTGCAGTTTGACATTGTTTTACCATTTAGTTTCACAACCCAGGTCAATCAAGAGTGTCGACCTGCAAATGAGAACAATATGAGCACAAGGGTTAGTTGTGTGCCTAACATGCCTAGCATGTGGAACCACCCAGTTACATGGGTAGCTGTGGTCATGAGAAAGGGTCCATTGCTCTGTTGCAGAGCACGTGTAGTGCATGCAGAAGGTCCAAGTTTCAATTCCTGGCATTTCCAGCCCAAAGGACTGGGGAGTAGGTGCCAGGAATGACCTCTGCCTTAGGATCTGGAGAGCCCTTGCCAGTCAGTGTAGACCATGGGGACTATAGGGATGAAGAGTTTGATGTAGTATATAAAGTGGCTTCCTGTGTTCTTATGGCATAATGATGGGCTCATCCAGACTTCCTTTTGTACTCTGTTTCTAGGCACAAGTCTGAGCTTTAAATTTGTGTTCCGAGTGAGATGATAGATAGATAGATAGATAGATAGATAGAGGATAGTACTGGTGCTTTCCCTGCAAAAACTTGTGTTTTACCACTACATCAGGGCAAATGGCAAATGAGTTTTCCATGGATCGCCACTTGCTCCAATTCAGTGGTAAACCATGGGTTTTTTCCCCAGGGAAAGCATGGGGGGGGACACACCCTGCTCAGACACAGAGCTTTAAACCTGTACCTGGAAAGTGGAGCACAAAAGGAAGTCTGGATGAGTCCTATCTAATAGCATTTATCCACACATTGAACAAAAAGAATTGCATTTCCACAGACCACAGCAAAGTGTGTGGGATGTGTGTGTGTGGGGGGGTGATATTTGGTTCCCAGGATTCAGTTTTAGAACTGGGCCATTTGGATGCAAGATTTCTGATGAGTCAGTGGAGGTAGCTTCAAGCCTTCTGCCTCACATCTAAGTCATTCCCCATTTGTTTCTCTTGCCTGCCATCCTATAAGGCTCTTTAGGGCTGTGCCTCTAGTGACTGATGGCTACCACTGAAAGCTGTTGTTTGCCTTTTACGCTTATCGCAAACAAAGGGTTGCAGTAAGAGGGCTACCAGGATTGTGCCAAGACACGTGATCTCTGTCCAGTGTGACAGAATTAGCACCCTTCTCCTTTTTGTTCCTTTCATACAATTGAAGTTTCATCCAGGTACGGGTCTTATTTTATGACATTCTGTTCCGAGATGGGGGCAATCTGTGACCATGCATGGATTCTTTTTATGCCTTTTGGATTTGGTGTGGGAAACTGAGCTAGGAGGACAGTCTCTTGAAGGTCATTGTGCCAGCCAGATTGATAGCAGGATATCCAACCAGTATTTCAGGCTAGTTCAGCTCCTCATTTTCTTCTACGTATGTGGAAGTATAACTTTTAACTATCATTTTCAATATGGAACACCTTGCAATGGGAGACTTGTTATATTTTACCCGCAATTTGCTCCGCTGCTTAAATCGCTCTAACCCTCTCCTGCCCCCTGCAACACACACACACACACACACACACACACACACACACACTACAATGACCTACCTACCAGCACTCTGAAATTGGAGATGTGCTTGATTGCACAAGGCTGTCCGCAGCCTTATTTCTAGAAGAAGATCCACAAATAACTTTAATCACATGTGGTATGTTTCTGATGCTGCTATCAGGAGGCGGAAAATGGATATAATGCTTCTATAATATCCCTAGATGCTGAGAAGGGAGGCATTTGACTGCGCAAAGCAGTCATTTATATTAAAGGTCGGTCAGGCTTTGGACTTGAGAGATTCTCAGTGGCTGGGGTTCACTCAGCATATAGAATTAAAGGTGAATTTCATATTTTAAGTTGCCGCTTTCTTCTCTCAAATTGCTTTAGAAAACAAAGATTTAGATCCCAGTGATGCAGTGACTGAGTAGGCAAACATGACAGCCGTTATGAGCTGAGCAATAACTCACTCTGCCTCGGATGCTAGAAACTCTTTTATTGAGACAGGCAATGGGGGGAAAATGAATTGCCATTTCCTTTAGGGCCCTGTACTGTGTACATTTTGTTTTTCCTAAGTGAATTCTTCCGTAAGATGCAGTGCACCATTTTGCAAAGTTATCCCACATGACAATTCCTGGGTTGCCAGGTGGTAAGTGTGGGTGACTTTGCAGAGGTCCAACGAGGCCTAGATTGGTTTAAAGAGTTAAAAGTGTGTGCAATCATTTTGTATTTTTGTAGCAGGATGGCATTTTAATACATTCTTGGCTTCATATGAGTCAGGTTTCACCAGGGCTTGAGCACTGAACCAGTTTGAATGTCAGGAATCAACTGCAAAGGAATAAAAAAGACAACCTCAGCAACTTACTTATCACTCTCCCTTCCTGACTCATCTGAGCTTAAACAGGACAGGCCTCCTGGTTTAGCAGGAATGATGTGGACATAGACCAGACCCTCGCACCCTACTTTTTAATAAATCAGTCAGTGGACACGTGTACTGATACTTGGTTAGCGGCTCCCATGACATGAGCAGACAGCCATTTACCAAAGGGTAACTTTGCCAAATGGTAACTCAGCTGGATAGCTCAGCTGGCTAGAGCGTGGTGTTGATAATGCCAAGGTTGCAGGTTTGATCCCCATAAGGGATAGCTGCATATTCCTGCATTTCAGGGTGTTGGACTAAATCAGTCTTTCCCAAACTTGGGTCTCCAGTGGTTTTTGGACTACATCTCCCATCATCCCTAACTAGCAGGACTAGTGGTCAGGGATTATGGGAACTGTAGTCCAAAAACAGATGGAGACCCAAGTTTGGGAAACACTGAACTAGATGATCCTCAGGATCCATTCCAATTCTATGAAGCTCATGAAAGACTTTAGTGTTCTCCTGCCAAGTGTTTGGAGTGTACCAAGGGCAGCTGTGTGATTACGTGATCATCAGCCCACCCACTGTAGAACAGTCTTGGAAAGTTATGTTGCGTAAAAGTACCCCCTGCCCACAGCACCAACCTGGGCAGTGTCCTAAATCAGAATGCTAGGCCATTAAAAGATCAAGTTATACTTTCCTCTCTGCAGCTACCTCCAGCTGCCTAAGCTAGAGTAAATTTGATATTGTGTCAAGGATGAGGTTCAGTGCTTCTGACTGAAAAGGAAGCAATGCTACTAGCACCAGATCTCTTGGCACTGTTAAATTGTATGGCTCAGGCTACTCAATTACTGCCTTCCACCAAGCTCCCAAAGCATACATATGTAGAGATTGCATGCATTGATTTCTACATACAGCCAGATTTTTCTAACCAACATGGACAACTCAGGGTAGTTAATGATAGTTAAAGGCAACATCTGCCTCTGGAGGTGCTCAGCGTGTTAAAAGCTCGGTGTAGAAAGGAGAAAAATGAGAACAAATCCTCTAGTATCTGGATGCAAAAGACAGTAACATTACTTTCCCTTTTCTTAGCCTCACACATGCAGAGTGCATAAGAACAGACTTTTGGATCAGGCCAATGGCCTATCTAGCCCAGAATCCTGTTCTCACAGTGTCCAGTCAGATGCCTGTGGGGAAACAAGCAAGCAGCACTCTCGCCTTCTGTGGTTTCCAGCAACTGCTTTTCAAAAGCATTGCTGCCTCCAGCTGTGAAGGAAGAACATAGTCATCATGGCTAGCAGCATCTGGTACTCATATTATCCATGAATTTGTCTAATCCTCTTTTAAAGCCATCCTAGTTGGTTGATATCACTGCATGCTTAGATTTTTTATGTGCTGAAAATGTACCAAACAATAACCAACCACATGCACCCAAAACTTTATTTTTTAATGTGGCTCCCTTAACAAGGGGGAGTTTTCTATAAAGGAAACCATTTTTGCCTAATGACTACTCAGAGGGTTTCAGTTCAGTTCCACTGATAGCACTCGCATTGACTTTAGCATGCAAACAACAATTTCCCCCTTTGCCCAATGTTCGGGAATCTATTTCCAAAACAGTGATGTCCTTCAGATTATAGTCTGGGCCTTTTGTTAATGATTCACAATACTATGAGAGCTCAGGGTGGAACCTTCTTTTTCTATAAGCTCACTCTCCAAAACAGGTACCTGGAGGTTTTCAAACCAAAAATGAAAAGCATTTGTTTTTATTAAAAGAAAATGTGGTTCCATCTGAGTAGGCTTTTTCCTCCTATGATTCTCTTGATAGCTTATCTACTATCATGTCAGGATACAGTTGCAGCACACAGTAAGCTAACAGGATTGCCATCCCAGAGGTAAGTCTATCTCCATGTAATTTAAGATACTGCCTTACATATAGAAATTGCTGTCTATCTGGTCAGTGCATCAATTCAGACTGAGAATGAGGCATGTGGGTCCTATTACTTTTAAGCAGCTAGCAGAAAACGATTTATACAATAGTCCCATCACAATATGGTGAGAGGGCTGAAACATGAACCATTTTGAAGTCTTATAATTATACCTTTTTTAATACATTTCCTTCTGCACTACAATTTTTTCTTCAAGAAGATTTCATTCCTCAGTTCTCATCTTTCACATATTCTAATTTGATATGCAGCTTTTAAACTGCCGTTGTTTCATAACACAATGAGCTGATACGGTATTTCATATTATTTCGGTGATATGAAGTAATTCAGACAAAAGTGAGAGAAAATATATCAAGATGCCGTTTCTTCTTTCTTCTTTTCTTTCAATATCCTATTGGATAATAAATAATAAATAATAATGTTGTGTGTGGGTTTGGGTTGTATGTATTTAAATCATGTATTAAAGGAAACTCTATGGGGCTTTTCCCAAGCTGCTAATTGTAAACTGGACCAAAAGAAATATAATGTAGAAAGATCAAAAAGTGGTATCAGTAATAATTGGGCTATAGACGCAGGGAGGGGGGAGGCAGAGGAAAGAAAAGATACATTTAATTATGAAGGCTTATTCTAGTAATCCTTACAGAAACCAAATAAAGAACAGATTTTTGATGTTTGATGAAGTTATCAAACAAAGCAGGATAATGAAGAGGCACATTTTAAATCTAGGTGAAGGTTAACTCACTGAATACTTTTTGGAAAGCTGAAGGATAGAGGCATCAAATCTTTCTACCACCACAATATATGTACACACCCACACACCCACACCCCTACACCCCTCTCTCTTTGTTTGACTGCTGCTTGTCCACAGACACCCTGCAATTTGATCCTGCACACAACTGATGTGTATCCACAGGCTCGTCTCCTGAGCATTTGAGTTTTTCATTTAGTGTTCTTTCTTCTGTAGCTTCTGATGAATCTCTCTTCTAATTATCAGTAGAATTACCATAACCCTGCAAAAAGAAAAAGAAAAAAAATACACAGCCTCCTAAGCAAAAAACAGCCTGTCTGTCACACGACAGAACAGGCTCTAGCCTACAAGACCTCACTCCTGCCAGGATAAAGTGTCAGTTTTTAAGGTGCCCTAGGAGTCTTTGCTGTTTTGTTCTGCTTGTTGGTGTTAACAGATGATAACCGATAATGATGGAGCTCTAGTCAGAAACTCAACAATAACAAGTAATTCTGGGACCATCTCCTCCCCTTCTCCATCAATGAATAATCAAACTAGATGTGTTCCTTATTATGGAATATGTAGGATGCAAATCATGGCTATGTCTCACAGTGGGAAAATACATATTTTGCTTTGTTCTTCGTCTAGACTCCTTTTAGAGGATATACCCCAAAGGGACACATCCTCGCACTGTTGTAGCTTGCAGGCTCTTGTTAGTCACTTGACAGAATTTCAATGCGGGAAACACAAAGGCCACAGATACAAAGAGCTTCTTTAGTTGTGCTCACTGGGACTTTTGCCCTCTTCCCCCTCCCTTCCTCATTCCAATAGCAAGATACTTATGTCATAGGAACATAGGAAGCTGCCTTATATCACATCAAACTACTTGTCCATACATCCCTATGTTGTCCGCTACAGGGGTGGAGAAACTGTGGCCAGCCAGATGTTGTTTGACTACAACTCCCATTAGCCGTGACCATTGGCCTTGCCAGCTGGGTCTGATGTGAGGACCACAGGTTCCCCATTCCTGCTCTAATTTGACTAGCACTGGATCTTGGGGATCCCAGGCACACCATCACCCAATACTGAATCCTTCTAAATGGAGACACCAGGGCCTGAACCAAGATGTTTAGGGGAAGGGCAGTAGCCCATTGGTTGCCAGGATCTCCAGCAGAGGCTGGGAGAGATTGCCTGTCTGAAACCCTGGAAAGATGCTGTCTGCCAACGTAGACAATATTGAGCTTGATGGACCAGGTGTACCTGAGGTGAAACTCCCCACTGCCACCCTGTGATGGGGGCACAAACTCTGTAACAAGTCCTCCCCACTGGGGTGGTTGTCCTTTAGGGTTCTCTCGCCCCTGCCCAGCAACGGGGCTTTGCTCCAGCTCTTCCCTTCAAGAGAAACCAGTGCAAAGCCCCATCACACCACTGTGTCAGGCTCTCTCTGAAATCTGCACCCAGTGGCAAAGCAGGATGGTGGAATGCCTCCCCTCTCTGCCCTTCAGAATTCCACAGAGCTTTGCCACCAGCCCCTCTCTGCCCTTAGAGGCCGGGGAGACCAGTGGCAAAGCTGGGGAGCAGAACAGGTGTGCCACCCCTTGAGGGGATGCTGACTGAGGTGGCCACCCCACCCAGCCTCATGGGTGGGTTGGTTCTGAGATGGACTAGTGGGTTTGACTTAGTAAAGGACAGCATATGGAGGATGTTCCTCTCCTATCACACAGTGTTTTTTAAGTCTTGTCAAGATACAAAGGTGGTTTCCCATGCAGCATGGGGAGGGGCAGGGGGAGATAAGAGTGCCATTGTTCCTGCTCAAGAAACACAAGACCAGAGTCCTAATCCCATTTGGGGGATGTTGATATTCCATGCCCGAAATTCTCTGTCAGGGGCAGCTCAGGAGTTCATGTCTGCCATGGCAAATATGGGTCTGTCCCAGATAATTTCAGCAGTGCCCCCTCAAGATTTGGACTTTGTGCTGGATGGGATGAGGGTGATCTGAGGGTGGAGGAAAATGATATAGTTCCATGGTCATGGACAGATGACCTGCTCAGGTCAGTCCATTCACTGAGGCTCGCCTTTATGTCTTAAATAGCTATGGGTGAATCTGTCAGTTTCAGTTCTCTCAATTCCTCATTTTTCCAATCTTAGATTCAATTCTCTATCTATCATCTATCATCTATCTATCTATCTATCTATCTATCTATCTATCTATCTATCATCTATCTATTTATCTATCATCTATCATCTCTATCTATCTATCATCTATCTATCTATCTATCTATCTATCTATCTATCTATCTATCTATCTATCATCTATCTATCATCTATCTATCTATCTATCTATCTATCTATCTATCTATCTATCTATCTATCATCTATCTATCATCTATCTATCTATCTATCTATCTATCTATCTATCTATCTATCATCTATCATCTATCTATCATCTACCATCTCCTCACAAAATGCATTAGCAGTTTAGTGTGAATTCCTCCTAATAAACACATTTTTGTATGCACTTTTGACTAGTATGCACATTGTTTGAAGCAGTTTCCCCTAAGGTAGTGCAATTTTGCATGTTACTTTCACTTTTGTAAGCATGTTGGTGCACACTGGATAACTGAATCACAAAATTCAGCGAAGTGCACCTTGCAACGGATATTTGGGTTTCAGTTCAGGTATTAGTTTGAGGACTGTGAAATAGGTAGCTGCTCATTAAATGAAATATGGAAAAAACACCTCTCCCATGCCATTAGTTTCAGCATCCCCTGAAATGTACTTACTTGGCTGGGAGAAAGCATTTTCCATGGCTTCACCTGCGCTCAGGCAGTCGCTTCTGGGGGAAACACAGCCACACTTCTCCTTTAATGGCCATCAAGAACTTACTAAAAAAGCAAAGAAACACATCCTTTTAAAGGTTTCTTTGGGGTGGATGGCTGCTTTATTGTAGTAGTTCTTATCTGCATCTTTTGGAATAACTTTTACTGCAGCTGCTTCTGTCTTGTTATTTTTACGGTTCTCCTTAGTGTTTTTTTGCAGCTGATATTTTAAACGATTGAATTATGGTTTGACTTTTTTGCTAGCTTCCCTTACTTTTTTATGAGGGAAAGAAGGTTATACATGTTTAAAATAAATAATTACAACTCAGCACATGGTGCTAGCTGCATTGTTATTTGGGTAAGTCCTAAATTTTCACCCTCCTTGCAGCAGATATGCTGTCTGTCTGTCTGTCTGTCTATCAGGCTCTCAGGCTACCTATCTAACTTGTTGAATCCATAGCCCAGATTAATGGTTGTGTCTTGGGTCATGTTTGGCTCATGCATTTCAAAGGAATCGTGTGAGCGCCTTCATCTGAAAAGATTTAATGGGGATTAATCACCCATCCTGCCTTTTCAGAGTTGAACAGGATCCAACACAATCCTGTCGGATATCTCTGGAGAATGTTGCAGTTATCGTGTAATGGAAAGGCTCAAGAGATCACTCTAAAAAGTGTATCCATGAGCTTCAAACATTATCTTAGAAATTACCTTTCAGCTCAGGATGGGTAACAAAAGCAGCTGATGCCATGTATTGTGTATGGGCCCTGTGAAGCTGATTGCCAGTCCACCAGTTTTAGGGGAGGAAGGAAGGAAGGCAGGAAAAAGTAACTTTCCAAAGACCATTCACAGGCCAACTTTTCAGGCCCAAGTCCAGCATTCTAGCTACAGTACTGTACTGTTGGCTTTTAAAGCCACAAAGACTGCCCAACAGTAGTTTGTATTGCAGATGGCACTGTTTTTAAAAGCCTATTTTACTTGGATTGGAATGGATTTAATTCATCTGCATCTACACATTTAATCTGCTTGCTTTGGAATTTATTATTGATTTTGTTGAGCTTTAAAGGAAACCCACAGGACACAGTATATTTTCATGGAGAATTCCTGACCCATTTTTATCCGTTCTAGCCCTGAATGTTAAATTTGGCCTCATGCCTAATGCTTCCTGGTTTTATATGGAATTTGTTACAGGATCAGGAAGAATTCAGAGTGAGTAATGCACTCTGTATTATACCTCACCAATGGGAATATGAAATCAGTTAATTTTGTTTTAAATGGACAGGCTTATGTGGGCCTATTCACACCGCCATTCCCAGGTATAGTTGCTAACGAAAACTCCAATGGACGCCCAGCCTCCATTCACCTACTAATGTACATATACTGCCACACACAGAATCCAGCTTTTGATACACAATCACAATATCTGTGAGCAATAGACTGGGATCTTATAGGCATAAGATGTAGGGTTGTCTATACTAGGGCATACCCTCCAACACATGAAAGGCAACACATCAAAGGCAAAACACAGGATGCCATCTTCTGGGACTCCATCTTCCTGTTTATTCTCATGAGAGGATGATGGCCATTTTGGGTGCTGCAATCTCATGTAATTTCACTCCCTAGAAAGCGTGAAATTACCGTACATGAGATCATGGTGCCCCAAATGGCTGCTCCCCTCTTGTAAGAAAAAACAGGATGCCCCAGTTTTTCCAGGACACTTGCAGGGTATTCTAGGGCTGTGCAACATATCTGGCCAAATTGCAAATCCTAAACCAAATGGACATGATTTGGGCCAAATTAGGACTCTTCTGCATTGGGTCAAGGCAGCCCCAGATAGGGTTAGGTTCACCTGGAGCAAATACAGAGTTGTCAGAAAGGTATGGGAGGATCAGGCAGCAAGGGAAGGGAGGAGGAGATGGAGATGGTGAAAGGAGAGAGTCTCTCCACCAGCCCCAGGGATGTACAAGGCCCTTGGTTTGGGGGCTGCATAAGATCAGGTTGTGATGAGGGATGCCTCTACTGGAGGTTTAATTAGGAATAATACCTCAACTATGGCAGCTTTCTGTAACATCACATATATAATAATATAATCTAATCTAAATTTCAAAATTTGTTGTTCATAGATGAGTGCAGCCTTTCCCAATCTTTTCATCAATAGAAACCCACAGTAAAACCACTTCTATTTTTTTTAACATGAAAGTCACTTATCTATTGTGTGTTTTGTGCTCCTCACACATTTTTCAGCATTCATACTTCTAAGTCTTGACTTTAAAAACTCATAACTTTAGGAATACATAGTGTATTTTCACCAGACCAGTAGAAGGGAGACCAATGCAATACTCTCAGACATTTGGCATTATATAAACTGGCAAAAAAGGAGAAACTTGGGTGGTCACAAAAATAGAAGGAAAATGTCAAGTCTTCACTTTAAAGGACCATTTTAAAAACTTCTGCACCGAAAGCATCCTCATGATAATTTTCACCAGATTACAACTTTTGCTAAATAGTTTTTCCTTGACAATTGCATACTGTGATGGGACAAATCATCTTGATTTTTTAAGGAATAAAATAGCTGGGCTTTAAAATGATTGAATGCAGAAAATACCAGTTGCCTTAACTATATAGCCATTGCTGGGGCTGTGTAATCTTCTATCTCCAAAATGAGACGAACTAAGGGGAAGACCCTTAGTGTGTGCAAAAGGAAAATCTCAAATAGCCAACTGTGTATTGTGGAAAAAACCAAAAACGAACTAGTTTTGACAGAACTTCTAAAGGTTTATCACAGCAAACAGCTTCCCACATGCATCTCATACGTATGCTGATCACATTTGCTCTTATCCAGTTAAACCAATGGAGAATGCAATAGGGCAGGATTAACAGCAAAACAATTAATGCAGCCCCAAACACAATACTAAGAACTGCTTTTGATTTCAGGTGTGGGGGCAAATTGTAGACATGCAGTTCATCCCTTGAAGCATAAATCAGGCACATACTGACGTGTGTTCGTTTCACCTACATGTTTTGAAGCATTATCCAAATGTGAATTGCTGTTTAATTTTATTTTGCTATTGTAATGCAGTGGCTGCTGTGCACTTGGAAATGTCATTATCTTGGCACTTTGGTACTGAGATGCTGTGAAAGAAGCCAAAAACAGGATTTGATTGTAACCTTCTAATTTTTTGGCATCTCTCCACTGTGCTTCAGGTTGTTTTGCTGCTCTTTCCCCTAACACAACTGAGTCATATTTTCCCCCTAGTGCTGAGGAGGAAATTAACATCCAAAATTATTTATACACATAATAGGACCCCACAGTAACATCCATATGTATTTGTGCATATAATAGTCTCTGACCCACTGAGGGGCAACCCGCATGCAGAAGCATGTTTACACACATTGATCTCCCATTACCACCTGTGCAAGTTTAAGTGGCTCTTGAAGCAGTATTGGGAAATATTTTTGCATCTTCTCTCTTGGGTTACACGTGAAGGTGGCATTCCGGTCTAGAAATCCATTGACCCATCCCTTCTAAAATGGGAGGACACGGTGTAATAACCCTACCATGTACTATCATTTCAGCAGGAGAAGTGGGGTTAGAGAGAGCTCTGTAGAAGTATTGATGAACTTGCTAGTTTTTGAACTGGGTGCCTCCACCTTATCATTGCTTTCTTATCACTCCATCTGACTTTGATGTTCAGAGGTGAGTGTCATTCCTTACATATCAAAAAGGGCACCAGCCATGCACTAGAGGGTGACATCAGTAGGCTTGGATGAACCCCAAGGTGTGCAGACGTACAAAAGGCTTTCAGAAGGGAGAGAAGAATACAGGAACCCTCAAACAGCCGACTGAGACCCGAGGTTGTTCAGTGTCCATGGGCTGTTTTTGGAGTGTGTGGGTGGGGGGATGGAGTGGCTGGAATCTTGAACAGCATCACTCCACGCAGCAACATTTTGCATGATCAGGTTTCAAAAGCACCCAAGAAGCCTCTATGTACAGCAAGGTCCGCAGATGCTCATCTTCCCACATGTGGGTGGCAATGTGGCTCGATTGTGGGGATGCAACAGGGTGGAGGGCAGTGAATAGACTCCCATTAGAATTCTAATTGCATCAGGCTTTGAATGCCTGAATAGAGCTATTCTCTGTGCATCACCAGGTGGCCCCAGTTGGGAATGCACATAAGAGGGTGGACAATCACACTGTCAGCCCCAAGAGATGCCTACTTCCATAAACAGATTTATTCTGCTGGATTGGGACTGAATTTAATTTTTCTTACATTTGGTGACCATCAACAAAGGACACCCACATATATGCATTGTGAAATATGGTATTTGCAAGTATTTGGTGCTTTCTCTTATGACTGCTGAGAAATAACAGCTTTTCATCAAAACACATATAATTACACTTCAACCATTTTTTTACTAATATGTCATGGGAGTCCATTTGAAACCTCACATATAAACTTCTATCACTGTAAAATTGACACTCTCTCTCTCTCTCTCTCTCTCTCTCTCTCTCTCTCTCTCTGTGTGTGTGTGTGTGTGTGTGTAAAAACTGAGTCTAATTTCTTAAAAGTTGCTCTTTGCCTGAGGGCCTTGAGAATAAGGCCGTGGTCCTAAGATGTAGGGGCTGTGGAGACTGAAGCTAGTTTAACCACCTCTTCACCGGACATCCTGCTGGGCTCTGTTGAGGGTGGAGTAATGCTCTACTTCCCCATCTGTTTCTGGGCATCAGGTTTTTTCACACCCCCCCCCCCCCGTTTTCTCTCTCAGTGGGAAGGGAAAGAGGAGGAAAAGGTTTAGGAACCTGTCTAAATCCCCCACTCCACTTCCTGTAGTCAGTGCTTAGGCCTGAATTAAAGCAGGTCTGTCTGAGAGGTGCTCAGTGAAAGATCCTTTCAAAAGGTATCTTGGGGCCCCTCAGCTGTAGATATTAAATCTATTGCAGCCATGCGTATCCTGCTGAAACTGATTTCCACAGGGAGTGTGCAATATAGGGACTTTCAGCATTGCCAATCACTTTTATTCTCCTCAGAAGAGCAAGAAGACAAGCTGGAACACCTGCTCCCATCGATTGCCGCCTAAGTCAGTGGTCAGGATGGACCGAATGTTTCCCTTGTCAAGGAAGAAAAGTAAGGCTCCACTCAAATATAGCCAAGCGTTCTTTATAGCTGCCTGCAGTGAAAATAGACACAAACTTTGAACACAAAGGGCAGTATCCAACCTCTGTCCCATAGGCACAAGGATTTCCAGAGGCACAATGGGACCTCCCACCTCTTCTTCCTTGTACAACCCATGCCTTCCCCAAATCTTCTCCAGAAGGTTAGGGAACCGCTGGAACAGATTTGAGGGGGGGGGGTGCATCAGGGGAACAGTGTCCCATTGCATAAGTGAAAATCATTGCATTGGTAGAATGGTGACTTAACACTACACTGAATACAAGCCAGTGGTTTACAGTTGAAAACAGATGCATGTTTATCCAAGCCCATTAAAACCAATGGGCCTAAGCTGAGAGATGGAGATGGCCTATGTGACCAGCAGTTCAACAAAGCAGGATGCCCATGAATAATATAAGAAGAGCCCTGCTGGAATGGAGACAGCTTCATATATGCAAGGCAACAAACACATGGAGTGCACGGGGCAAGCCTTTTGCACAGACAAGTAGTCTGTATACACATACAGTAGAACTCTCAGTCATGTGACATTCTATCATGACTGGATTGGCTTTCAATCAGCCAATGAAGTTACTCTTCCATTTAAGACATTGGGAATGATTTGACAGGCATGGAAAAAGTCAATTGCAAATACTTCTGCTGTGTTAACCTTTTCATCCCTTCACATTTCTTCCCTATGAACTTCAAATTGTGTTTTAAGTAATTTTTTTGGTTTCGGCAGGCATAGCTGTACTGATAAAGCCTTAATTTGTTTTACATTTTTAATACTTAAATAATTAATGCTTGCTCTTGCTAGGTTAAAATATTGTATAGATCTGTTTTTATTGCCTCCTGATGTTTAATTCAAATTTTATCGTTTTGTATATATATATATAATTTATGGCAGATATCCATTTTTTTTTTTTTAAATGCATATTATAGCACAGATATCGAACTTTGCAACAGCCAGCCAAATACAAGGGGAGCATATGTACCGGCCACCTTTGGGATGAAGTTGCGTGCCAGTCAGCAGGAGAATGTATTGTGAGCCAAGACTGTGGAGCTGATTTTCGGTGTGAGGAAACTGGTGAGTATGATGCCATTACAGATCCATTACTGATCCAGTGATCCTGCTCTACACCATTAACCCATTTCAGGAATGCGGAAAAGGTACTGATCTACTGTTCCATGCAATAAAGTTAAAGTGGGGCACAGTGACATCTAGGGAAAGAAGGAATCGCCTAAGGATCTGCCAAAGCCAGCCCTATCACGTAGTAGCATGAGGTGAGCTTGATCCAAAGGTACCTACCTGCATGCGTTCAAAAGGACAGTGTGTGCAGAGAGTTCTCTGCTGCACATGCAGATTCTGGAATGACTGCCTGACCAGCTGCACTGTATCCTCATTTGTGCCAGTCTCCACATATGTAACATTTTGTGCTTGCAACAATAGATCTGCAAATCTGCAGCTGCAGGGCCAAGCTAACCCTGGACCATGGCCCAAATGGTGCCCTCTGGGTACAGATTTGCTGAGCCACTGATACACCAATTGCTTTCTTGTCTGCTCCTCACTCAGGTTGAGTGCAGGGTTGTTGTTATAGTGTGAAAAGCCACACCTGCCTTTTTCTTCAGGAACACTTTCCACACTGCTGGCTAAATCAGGAGAAGGCAGGAATGTACTCTTAAGGATGTTCCTTGAGTGTTCGTGCCTTAGCCATCATTATTGCAACAAATTTCTCGAGCACATTTTGCAACATCACAGCGCCAGCCCATTCTTTAAGCTGACAGTGTTCATTTCTCCAAAAAGTAGCAGCAGGAGACTTTTAGGCTTATAGTTGCTTTTAAAAACCATAAGCAGGGATAACAAATGCATCCTGGGAGCTTTGACAAAGTGAACCTGACAAGGAGAAGCACACGGTCTATTCATAATCCATTATTTAGAACTGAAAAGGTGCCCAGCTAAAGCTTTTCCTGTCTTACCGCAGTGGCAGAGAACAGGGAAAGTTTCAGGATTCTTTCTGCAACTAGTTTTTGGAGCACCCTTGAAGCGATGTGCTTTTTTTCATTCATACAAAGAGAGATCTCCAAAGTCTGGAATGATAAAGAATACAGTAAAGGGCACCAGGGTCTTGAACAGGAGATTCTTGTAATGAGTGTGTAGTTCACTTAATCGTAGAGTTGGAAGGGATCCTAAGGGTCCCTAGTCCAACCACCTGCAATGCAGGAATCTCAGCAAATTCAGTCACTATATAGTTCAGTCCCTAGGTGGCACAGGTGAGGGGCTGTAGTTCAGTGGTAGAGCATCTTCTTTGAATGTAGGACATCACAGGTTCAATCTCTGGCAACTCCTGGTAGGGTTGGGAGAGGACCCTGCCTGAAACCCTGATGCTGTTAATTAGTATAGACCTTTCTCAGCATTGGTTCCATAGATGTTGTTGGACTACAACCACCATCATTCTTAACCAGCATGGCCAGTGGTCAGGGATGATGGGAGTTGTAGTTCAAAAACATCTGGGAACCCAAGGTTGAGAAAAGCTAATATAGACCATACTGAGCAGGATGAAGCAATGGCCTGATTCCTTATCAGGCAGTTTCCTGCATTCATATGTACATTGCTTATGGATGGAGTCCAAATTTTCCTGTTGCTGCTTTGTTCTTGTTTAAGGGAGACAAGAAAGTTATTGTCTAGTTTCCTGGCTGGTCTCTCTCTCTCAGCTTCCAATAAGTGAGGCCCAGTTGCCAGTGCAGGCCTGAAACTGAGCCCAAACATTTCCCCCTCTGCTAGGACCAACACTTGCTGCAGACACACATTCCTACTTCACCTATCTTCTCATGGTTGCTTCATCCTGCAGCATGGCAAGGTGTGTTCTGCCCATTGCTTCCTCCCAGTGATACCTTGCAGGTATGGTTAAAAGGTGTTACAGCAGCTCCTAGCCCAGAAATAATCAGGTGACACAAGGGCCCGTATAGTAAGGTTACCAGACATTCCCGTTTCCCAGGGACAGCCCCCAGATTTACAAATCAGTCCCTTGACATAATCCATCCATTCCGACTGAAGTTGGAAAGCGTCCCTGGATTCATTGAAAAAAATCTGGTGACGTTACCCTATAGGGCCCTACAAAGCAACATCTGTGGATTAACCATTCCTTTGCCTTCAGGAGACCAGCCTTGAGAGGTACTGGCAACTGGTTGCAAAACAAAACCCATTAACTTCGGAGTAGCTTGTGAAGACATAACAATTCAAATTCTAAGTGCTTTTCATTGTCAATATAAAAAGACAGCTGGAGTCGTGTGCAATTTTGTACATGATATCTTGTTGCATCTGACTGGGAAGTCTGAATAGGAAAGGAAATTCCATGCCACACGCACAAAGCCACTCCTGTTCTCAACATATTTCTCTTTGAGTATTCTTCACAAAGACCTCCTGCTCAGTCAGAAAGTGATAACAGCACAACCTGAGCAAGGTCCTACACTATCTTTGTGATTTGGTTTAAGTGAACCATTAAGTCCAGCCTTATCTAGCGAGAGCAAACATGGATTCTAGAAATGGATAACAAATCTTTATCTGTGCTGCAGGTCGCTGCATTAAACGCCACCTTGTATGCAATGGAGAACCGGACTGCAGAGATCAATCTGATGAGGCAAGTTGTGAGGATGCAGAAAGATTCTGTGATGATCTGGATCCAGTCCCCGGGATCAGTAAAGTTGCACAGGGGTGAGTTGCCCTACCCAAGTGCTATGGTTCTTACACATGATTTAAGCATTGGGAAATGTTCTCTTTAATTTTAACTTGCTATGTTGTGTAGTTTAGAGAACTCCCAAGTTTTAAAACTTCTTAAATAAAGGAGAGAAATTGGAGTCCATGAGTTTATTTATTTTCATGGACTTTGTCTTATAACTCATTAGCAAATTTTGCCTGTTTTGCTCTTCCTCATGAGCATTGGCAGAAAACAAACCACGATCCCTCACTCTGCATTAAATTCAGATAAGGAATTGTGGTTTGTTATATTCAAACTACAATTGATGAGCCAAGAAGGAAACAAGAAAGATTGTATGGAATGAAAGTGAGAGTTTCTCTCTCTCTCTCTCTCTCTCTCTCTCTCTCTCTCTCTCTGTGTGTGTGTGTGTGTAAGAGCACTAGCAACCTCTCCTTACATGCCTGCTCCTGTCTCTTTTGCTCCTGAAAGATACAATATCCTTACACAAAAAGAGGCACAGATAGTGTACGATCCTGCATTCTATGGAGGCCAGTGTGAATCTGTCTATAATGGAGAATGGCGAGAATTGAAGTATGATGCGGCATGTGAACGTCTGTATTACGGGGATGATGAGAAATATTTCCGAAAGCCATATAACATCCACTACTATCAGTTTCTTGTAAGTATTTGTAGGCCCACATTATCGGTAAGGCTGAGTGGGCAATTGGACCTCAGCCAAATATAGACCCTTGCAACACGTGAGCTCCTCTGAAGTTCCATACCATCTACTGCTACCTTTTTAAAATTTCCACTGTCTAGAATATCACATTAGCATGTGATATCAGTTTTAGGTGTTGTATATTTGGGGGGGGCATTCTCTTTATTATATATTATCCACATATCAACCAGATAATATGTGAGTGCGGAAGCATATGCAGATCCCTCTGAACCCTTTCTAGCAGATTTATCTGTAAGACACTTACCAGTGGGGGGCCCCCATGCATCTTTCCTCTACCACACTTGGATGTCATGTGCAATGCTTTTGATGTGCACACCCCTCTAATACACTAGGCACCATAAATGGCTTCTCAAAAGTCTCCTACTTGAGGATAGAGACATCAGGGAGACCTGATTTCTCCATGGGAAGGATAAATTATCCTACAGTTTCCCAGTGGTAAGGCTTACCATTAGAAGTGACAGGAGCACAGCTCTGTTCCTTTGTGCCTCCTACGTGGGTTTTTTTTTGGGGGGGGGTTGAGGGGTTGCTGCCGCTGTAGGTGACATGACACCTCTGGCAAGTGGCAGTCAGTGATTGTGTTGGCAGCTTGGCCCCCATTTTGTATCTTCTGAAATGGCCTGAACTCCGGCATTGTTCTGGGGCACTGGGGTGGGGAAACAGTGGCCTCCATCAAAAAATGGTGGAAACAATTCTGTAAAGTAGTCTCATTTCTTCCACCATGCCCCTCCTGATCACATGTTTAATCAGGGTGGTGGGAGCAGGGAGGAAGAAGGAATGGCAGTTGTGTGGAAGCACTCCAGCTGAGAAGAGAGGGCTTGCTGCTGCCGGTCCTGCTTGTCCAGGGTCTTCAGGAAGACTCTTGAAAAGCAGTTCCCTGCAGCATCAAAGCCCCTGAGGGCTGCATGAGAAGATGCTCTCTTCTCTCTGACCAAGAGCATGGAGCTCTGATTTAATCCTCTGTGGGCTGCACAGGGGTCCATGCACAATCCTCTTGAAAGCACTATTGCAGAGGGCTTTTGGGCAGCCACTTGCTTCTGGTTGAGGCCTCTGAAAACCCGGACGGATCAGGATTTCAGCCCCACTCATCAGCTGATGAACAGAGATTGAATCCTGATGCCTTGGTTGCGCAGCCCTGTTCCCTGCTGGAAACAGGAGTATGTGACCAATGCAGGATTTAAGCCCGTCCTCCCACACAGTGGTATCAGGAAATGGGCATAGCTTTAGGGAAAATGGCCTCGTGGCCCAAACTGGGCTCCCTGGGAGGCAAGGACTGGCCAAAGAAGTAGAAGTTCCCCAGCCTCATTATAGAGGCTAACCACACAGGCACTTCATCCACTCATATAAAATCCTTACAAAAATGCAATGATGAGTTAAAACAAGATGTCATCCTGGTGCATCATTTGAAAAGATTTTGCCACCAAACTCTAGCATTAAAAAAAAAAAGTCTTGCAGTACCACTGAAAACTGCTCAGGTTTGGTTTTTGTTGAGTCTCCAGAGCAAAGGAGAATCATCCCCCATTAAGCCAATATGCTAATCTAAAATATCTCCATCCAGCTAAGATGTTTCTCTTTTCATTCCAGGCACATGCTGATTCTGGCTTTTCTTCAGAGTATTTCGATGATGCCAAGGACCTACTGAATGCCATAAAGAAGGACACCTCTCGAAGTTATGGCTTTACATTTGGCATAAGCCCTGAAGATGTCCCTTTGTCTCTGAGTATAGGCATTGGCTTATCAAAGGGTCAGGGGACCCTGAGAAATTTTACTGAATACGCAGCAAAGGTAATGAGAAAGTAGGCGGAGGGGGCTTCTTATTCCTGCGTTGCTAAATCGCCCAAACACTCTGTTACTGATATTGCTTTATTTCCCTGCCCACATGTTTTCCCCTTGAAACAATAATCATCCTACCTTAATTTGTTCATGTAATTGCACGTGTGATCATTAGCAATT
Organism: Podarcis erhardii; assembly: GCF_964252035.2. NCBI lineage: Eukaryota > Metazoa > Chordata > Lepidosauria > Squamata > Lacertidae > Podarcis > Podarcis erhardii. The sequence goes on from NC_138510.1 coordinate 59,617,925, forward strand.
CTGTTTGCCTTCCTTATTACACTGAAGCAAACAGAAGCATTGTAATGGGAATGAAATTGAATTACAAGTAGAACAACGCATACCATCTCTCCCCATCCCTCCTGTTTCATGGTGACATTAAGTATATAAATGAGTAAGTGCTTGGAGTGGCGAACAGAGTGGGGGAATTTAAAGAATTGCACGTCAGCAACAGTTGTCTTTGGGGAACATGTTCCAATGTCACAAATATATCTTGTTTAAATTAGTGCAAACCTGAGTGAATGGCTGCGAGAAGCATCTGTTTTCTTAATGGATATGAAATCTTTGGGAAATCCAGAGATGTAAACAGAACTGGGCTTTGTGTTTTGTCTTGCTTAAGTGTGGAAACCTTGTGTAATGGGTAGTTGCAAGCAGGGACCTATGGTAAAAAAAAGGTAAAGGACACCTGGATGATTAAGTCCAGTCAAAGACAACTATGGGGTCTCTCGCTTTTCACGTCGAGGGATCCAGCATTTGTCTATGAACAAATGGATGAGGGAGCACAGATTGAATTGTAAGGGAGCAGAAAAACTACCTCCCCAAATTAAATTATCAGCTCTGCAACCCTTGCAAGCCCTTTGATGTCTGAAGAATACTTTCCTGAAGTTCCTGAAAGGATCTGCAGGGAGAGGGGCAGTTAGGCTTGGAGGATTCATAGTACATGGCATGTATCCTTTGGTCCCTGCCTTGCATATCACCACTAGCTCTCCTCAAGGTCATAATTAAAGGTAAAGGGACCACTGACCATTAGGTCCAGTCGTGGCTGACTCTGGGGTTGCGGCGCTCATCTCGCTTTACAGGCCGAAGGAGCCGGCATACAGTTTCCAGGTCATGTGGCCAGCATGACTAAGCCGCTTCTGGTGAACCAGAGCAGCGCACGGAAATGCCGTTTACCTTCCTGCCAGAGTGGTACCTATTTGTCTACTTGCACTTTGACGTGCTTTCAAACTGCTAGGTTAGCAGGAGCAGGGACCAAGCAACAGGAGCTCACCCCATCGCAGGGATTCAAACCGCCGACCTTCTGATCGGCAAGTCCTAGGGTCTGTGGTTTAACCCACAGCACCACCCGCGTCCCCTAAGGCCATAATTACATAACCAAAACTCTGTAGCTTAGGATTGTTCCACAAAGAAAATAAAGATATAGTCAGCCCTGCAACAGGCGAGATCTTTTCATTCATTCGTATTCTAATACTAGAGTTGCTTCTCCATCTTTAGAAATTATTTCCTTCAGTTTGCTGTTTAATCAGATGATCATTGTCCACAGCATCATTTTAGATCACCCACTTGGAAAAGTTCTCAAGCATCCCAACATGTTTTGCTTCATGCTTGAAATAAACTGGGATTGTATAAAATGGGGTGGAAAACCTTGTTCATTCTGAGGGTCACATTCTCCTGTGGAGAACCTGCTAGGACCCACATGCAAGTGATGCACAGGGCTAGAGGGCAAAGGATATGACTCTTCCCTTTGTATAGCAGGCTACATTCTAGCCATGTAACACTCAGAGGTTTATACCCACATACTCCTTTTTGTCCAGGCTACATGGGAGTTTATCACTGTTCAAACACATTGTAGCTTGGCAATAAAATTTGAGGGGGATGCAGAGTAGGCTGGTAAGGAGCATGGTCTGGCGAGGTGGAATGGCCTAAGAAAAAAGAAGAAGAGTTTGGATTTGATATTCCACTTTACCATTACCCTAAGGAGTCTCAAAGCAGCTAACAATCTCATTTCCCCTTCTCCCCCACAAAAAACACTCTGTGAGGTGAGTAAGGCTGAGAGACCTCCGAGAAGTGTGACTAGCCCAAGGTCGCCCAGCAGCTGCATGTGGAGGAGCAGAGACGCGAACCCGGTTCCCCAGATTACGGGTCTAACGCTCTTAACCACTACCCAAGGGACAGGTAGAGAGGTATGGAGGGCCAAATTTGCCCCCCAAGGTTCTGCACCCCTGGTATAAGAGCACAGCCTTGCCCTATTGGTCTCTTTTGGTTCCTGCCAAAAAGAAAGAAGGATGTAACTTCAGAAAAAAGTGGATAAATTATGTATTTTGCCCTGCTTCATCTACAGAATGTTGGATTTATTCGAGCTCTTACCAAAGTACAAACAGCCCGTTTCAAGATGAGAAGAGATGACATTGTTCTGGATGAAGAGATGCTTCAGTCTCTGATGGAGCTTCCAGATCGGTACAACTATGGAATGTATGCCAGGTTCATTAATGAGTATGGCACCCACTTTATGACATCTGGGACCATGGGAGGCATATTCGAATACATCCTTGTGGTCAACAAAGATGAGATGAGAAAAAGAGGTTTGCAGGTTTAATTTATTCTACCCGCTTGGCACATTGTAGGATACTAGAAACTAATTCCTTGATACACGTAAAGCATATTGATCAGCAATATGTTGTAATGACCCAGAAACTCAAGATTCCTATTCAACAAACTGCTCTTTTATTCAACAATGTTATGAACCTGCATGCCCAAATGTGTATCTTGGAGTTAATAAATAATTTCCTTCCAGGTATAGCAAAAATAACAGCAATGATAACTCCAGGAATTTCTTGTCTTAAGCCTTGAAATTTCTGCATTTCAAAGCACACGTGACAGCATCCTGCAGACAGACCTAGATAAATTCAAAGGCATTTCTTGACTCGTAAAGTGTAAACAAACAATGTTTTTGGCATTGCACCTACCATTTTACACAAGGTAGCTTTCAAACTGCAGAATGACAGAGATCTGCTAGCTTCAGCTTTCAGCAAATGAAGGCATCCAAAGACGGCATAGTTCTGCCTACACTTTGTGTTCATGTAGCCAAGCTTCTGCAGTTGTTGCCATGCACATTTCATGATAGTTGAAGCATAAAGCCTTCTAATCATCAATGGGAAATTTCCTATAATAACATGATTCTCTTGTTCATTTTTGCAAAGCCATCTACTGTGTCATAAAACCCAGAACCTGCTGTGCCTTCTGTGATACCAGTATATTAGTTATTCTCATTCTCTTCCAAAGGTTCTGGTTTGGTGACTTCATTCTGGGATTCTCTATGGAAAAGGGTGACATCAGCAACACCAGGCTTAGCCAGGTATCTCTAATCTTAGGGAGACTAGTTCAGCATCCCTGGTCTTCACAGTGTGTCTTGGCTCCTACCCAAAACATAGCAGCAGGTGCACCTGGCAAGGAAGCAATGCTTTATTAAAGCAGATTAACAGTGCAGATTCAGTTGCGAGGAAAGAGCCAGATATAGTCCAGAAGGTTTTACAAGGCAAAGGGTTAGCAGGGAAAGTCTGGTCTAAGAGCAAGGGCTAGGGTTCATGAATCCAAGATAAGTAGTGAGAATTACACAGCTGCACAGGAACTGTGAAGTTGTTCCAACAAGTTTCCCCACCTACTCACCAAGCTTTTAAGCAGAGGCAGAGAATGCCCAGCTACTCACAAGAATCTTGGTTGTTTGCAGAAACTCCTGGCACACAATTAAATATATGTAAGTTTAGGGGTTACTGTCCTCAAAGAGAATCCTGACCCACTGTAGCCCTTGTTTATTTATTTATTTGAATGATTTATATCCCAGCTTTCTAAGCTGAAGTGTACTTAAGGTAGTTCATAATAAAGCAAATTGGCAACACCATCATGGGCAGGGACCATCACTAGCAACTCACTAGCAAGTTGTGCACTCTGTCATTGCTCTCTTTGTGCCACTGCCTACGTCTTTGTCAAACCTAGATTAGGGTCAGCAGGATTCCCAGTGATTTTCTGGATGAGTTTCTCTGTTTCCCATTTTTCCAATCTTTCCAATCTCAGTTCTCCACATTTCCACAACAGCTTGTGATTATCTTTTTTTATTAAAAAAAACAAACCTCCTAAAAACTCACTGGCATTATAGTGATGATTTCTCCTAATATATAAATGTTTGCATGCAATTTTGACTAATATACATTTTTGCAAAGCAATTTCATCCCTAATATAATGCATTTTCATCTGCTATTTTCACTAACATTTATGCACACTTTACCGCCATATTTAATTTTTTTTGTACACATTCCTTCGCTGGAGAACTGCATTTCAAAATTTGGAAGAAATGTGAATTTTGAAGGATGCCTGCATTTCAGTCCTTTTATTGTTTTGGAAAGTGTGAATTAGGTCAGTTCACCAACTGAATTGAATCCCCATTCCTGCTTGGGAGTAGGGAGACTGCTATAAAATTCCCAGTCCCCTGCCAGCCGACTGCAGCCCATCATCCCTCCTTCTCTCCCGTTAATTTATTTGTCCTTAATATTCTTGGGAAAGTGTCTTTCCTGGACATGAAGGCTGAATGATAAAGAAAAGAGCTTGCCAAGAGGGGCTTCAGGAAGCTGACTGCCAAGTGAAGAGGAAGAATGAATTAGCAGCATCTAGACAGAGCCATTATTTTACTTTATATTTTGCTTACTGTATTTCAGAAGTGCTGTGATTTATTGCAACAAGATGGCCCTACTGTAAGGAAAAGGGAAGTTGAAGTTCTAAAAGAGACAAAAAATGTGTCCCAGAACGGACATAATTTTTACTTTTATGTAGGATACTTGTATAATTTAATCTACAGTGCATACCATAAAAAGAGGGCACATTTATCAAGCTGGTGCTCTGGTTAAGTGCTACATTGAGTAAGGAGACGCAAATCAATGGTTCAGTGAACAGCAGCCCTTTACTTCAGCACGGCTAGCGTCTGAAAGCAAATGTTTTCTCGAGAATTATGGGTTTGTTTCCCTTCTTTTAAATATGCTGGTGATGGATGCAACTGGTACCCACTCCGGCATGGATGGCCTGATGAAATGCTGCAGAAAATACAGCCTCGAGGGTTTGACTGCTGAAGCTTGCCTTCACAGTCAGGGTTGGAGCAATTGCTAGATTAAGACTGTGATCCTATATACATGTACTTGGCAGCAATTTCCCATAGCCGCCCATTCTGGCTTCTGAAATTTAACCAGATATTGCCCATGCACTTTCAAGTGTGTTTTTACACTTGGAAGGCAGAAGGTCCCAGATTCAATCTCTGTCATCCCCAGGGAGACCCCCAGGGAGCTGCTGCCAGGCCATGAGTGAGTGAGACCAATGCTCTGACTTGGGCTGTTCCGTTGATTTTTTTCTTCTTTTAATGAAAGCAGAACCCTGTACCCACAAAACAAATGCTACACTTGGGTGCATGTAGAGCTGCAGTTGCATACAATCCTAGCTTTTTTAAATCTGATGACAGTTCCTGTGGATAATAATAATAATAATAATAATAATAATAATAATAATAATAATTGTATTATTTATACCCCACCCATCTGGCTAGGTTTACCCTGCCACTCTGGGTGGCTCCCAACAGCACAATAAGACATCAAACATTAAAAACCTCCCTAAACTTGTTAGAAAAGATAATACAGTGGTACATCTGTTATGTACGTAATTCATTCCAAAGGTCTGTTCTTAACCTGAAACACTTCTTAACCTGAAGCACCACTTTAGCTAATGGTGCCTCCTGCTGCCGCCGCGCCGCCGCTGCACGATTTCTGTTCTCATCCTGAAGCAAAGTTCTTAACCCGAGCTGCTATTTCTGGGTTAATGGAGTCTGTAACCTGAAGCGTATGTAACCTGAAGCATATGTCACAGCAAGGAAGTTAGAGGAAAGTAGGATCCTCGTGAGCAGCCCCAATGTTATCTTTTGCTCTTTCTTTCAAAGGAAAACGCTTTTGTTTTATGACTTCGCTGAGAAACAATGCAATTTACTTGTGGTTTATCACTACACAGAAAGAGATTTTTTCCCCTTTTGTGATTAATTCAAAAATTAAAAGCATAAATCAATCTAATTGGTGGGCCATATTCATATCATTGGATTTGCATCCCGTAATAAGCAATCTTGTTTACTCCTTCCTTAAATTGCCAATATTTTGTATGATCATCATTTTGCTGCTTCTGCTGCATTCAGATTGATCAGCCTTGGATTCTTCCCCCCTGTGGCAACCAATAACAAATTGTATTGACTGGCCCTTGCTGAAAATAATTACTTAACAGGAACAATAATATATCAATTAATCAGAGTGTAGTTCAACTTTAATTTTATGGCACTCAAACAGTGATAAACAATAATCATTCCTATTGCTTACAGTAAATATATTTCACTCGGTTGTGTTGTTAACAGTTGTAGACTAGTTAAGCACAAGCCATTGAATACTATAGATTTATTAATACACTGTCAGCAGGCAGCAAATGAATATAAATTCAGCAATTGGGGAAATTTGTTTTATTAGCTGTGGTAAAGAACTGACCAAGCTATAACTTTATTGAGAGCCTTCTCTCTAGGGAGCTAGAAGCCCTAACTTCTGTTAATTAGAAGTTTTGCCAAACAGCGCAAGCCCCACATCTTAACATGTACACTTTCAGGATTGAAAAAAAGCAAAACTCCAAACTGTGGATTAAATCTGGTATCTGCTTTAACTAAAATCTCATAACAGTAGCTGATTTCGATTAAAATTTGCCATTCATGTGTTCCCCTTTTCTCCCTCAGTCTCTGCCTTCATTGCAGCTGCAAGGAGAATACAGTGGTACCTCGGGTTACATAAGCTTCAGGTTTCAGACTCCGCTAACCCAGAAATAGTACCTCGGGTTAAGAACTTTGCTTCAGGATGAGAACAGAAATTGCGTGGCGGTGGCGTGGCAGGCCTCATTAGCTAAAGTGGTGCTTCAGGTTAAGAACAGTTTCAGGTTAAGAACAGACCTCCAGAACGAAGTTCTTAACCCGAGGTACCACTGTAATTCAGAAGCTTTTGCTTTCATTTTTAATTAAACACAGTTTGTTGTTTCATTCAAATGTGGCAAACTGTGGTTAGTCTTAACTATGGAGTGGAAGAAGCTGCCTTTTTTCAACAAGCCATAGTTGAGGTTCATCACAGTTTAAAAGCTTCCAGTCTCCTTGTGGCCACACCAGAAGGGAGGGGAGGAGAAGCATGCAAGCCTAGAGTTTGTTCTGGATCCTTTCCATTATAATGCTCCATAGTTTTATATAGTATTTACCCCTTTGTCCACATATATCCAACTTCTCAATGGCTGATTAGAGGCACTTGTGATTTGGGGTGGGGCCAGGAAAAGTCTTTGCCCGGGTCCCTTCTTGTCATGCTGAGGTTGCAGTGGTGTGTATACCAGTAGTGCTATTTTACATTTTGTACAATCCCTAAGCACAATGTTAGCAGCACCAAAGCAAATAAATAACTTGAGTAGCTGGTAGTCATTCTTGTGACTCTGATCCACACTGCTGGTTGGTACATCCCCTTCTAAGTACATGGTGCAGCATGCCACACTGATAGCCAAATACTAGAGGGAGGTGAAAGGGGACATGACCCAGCAGAGAGCATTGAGCAACGATGCTGTATGATCTGTCAAAGAAATATCACCCTTTACAATTGATGGGAGACAAACAGGGCTCCACAGGGCTCCTCCTATGTTTCAAGAAGAAGAAGAAGAAATCAATAGACGTTCTGCTGCTGACTCCAATGGAAAATGAATGAAGTTCTTTGCCTGTCGTAACATCAATGTAACCAAATGACTGCTGAGCCTTTTTGCAGCAAATTCTCTCAAAATTGAGATTACAAATCAGTGTTGGAACGTGTAACTTCAGTTGCCCTCACACATTTCTTGGTGGTGTTTCTAACCTTTTTTTTATAAAAAAAAAATGGGCTGGGGCTTTATTCGGTGGCAACTGTAGAATAAAATTTATATTGTTTTCAGAAAGCAGAATTGTACTTACTGCTTCACTGGTGATAGCTTTCCAGGTTCCAGCTATTGATTTTTTCTTTCTTTCTCCCTTGGACAGTGACTAATGAAAAGTAGCTCAAATGGAACTGTACGTTTTCGAGTTATTGTTTGCATACATGTATTGAGTAATATCTTAACACTTGAAGATTTATAGTCAGTATCTAGGGATATAAAACTGTGATTGACACTTGCCTTCCCTCCCTTTCTCTCAGGGGTTACAAGGGACATGGTAAGCTCCTGTTTTGGTGGATCCTTAGGGTTAGGCTATAACCTTGATGACGCAGACATAACCATAGGTGCCAAGGTGTCCTTCAAACGCTGCTCAAAGGATGCAGGCCAAGACACAGGTAGGAAATGCATTCACGTTTTCCAAAAACCTCTTCCTCTTTTTCTTATTTGAAAAGGATATATTGCCTTCCAGGAAAGTTGAATCGTTTGCTAAAGTCATTCTTTTGTAATCACAAGGACCACACCCACAAGAACAGTCCTATACCTCTCCACTTTCTTCCAATGGGGCTGGTGTAGTAGAAAGTGCTGTAGAAGTCAGCGGGACCTACTTCCATATTGTGTTTAGGGAGAGGTGCATTTGATAATGATAATGCTCGCTAATAATAATAATAATAATAATAATAATAATAATAATAATAATAATAATTTATTTCTACCCCACCCATCCAGCTGGGTCTCCCCAGCCACTCTGGGCGGCGTCCAACAGAAGGTTAAAAATACATTAAACCATCAGTTATTAAAAACTTCCCTAAACAGGGCTGCTCTGTTAAGTGCTCATGATGCTTCATTCATGCAAGGCACTCGATATGGAGCTTCTATTGCTTGATCAGGAGGATGCAGCTAGGGCAGAATGCTGCAGCACAGCTCCTGACAAGAGCGAGACCCTGTGCTCAGAGGAAAGACATGCCCGTTCATGGCTCATTCACTTAGCTGCTACCCACACCACCATTTGCAACCTTAATGTCGTCCTATGTGTCCCGTTAGTAAAACAAACAAACAGCAAATAATTTAATTTAAAAATCCTTAATTGTCTGGCATTTTCAGGCACTTTTACCACCTGCAGCTGAAAAAGTGCAATGCATGCGATGCTATTATACTGTTATTACTCTCATCTTGAATTGTCTTTAGATAAAACAAATAACAAATAAAATGAAGATCCTCCTAAGTGAGCTCAGGAGCACACAAGTGGCATTTGAGCTTCCTTTGGCATCTTACCTCTATGAGTGTCTGCTAGGCCATCGCCTTGTAATAGTGCCTTGCTGTCAAATGTCCTCCACCGAGTCACCTTGACGAAGCAATTTTGACTCCACTAGTGGATTCATAGAAGCGAACAGTAATCCATTTCATTGCCCAACTTTCCAGACCGTCAAAAGGAAAAGGCAGTCATCGAGGATATTATTCCCCGGGTTCGAGGCGGAGACGCAGCCTCGATTGGAAGGCTGATGGGAAGCTGGAACGCCAATGCATACCGTTATTGGGGGAGGTCATTAAAACTTAATCCCACTGTTATTGATTTTGAGGTAAGCCTTTTTCTTTCAGTTGTAGAAACGCCACATCTCCAAAGGATTGAAAGTGTACTAGACCAGATCATTTTATATTTTTATTGCTATTCCATCTTAGGACAGGATTAAATGTAATGGGCCACTGATCTGCTGACCTATTTCACAATGAGCAAATGCATTTTTTTTAAAGCAGCACCTTCGAAGCAAGGGAGATAAGACACAGAATCTATCTCGAATATCGAAGTTTCAGTTCATTGCAATATGGCAACTAGCTTGTCAAAAAGAAGCTTTAAACAGTCATATTCATCCATGTTATATAATTCTTGGAAAAGTAGAAGCAGAATCATGCACATTCCCCCTCCCCAGGATAGCTCTAAAGCATGCATGGCCAAACTCGGCCCTCCAGCTGTTTTGGGACTACAACTCCCATCATCAGGACCAGAGGTCAGGGGTGATGGGAACTGTAGTCCCAAAACATCTGGAGGGCCGAGTTTGGCCATGCCTGCTCTAAAGCATCCTTTCTGCAGAAGGATTCATATGCACAGACAGGTGACATGGAAGTGGCGCAGGAGACTTGTGGAGTGAACTTGTGGAGCAATGGGTATTAAGAAGTCCTGCTGGGGGTGCATCTACAACCATGCAGCTTTGATGCACGGTCTATGATAAAGGACAGCAGGGAGATGGGTGGATACGAAGCTTGCAAGGATACTATCACAGTTCAGATGGGCAGTTGGAGCAGATGCTTTGCGGAGCAGAGTATGGGGAGGAAGTGTTGCAATCCATCCGTATCGGACTTCTAAGGCAGGTTAGCTGTGCAGCACCAAGTGAGCAGCTAGCTCCACAAAAAGCTAGAGGTGAGTGGAGGCCTTATGAATCTCTTCCCACAGCCCATGTTTCTCCAGGTTTAGCCCCTGGTTTGAAGACTGTGTGGTTGTAAAAGGGACATCCCTGTGGCCCAAAGGGGGTGTGCAACCTGTCTGTATTCCCTGGTTTGAAGACTGTGTGGTTGTAAAAGGGACATCCCTGTGGCCCAAAGGGGGTGTGCAACCTGTCTGTATTGGCTGTACCAGAAGCTCCTGATTTCTCTGCTGAGCCAGGCTTGGTGGGGTGGCACCCAAGAGGGTTCTGGCTTGGGAGCTGAGAAAGAAGCCATGATGTGCTCTAGAAGGTCCTCCTCCAGAGCAAGGCATTGTGAGTGAGGCCGCATGGATGGAGCCTTCACCACCGGTCCTTTGCTGCAATGGGGGCAAGTTACTATTTAAAGTGACCTAAAACCATTATACTTGTTTACCACCGTCATCCAGTGCACTATGGATGATCTCACCTATAGTGCCTCACTCTGAAGAAGGACCCCTCTGAGCTGCTGCTTTGTTGGCAGTTGTGTGGACAGGCGAATGGGAGGGGGCTTCAGAGTGACTGCAGGAAGGAAGGTTGAGGTGATGGGGTGATGGTGCTTTGTTTTTGAGGCTCATCACGAGAAAAGGCTCTTAGCAGTTCCTGTGTATTCTCTGCACAGATCTTCCATTAATGCTGCCCAAAACACACTACTGTTTGCCTGTAGCCTATTCTATAACCTTTAAATGGCTGCTGCAGGAGCTCTGCCAGTGCTTGTAGTTTTGGAGCGGATTCAAGCACCCAATAATTAGTTATGTCCACTTGAATGTCCCCTTATCTTGACTCATGGTTGTTTGCTAAAAGACCTTGTGTAAATATTGTTCCGGAACATCATTTTTCAAGGCCATGTCACAGCTCTTCTGTGGAAATCCCTACTGCCCTTGTGAAGTACAGAAAGCAAAACCTCTGCAAATAGACTGTCCTGTGTGGTCCTGGCAGCTCTAAGCGTTACTTGTATCTATATCTTGCTCTTTGCTGTTCCTTCCTGGGTGTCTCACTGTCCTCCTTTGTGCACATGCACGTACACACCCACCCCAGGATGGCTGTTTGACTGAGGGTTGAGACAAAATGGTTTCCCTGATCAGGTGCAGGGCAATCCTGATTTTCTGTGGTTGGTTTTTTGCTTTGTACTGCAAGAAGTTGTTTTTCATTTGTTAAGATGAGTTGCTGCCCTGGCAGCATATTTCTGCAGTGTTCCTGCTCTCTGCTTGTGGTACATTATGGCTTGTGCTGCAAAGACTGATCGTGAGGATGCATGGCCCTTCTGTGGGTGCCTTATGCCCTATGCCACAGCATAATGGGGGAGGTTGTGACCAGGTGAGTTGCAAGCAAGCTCAGTCTACTGTCCAAGTGCTGACTATTGCAGGGCAACTTCAAGGTCCCTGCTCACACTTCCTTCTTACAGTTCCTTAAAACTTGGGCCAGAAATCCCTTCAAATTTCTTCAGTCTTCCAATAGCCTTTCAGATAGAGGGCTGATCTCTGTAAAGTAGGACATATGACCGCTCTGGAGTGTGTGAGGTGTCCTTATTAAGGGAGAAGTTTTCTTCAGGCCACCCACTGCCCAGCATTGTCAGGTAGCCTACCAAAGGGCTTTCCAAGCTACTATTTAACAGTTATTCTGCCAGTTTTGAGAAGCTATTCCTCCTGGGTATTGCATTTCCAACCCTTTACCCATCCATTAGCAACGTCACGGATAATTCCCCATCTGTTATTCCACAGCTGCAACCCATAACTGAAATACTGCCTAGAACCAACCTTGCCAATATTGAAGCCAAAAGGCAAAACCTGAAGAGAGCTTTGGATGAATACTTAATCGAGTTCAGTGCCTGCCGCTGTGGGCCGTGCCAGAACAACGGTGAACCGGTGCTGATGGGGTCCTCCTGTGTTTGCGAGTGCCAGCAGGGTTCGGAAGGCCCAGCATGTGAGAACACAAGACAGAGGGGTAAGGTGAAACCATTGGAGGGAAAGGTCTGCTGAATACATCATTCTGACTCTGGCTAATTGATACCTCCCGAGATCTATCCATCAATCAACACCTCCTTTCGATGCCTTTGATCATCTTGCATGCCAGGCAACCTAAGGGGCCTTATACAGAAATAAAATTAACAGCTCAAGTGATTATTATAAGTAAGCCAGGTTGAGCAAAGAAGGTTTTAGAGGTAACAAATGTTCCAGTGTCATAAATCATACCAGAGGCGGCAGGACCTGAGCCAAAGTATGGCACCAACTGAATATTAATGTTAAAGTCTTGCAGCCTCATCCCTGGGGCAGATGTGGGTGTGCCTAAGCTGATTTATTTCAGCAGGTTTTGGAGCACCTAAGTCTGCATAGGATCAGCCCAGTCCTCTTGGCAAGTCTTGCTCAAGGTGCCTTTGCAAGGTTCCATTTCTTGTCTTTAAGTTTCTACTCATAATGTATTGTGTCACAGGTCGTCCAACGGATGGTGGTTGGAGCTGCTGGACACCATGGACTCCCTGCCAAGCTGGATCTAGAAGGCGGACAAGACAGTGTATCAACCCAGTTCCTCAAAATGGTGGAGCCATGTGCGCAGGGAAGAGTGTAGAAATACAGGGATGCTAACATCTTGCCATGAGTGGGTTAATGAGTCGGGTTGCCAAACAAGAAAATGATGGTATGAGTGCTGAGTCAAATGCATTGGGCTATTAATATCTGTGATAAAGGTGCCCAACAGAATGAATAAAGGGGAGGGAATTGGGGAGGGGGCGCATTGCTTAGGGGCTAACAACTATGGCAGCTATTCTAGTTGTCATGTATAAGGCTGCAATGAAAAGGAATATAGTCCCCCCCCCCAAAAAAAAAATATGAAAGGAAAGGGACTGCCATGAGTATTACTGGCCTGCAGTATCACAGATTGACAGTTACAACAGGGCTGTCCAGTAGCTCACCCTCCATATGCACATTCAGTGTGCAGAGCTGCCTCAGGGTTATGGTTGTGCAATTTCCTCCACCATGAGACCAGCTTGCAACTAAATCACTTCCACATTTCCATGATGTGGCAAGTGTGGACTTAGTTGGAAACTGTGCATGGAGGAACAAGGTGTTACACAACCACTTCACTACAAGGCCAAGTGGATACAACCAGAGTTTATCATGTCTGTAAATCTCATGGCTGATTCATATAACCACTTTTTATGCCCCCTCCCCCCTTGCTGCTATGACTGGGCCATTTCAGCAGTCTAACAAAGCCCTGTTTTCTTATTTAGTCTCCACAAAAGGCCATTTTGTGTTAGTTTTGCAATAGTGTGCCAAATCAGGAGCTCATGCACGTAGTTTAACACCGCCATTTTCCTTCCATAGTAACAAAAGTGTTACCCTGGATGGGAGAAAATGGTCCTAGGTATGGTCATGAGATGATTGGGTCCTCACAGTCTTCAAAGACTGTCTATTGAAAGCCTGAGTCCTGTTAGGACATTTTGATGTGGCATCTCCTTCTCAGACTCATGTAGAGATACACTGGTGGGGTGAGAATCGCAATCACTGAGCAGACCATATACATTGCCTCTTCCATTCACCACCATCAAGTGAACAAATTTCTGAAACAAAGCAATCCTCATCCTTACATGGTACTTAGATTGTACAACGAATATTGCACCCTTATATATTGTGCTTCTTCTAAGTACAATTGATTCCACTTGAATACCCCTTCCAGACAATTAGTCCCCTAGGTTTTCAATCCCAAAGGAAGCCTTAGCGTCCTTTTTAAATCTCTCTCTCTCTCTCTCTCTCTCTCTCTCTCTCTCTCTCTCTCTCACACACACACACACACACACACACACACAGTACTTTTGTAGCCCATGGAATCACACAACCAAAGCATTTGACCCAGAATTCAGTGCAACTCTTTTGGCAGTCATATCAAAACACATTTCTGTAAATTCTTCCGATCTGGTTCTGAAATGTTGGCAGCAGATATGCACTTTTAAAGAAAGTGGATCAATCTGAATTGTTACAAAGTAAAGATAATAAAAGCATTTTTTAAAAAAACAACAACAACCAGATGCCACTTATGTCAGAACTACATAACATATAGTGCAGCATATGCTTACAAGTGGGCAGAGGGAAAATGCTCCACAGGTACCCTCCATCCTATACATGCATCGCAGAGAGCTATACAGAAAGGAAAGAAGGGCTCATACACACCATTCATCTAATTCATTCAATTGATATACTTGCTAATATCAGTAACTGCTTATTTGCTTGAAAAATGACACATTCCTGATTCACAGAGCATAGAATGGACTGGATATCAAAACAGGGGTGAATAGTGGACAAGAAAACCTGAATAACGCTTTACTTTTGTTCCAAGCAGATACACTGCCAACCTCAAAGATTCTAAAATCCAGGCTGCTATAATTTTTAACATAACGTGATGATGAATAAAAGAATCATAGTCACATGCAGCCTGTCCACAGAGGACATTGCTGCACAAATGAGGCTATTTTCCCTTTAAGACTGGCCATGAATCATCTATTAGAACACCAGCATTTTATCTCCAAGGGTTCCAGAGCTGGAGATGTTAACAGTCCAGTTGATTTAGGAGCCCTTTTGGAAAACAAGACATAAATCTCAGTACAGGAATATGCACAAGATTGAACTGATTCCAAAGACTGTAGTTGGGAGTCCACAGCAATATGCTTTGAATGAATGACTGCAAAAAACCAATAAAAACAGGCACAAACAAACCAATGCACACAGTGAATACCAACCATGCTGCATTTGATTTTGCTGTGCATTTTGCAAAGGAATTAAAGAACTATGATGGTGGACTGGCTGTCAATAATAGAGGAGGAGAAAATTAAGCAACATCATGCTTAAAACCAGGTTTCCAGATAGCCCCTCTTCATTTGCTTCTCCACCCAAGAGTTGATTGTGTCTCTCAGTCGGCTTAGCTGGAAGGACTAGAGGGCATGGACTGGTAAACACAACAGCTGCCATAGGCTAGAAGAGCCATGAGAACAATCCTTGTGACCAATGGGAGAGTGCAAAAACTGGGAAAAGAAACCTATATCCTCTGACTTTGATGTGCTAGATGCAGGTGTGTGGCTGCCAGGAGACGCTGGGTTTGAACTGGGAATCTTTGGAATTGTGAACAGTGCTCCATGTGGTGAGCCATGAAACTACACATTACAGCTGCTGTAGGTAGTTTAGGGCCTAGACTGACTCCATCTAACTACATAAAAAGAGCGGTCCTGAATCAGACCATACGCCCTTTCATCCTATGCTCACAGTGACCAACCAAATGCCACCGTAAAGCCTGCAAAGTAGGAGAAGAAGAGCTTGACACACTGTCCCCACTAAGCCTAGATACTGGAAGGGATTTGAGGTCTTTCTGGCATGTTTCTGTATCCTGTGGTTGTTATTTGGCCCTGACTTTTGACTCGAGTTGGGATAACTTAGAGGGACTAACTGAGCAAAAGGACAAAATGAGCACATTCTTCACACAGAGCTGCACTCAGAATGGTTATCTCACACTGGAAGAGACTAGAGTGGTGGGAGGCAGATCCTCTCCTGACACTGGGGCTGCTGCTGCTTATTTGGTCAGGGTTGGGGCAGTGGCAATTTTGGCATGTGGAGGTACACCCATGGGAGTACCAGCTACTTCCATGCTTGATGAAGCAAAGTGGAGAGGACAAAGAGAGAATGCTGAGATAGAGCCACTACTTAACAAAATGCCTTTTAATAACAGCCGTGGTCTTGAGATGCATGTTTTCCAACAGTATATCGATGAGCATTTAGAATTTATCGTAGCTTCACTAACTTGACTGCTTTACACCCTGGAGGATTAGACCAATGCTTCATGTGACCTTTCTAGATAGGAAAAAAAGTCTTCTTCTTTTTTAACGTTGTGTGTGGAATTTTTTTTAGCTCTTGTCAAAATGAAAGCAATTTTCTTTTGTTCGAAGGGCTACGCCATGCTGTTCTAAACACCAAGATTTGATTTTCCTGTAGAAAGAGAGAAACCAGCTGTATAACGCTTTCAAATTGATAATAATTCATGGTTTTGTACAGATGGTGCAGTATTTTGCCATTTTTATAAAGGGGGAAAGAATCTCTATTTTTCACAAAGATCTGAAACCACATATATTAGCTCCAGTAATCCTTTAAGGTTCTGATCTCACACCAGGCTCCAAACAGTGGTTCCCAGCTTTGCTTATGCTTCCATTACATTTGAGACCCAGCGTAGCTACCTGCTGTATGCTAATGTCCAGAATGCACTGCCCAACCAGAGAAGGGGGATGTCCACAAGCTACACATGATGCTGATACCTGGGAAATATAGTCTCGTCTCTTGTTTGGGCCTAGTGGCGTCATCACACTTCTGTGATGTCCGTAAAGAATTAAATGAGCGAAACTCAGACACCAAACAAAATTGTACCCAGCCTCTATATGTTCTTCAAGCTAGTAGTCATAAAAACATTTCAGCCTTTGAAAAATAAAAAAATGCAACCCCTTCTCATCACATCCCCCAACCCAAAATCTGGAAGACTTTATAATTTGTTCCAAAGGACTGTGGTTTCATTTTACTTCCACAACAGCCCATTAAGTAGGCTAGGCTGAGAGAGAATGCTTTACTTGATAATTTGTGGCTGAATCATTCCCACACTTCCAAGACCAACACTTTGGGTACTACTGCACCAATCTGGCAAGCATCATGTTTAAAAATAAGCAGACAAGCAGGCTTGTTTTTGTTTTTGTTTTTGTTGGTACTGATATCCTTCTGTCTCAAGAGACAATGGAATGTGCCTCCAGGAATGCAGTAAAATTGCTGGAGAATTACGGCGCCTGCTGTGGCTGCAGAGACTGCTAACTGCTAACTACAGCCTCCCATGTTGTTTATGCTGCATTAGAAGCAGCAAAGTGACCTCTCCAGAGTGCAAGCCTGGACAGTGTGACAAGAATCCCCTGTATGTATGACAAGAATCCCCTGTATGTATGTGTATGTGCAGCATGTGTATACAGGACTCCCCTGTGTATTTATCAACATCTGGAACTGTATTACTGAAGCCTAATATTCTATAGCAGCAAACTATTTAGGACTTTAAGGTGCAGCTACGTGGATATCTTACCTCAGATCCCCAACAGGTAGTATGTAACCATCATGGCTGTCAACCAGCTTTCACTCTTTCTGAACTTCTGATGCAGCACACAAAAAAGCCAAAATGCATTCAAAAAGGTATATTCAAAGCAAATGTATTTGGAGAAATGTGTATTTTGAGAGAAATTGTGGAAATGCATATTTTGAGAGAAAAATCTGTTTAACTGTGGAAGAAAATCTATTTAAAAAGATACATATTTTAGTAGATATGAAATGCATATTTTTGTCTATATGTATATATATATTTAAATGCTAATTAACAGAGAAACAGGATAGTAAGTACATGTGCAAAAGTGACATAGACTGAAAACAGATTGATTCACCAGGCACACACCCTTCCAGTATACAAATTGGATGGTATTTAAAAAGACACTAGAAGTAAAAGACACTTAAAGGAAATAATTAGCAGTAATTGAAAATGGAGAAGGTGTATGCTGGCAACATGTTCTGCAAGACAACCAGAGATCACTCTGGGTGGAATGTTTAATTCAATCAGTAGAATTCAGCCCCTATTTCCTATCTCCTTCCTGAAGAGTTTAATATGTCTGAGCCCTGGCAAAAAGACAAGGAAATGTACAGGAAGGCTATACACCGCGAGCCACCTAACAAATGGCAGCAAAATGCCCCTTTTGAGGCTCTCTTCAAATGTCAAAGAGAAATCTCCTCAAGCCCAAGGCATTCCCCCCTGCCACACACACACATTTTATCCGAGGCTCACAAATCCTTAACAATGAAAAACAGGAGTTTTGTGCAATGAAGCTGAAGTGCGGGGAGAGAGAGAGGGAGAGAAAGAGAGAGAAAGGAGAACCTGCCTGCCAGGCCTGTAAAAGATTATGAGCAATTACACATTTACAGTGCTAGTCAAAGAAACTAATATAAGCTGTGCTGAAGGGCCCAGCATGTGAGCCATACCAGATGAGATAAGGCGCAGCCATTTTCTGGCCTAAATTAAAAGCTCATAATAGGAGATTTTCTTTAAAAAATAATAATACTACAGTTGCCATCCACTTGTAACGAAGGAATTCTATCCCCATATACATACTGACACACATCTGAGGCAGCTGTTATCCTACATATTTTGCAAGGCGTATCTTCTGGGAAACCTGATTTCTCTATGTCCGACTCATGTGATGGTGGCACTTGGGTTAAAAGGTATGGGACACAGATGTGGATGTGAACAAACAGGCTTATTAACAAAAAGAAGAAGCAGTGTATAGTAAATGACTGAAGGCTGTGCACCTTAGGTTTTCAAGGTGCAGAGTCAAGATAGCTAGATAAGAGAACTGCTGAAAATGGTAGAGGCAGAGAAAGGAGTCTTCTGTCTGTATGAGAGTGTTCTCCCTCTACCTGACTTTTCAGTTCTCTGAAATCAGCCCTCACCAATCTCAAGATGTGACTCCCACACTACAACACTCATCATCCCTGACCAAGCTGGCTGGGTCTCAGGTTCAGATTTAGGGTGTTGCAGGCAGTTCCCACGCATAGGGAACCAAGCTGAGGAGGTGCAAAATCAAGAAGATCTATTGAGAAGATCCATTGGGGGTGTGTGTGCCAACTTTTGGGCTCACTTCAGAAGCCGTATTTACCAATGATTACCAAAGTCTGCCCCTACGGGGTCTCGTAGGAATTGTAGTTTAACAGCATACAAAAAGCATCAGGTTCTGGAAAGCTACCATATAGGTTAGGATTTACTTTTTACCGCAAGCGAAACAAAACAAAAATGAGAAGAATCTTCACTGGAAAAACTGGCTGTTGATCTCCGGAGGTTTGCCTTGAACATGAGAAAAATACTTGGGCATAATAATATCTTCAGAGATTACCTTCTTAACAGACATTCTTTGAAGAAGTACTACATACCCACATATTCGTATGCTAAGCATAATTTAAATTTCCACAAAGCAGGCCAGAGGTTGTGGGGTTGTGAGTGAATGGAAGAGGAAGCAGTACTGCTCAACACTACACATAGCTGAAGGAATTCCTTCAGGAGTAGGTGAGGTTAGTCACTTCCCAATGTATAGGTAGCTGCTGGTAACCACAAAGAAGAGGAGAGCTGAGGCAGGAAGAAGGTCAGGATGGTGCAAGTGCAGCAGCAGCAGAGCCAATCCAACACTCCTGCCATTGCATTTGCACTGTGCTGACTTCCCCACTGCCTCACTCCTCCTAGCTGCTGGCAGTGAGCTCCACATTGGGAAGCCAGGTAAGCAATGTCACCCTGCCAACCTCTACTGAGAGGAAATTGTGCGTTTATACAAGAACAGGGAACCTTTGGTGCTCTAGATGTTGGGCTGTATCTTGTGTATCTCTGACCATGCTGGCTGGGTGTTATGGAAACTAGAGTCCAGCAGCATCTGGAGGGACACATTTCCCCACCCTTGTGCATGTGCAAAGGGGCATTTCCAGCATTGGATTCAAGTGTGTGGTGTATATTTTGATTCCCCCCCCCCGGGCCTGGTGAGTTATCTAGAGCCCCCCCCCCCCCGAAAAACCCTTGTCTGGTTTAATCCCCATCAAGAACAACTGCTGTCGGCATTCATATACTGCATGGTAGCCTGGATTGCTTGTTGTAATACTGAAAGCCTTTGCTCAGAGAATGTGCACTCTAATCCAGAGCAAATATACGCTGGCAACTCACGGTCAGAGTATTTGCAAAGGAGAAAAAATGAATAAATGTGGAGTTTCACCCTTTTTAGAAGTACTTGCACTATACATTTATAAGTGCTTATTGCCCTGGGCTCCTTTGGGAGGAATGGCAGGATATCAAATAAATAAATAAATAAATAATAAAATTAAATCTGTTTCCTGATTAATTGAGGCTCTGTTTAAAGAATTAATTGGCTGAATATCATGGTCTTAGGGAAAAAGCCCAAGAAAATATTTTGATTATTCCCAATCCTTTCATTTTCATAATGAGATGAACACCTCACTGATTTTTTTTGCAAAGTCTCTGAGCCCCCCCCCCAGCTCCCCAATACTGCCACGCTGTCATGAGTCCTGATTTATTTTAGCTCAGTGAGCCATTCAGCATTATGATGTGGTGTGTGTTTGAAACAGCAGGTGCAATTGATAGATGCAGAGTGAGCTTCCAGCCTCTTGCCAGCTTTGCTTCATATTTATGCTCAGGAACGATGGTGAAATTTACATAAAAGAATTTACTCTTGTCCAGAAAACAGCTCAGTCAACTTCCATTCTTTACTCACTCGAAAAATGACGAGCAGTTCTGAAACTGGGCCAAGGTGGTGGGGGAGCTCGTGTAAAAACACTCCAAATCATAATTCAGCACTGGAAATTCCAGGGACATCATTTTTCTGCTTCTTTCTCTGCACACCACTCACATGAAAAGGGTCTATTGTGACGCCTTGCTTCAGATATGACCATGGCTGGCACTTAATCAGTTTTCTTTGGCTGTGGGTGCACCTCAGAATTTGCTCTTTTAGTTTTCAGATTTGGACTTCACCTTTTCACCCAGTTGGGTTTCCAACAGCAATAAAATGCAAAGTACAAAACAGCAATCAAAGGGCATAAAAACCAGCATATTTACTGTGGCCATAATGAGCCAGCTTATGAGGTCAAAGGCCTGCCAGCAGAAGGTCACTGGAGACAGGGGAGCTCAATGGGCTTCCCAGAGCCTGGGAACAGCTATGGAAGAGCAGGAGCAGCTCACCAGTGGCAGAGCCATAGCAATAGCCTTCCAGCAACAGCCACTTGCTTACAAGGCAGGGCGAAGTAGTGGTGTGGTCAGGGCAGAGTGGATAGATCGGTGGAGACAACCTAGTGCTCCCACAGTGGGCCATGCAGTCATGGACTCTTAGTGAGTGGCACTGATACCTGCAAGATCACCTGTACCAACACTGCTTCTGCCCAACAATTAAAAGCACATAGCAGGTGGCCTAGTCTGTTTTGCATCACTCCTAATGCAACATGCTGACTCTCACTGTACAGCATAATGGTTAATCTTTATTTGTGTGGATCAAGTGTTTTTGCCCATAAGCTTTATGAATTTTAATTTATTTCATTTCATTTTTACATTCAGTTCCAGGTTGCTTGCGAAGGTCTTTCTTATACAGGGTAATCTACAGGGGAAAATCATCCAATGAATAAGCATATCATTATAACACAGTTTTGAAATTATTGGGTGTCACAGGGGTATTTGAGAGCACTTCACAATTCACTTTTCTCCCTTTAAGGCAACATCTAATTGGTTAAACAATTTACGTTCAATGCAATAAATGGGAAACTGGGTCTATCGCCACCACATTGGATTCAAGTTTCACATTTGACGAGGCTGCTGTGATTGAGATTTAAAGCTTTCATTTATCTCAGCAGGATGAAGCACCCTCCAGTGACTATTAGAAAAAAGTGTATTTTTAGGCATTCATGGGAAATAGTCGACTGAAATTCAGCCAAATAAAGAAAAAGGTGTGAATTTCTTGATGTCAGAGTAACAGATGACTTTTTGTATATATGCAAAATGAAAAAAGCACAGTGACAGATATTAAAAATATATATTTGCTGCATGTTCTGAACATGTATCTATTAATTATATTATCCATATGATTTATATTCTGGTTCAAAAGGTCATATGTATTCATTCAGAAGTGTACAGAAAAGTCCTGCACAAGGGGACCATCAACACTGCTCATGCAATGTGATTCCCTCTATCCATTGAACTGAACAGGAAAACATATATCAATACTTTTGTCAGAGTCTCCATGCCTGAAGGGAGTTCCTATATTAGACCACAGCCATTTAAAGTGTCTACCTAAATAACAATAATAACAATGTAAAAAAACTGGAATTAATACTAGTGGAAAATAGAAAACGCTTTTGGGGCCCTTCTATTGGTCTTCCAAGTAACTTCTCAAATATTTCACTAAGCAGTTTCAGTGTTTGGCCCCATGCATGGCTTGCCACCATTTTGCACTGCTGGGTTGTTACATTCCCGCCTTCTTGTCCGTTGTCCTCCAGAACCTGCAGACCAGCTAGACCAGCAGCTCCAGTTCCCATCTATAGCAACATCTGGAATAATAAAAGGTTAAAATCAGGGTTACTGTAAAAGTATTACAGATTTGGTGCTGGCCCGGTGTCAATCTTCCTCTCTTCTGCTAGTTCTCCTTA
Source organism: Podarcis erhardii (assembly GCF_964252035.2). Classification (NCBI taxonomy): domain Eukaryota; kingdom Metazoa; phylum Chordata; class Lepidosauria; order Squamata; family Lacertidae; genus Podarcis; species Podarcis erhardii. The sequence goes on from NC_138510.1 coordinate 59,640,342, forward strand.
TTTAGGTTCTGCGCTAGCAAACATCTTGGATATGGTGAGAGTGACCATGCATCAAAGTGATACATTTAGCTGTGAGCAAGACGGATTTGAAATTGATAACTGCACCTGAATCTAAAAGACATTTCTTTATCACACACCATGATACTGATTCATTTAAAAACCTGAAACATTATTCAGGGTGTAGTAACTTAAGAACTTACTTCATGAAGGTGCCTTCTCCAGATCAATTCATAGCATGAACATGGAGGCTAAGAAATAACCTCATGATAGATAACTTAACCCACCCAACACCTTAAAATGGTCACATAAATATTTATAGTCAGGCAAGAGGTACAGGTGGTTTACATGTGAGGTACAGATGTATTAGCAGGGGGAGCTCTGAAAGTGCAGATCTTCCAGTCTGCAGCAGATACATTTCTTCAAAGGTGTCTTTCCTCAAGAAGGAGGCTGCCCAGCCCTGAGCACTGGGGTACCAAAGAGTTCTCAAAGGCACTGATCAAGCTGTCTGTCAACTGACTCAATCCACACTTCCAAAGATCTCTTTTCAGGTAGCAGCCTGACGACCATTGCAGAGGGATGTTTTTAACAGCACAGACTGGCAGTCAGCTGGCTAGATCTATACCTTGAAAGGTCTCCTTCCTATGGTAGGAAGTTACCCTGAGCTGGGAGGGAGAAAGCAAGAGGGCCAGACTAGTAACAAGCAAAGAAACACACAGTTCTAGGCAATCTCAGGATTTGTACAGCACAGGAAAAGCAACCAGATGGTTGCAGACTACAAATCCCACTATCCTTGAACATTGGCCATCCTAACTGGGGCAGATGGGAGTTGTAGTCCAAAACATCTGGGATAGTGCATGTCAATGCTTTCAGAAGAGAGATTAGAACTGAGAGGTGCACCCCCTCTGCACCCACAAAATATACATATTATAGAATTATATTTTAAATAAATAAATAAATAAATAAATAATAATAATTTATTATTTGTACCCCACCCATTTGTGTCAGGTAGTTGTTTATCGCTTTGACATCTGATGGGAGGGCGTTCCACAGGGCGGCCGCCACTACCAAGAAGGCCCTTTGCCTGGTTCCCTGTAACTTGGCCTCTCGCAGTGAGGGAACCACCAGAAGGCCCTCGGCGCTGGACCTCAGTGTCCGGGCAGAACGATGGGGGAGGAGATGCTCCTTCAGATATACTGGACCGAGGCCGTTTAGGGCTTTAAAGGTCAGCACCAACACTTTGAATTGTGCTCGGAAACGTACTGGGAGCCAATGTAGGTCTTTCAAGACCGGTGTTATATGGTCTTGGCGGCAATTGCCAGTCACCAGTCTAGCTGCCGCATTCTGGATTAGTTGTAGTTTCCGAGTCACCTTCAAAGGTAGCCCCACGTAGAGTGCATTGCAATAGTCCAAGCAGGAAATAACCAGAGCATGCACCACTCTGGCGAGACAGTCTGCAGGCAGATAGGGTCTCAGCCTACGTACCAGATGGAGCTGGTAAACAGCTGCCCTGGATACAGATTTGACCTGTGCCTCCATGAACAGCTGTGAGTCCAAAATGACTTCCAGGCTGCACACCTGGTCCTTCAGGGGCACAGTTACCCCATTCAGGACCAGGGAATCCTCCACACCTGCCTGCCTCCTGTCCCCCCAAAACAGTACTTCTGTCTTGTCAGGATTCAACCTCAATCTGTTAGCCGCCATCCATCCTCCAACCGCCTCCAGACACTCACACAGGACCTTCACCGCCTTCACTGGTTCTGATTTAAAAGAGAGGTAGAGCTGGGTATCATCCGCATACTGATGAACACCCAGGCCAAACCTCCTGATGATCTCTCCCAGTGGCTGCATGTAAATGTTGAAAAGCATGGGGGAGAGGACAGAACCCTGAGGCACCCCACAAGTGAGAGCCCAGGGGTCTGAACACTCATCCCCCCCCACCACTTTCTGAACACGGCCCAGGAGGAAGGAGCGGAACCACTGTATGACAGTGCCCCCAGCTCCCAGCCCCTCAAAACGGTCCAGAAGGATGTTATGGTCGATGGTATCAAACGCCGCTGAGAGATCCAGCAGAACTAGGAAACAGCTCTCACCTTTGTCCCTAGCCCGCCGGAGATCATCAACCAGTGCGACCAAGGCAGTTTCAGTCCCATGATGAGGCCTGAATCCCGACTGGAAGGGATCCAAATGGTCCGCTTCTTCCAGGCATGCCTGGAGTTGTTCAGCAACCACTTGCTCAATCACCTTGCCCAAGAATGGAAGATTTGAGACTGGGCGATAATTGGCCATCGTGGCCACATCTAAAGATGGTTTTTAAAGAAGCAGTTTAATAACCGCCTCTTTCAGCGGGTCTGGGAAGGCTCCCTCACGGAGGGAAGCATTCACCACCCCACGAAGCCCATCACCCAGTCCTTCCCAGCTAGGTTTTATAAGCCAGGATGGGCAATGATCCAGGAGACAGGTGGTTGGCTTCACTTGTCCAAGCACCCTGTCCACATCCTCAGAGGTAACAGATTGGAATTGATCCCACACAACTTGACTAGACAGGACTCTAGCACTCTCCCGCCCTGGACATACTCCCACGGTGGAGTATACTTCTTCCCGAATCTGAACAATTTTATCTGCAAAAAACTTTGCAAAATCATTGCAGGAGATCATGTGGCCTGTACTGGGCCCCGATGTCGCAGGTGGTGCTGCTAAATTGTGAACCACCTGAAAAAGTCTCCTGCTGCTGTTTTCTGCAGATGCAATAGAGGCGGCGAAGAAAGTCTTCTTCGCCATCGCTATCACCACTTGGTAGGCTCGACGTTGAGCTCTAACCTGTGTCCAGTCAGATTCGGAATGAGTTATCCGCCACCGGCGTTCTAGCAGTCTCAATGATTGTTTCATTGCCCTCAGATCCGTGGAAAACCATGGGGCTGTCCGGGCTCCATGCAATCGGAGAGGGCGCTTTGGAGCCAAACAGTCAATAGCCCTGGTTAACTCTACTTTCCAGCAGGCCACCAGGGAATCGGCTGAAAGGCCATCAACATGGGATAAAGCATCCCCTACCACTCTCTGGAAACCATTTGGATCCATTAAGTGGTGGGGGCGGACCATCCGAATCGGTCCCACCTCCCTGCAGAGGGGATGGGTCGCAGAGAAGTCCAGTTGCACCAGGAAGTGATCTGACCATGGCACTTCTTTTGTTTCGCTTTTACTTAGTGTCAGATCACCAACATCCATAGAGGTAAACACCAGGTCCAAGGCATGTCCGCGGCTATGGGTTGGGCCAGACTTATTCAGGGACAGCCCCATGGAGGCCATGCTTTCCACGAAGTCCCGAGCGGCCCCTTGTAAGGTCATGTCGGCATGGATGTTAAAATCCCCTAGAACAACCAAGCTAGGTGTCTCCAGGAGAACATCCGCCACAACCTGAAGCAGCTTGGGCAGGGAATCCTTGGTGCAGCGGGGAGGTCGGTACAGCAAAAGGAATCCTGTACTGCCCCTATTGCCCAACTTCCAGAATATGCACTCGGAAAACTGGGTCTTCCCAATAGGACGCCTGGTGCAAACTAATGACTTCCTAAAAATCACTGCAACCCCCCCTCCCCGCCCACATGACCTGGGTTGCTGTGCGCAAGAGAAACCTGTTGGACAAGCAGCGGCAAGGACAGGCCCATCTGCTTCATCCAACCAAGTCTCTGTTACACATGCCAGGTCAAGTCCTCCATCCATGATCAAGTCATGGATGGCAGTGGTCTTATGAATCATTGACCTGGCATTGCACAGCAGCACCTTCAGATCATGTGGGTATCCCTTGCTGATTCTAGTATCCATCCGGTCAGGACCAGACCCAGAGGCAGGGATAGTCCTCAGACAACGACTAAACCTGCCTCCTCTGTAATGACATGGTCTGGTCTTAGCGTAACTCCTCCTCCTACCTGTGATCACTGAGATCAGTTGTCCCAGTGCATCCCCCCCTGTGGAACATGCCCCAGCCATTTTGTTGGCTGGGACCTACTTTGGCAAACCTTCTTAGATGAGTAAGAAAAGGATAGCTAGCATCCAAATAGCTTTGGATAGTTTAAATATAAAGCTGTATGTAAATACTTCTAAATAAAAACAAATACATCATTCTGTAGTCATTTTCTCCCAATAGTTTGTTCTTTTTCTTTTTCTTTATAAAAAAAATCCTTTTAATCTCTTACCTGTCCTTAGTGTGTTTTCACAGGCAAGACCCCGATGTCCCAGGGGGCATATACACTCACAGTGAGTCCCTGAAAAACACAATAGGTAGAGTCAACCCATTCTTCTGAACCCATTTTATATATAGACACAAAGCCTCAAGAAGCAGGTAAAAAAAAATTGTAGTGCAGAAAGAGTAGGAAGCAATCAGCACAGTGTTGGCTCTTTCCCAATCTTTTCTAAAGAGGTGGCAGTAACAACACAGGAAAAGCTGACCTTGTACTTCTGCAAGAGGGTTGTAAATGGGAGTGCTCCTCGCCCTTATCTCAGTAGTGTTGAAACTATGCTTATCATGAACACTAGTCTTCAACAGGTTGTTCAGGAGCCACTACTAGACTGCAGCCTGATCTGACACTAAAGAAAAAAGAAAGAAAGGGGTCCCTAGTTGCATGCTTCAGTTAAAGGTGGGGCTGGGTCCCAAAAGGTTGAAAACTGCTGATCTCGCAGAACTTGTGATGCACCAAGCCAAATGCAACCCACCACCAATGTATAGCTGCCTACAAGGGTCTTGGTGAGCCTCGTGTTTTGCCAGTGTGAGAGCCAGTGTGGTGTAGTGGTTAAGAGCGGCAGTCTCGTAATCTGGGGAACCGGGTTTGCATCTCCACTCCTCCACATGCAGCTGCTGGGTGACCTTGGGCTAGTCACACTTCTCTGGAGTCTCTCAGCCCCACTCACCTCACAGAGTGTTTGTTGTGGGGGAGGAAGGGAAAGGAGAATGCTAGTCGCTTTGAGACTCCTTCGGGTAGTGATAAAGCGGGATATCAAATCCAAACTCCTCCTCCTCCAACAGGTGATGTGCAAGACCTCTGAGACCCTGGAGAGCAACTGCTAATCAGAGCTGCCCCTACTGAGCTAGCTGAACAAACGGTGTGTCTTGATATCAGACAGTTCACTCTCTCCCTGTCTTTGCACTGAGACTTATTGGGTAGCTGCTCACAGCGCCGATCATTCTTGATGTACCGATACCCTAACAAAGTATGAAGACAGCTTCATATGTCCGAGTGACTCATTTTATTACAATTCAAAAATTACTTTCCCCTGTGCAGTGAAGCCAGTGTCGTCTTCAAAGCAAGAGCAGCCCAAAATGTGAGCGGGGTGGGGGAAGCGCTCAATGCAGAATCTCTGGTGATGATAATGATAACAGTCTTTAGCAGTTGCAGATGGCATTTCATCTTCCAAGAGCTGGGAGAAACACTAATTAATGGCCAGAGAGCTAGTCAGCTTGCTAAGCTTAGCAAAGCTATTTCCGAAAGAGATTTCAAGCAGATTGCAACTTTGTGTTTTATGCATAATTGAGTTGGAAAAGCCTTCCTAAATGTAAATGATTAAGATTACATTCCACTTGCCAAAGCAGCACAGTCCGCTATCTCGCTGCACTGCCCACGAAACAATAGTGACATTTAAATGAATATCTCTTCTTATTATATTCCCTTCATGATATTTAATGGGAAAACGAAGACAGCTGGGGCAAAAGCACACTCTCTCCTGATCAGCGATGTCGGGCATGAAAGGGGAGAGGCCAGATCTTACCTTTCAAAAAAGCATTTCCATTGCCCTGGCACTGACTGCAGTGACAGCTACTCGTTTCCTGTTGGAACTCTTCCAGGGCACGCCTCAAGTTTTGTTTCAGAGTATTTGCATTTGCAAAGGTGGTGGCAGTTGCTAATTCATACAGTGGCTCCACCTATGTTGAGAGGGGAGAAGTGGTAATATACTTTAAATTAAAAATGTTTTTAGAGTGCATTGCAGTCATCCAGTCTTGAAGTCACCAATGCCTGAACTACTGTGGTCATGCTTTCCTTGTCCAGAAACAGCCATAGTTGTCGTATCTGTCACAGCTGGTTAAAGGCACTTCAGGCCACTGAAGTTACATAAGTTCAAGTTTTGGATTATAACTTCCATTAACACTGACCATGCTGGCTGTGGGCCTCAGACCCAGCACCAGTGTTTGCTCAGGTCTGGCACTGACCCCAGGGCTCAGAAGAGCCCCTCATTGGTCTGACCCAGATGTGCCACCCATCACTACTCTCCCCTCAAACCAAGTGGTGGGTGGGCATCAGTGGCACCTTTGAAAGAGAGTCAAGCTCAGCTTCCCTCCACAGTCACTGTCTTCAGAGTTAATACTTGAACACTATGTCCATGATATCCACCCCTCGCAATCAGATTTTAATAGCTATTGTTAAACTAGAGTTGGGGGACCTTTTCGGGTCAAGGTCCATGATCCTGTGATGGTAATCTATTGGGGGGGCAACTTGCTTGTGGGTAAGGTACAAACCAGCCAGTGGGCACAGCCCCAGTTCCTCTCTCTTTATCTGTTACCAGCTTTCACTCTCTTTCTGAACTCTCCTTTCTCCTCAGCAAGTGGAGAAAAGATTGCTATCAACAGAGGTCTGAATTGTTAGCCTACAAAGGTCTTTTGAAATGAGGCTTAGGGCTACATGCAACCCAAGAACTACAGCTTGCCCACCCTTAGGTTTCAATCCAAAGATGTGCCAATGGAAGGAGACCAGTAGAAGGTGATTTTTGTATCCCTTCCTCCTCCAGAGTAAACACTCCAGAATAGGGATGGAACAGAAATTCAACTCAGTTTTCATTTAAAGCTGAATCAATGAAATTTTCACTTTCCAAAACAAAAGTGTAGCCATACTTCAGAATTCGCACATCCAATTTTTGCAATGCAGTTCTCCAAATAAACAATGTTTGTATAAATGCATATATATGGGGTAAGTGTGCATAAAAATGAATACATGGGGGGGGGGGGAATAACATACAAAAATATATTTTGGAAATTGCTTGCAAAAATGTTAAAGCTGCGTATAAAGTTGTGTTAAGAGAAATTTGTACAAGAATGCTAATGAATTTTCATGAGGATAATTGCACATTGCTGCAAAATGTGGAGAACTGAATTTATGATCAGGGAAATGAGAAAGAGGGAACCAAAATTGACAGATCCTCCAATCTCTACTCCTGAATTGGGTGGAAAATGCTTTTTTAAAAAATGGACGAGGACACCTTCCATGAGAGCACCCAACCCTTAGGAGAGACATGGGAGCTCCTTGGGGAAGTCAGGGCACTGTAAAGTAATCTTCTACTGACCGCTTGTAGTCATTTTTCTGGTTAGAAACTAAAGTGAAATTTAATTGATCATGTCTTTTCTCTTTCAATCATATAATCAAATTTATTTTTCCATCTTGATTACATCACAGTTTCAATTCCAATGTGAAAATTTGAAATTCACATACTTAAATTTTAGCAAATTTGTACAAGCTTTGTATCCCCAAACACATTTCAGTGTGTCAGTATAGCATTGTGATTGCTTTACATCACCTTCATCCGGATGATTTCAGGGTTGTACTGAACAGCATCTCCCCACTCTTGCATCAGTTCTGCAGTGGGCAGGTCTTTGTAAGCAAGTGTTGTTATATATTCGCTTGCACCTCCACGAACAAGGGCGACAAAGTCCTCCACAATTTTCCTTTCTGCTGTGTTATCTGTAGAGGCACAATTAAACACATCAGTTCAGATTACATGTGCATCCGTACATGAATATTTATCATCTGATAACTGTAACATCAAGCAATGATTTAGACAAGTGGAAAGACATCCTGCATAGAAGGCTGCGAACGGAATGTCATCCTTCCTTCTAATAATGAACCCAGGATGTTTCAGAAGGATAGGAAAGGAAAAGGAATGCTCTTTTCCTTTCAAGCTTTCCACTCCCTGGCAATAAAATCCCCTGATGATAAAGCTTTGGTGCGCCAGATGTTGCTGAACTACAACTCCCAGAATCCCTGGTAATCGGGCATGCCTTCTGGGGCTGACAGAATTATAGTTTAGCAACATCTAGAGGGCCAAAGGTTATCCACACCTGATCAGGTGTTAGTAGTATAGCACAGCAGGATAATGCAAGGTATTTTTTTTTAATTAAAAAAAGTGCCCATCAAGACTTCTCCACTCTTGAAACTTCCCCAACTCCGACCTGAATAGCACAAGATTCCTGCACCAGGTTGTCTAGAAATGTGAAGAGGAACACGCCATTTAGCAGCTTGGGACACTGCAATGTCCACTTGTACCACCTTAAATTTAATATTGTTAAACAGAGTAAATATAAGCAACGAGCTCAAGTGAGTAAGGAATTATTCACTGTTTCAGGCAATCATTTTTAAAATAGTATCTTTGTGATCCTCTAGATTAGCTTTCTGGTGTCCTCAAGAGATTTTGTCTTCAGGAGATTTTGGATCACAACACTAGTCTGCCCCAGCCAGCATGGCTATTCAAGTTGTAGTCTAAAACACCTGAAGGCCAACAGGTTGGGGAAGTCTGCTTTAAGCCCTGTTTAGAATTACTATTTTATAAAACTATCAAAGATCAGCCATGCCTTACTTTAAATTGATTTATTTAGTGTGTCTTTTGTAAACTGCTGATGGTCCTTTTTCTGCCTTCCTTTTCTCTTTCTTCATTTGTGTTATTATTTTAGTATGTTTTGAAGGATATATACAAAAGGGCTGCTATTTTCTGTTTCCTATGTTTGTAACAACCACTGAAACATTATAGCAGCCCATTGTTTTTCAATGAACTGGTACATTTCAAAATAAAACACGCTTTTTACAGAACTGTCTCCTTTAAAACTCACATTTTATCAACAATTACAGTCACCTTTTAACAAAATTTTCTTTTTGAAACAAGTATTTTGTTCATGAATGAAATTTCTAAATTATTTTTTTTAAAAAATAACTTTTATTAAGTTTCCATTTACCAAATTAAACATATCAAACCAATTAATCCAAATTATAACAATACACATCATATAATCCAATTATTTCCCAATTGTAATTTTTTTTGTGGGGGGTACCCATGCTTCTTGATCGGCAGGAGTCCAATCCTCGAACATTTCTTCTGCTGTCATATTTAGAATGATATTTCCAGTCCCTCTTCACAATCCTTGTCGTTATTCATTTTCCTTTCCATTCACCTCCGAATTATCTCCGCAAGTGGGTTAAAAAAAAAATTATTTCTATTTCTGTGTGGATTCTATATTGCTCTCTCGTGAATCACTCTCCTCCAATAGTCCAGACATTTCCACTCGAGCGGGCAATTGCCATCTTGTCATTCCGATGAAATACAGTCTAAAGCCCGCTCTTTAACTTTCCAGACCTGTTGCATCGTAAATTAGTTTTTTCCAGGAGGGCTGCCCCTTCCAGTTCACAGTACCATCCAGATAACAAATCTTCGGCTCGCCCTCCCTGAGACCAAACTGCAACAGATGTCTGTCCTTCTGTATCAAATCTCAATTCTTACTGCGTCACAAAGAGAGCCTTTGTTTTTCCAAGTCCTTCACAGAATAAAACCTTTGAGTTCATATTATTTTTTCCCCACACTGCTAGTTTTTAACCCCATTTGTCAAGTAGTTATTGTGACGGATCTTCTAAGGGAGGGGGTTATTAGGTAATCACATGAAACAAAAAATAAAAAGTCATTTCCCCCCCCTTTCCGTTCCGTTGCCTTCCACATACCAGCATGTCTGTAGTGCTTTGATGTAATCTTCTGTCTCAATCTTCTTCCTTTCAGTGGCATAATTATTAGCAGATAAAACCTCCTGCCTCTCTCGAAGCATGTACGTTAGCTTCCTCCAAATTTTTCCTCTAATTGTTTATTTCGAGCTGCAGCAGCTGGTGCGCGATCAGAGACAGCGTCCAGGAGAGCCAGACACCACACAAGGGCTTTGTGCCTAGAGCCCTCACCCCTTCTTTCGAATCCGGGGGTGATTTATGGGCACAGCAGGCAAGGCAGTGTTCCCCATTCTCTTGGGGCAACAAGGGAGGCAGCATACTCCCATATCAGCCTCTTAATTACCTCGTGTGAGCCGAAGAGATGGTATTGTCGGCCATCTTCCAATGCACCCTTAGCGGCCCCCCTGAAATTTCTAAATTAGTGTGTGGATTATTCACATTCCTTGACCGTGGTTCACTTACCTCCAATTTCTTTTAAAATGTCATCACAACCTGCAATTGATATTCCAGCTGATAGATAAACACCATAAATATTTGCACCAACTTTGACTCCGTGATTTGTACAAGACCGGACATCACTTAAAGAGTAGCCTTAAGGAGAGAGAGAGAGAGAGAGAGAGAGAGAGAGAGAGAGAGAGAGAACACAATATTTATTAAAAGAAACAGGTCTGGATCCGAAATCTGTGTGAGTGTATGACACTTCCACTATCAGGAATAATGCACCCAACCCCAGCTGCTCCGAGTGTCTCCTGACCCTCTGGATCCATGTTGCTGGGAATTGCAACAGAGACAGAAAATGGGATCATAGGAACAAAAGAAGCTGCCTTATACTGAGTGAGACCTTTGTTCTATCTACCTCTGCATTGTCTACTATGACTCTCCAGCATTTCAGGTAGGTAACAATCCCAGCCCTACCTAGAGATGCTGGGGATCGAACCTGAGACCCTCTGTATGCAAAGCAGATGTTTTCCACCACTAAGCCAAGGCCCCTCCCAATTGGCGTTGGGTAAGCAGAAAACAGGGGGACGCAGGTGGCGCTGTGGGTTAAACTACAGAGCCTAGGACTTGCCAATCAGAAGGTTGGCAGTTCAAATCCCCACAACGGGGTGAGCTCCCATTGCTTGGTCCCTGCTCCTGCCAACCTAGCAGTTCGAAAGCACGCAGTGCAAGTAGATAAATAGGTACTGCTCCGGCAGGAAGGTAAACAGGGTTTCCGTGCACTGCTCTGGGTTCACCAGAAGCGGCTTAGTTATCCTGGCCACATGACCCGGAAGCTGTATGCTGGCTCCCTTGGGCAATAAAGCGAGATGAGCGCCGCAACCCCAGAGCTGTCCACAACGGTCAGGGGTACCTTTACCTTTACCTTTACCTTTAAGCAGAAAACAGCTAGAGAATACCCCAGAAGGATACCCCATATAAGGAGAATACCCCATATAAAAACAGGTGCCTTCCTGTCTATTTGGAAGGAGGGGGAGTTTAACCCATTGCCCTACCATGGTCTTGATGGAATCAACCCTCTGTTCCTGCTATTTCCAGTGGGAGGAAAGCTGTCATTAGCACCAACGGGAGCTTTCTCCCCCTTGCAAATAGGGGCTTGTGTATGAGGTGAACAATGATGAGTTAAAGCTCCTCAACTATTTGTTAAACAAACAAACAAAAACAGCTGCACAATGCCAAAGTATGCAATAAATATCACATCTACCTTGGCCCTTAGAGGAAGACTTGGGCTACTATCTATATATCAATATCAATATCTATCTATATCAATATCTATATCAATATCTATATCTATATCTATATCTATATCTATATCTATATCTATATCTATATCTATTATCTAAACATACACACAATGAAGGATAAATTCTTCACTAACAATAGTAGTGCAATCTATTCTATTCTATTCTATTCTATTCTATTCTATTCTATTCTATTCTATTCTATTCTATTCTCTCCCTCCACAGCTGTGTTTCCAATGAAAATAGCACCCTTCACAAAGCAATCATGCTTAGATTGGGGGGTGGGGTGGGGGAAGCTCTCATAGGCTCCCATGGGAGCTTCCCCTGGAAGTCTGATTTCTATACAGGGGTGTGAGGGCTGAGGTGGAGAGGCCACAGGCTAGATGTGTCATGGCCCAGATATGGCCTAAGGGCTAGTAGTTCCCCATACCTGTCCTATCCTCTTGCTATCCAATAAATGAGAAAACAGATTGCATGAGATTGGAAGCACTGAATCTTCATGACCAGGAATTTTACAGCTTCCCATCTCCTGAGCCCCCACATCCCCTGGAAACTCCCTGGAAAATGCTGCAGGACTTCCAGAGCATCAGCCACTAGAGAAATGTTGGTTGCACAGAAGTGCTTTGTTTGTGTGCATGGACTTCTCTGGATCCGAGTCACTGCATGTCATAGAGAGGAATCCAGTAAGACCTTCTACAGACAGTTTGTCAAGCTCTCGTTGCCAATGGGTAAACAAGAGACTGAAGCTATTGATTAACAGCCCCAAGTTCTCTTTGTTCTACACAACAAACACTAGCCCTTGTGAAAGCACCATCCATCAAGCAGTAAGAGCAATGTCAGATAGGAGAGTCGTCCCAGTAAATTATTTACCGCTCCTCAGAGTCCTACGATCTGTATGCTTACAGAAATGGAGAGGAGTGGCACAACTAGAAACCTTAGAGAACCTACAAGATTGAGAGGGGGTTAGCTTCAGATTTTATCAATGGATTTAGCCACTTTATTGTTCTTGGAAAGTGTTTCCGAGCTATTTTCAAGTGGTTGAAAAAATACTTTAACAGTGCAACCTTATACACCCCTGTGTGCACAAAGTATGTCCCACAAAGTTAAATGCGGCTTCCTCGCTGGTACTGGATTGTAGCTTAAATGACCATCATTTCTGTGATGCTTATAGGCCATAGTCATCATACAGAAGCAACAAAGGAAACACGAAACATTGCAGATATTTCTGCATGATATCAACCTACGTGACAATAATTATCCCATACTAAATTTCCACTTATTACTTATTACTTCATTGTTATAAATGCTGGGATTTAAAAAAAATAAAATTCCACACCTTCAAGTGGTTTGCATTGATCTAAAATAATAAAAGCAGCAAAATCAACAATCACACACAAAAACAAAACAAAAACGGAGTCAGTATTAAAACCTGAAGCTAAAACAACAGAACAGCCTGGCAGAATTAGAAGATTATTAGATTTCATTGTTGCTGAACTTCTGAAAGCGCAAATAAACTGGTGGGCCCCGGTTCTTGCAAATCTATTCTCATATATAGATAAGACAACCGAAATCCCTAAAGAATGGGGACTGGCTATAATTGTTCCTATATTTAAAAAGGGCAACCCCTCTGATCCATCTAATTATAGACCAATTAGTCTTCTGAATGTGATCTGCAAACTTTATACAAAACACCTATGCCTAAAATTGTGTGAATGGTTAGACCATAATGATTTGTTAGAAATTGAACAAGCAGGATTTACATCTGGACGTTCCACCATTGATCACTGCTTAGTGTTAGATTATTTTGTTTATAAGTATGTGAAACATTGGAAAAAGTCATTGTATGCGGCCTTTGTGGACCTAAAGGCAGCATTTGATTCTGTATCAAAGAATCAAATGGAAAAAGTCATTGTATGCGGCCTTTGTGGACCTAAAGGCAGCATTTGATTCTGTATTTTATTTAACATCTATGTTAACTCCCTGGTCACATGTTGCCGTGAAATCGAAACCCATCCCCCCGTGTTCTCTAATGGCAGAAAAGTACCAGTTTTAATGTATGCGGATGACGCTGTTCTTCTCTCTCAAACCAAAGTGGGCTTGAAACGTGCCTTAGGAAAGTTTAGTGACCAATGTAACACTGAGCTGTTAACAATTAACTTTGCCAAAACCAAAATTGTACATTTTAACCGCTCCTTCAGGAAAGATAATTGGAGCATAAAGGGAAACGCCATTGAACAGACTAAGATCTTCCAATACCTAGGCATTACTTTCTCTTATAATGCCAAATTGTCAACACACCTGACCACATCAGCTATATCAGCAGGAAGAAGTGCAAATGCCATCCTTAGATTATTCAGAAGGAAAGGAGCTGGCTTCCTCCCGATGGCCCTTAAAGTTTTCCAGGCAAAATCGTTAGCCCAACTCCTGTATGGCTCTCAAATTAGCCCTTCTACCAACCTTAAGACCCTTGAAACAGTACAATCAAAATTCTTAAGATCATTATTTGCTACCCCAAAGTGTACACCTAATGCAGTCTTAAGGCAAGAGGCAGGACTGCCCAGAGTGGAATTAAAAGTCTGGGAGCAAGCAATATCCCTCTGGTTGAAAATCCATTACAACCCTAAGGGACTGTTACCTTACTTCCTGGCTGCAGTTCCCTATCCTCCTTGGCTTATGCAAATAACTAACAAGATCAAACAAATTGGCCTAAACCCTGAAAATCTTCTTATTGGAACTCTGAACAAGGCTAAAGTAATTATCACTCAGAGACTCTACGATGTCGAATTACAACAAGAAGACGCCCTACTCCCGGAGACGTATAGATCTTTAAAAGCTTGGTCTAATTTTTCAGCTGCCCCTTACTTAACTAACATCACTAACGAAGCTTATAGATGGGCTTTCTCCAGAGCCCGCTTTGAGACAATGCCCTCAGCAGTGCTGTACGGCAAATTTACGCGGGTACCAATGCATGCGCGTCTCTGCCCCTGTATGTCTAATAAGGTAGAATCTGTCACTCACATCCTTCTATTTTGCGAATTCTATAGTGAAGAACGAGCTCAACTTATTTTGCCGCTTTTCTCAAAATTTATACCCCTTCAACATTATTTGGAATCCTCCCCCGAAATTCTACGAAAATACCTTCTGGAAGATTCCTCAAGCTCAATATCATATGAGGTGGCCAAATTTTGCACTTTAGCAATCAGGAAGCGTAAATCTCTTTTGTTGAACGGCACACTGCGAAGCTCCCTTGTGTAATAATTTTCTTTTTTTTCTTCTTCTTCTTCTTGATGCTGTTGTTGATTTCCCTTTGTATGATATTGTGGTGTTCTGTGTCACTGGCTTTTGCCGCAATAAAACTTGACTTGAGATTATTAGACTTTCCAGAAGGCCAATTGTATGCATCTGTCACACCTCCTTTGAGAAAGGAGAGCTGGAGAAACTTCTTATGAATGACAATTTTGCCTTTCTTGGTGGCCGGTCCTGTAACCTCATTACTTCATCTCAGCTCTTGGGGGTGAGGGAAATGAATACTGTATACAAGAAGGCATGGTGTCAGATAAATACCTTCCTTGTTCCTTAAGGGACTAAATATCAATATGACTTGTTACATTGCCTTTATTTATCTTGTTTCATACTCAGGAATTAAATTCTAGATTAAAAAATTAAATAATATATATGCAAGTTTCCAAGGCCCCCATTGTAAATGTACAGAGCTACAAGCCAAATGGTTAGGCCTTGAAAGTTCTGTGTCAAAATGATAACCAGGTCCATTGGGTTCGGGAGTCTAAGATAGTGGGATTGGCAGCATCACACATAATAATAGTAAATGCTCAGATCAGACAGATGGTTTTAAAATCTGAGCAAATAATAACAAACAAAGTCAGCAGCAGAAAGATACAGACATGTAATCACAAATATTTGTTGCTTTCTCATTGAAAGAGCCTGACAGTCAGCATCCAGCTAAATCAAACAAACAAATCTCTTTGCAGGAAAATGAATTAATCAGGTAACTATTGCTTTACTCAAATATGCCACCTTGTGTGATGTCAAATACCTATGCTGGGTTCAGAACATTGTTCCATGTCAGCATAAAACAATCTGGTTTGTCTACAGCCGTCTCTGCCCACATACCTGCTCTTTGAAGCTGCTCATCATTCAAGATCAAAGTATATTCATAAATTCCACCAAGGGTAGCTTCAGTAATGTAATGTGTTCCGTAGTCTCTGTAGAGTTCTCGATATTCCCCATAGCTGTACTCTAAAGGCAAGCGAAGAAGTCTCTGGAAGAACTCATGGTGAAGCATTAAATTCCGACTCTTCAGTTTATATTGGGCAACTTCCAGTTCGGAACGGGCATGGATAAATTTTCTAGACTAAATTGAAGCAAATGTATTCAAATGAGAGATAGGATCTTTGTAAAGTCTTCCACCATTGCATTACAAGGCCCCCATATATATTTATACATCCATAGATATGTTTACAACAATCTGTGTTGCTGCTTGCATTAAATGCATTTTGGAAATACAATAATATATGAAAAATATATCACACTGAACCTCAGTATGAAATAAATGTACAGGTGATGATGATGATGCTTTGACTGATTTGTTACCTTTTACGTTTGTTTCAAGGTGACTTATAAACCACTGCAAATAGAATTTAAAACAGTACAAAAACAACTGAAAATAGGTTTTAAAATGATACAACGCTGAGTTGTATGGTAGTCTATGGACTTTGTGACAAAGATACCCAGACTCATGTCTAAGCCAAAAATATGAGAAAATGTAATAGCAGAGTAACCTTCAAGAAAGTTGTGCCAGCTAGATGTATATTTTACATTGGGGGGGGCAGGGGGGATATATGTATAGCTAACTAAGCGTATTCACAAGATTCATTCATCGAAATAAATCTTCAAGCTTAATTAGTGAATTAAAAATACAGTAATTATTCTGGCACTGAATCAAATTTCCTAATGCACTTGATAAATAATAATAATAATTGTCAGTGCTATTTTTCTAGAAAAAGAGGTGCCGAAACTCACCATGAATGCCTCCCTCATTCTCTTAAAATGGCAATGGGACCTGAGAGGTACCGGAACTGAGTTCCAGCTGGAAACCCCCCCCCCTCTGAAAATTGTTTTGCCTAAGTATCTAAATCTTATAACCATTTTTTAAAAAAAATCTTTATTTTTTCATATCAGTGATAATAAAGTTTCTTCCCCCCATAATTTTGTGAGCTGGAGAATTTGAGGATTTTGTAGTGCTGAAATCCAGTCCTGCTTTTTAAGTATCAAGTGGTTTGTTTTGAAATAAATTCTACATGGATCGGTATCATCTTCCCGCAATGAAACTGCGAGTATTTCATGCAACCCACACTGCTTTCCTGAACAAGGCATTTCAGTGGATGCACCGACTCTTCCAAGGTGAATAGGCTTGGTTCAGTCTATAATTAAACTATGTAAGGCCTGCAAGCAGTTTTCATTGTATATTACTGTCATGACTGCCCTGCAGTGGAATAGCTTGGTTTCTTTGCTTCTATTGCCATATTCTGAACTGACAGCACCTGTCTTGTTTCACCAGTCTAACATTAGCATGGCCTTTTATGCGCATGCTGACATCCCTCTGGAAATTCCAAGGACAGGAAGGCAGCCATCTCAGAAAGTACCCTTGGAAAAACAGATTCTTAAGCAGAAGTGAGTGGTGGGGCATCAGGGCTTTGAACCCAGCCTTCCTGTCAAATTCCGATCATACCTGCAGGGTACTCTCACACATCCCCTGTAGCCTTATCCAATAAACGGAAATGCACACTTTCACATGGCCAGATCTTTTGCATACATCCCTCCACAGACATTCATTCCAATTCCTTCACAATATATATGCTTGCTGCCCATATACATCACTGCACAACTTTCTTTCCATGGAACCTCCCTGAAATTATGGATCTGTGTAGCATTCTGTTATTGTTTGCATGGTGATTTGTTTGTTTTTAAAGTATATATAGATCACTTTTCAGGCAGACCTCACAAAGTGGCTGACATAAGGTTACGACAATGATAGGCATCACTTTAAAAAGAAAAAGGGGAAAAGATTACCATACAATAAAAACGACAACTCGTTTAGAAAAAAGCTGTTACGGTATCCTCTTCATTCCCCCTTGGGGCATGAGGTTATGTGATAATTGGCATATAGGTTTATAATAAAGCAATAAAAACATACTTTAAAAAAAATTTAAAATGGATCATCTGTTTGGGAGGGGAAAGCAGATAAGTGTAGTGTTTGGATTCAGGGCCCCCTAGGTGGTCAACACTGACACCGGTGACAACATGGAAATCCTACATATGAAGCCAGGACTGCAGAAAATGTGACCCAGCAAGTCATTGTAGCTGCATCCACATCATACATTTAAAGCACTACGAACTGACTTCAAAGAGCTATGGCTTCCCCCCAAGAATTCTGGGAGCAGTAGTTTTGCAGGGGTGCTGAGAGTTGGTTGGAGACCCCTATTTTATGCTCCTAGATCTATAATTTCCAGACTTGCCACTGAAGAGAGATGGATTGTTAAACCACTCTGAGAACTGTAGCTCTGTGAGGGAAACAAGGGTCTCCTAACAACTTTAAGCACCCTTAACAATCTATAGCTTCCAGTATTCTTTAAAGGAAGCCATGACTGTTTGAAGTGCAAAGATCATGCTTTAAATGTATAGTGAGGACTGAGTAATGTGTCAGAATGATCCCAGACCTGAACCATTGTTTTGGAGCTTATTCAGAAAGGGTGATGTGACAACAGAAAGAAATCTCTGAATATAATGATTTTCAGCTCTAAATGTGGTGTGAAAACATTTGAGCAAAACTAAAAACACCCTTACTTTTCCTAACTTCAAAACACAGTACACAGTGTTTCTAAAACTGTCCATGTTCACTAAAATGAACCTAGAGTTAAGGAGAAGCATGTTTACCGTTGAAGAAAATCGTTTTGTCCTCTGAATGTACTTCTGGTACCTCTGGTCATCCTGACTGTAACCAACTTCAAACATGCCTGGTATTTTTATGCCAATGCTGAAGCTTTGTTGTTTCGCTTTTGCCTTGGAGACATTCTCTTCAAAACTTGAATAAGATTCATATTCAGTCAACGCAAATTCATATTTGCCTTTGGTCTAAACAAAAAACATGAATAAGGAACTTTTTGTATCGCGATTCCACGCCTAAAGTTATCATAATTTTTGTAGTTTTCATTCTATATATTTATTGCAAACCAATAAAACCAATAAATAAATTTATTGCAAACCAATATTCTGTATGTGACAGCAAATAAATGGCATTCATAATTAAATAAATACATAGTTGTCCACATGCAGACATGTTTTACACATAAGGCATATGGCTTGTTGGTAGAAAGTTAAGTGCCTCAACAATATATTACAGAAATATGTATTGCTGATTCATTAAAAGAGAGACAGAATCCTTAGCTGCTTTGCTGAAAATATGAAAAATCTTCCTTATGAAGGAAAAATGCAACTCATAATACCTGATATTATCAGTGAAGAGGTCTTCTGGATTATCTCTAACACACATATGTAGAGTACTTGAGAAAGCCCAAGTGACTTGGACTTCACATAAAACACATAAGCATAAAACATAAATATTTGGTTGAGCATTATTTTTACTTTAATAAATGACTTGATGTATCAACAATCCTTGGAATTTTAACTGCACATACAGCTCTTCAATACATACCTCTGCCAAATAGCTTTCTACATTGTATGGTTTTCTGAAATTGGTGTCTCCAATATACTGGGGAGAACATGCTCCAGCATAGTATTTATAGTCTAAAACCCATCCTTCCAGGTCGTTTGTGAAAATATTTAATCTGGGGAGAAGGGAAATGGATAAAGTTGCCATGCTTAGACATTGGTTATTCAAAGTAACTTATACATCTTCTTTTGGCAACATATTTTAGTACATATGAGGCCTATTTTGGTCCTGGAAAAACTACACAATTTTTTAAAAAGCAGTAATGCAGCAAATGGGAGGGGGTCAAAATTGGGTCTGTCTATCAAGCATACTGATTTTCCCAGACAGAGTGAACAAATTATATTCTGTTACCACGCAGGAGAGAACCTCCAAAGTATTATGAATTTTTTCATACTTGCACTAATTGTAACCCACTAAGCTGAACAGAACCCAGCAGTCAGGTGTGGCAGTCCATGAGAGTTAAAATGGTTAAAACCTGAAACAGTTAAAACCTGTTCCATTGCTTCCTTCCTAGACATATATATGGGTGGACAGAGCCTTGTGTGTGAGGGAGGCTATAGTATATGGAATAGAAACATAGCAAGTTGCCTTATACTGAAATCAGACCGTTGGCTCAGTCAGTTCAGTATTATCTATACCAGATTGCAGCTACTGTGCTTTCCAGACTGGGGGACAATGAGGGGATGGGAGCGGGGGTCAGTGCACAGGAAACAGAGCAGCAGGACCCATCACCAGAGCCAGAGGGGTCCCTGTCTCCACAAACACAGCAGGCTCTGAGGTGCAGGGAGCAGCAGAAGAGGCTCTCTAGGAGGCTGGGACAAGCAATAACCCACTGCCCAGCTCCCTAGCTGTCCAGGTGGAGCTCGCTATGTGATTCTTCAGCTGGAGTAGGCTCAGAACAGGTGAGGGTCATTTGCCTCATTAAGCCCAGATGCTGCAATCATTGAGGTGCTGTGTCTGCTCAACTAACTACCCATGTTGATGCTCCAGGATCTCTGTGGAACTTTGGGCATGTGGACTGACCCTGGACTGGGAACTTGACATACTGACTTGCCACCAGGTAGGCCAGGGGTTTGGGACACCCAGGGTGTAGATTTTTTATATTTTAAAAACGTTCCAACATTAATTGTATTGGACCTTTGGCTAGAATGTATTAGTCCTCTTTTGGTGTGCCTGCACTTTATGACTCTTGTTATAAACTCCTTTCCTATCTGGCACAAATGGTCACTCAGGATGTTTTGCTACTTCTGCTTTGAGCTAGCACTGGGGTGAAGAAATCTGGCATCTCCTTGAGAGGTTCAAAGGAACAGATAGGGACAGGAATGTCAACAACTTGGTGGAAGGCCTGGTTGCTAAGAAAACTCTGATATAGTAGGACATTTGAGACCCAAATGACCCAAGCAGTTAGGGGCACCCAAACGTAATTGCAGGAGCGAAGTTACTGGTGTTTTACTTCATGTGTGTTTTACTTCATGACCTGTAACCTTTCTTGATGTTTGTAGAAGGATGTTTAGGAATGTTTCAATGTTTTATATGTTTATATGTTTCAATGTTTTATAACACTTTGTGTGCTGTGTTTGAGCTACTATATAGGCTTTGTTATGTTTTTACTCTGGTCAGACCTTTTTCTGAAGTAGTGGTTCAGCTAGAACAACCATGTTAAGTTGAGCTATTAAAATAGTATCTAAGCTTGCTGTAATTCTTTTGGTTCCATGTTTTATTTAAAAGCTGTCCCCTTGCCTGCGTAATGAGCAGGTGGAGGAGAAGCAGATTCTTCCCATGAGTTGATGAAGGTTCAGATGTAGCTAAACTATATGAAGTTTCTAACACCTGTTGTAAAATTCTGCTGCAACAGAGTAACATGGCTACTTTTCTAGGAAGTATGAGAATGTGTCTCTAAACCCCCCTTTTCTCTAAGCAGTCATAGAATTTATTGATAGCTCTTTATTGATAGCAGGAATGTGAAATCTTAGCCAGGCCCCTGAGCCAAATGTGGACTTCTAGGCCTATTTATCTGGCCCTTGAGATTCCCCAAAGCCATTTTCCCTCCCTGATTACCTCATCTCTTCCCAGGCCACAGCCTCACCAGCCTAGTTTCACACCCTCCTTGAGTGTTTTTGGAATGTTTCCTTGAACTCTGCTAATTCCTCATGGTGGTCTGAATGTAGGGTAGGGCTGGGTGGGTGCAGTAACTAGCCTGCTGAATAAAGGTAAAATTTACATTTGTTGCTCTGCCTACTTTTACCTCTGGTCCCACCCACCACTGGCACATAGCTCTGGGGAAGATTGCCCAGAATTGAATGTGACCCTCAAGCTGAAAAAAACGGTTCCCACCTCAATTCTAAAGGTAGAACTGCAAATTGTTCCATTTGGCATCAGTCCTGTTTCTGGAAATATAATGGAACTGCTTACCCACTTGCTAGCATTTGTATTCCCCAGTATTGTTCCATCTCCTGGCTGCACTTTTTATATACTTTCTTACAATTTCTTTCATCTGACTGATCCCCACAGTCATCATCTCCATTGCAAAGCAGCCTCCGATTAATGCATCTCCCTACAACACAGAGTGGGAACACACTAATTAATTGTTAATCTGATATTTCCCTTTAGCTCAATCAGTGCAATGCTTTGCCCCTGACCCCTGAAAATGTGAAGATGCAATTATCAATTTATTTCAGGGAAAGCGCTTGGCTTATCTGCTCCTTTACAAATTCGGGTTTAATAACCAGGCACATTTAATTGATTAGGATGAGTCTGTATAAACATTTTTGTAATATTATTTTGAACTTAAATTAGCGGCAAATTGTATTGCATTTCTTAGGCGAAAAGTCATCACTAGCAGAAAGAACTTGAGAAATATGGTACAACTGTAATTGCAACATGCAGCCAATGTATAACCTAGCAATCTGGTTGAAATATAGAATGTACTGAGTATTGAGGATCATTGTTTTGAAAAGGCAATGTTTCTGTACTTTAGAATTGTGCTGAAATGCTTGAAAGCATGCTCGTACTGGCTTTGTTTGGATGTAATAATAAACTATGGTTTACTGTTACATCAATGTTCCTGTGCAAACCTCAGGCTCACACCTTCCCTGTTCTGCTTTGCACTGCCATGAGAAGCACTGCCAGCCTACCACTAGGCAGAGTAAGGGAATTATCTCAGGTTGCAGATGCTGGCGGAGGTTGCAGTGGTCCCTTTCAATTCCTCCTGAGGCCTCTGTTCCTCAACAATTCCCCTCCATTGGAGATTAGAAATATGTCAGCAATATGCCTAAACTAGCCTGCTGTCCTCAGGTGCACAGAGATATACGTACAGACAGATGCTATCACATTGTATGTGTTAAAGCAAGACTTAACTGCTAGTTAGTTTCTGTACATAAAAAGGGGTTTGTGGAGCATGTTGCTATTTGCTTCAGACAACAAGATGCCTTGGGTTAGTCCTGAAGAAAATGGGAAGCTTTCATTTCCACTTTTTAATTAACGGCCAATTAGTGTTATGTCATAAACTGGACAAACTGTCAATAGTTTTAACTATGCTTTGCTCTCACTTTATGACTCTGGCTGGTGTCCATACACCTTAGTTCAGATTAGGTATGGTTTAGGATTTGGATGTAATATTAAACTGTGGTCAGTTGGAGGTGAAATCTTCCAATCTCCTCACTGTACTTGTGCAAAAGAAGAGATTGGCTTGCACTGTCTCATTTATGTTTTGAAAAATAACAGTTCATCATTATATTTGAATGAGGCCACTGTCTGCAGAAAGTTGAGAAACCAACAGCCTGCACTCGATGTCCTATGCTGAGAAGCAGCACTTGATGGACCAAGTTTGAATACTGAACCTGGATCTATGGAAGTGGGTAAATACAGTGAAGTGGCTTTAACCTTGGGTTTATGTCCCTGTTCTCTATTCCCAAAGCTACAACAGGATGAGTTACCTACTAGTGATTTTTACTGCTGTATTTTAATCTATTGAAAGCTGCCTAGATTGGTTGGGGTAACCCAGTTTGATGGGTGGCATATAAATAAATTATTATTATTAGCAGTAGTAGTATATAAATATGGCCACCACCTAAGGATTCTTCATCCATAAAACTGAGTCTAAGCAAATTTGTACTGCAAATCCTACTTATGGCACTCTTGAGTCTATGTTTTTAAAACCTCCTTTCTTCCCTTCCATAACTCTTATTCCTGTGCCAACTTCCTGCCTTTCCCCCTTCTCCTTGACCCCCAAACTGCTTCTGGTTCTGCTTTCACTGCTTTCTTAGCTTGAATAAGACCCTGCCCTAAACTTCTTGAAAACTGGGACTGCCTGCTTGCTATGAAAGCAGAATCTGCCAAGGTTGCATATAGCCTAATGCAAAGTCCCTTTCCCATGGCATCCCATTTGCATTACCAACTTAATGCTTCCTGCATCCTTTCATCACTTGCTGCAACCACCAAAAAAAGTACAATTTCTGTAGGAATTCCAAATGTTGCCATTGCATAAAAAACAAGCAAACAGCAACCTGGAGTTTCCTGGCTGCAGAAATCAAGACAGCACTGCTGTATCTAATAAATCCTCATTTTTTTTTTTGTTTTATAGTGAAGTTTGAGGAGAAAGCTGATGAGGAGTAATTCTTAATATATTACGAATGTTGATGATTGTTGCTGCAGTATCTTTTTAAAAATAAATAAATGACTGCAATATTTTGAAATTCTAGCTGTGTATAATATGAGTCATTAGAAGAGCTTGGGAAGGCAGTTTTCTTATTTTCCTTGCTGCAGTTTATAACCCAGAACAAATCTGAAATTCTTTGCAGCCTGTCTAAAGCATCTATACCTCCAGCACCCTGCCATGTATACTGCTGGAAAATGCACACGCAGGTGTGATTACCAAGCAGGCTTGGGCATAATGTAATCCAATAAATTTTAACAGCAGACATGAGAGAAAGCGCGTCATCTTCATTTTGATCTGTATGGACCTCTTAAAATGAACCTAGAAAGGGAGCCAGGAACAAATAAATTTTGTTATGATAAAGCTAACAGGGAGCATATGATTTATGATTTCTGAAACATGACACCACCAGGGGCACACAGCGGGTGGAATTGAACATTGTGCATTGTGTAGGAACATGGACATTCCATCTGTACAAGCACTGCACCTCACAGAATGGAACTGTTTAAACTATGGATTAAATATGAGCATGCAGTATGCTGGTGTACATTGTTGACATTATAGGCACTTCACTCCTTCCCTGCTCATGCTCTATATGTGCTGCCAGGAAACAGTCCATGGTTTGACTTAGTTTGAACTCAGGCTTGTAGATTGTTTTTTCCCAACAAACCATAATTGGTAAGCCAATAACAACCCTTGGTTTCAATTCATGGTTTGTCGGGAAAGCAGCAAACCCAGATTGGGATATAGTGCCGGACCCAGACTCTGGCCTGATTCCCAGCAGCGCAACAGCAGAAGTTGCTCGAGAGAAGTGAATCGCCCACTGTTTTGCATCATTCACCAGCACACTGTGTGTTCACATATAAACCATAGTTTAGTTTAACTGTGGTTTAAAATGATGCACAAACCAGGCCATTGTTGTTCCCTGTTGTCCCATTCTTCTTGCTGGTTTTATAATTATGTCTGTTTAATAATGCAAACCATATCAAATTTCAGTTGCGACAAATCAAACAATGTGAACTATTACTCTACAGTTTAAAAGGTCTGCCATGAGTATGATTTCATTCACTCTATTAAGTTCAAATTTTCATTCACTCTATTAAGTTCAAATACAATTCAATACATGGGGGCTTAGCCACTGGCTTCAAATTTAGGAAAACCACTTCTTATTCACTAACCTGTGGCACACACAATGCCTTCACATCTAACTGTATTCCTGCAAGGTCTGTTTGTAACGCAGTCTTCAGTTTCTTTGTCAGAGTAATCACACGGGTCACCGCCAAACTGAGAAGGCCGTTCCACATGGACAAATCTGTACTGTAACAGAATAGAGATTATGAATTCTAGGTCTCCTAAATTAAAAAAGGCATGTAACCCAGATATCCCTAGATCTCTGCTAGGGGCAGCACCAAGCATCAATGGCAAATATCAGATTTCTTCCTATTCCATCTCTGTGGCTAAGAAGAAGGCATCTGATGGCATCATATATAAATAAATAAACAAATAAATAAATTACTAAAGCAACCTTGATTAAATGATCTCAGAATCAAAGCAGAGCCCAGTTCCCGATATATACCAACTACCAAAACAATCAATCCACAAATCAATTTACAAAAGAGAAGGTAAAAATAAAGTACTAGTGTTAAAATTTATATCACAACATAGTGCAAGCGGTTTAACACTGGCTGGCCACTGTGAAAATAGGATGCTAGGCCTGATCCAGTAGGCTCATCTTATGTCATATCCTGTTAATGCCCAAGCAAATGTATAAAACATATGTTTCCAAGTTGCTTTCAGAATGACAGTCAGGGATGTGTGCACCGTATTTTTCGCACCATAACACTCACTTTTTTCCTCCTAGAAAGTAAGGGGAAATGTCTGTGCGTGTTATGGAGCGAATGCCTAAGGATGGCGGGGGGATCTGCTGCAGTCGTGAGCAGAGGATCCATGGTTCCCCTTCCTTCCCTCCTCCGTGGCTCGCTTTGAAACAGCAAAGCGGGAGAAGAGCCGCTGAGTGGGGAGGAGAGAGAGACAGAGAGCCTGCTTGCTTTAAAGGAGCAAAGCAGGAGAGGAGAGGAGTCCGGTTGGCTCCTTTAAAGCAAGCAGGCTCTCTGTCCCTCTCTCCTCCCCACTCGCTAAATAGCAGTAAAGTTTTTCGCAAGCAGGCTCTCTGTCTCTCTCTCCTCTTATAAGAGCCTTCTCCTCTTATACCCCTCTTCTGCATTATTAACAGCATCCTTCTCCACCCACCCCACGTGTGTTCCTTGTCCCTTGAATGCTTTTCCTTCCCTCCCCACTTAAAACATGGTTACAAAGCACAGATCCACATGGACCCCAAATTCACCATCAGATCACATAGCATGTCCATGGCTACAGCTTGCACCAAAAAAATCACGCACCCACTGTTGCCTGGGGCCGCAGTGGTGCGAAAACGTGGTTACAAAGCACGGATCCACATGGATCCTCAGGATTTTTGCATTGGGTTACCCCAAACTCACCGTCAGATCACATGTCTGTGGCCACAGCATGAACCACAAAAATCATACATCCACTGTTTCTTTTAGAATATTTTTTTTTCTTGTTTTCCTCCTCTAAAAACTATGTGCGTGTTATGGTTGGGAGCGTGTTATAGAGCAAAAAATATGGTATGTTGTGGATTTTTGTTTTTGCTGGTTTTTATTAAGGGCTATGTTCAAATTAAGGAGTTCTCAAGACTAGATCTCCCATGATTATGTGTGTTCTATAGAGATTAGGATGGCAGAGAGATGTCACCGGGCAGAATGAAGTCTTGCACCTTCATAACAGTGCATGTGATCTCTAATATACCGGTATGTGTGGGATGTACCTCCTTTGTGGGTTGAGGGGAAGACCAAACAAGTACTGCTCTAAGTATGCAGAATGTTTTCTTTTTGTTGCCATACTGATTGGCAGATAGCTACCCATTATGCTGTTTGAGGTAATGGTTTCCCCTGACTTCTTCATTACCCACCCCCCAGTCCTTGCACCTTCAGAGGTAGGGACAAAAAGAGTGATTTGGGACACTTTGGTGGCCTGCCTGTGAAACCCCTTCCCCAGGAAGACTTGTCTGACTGCTGTTCTGTTGTTCTTCCGAAGTTGGGGAAAACTTTTATTCCCCTTTTAACGAGTATTCTACGTGGGGCTGCCCTTGAGACTGACCCAGAAACTCCAGCAGGTGCAGAATGCCGCGGCGAGACTCCTTGCGGGGTCCTCACCGTGGGATCACATTCACCCAGTGCTATACCCGCTGCACTGGCTCCCGGTGGAGTATAGGATCGGGTTTAAGGTGCTGGTTTTAACCTTTAAAGCCCTATACGGCCTAGGACCCTCGTACCTATGGGACCGCCTCTCGTGGTATGTCCCATGGAGGATCTTACGGTCTTCAAATAAAAACATCTTGGAGATCCCTGGCCACAGGGAGGTTAGACTGGCCTCAACCAGAGCCAGGGCTTTTTCAGCCATGGCCCCGATCTGGTGGAATGCTCTGTCACAAGAGACCAGGGACTTAACATCTTTCTGCAAGGCCTGCAAGACGGAGCTGTTCCACCAGGCCTTTGGCCAAGGCACAGTCTGACCCCCTCTCTCCATCTGTAATCCTCATAGAACTCTAGCCCAATGGTTGCCATTAATTTGATTCTGAATTGATTTTAGAATGTATTTTAATTAATTGACTGTGATTTTATGTAAATTGTGCTATTTTTACTGTTGTTAGCTGCTCTGAGCCTGGCTTTGGCCAGGGAGGGCGGGATATAAATAAAAATTTCTTCTTCTTCTTCTTCTTCTTCTTCACCACCACCACCACCACCACCACAGCATTGATTCTGAGAGGTCTAATTCTGATTAAAGCCCAGTTTTCTCCCCACTAACACAGAATAGTGGCCTGCCTACATGTTCCTTCTTGTATCAGACAAAACCATGCAGGCTGTAGGCCACTTAAGCTCTTAGCCCATAAGCAAAGCTGGCCAGGGATAGGATGGGGGCAAGAAGATCATCACTGTTGATAGGATTCACACAGAATTCATGTACCCTGCAGCTGAGAGCATTGCTTCAATGAGAGGATCAGGGTGGAAAGTCAAGGCTCTAATTTAATGCTCTGAAGTAGCATGCTGGCAAGTCCTGTCACCGCAGGCATCACTCCCTTGCCTTCACATCCCCCTTTGCCCCTGGATTGCCAATTGGGGAATTAGGAGAAAGTACCCCCTGAAGAAGCCAGATCTGGCTAAGAGACTTCTAGGTACTGACATCTCCTCTAGGAACTGCAGCAGTTTTTGGATCAGCTGATGTCGCTGAATTGGTCCTCTGCTCTTGGTGGATGACTGCTGCCTTTCTGCTTATCTGCCTGCTCTTCTGCCAACCATGAACTCACCTTCCATGCTCCACCAAACTGCAGATGGTTTCCTCTCCTTGGGACCACTCTACTTTTTAAAAAATGTTCCCGGCATCCTCACCTTCTGCCATGGTCTCCAGAAGCCCTTCTTGCTAGCAAAGGTCCAATCCTGCCCAAAACTAGATACTAAGTGCCTGACAGGGTCCCAGTTTTCATTACCTCTGACACCCTCCAAAATCCTCCACCCAGAAACACTAAGTGAGCAAGTCTGCGGAAATCTCTGGGGTTTGCTTAGTACCAGATACACGTATCTTCCATCCTGCCTTGTCATACCATTAGGGCACATTTCAGAGATCAGATGTGCTCATGCAACTCTTTTCTATGATTTCATATTTGCTGTGGGCTTTAACCTATGCTGCCCCTGTTCATTGTTGACAGGGTGACTAGGAGGCCCATATGCAATGTATCACCAGTGCTGTCAGTTTCATTGTGATGCTGTGAAAGATGTCATGGGAGAAAGGTCTCCAACTTTTACTGGCTTTTGTGTACTTTCAGTCATATGCTAGAGTGCCGACAAGCTCTATACCTCTAGATGCAACAGCCAGCCTGCAATAAAACCTTCTCAGTTACAAGTTCAATATTATCTGTGCTCTCCTCGGTTTGCTATATCCACTTTTCTTAGCATCTAATACAGTAGGGCTTTCAGCTGCTATTCCAATAACAAAAGTAATGATGATAAATAATCATATGTAAGCTGTGGCTTTGAGCAAGGCCAAAGAATGACTACTCAAAAAATGAGTAGCCTTAGCATGGTGACAAGATGATATTATACGGCACTTTTGAAGATAATGGGAATCTTACCACTAATGTCTGTAACAATCAAAGCCTTAGTCTGAAGACACTTTGTAGGTGGAAAATGCTCAAAGATGAAAAATGAGTGGCTGTGGGCCATAATCTCCCAGCCAAAAGCAAGGATATTGAGGGCGCTCCACACAAATGGGCTCTACATCAAGAGTGCTCTAGCATAGCTAGTAAAGTGTGGCAACTCCCCAGTCACTTTCTGTACAAGAAAGACAATAAAAGGCTTGCTCCCCCACTGCTGTGCAAAGTGCTTTGCTGACCCCATGCTCTATGGTTAGCTCTAAGGGCTAGCAAAGCACATTGTGCTGCCCTCCCAAATGCCACACAGCCAGCTGGTTGCTGGGCGTTTTTGTGAAATGCTGCACAAGGGATTGACAGGTGTCACTGACCTGACATCAGATAATTTGAAAGGAGGGTTGTCCTGCCAACCTGTCAAAGGTGGCCTGTGGGGGTGAGGGAGAATAGGAAACTGACCCACTGGAGCAACAGAAAACATATCTGCTCCATCTTTGCAGTGGGACTGCAAGCAGGCTGTTTAAGTGAATGCAAAACTGGATTGTCAATAAATACTGAAGTTGGGATTATGATACCTCTGTTGAAAATAAGTGGAAGTAAGAGAAGACAATGGGTGGTGGACATGCTCATTTTGAAATCATCACTTTCTCCATGGTGCTGATAATTTATTTATTTTTTAAATTTAATAATAATAATAATAATAATAATAATAATAATAATAATAATAATTTTTTATTTATATCCCGCCCTCCCCAGCCGAAGCCGGGCTCAGGGCGGCTAACAACACTAAAACAGTACAACATTATAAAACATTATAAGAATGAATTAAAATCAAAATTGATGGCAACCATAAACTAAAGTCTTGTAAAGATTGCCAAAGGAGGGAGTCAGGCTGCGCCCTGACCAAAGGCCAGGTGGAACAGCTCTGTCTTGCAGGCCCTGCGGAAAGATGTCAAATCCTGCAGGGCCCTTGTCTCTTGTGACAGAGCGTTCCACCAGGTTGGAGCCGCAGCCGAAAAAGCCCTGGCTCTAGTTGAGGCCAGCCTAACCTCTCTGTGGCTTGGGACCTTCAAGGTGTTTTTATTTGAAGACCGTAAGTTCCTCTGTGGGGCATACCAGGAGAGGCGGTCCCGTAGGTACGAGGGCCCTAGGCCGTATAGGGCTTTGAAGGTTAAAACCAGCACCTTAAACCTGATCCTGTACTCCACCGGGAGCCAGTGCAGCTTGTATAGCACCGGATGAATGTGATCTCTAAGCGAAGACCCCGTAAGGAGTCTCGCTGCGGCATTCTGCACCCACTGGAGTTTCTGGGTCAGTCTCAAGGGCAGCCCCACGTAGAACGAGTTACAATAATCCAGTCTGGAGGTGACCGTCGCGTGGATCACAGTGGCTAGGTCAGGGCGAGAGAGGTAAGGAGCCAACTGCTTAGCTTGGCGGAGATGAAAAAATGCCGCCTTTGTTATAGCTGCAATCTGCGCCTCCATGGAGAGGGAGGTATCGAAGATTACACCCAAACTCTTAACGGACGGTGCTGGCACTAATTGCACCCCCGCAAGAGATGGGAGTTGCCCCCTCAGTCCCATGTCATCCCGTCCCAGCCAGAGGACCTCTGTCTTCGAAGGATTTAACTTCAGCCGGCTCCCACGTAACCATCCAGCCACAGCCTCCAAGCATCTGATCAGTGTGTCTGGGGCCGAGTCCGGGTGGCCGTCCATCAACAGATAGAGTTGGGTGTCATCAGCATACTGATGGCAGCCCAGCCCAAAACTCCGGACAAGCTGGGCGAGGGGGCGCATAAAGATGTTAAAAAGCATCGGGGAGAGTATTGCACCCTGGGGCACACCACACACCAAGGAGTGGCGGGATGACAATTCCCCCCCAAGCGCCACCCTCTGTCCCCGACCAGAGAGAAACGAGCGCAGCCATTGAAGGATTGTGCCCTGGATCCCCACGTCGGCAAGGTGGTGGTCCAGGAGTTCGTGATCGACCATGTCGAAGGCTGCTGACAGGTCTAGAAGAATCAGCAGCCCCGACCCACCTCGATCCAGCTGCCTGCGGAGATCATCTGTTAGGGCGACCAGAGCCGTCTCGGTCCCATGACCAGCGCGGAAGCCGGACTGGAATGGATCCAGAGCTGATGTTTCATCCAGAAACCTACCAAGCTGTTCAGCAACCGCTCTCTCAGTCACCTTACCCAGGAATGGTAGATTCGAAACCGGGCGGTAATTGGATAGATCTAAGGGATCTAATGATGTTTTCTTTAAGAGCGGGCGCACCACTGCCTCCTTCAGTTCCCCTGGGAATGTCCCGGTGCCAAGGGACAGATTGATGATATCCCCCAGGGGGGCCCGCACCTCGTCTGGACACGCTCTAATCAGCCAGGACGGGCACGGGTCAAGAGGACAGGTGGTGGGCTTTCCAGCTCGGAGGAGTCTGTCCACATCGGCTGGGTATATCCAGTCAAAGTGGTCTAATACTGAACCCGAGGACAGTCGAGGGGCCTCCAGTTCCTTTATTGTATCCAAATTGGCAGGGCGGTCATGGCGGAGCAACAAGACCTTCTCCGCAAAAAAGCTCGCAAATGCCTCACAGCTGTGTGTCAAATTGTTATTTACATTTGGCTGTCCTTCAAGGGACGTTAAAGACCGAATTATACTAAATAATTGCGCCGGGCGAGAGCTAGCGGATGCAATGGAGGCCGAGAAGCAGGACTTCTAGCGGCCTTCACTGCCATCTCGTAGGTTTTCATAAAAACCCTATAAGATGTTCTTGAAGCTCCGTCACGGGCACCCCGCCATACTCGCTCTAGCCGTCTGAGGTCCTGCTTCATTTTCCGGAGCTCCTCGGTAAACCAGGGAGCCCGGTTTCTGTGGGGTCGCAGAGGGCGCTTAGGTGCGATCTCATTGATGGCTGCTAGGAGCTGGGTATTCCAGGCCTCAACAAGCTCAGTCAATGAGTCGCCAGGGGGAGAAAGGTCCCGCAAGGCTTGACGGAATCTATCAGGGTCCATCAGCCTCTGCGGGCGAGCCCAAATTGGCTCGCCACCCAAGCAGGGTGGGGGTGGAACGTCAATCCTGGCTTTCAGAGCATAGTGATCAGACCATGGCACCTTCATTGAAGGAAACATGATCACATCTATACCGATGCCAAAGATCAAATCCAGCGTGTGGCCTGCTTGATGTGTGGGGCCCGAAACAAACTGGGAGAGCCCTAGTGTCGCCATGGAAGACACCAGGTCCAGAGCCTGTGAGGAGGGAGTGGCATCAGCATGGATGTTGAAGTCCCCCAATACCAATAGGTTAGGGAACTCCAAGGCCCAGCCGGCCACCGCCTCCAGCAGGCCTGACAGGGTGGCTGCTGGTGCGCTAGGTGGCCGGTACACCAGCCAGACAGCCAAGCTCACCTCGGAGCCCCACACTAGGCCAACACATTCAATGCTGGGGATCAATGGCGATGGTAGAGCCCTGAAAGAACAATCTTCCCAGATTAATAACGCCACCCCTCCCCCCGGCCCACAGTCCGCGACTGGTGGAGGACGGAGAAACCCTGGGGCGCCATCTCTCGTAAGGTAACAATATCCCCTTCGCGCACCCAGGTCTCAGTCACACATGCCAGGTCAACCCCCTGCGAGGTGAAGAAATCTCGCAGGGTGGCAGTTTTGTTGCCTATAGACCTGGCATTGCACAACACCAGTGACGGAGGTGAGTAATCCTTGCTCACCCTACCCTCGTCTCTCGGGATGGGGCGCAGATTGGACGGGGTACGAGCATATCCGTATCTCGATCCCCTTCGCCTATGACATCTGCCCCCACCGCCATACCTCCCTCGCCCCTCCACAGTAGGAATCCCAAGCCTCATACTCGCCTCCATTTACAGGATATAAAAGCAAACAAACAAAAAACAATTACACGAAAACAAAACCAATCCCCAGCCCACTCCACAACCACCCCACCCCAACCCAAAATAAACCAAAACAAAATAAAAATACATGGATAAAAACCACCGCTTATGGTGGTACAACAAAGCAAAAAATAAAAACAGTTTAAAACATATAAAAACACTTCAAGCAACCGCTGCAGCAGCACCAGTGTCTCCAAAGCTGCGGTAGTGGTGAGTGTGGACCCTGCCCCCTGGCCTGATGGAGAGTGGGCCTGCAGGGGGAAGAGCCCTCCCCACAAACGCACGGCAAAGCGGCATAATTTACCATTATGAAATGTGGACAACCAAACAGGTATGTGCAGCTGAACAGGTATAATGAGGTCTGAAATTCAGACCAGGTATTTGGGCCCCATAAATTGAACTGAACTGATTAATCTGCAGATTCACACCACCTGGGAATATTGGAAGAGGAAGTGGTGTCTATGTTGTGCTTGTGTAAGTGCAACCTCTGGTACTTGTTGGTTGAGCTGGTGTGATGGGATTGGATGCTCATGAACTTTCCTACTGTTTAGGGAATAGAGCTTGTCAAAATGATTGTAATCCAACTTTTGAAGGAAGGAAAAGTTGCTGGTTTGACACGGATTGCAGCACAGTCCCTTGGGATGAGAGTATGCTTGAGGGACAGGCTGGAGACTAGAAGTGCATTGAAGCTAAAGGCCCCAAAGGCAATGGGGGTGAATGAAGGAAAAAGAAATTTGGGGCAAGATAAATAATGGCTTGAGGGAAGGGAGCAAAGGAAATGAGGACAAACTAAGTTTCTTTTCTCATCCGCATTTTTAAAAAACCTTATTTCAAAACAAAATTTTATATTTTTGCTTTTAAGAAAGCGACTCTTTGGGGAAAAAACCCACATAGATCAGTATGGCTTTGTATGCTCTGTGGAATGTCTATGTATAGATATGAGAACACAAAAGGCCACCCACAAGGCACAAGTGGGCATTTTTCAGTGCTCTGCTCTGAAAAATGAGGACCCAAGGAAACGATGTGTAATAGACACATGGAGTTGAAAGGGAGCCATTTTAATTTGAATTAATCAGCCACTTTGCAAGCTTCTCATTGCAATACATTGAAATACCACACAAACAGATCACAAAGACACTCACCCTTTTCCTCTGGCAAGGATCGCAAGTGCTCCATGATGACCAGCTGGAAAGTGTACAATCGATGGGCTGTGGTGGGTTGCTGGGAGACCGGCGCCATCTGCCCTTGGTCACATTGGTATCAGCTCCATATAGTTGAAGAGAACTGTCTTTTTCTCCACTGCATTTTAATAGAGGGAAAGCTATTTTTTCATTAGGGCACATGTCAATCTGTCTCCTATTTCTTAATGCCAGCACCCACCCGGGCACCAGTTTAGAGCACTTCCCATTCACAGAAAGAGAAACGAGGTGTTCAATTAAAGTACACAACAGTTTTGCCACTCTGCCTTGTGCAAAATTCAAGTTGCACAACCAACTCAAGTATTGTAATTGCTGCACGAGCAAAATCCCACATAATTGAATTCTTGTGTGATTACTAAGGATGTGTGATGCAGAACTCTGCATGGACCACTGCATGCCCATCAGCATACCACTGAGAGGCATTTATTGTTGAAAACAGTCAACATACAACCTACATAGTGCCCAGTACTAATACATAGTGCCCAGTACTAATGGGTGTGTAGATAGTATCCAGAGTTGATGTTGCATCTCAGCTTGAGGTGATGCCAATTGGCCAAAGCTCACTGAAACTCAGTAAATGGTGAGACAAAATCTAATAAGCCCAGGCTGAATTTAACCTGCCACTTTGAAGTCCCTTCCTAGCTATTGGCTGAATTGCTATGATGTCACAGATGCTTGATATTCAGAGCTTATTCACTGTATTGAATTAGTGGTCCTCCCTCCACCCTTCCTGCTCCCCCACAAGTATATGGTTCTCACTGGATTAGGTAACTGATAGGTGGATTTGTAGCTGGTTGATAGACCAAACCCAAAGAGTGCTCATTAATGGTTCCTCATCATTCTGGAAAAAAGTGACGACAAGTAGGGTGCTACAGGGTTCTTTCTGTCCTGGTCAGGGGTGCTGACATGGAACCCAGGTTATGGGTACCCAGTGGAGCCCATGACGTAACCTGCTGTCATGACGTCGTGACATCATGATGCCACGTTGTGTTGGTGGCTCAGCGGCACTTCTGAGGCCTTGCAGGGTTTCGAAGGGCTTTGCAAGACCTCTGATGTGACTCCGGTTTCTACTGGAAGTCGCATTTGGAGGCCTCTGACATTGCTTTTAAGACCTTGCAGGGCCTTGGAGGTCACATCTGAGGCCTCGCGAGTCCTTTGATGTGACTTCTGGTTTATATTGGAAATCGGGTTTGGAGGCCTGGCAGGGCCTCTGACCTCCTCTGGGAGGTTGCATCAGGTCTCTAGTAGAAACTGGAAGTCATGTCAGAACCCCATGTTGTGAGAGCTAAGCAAAAATAAAAAATAAAAATTGTGGGTGCCCTGGCATCCAGGGGCCCCTAGACCTGACATCTATGGTCCTGGGCCTATAGCTGTTCAGCATCTTTATCAACAACTTGAGGGCATGCTCATCAAATTTGCAGATGACATCAAACTGGTATTCAGAAGTATTAATGCTTGAGACTGTGGAAGTCGTGGGGATCAGTGGCTAGCCTGTGACCTTCAAATGCTGCTGGCCTACAACTCCCACCACCCTCAGACAGCATGGCCAGTGATCAGGGATGATGAGTATTGTAGTTTGGCAACATCAGAAGGGCAACAGGTCAACCATGCCTGCCTTATAGCCTGGCTGCAGCTTGAACATGGATAATTTATGGGAATCTTTCATGCCTTCACTCTGACATGCATATGAGACAGAGATGAGACACAGAGTAATCGCAAATGGCCGGGTTTCCATTCTGCCTCTTTAACATATGAAGGGATTTTATAGGTTTTAATCTATATGTATTAGTACAAATGGAGGAAGGTAAAACAAATATATACACACAACCAATTCACTTTCTGTAACTAATACAATACCTGATAGGAATCTATTCTTTTCCTTGTATATTATACGACCCATCAACGGTTTCCCACGAAACAGAGAGAATACTTCATATTTCAATTTGACACACTGACGATTGTTACCTCCATGTAAAACATTATGAGTCAAATGTTAAGCCCTTTTTTCTCAGACAAGGCTATTAATAAAAACCTGATAAGTCTCTCTGTGTGCATGTGGGGTAAAGCCTTTGACTGCACAAATGACATGAAATAATACTAGAAAACCTCCTGATATCACTATTTAGTGATCATTTTCAGGGTTGAGTATGCCTCTTCAGATGTTCTATATCAGAAACATACGGAAACAAAACATAATAATAATAATATATATATAGAAAAGAAGAGGCAGTAAGGATTTGCACACTAGCTGTGCCCTCACCCCTCAATCATCCTCCATAAGTTGATCATCTGAACCTGGGAGACTCTGCATGAACTCCTAAGTGTCTCCTCATGCATTTTAGAATTGGAGTCCTAAAAGACTGCCCTCCAAGTTATGCTTGCTAGCACACTTATCGCTGCCCTCTTCTTCTTCTTCTTCCTCCTCCTCCTCCTCCTCAGAGGAGAATGACATATAACGTATTTTAATGCTAGTCTGAAAACTGTGTGGTCCACCAAGCCATATTCAGTCCCAAGGATTGTTAAGCCTGTTCTACTGCTGCCTTCTAGGGTTGGAAAAATGGGAGGGGGAGTGTCAACTGCTTGGCGGAAGGATGCAGCATTTGGCTTGGGGGGCCTGCAAATTGCGCAGTCCTGTTTTAATGAGCTCCCTTAGGACTAGGGAGGCAAGATGTGCCTGTTTCAAAGACACCTTCAAATAGGTCTCATTGTATTTTCCAAGGAATACAAAACATGGCGGGGAGCGGCAGTGTTTTGCCATCCTTAACACACAGATCCATGAGTCTTATTTATAAATTTTTCTGGAGCAATAAGCATGCCTTGTTGTCATAACTATTACTTCCTACAATCAATTTTCTGAAAGTCTTTGGGAATGTAATCAAACTTTAATTACAAAAGAAATTAAAATGATAATTAATTTTTCACTGGCAGTTAATAAAAGCTTCCATCCACCTTGATTATGGTGGGTTAAACACCCAGAGCAGGGTGTAAATTCTGCTTCGAGGAGTAATTTGAAAAACAACAACAACAGCAAGCCAGAAATAGAGAACGAAGACAAATGCTATTTTCTAGAAAGATGAAGAGAAATAAACAATGCAGAAATAATTAAGATGGGAATGCCACTGGCTTCAGCCATTTCTTTTAGCAGAAGCAGGTTTGCAACAAGTAGATTTACATGACGTAAGTGTACATTTTACACCACCATGATATATTCCAATTGCTTGCCCAGTTAAGAAAATAATTGATACTTCTCTTAATTGTACTGCTTACAACTTAATCAGGCATTGAAGGGTCTGATCGAAAGTGAAACACAATATACCTACCTGACATCTGCTTAACACTTTTTGTCATATTAAAATAAATGAGTGCTATTATTAATATTAGGAACAAAAAGCAGTTAAGTAGCGAGGGGTGGCTGTTCCTGGCATAGAGTGCAATTCTGCAGAATAAGATGACAAAAGGGGTTGATGGGAGAAGAGATTATACATAATGAAGGTCTGACGAAGTTACAATGGGGCAGCAGTGTAGGAGAGGTGGAGGGCTTTAAAAGTGAGGATGAAGTGCCTGAGGTTAACATGTAGGGAAACAGAATTACATGATCAAACAATAGGTGGAAAATGTGAATTTAGTGTGTGTGTATTTTTTAAAAAGGGAAGATTTTGCGGAAGAGGGTGTTAGTAGGAAAGAAGTTATAGTCATCTTCCAGATGACTTCCTGATAGAAGTAGATGTACAGGAAAAGGCAACTCCGGGAGATGTAGTAAAGGATGCAGAGTTTTCTTGGCTGCTAGAGGAGAAGGGCAGGAAGAAGACAAAGGTGGCCCTTTAGTAGCATGCCTCTGAGATGGGCAGGCAACAATACCTAAGAAACCCAGAGTGAAGATTCTTTAAGTATTACACTAGCGTTATGGAAGAACCATGTCCATGTGTTTATCCTATGGACATCAGTGTGCTATTTAAAGGCCTACAGCCACATGGACCTTTCCCATAGAATCAGCTCTAGTGTTGCAGGCCTTTAAATGTTATATAAGAACAGTGGGATAAACTTATAAACAGCAGCACAGCTCCTGTAATGGAAGGTGACGGATTAATGGTTGCAGACCTTCCAAGTGTCCCTGTTTTCCAGGGGCAGTCCAGGATTTGCCAGAAGCTGTCCTGGTTTCTGATTTGATCCCAGAATGTCCTGGGAGAAATGCTGTAGGGTATGGAATAGGACACCGCTATTTCATTGGATAAGTGTTGGAAGGTATGTGGTTGACAGCATGGAAACAGAAGGTATCACCCATGTGAAATGGAGTATGTGAAAAAGTGGAAGTGACAAGTTGGCATATACAATATTCACTCCCCCCCACCCCCACCCCCCATATTTTAAATTTTAGACTCGACTAGGCAAGACAGCCACAGGGAGAAAGATGTTACTGAATATCAGAGCACCATTTCACATACTTTGGAGTCTCCAAGCGATCAGGCTTGTTCAAATGCATGTCACTTTGCAACATGTTCAGTTCAATATGGTCCTCCTTTGGTAAAACTTTGCTCCTAATCCAGAAATAGCTCAAGAGGCACTTTCTATGTACCGCACAAATATCAGAACAGAAGGTTACCATTAAACGTCACTATCTATCACGTTACCATACTGATACTGGTTTGAAAAACAATATTCACTTACCTGGAGCAATGCAAATTTAAGAAGCTTATGCTTGCACAGATCACGAAAACTCTGGCCAGCCACGAACAAAAGAGTACAGATGCTGCACTCATGTTTTAAAGTACTGTGGGAAATCTATAGCATGTTTCTTTACTAATTCCGTTTGCTACTGTGTTTGAAAACAGCGGGGCGAGCAAGGTAGATTACTAGCTGTTTCCCAGCAGGCAAACAGAAGATAAGCTACCTTCCGACAAATTTAACAAAGTTTACTGGTTGGACAGAGCCTTCTACTGGGCCGCTGGAAAACTGTTGGAGAAACTCAGAGACATGAAGCACAGCTCAGGACCTGATTACTGGCCTGTCTTTCATAAATCTAAGGCTGCAATCCTATAGCCAGTTATGGAGATTTAAATTTGGAACTCTATGCATAGTAACCTGGGTGTCACATACCTTATTGGACACACAGTGGGACTTACTACAGAATAAGGAGGCACAGCAGGGGACTGCAACCCCTGTTAACTTCTACCTATAATTGGCTTCCCATTTGCGGATTAACATTACAATTCTTTGTATTTAATGGTGCTTAGTCTCAGGTAAGTATAGGATTTCACTAGTAAAGTATTTAAAATCTTAATTTAGAAAAGATTTGAATAAGAAATCATTATCGGCCTCAAAGCCCAGTTCCTACCTTTCTGTTTTCAACCTGAAATAATCAATCACAATGAGTTAAAACACAGAGACTTCCTTGATTCTGGAGGAAAACTAAACCATCTGCTAAAAGTATAGGAGATCCTGGTCAAGATCAATAAATGCTTTAGGGACACACACACACACACACACACACACACACTTATTTTTAATTGTATCTTTTTATCTCATGGCAGCCACATCCTGAATAATACACTACAGATTATAACCACTCCCCATCAGAATAAAAACAAAAGAAGAGCCAGTGACTACAACCAAACACAACTGCTTACAGTCCGATGCTTGGTTAAAGGAATATTTTCACTACCTGTGATGTGGATCTGGCAGTCATAAGCAGGTGGGAATTCCACAGATAACAAGGACTGTACCAATTTACTTGTAGTTGAATGGTTGTGCCAGACCTCAACCACCAGCAATTGCTTCTTTTTCCTACCAATTATAAATAGAGTCATGGGCTCCTTTAAATAATGAGTTGAGCACAATCTTATCTTCAATGGCCATTAGTAGATCAAATTTCTAAGGAGGTTATGTTTATTTATGTGTAAATTTATTTGTAAGTTTTTACAAACTTTAAAGGTAGCTAACAATCTGATACAATACAACGCCATTAAAAACCCCCAGAAGAATTGATAAAACAAACCATAAGCCAATTGGGGGGAAAAACAGAAAACAAAAATGGTGGGATAACGTTATAGAATTCTATTTGCAGTGCTACCACTAAAAGGGCCCTGTTTTCAGACATTCTCCTTGAGGAGACCTGGAGGGCAGCTTCTACGCACTTTAACTTGCCTGGCACAAGTTCTTCAGGTACAGTCATACCTTGGGTTAAAGTAGCTTCGGGTTGAGCGTTTTCGGGTTGTGCTCCACGGCAACCCGGAAGTAATGGAATGCTCAAAATGACATCACGTGCATGCGCAGCAAATTGCGGCACGTGCAGACGCACAGACACAGGTTGCGTTCACTTCAGGGTGCGAACGGGGCTCCGGAACGGACCCCGTTTGCATCCAGAGGTACCACTGTATTCTAACTGCTATCATGAAATGTAAAAGACATGAATTACTACAACATACATCCCTTATACATTTATAAGTCCCACTCAAACACAAAGCTAAAAAAATAGAATTGTTTTATTGCAACATCATTTCTTTACAACAAGCAATTTAGCAACAACCATTTAACAGAGAACTTGTGCCATATCAGCTGACTTATTATGGGAAGTGCTCAGGAAAGCCTGAGTTCTGCCAACTGGATTCTCAGCCGATGGCCTAACCAATAACCTTTCCCCTTCATCGGTATTCAATGAAGACTAACAATTAAGAAAGATGGCTCAGGCTGTCCAAAGGTTTTGTCAGCTTCAAGTCCCATTGGTCCCATGACTAACAAAGATGTTTCTAGCAGTGGCTTGACCTTTGATGTGATCAATTTCACTGTTAATCATTAGTGCACAGATAAAATGCCATTTACTGGAAAGTTTGTGGATCACTGTTTGCACAGAAGGCAAGCAGTATCACCTGAGATTATAGATACAAAAAATGTTGTATATTTTATAAAAAGACAATGCAGAACAGAATCCGACGACCTACAGTGAGTGTTGTTTAGAAACAATAATAGCACCCAATTACTAAATAGGGAAATATAATTTATAATCTGTTGTTTTTCCAAAATACTTTTATTTATTGTTCTGCAGTGTTAATCAGATGTATGTTAGAATGGAAATTTACACAGAAAGTTAGCAATCGTATTAGATACAGTGGTACCTTGGTTTGCATATGTTTTGGATTACAAACATGTCAAACTTGGAAGTGGGTGTCCCGGTTTGCAACCTTTTTTAGGATTACAACCCCCTTTTTTGGGGGGGGGGGTTACGAACAAATTTTTTTGGAGGCCCCATTGGCGAAAGCACGCCTTGGGTTGCAACCTGTTTTGGTTTACAAACGGACCCCCAGAATGGATTATGGTTGTAAACCAAGGTACCACTGTATTTTGGTTCAAAAGTATCGTAAATGAGACACCTAGCAGACATAACTGGGTACATGTTTGTACATATAAGAGTGGCAGCCAGATTGTGAAGACTAATATATTATTCAGTCTTGATTCAAATTAATGGTCAGAAAAGAAATATTAACTTGTATGCAGATCACAGAACAGGTAATATAAAACTTTCAGAGATATTTGCTATAATTCAGTACAGAATTAGCAACGCTAATTTGCTAACATCCACTGTTGTCATGCTGCCCTGAAAAGGTTGGCCACGGGTGAATGTAGTCCTTGAGTCAAAAAAATGGTTAGCCACTCCTACACTAGACCCTTGGTGGTTTATTCCATCAAGTAGTATGAAATATTTGAGTACAGTGGTACCTCGTGTTACGTACCTACCCCCTTATGAATGCTGCGGGTTACGTCCTCTGCTAACCCGGAAGTAGATGCCCCCTTGTTGTGACCTTTGCCCCGGATGCGACCGGAAGTCACGCTCTGGAGGTGCCCTTAGTGATAGCACACCTCATGTTACGAACGGTTTCCAGTTACGAACGGACCTCCGGAATGGATTATATACGTAACACGAGGTACCACTGTATTTGAAATTTCAGTTGCTATTAAAGTTTATGCTGGCTTCAACCACTGGCAAAATTGCTTTGTATATTTTCATACTGACCATAGTAGGTCATTATTCTTATTTGACATAAAGGAACTTGGATAAAGGACTCATTCAACACCACCTAGAGATCCAGGATTGATGCAGAACCAACACTTACCGTACTAACTGTTCACCACAGTACCACATTGAATTGTTAGGAACATACTCGGTGTGAACATTGTTCTTTCCGCCAACTGTTTACAGGCTTTCCCCTCCTTTTAGAACTTTTGACTGGGGTTCCCTTTTGGAAACATGAATGCACTGAAATGTTGTTGGGTCTAAGAGAGCTATGAAATCGGATTATGGAGATAGCAATTTATAAGAAGAGATATTTTGCTGCTAATAATGCCTCAAAGAGGCATGGCTTTTGAGTACATCATTTGTTTTATTAGCTTTCTGATAAAACTTTTTGAGCTTGATAGATGGGCTGCAAGGCAAACATTTCCATGGAGATAAGACTATTTGGAACTGGGAAAAGCTAATTGCTGGACAGTTGTTTCATTAATGAGCCTGATATCCCTTTCCTGCAGCAGAATAATTTCAAAAGTAGATAGGTAATGCTTCTGCAGGGAATCAGGAAATCTCAACAGGGTATCTTGTGTTATTTCTCACTGCCTCACAGATAAGAGAGAGGTCATATGATGTATATATTTCCGTTTATAACCAATTCTGTTTACAACCAGAGGGGGTAAAATTGCATCTTCCTGAACACACATTTATTTTAAACCTACAGGCCCCATTGAGATATAATCTCAGAATTACCTAGTTACTTCTAAGCAAGAAGAGGCAAAAATTAGAAGTAAAAATATATCAAAACTTAGGCCCAATCGGATGCCTTTATTCTTTGCATGTTGTTTTAGGCAAGCCCAATTGTTTTTAAAACTATGGCTTGCACAGATAGCCTACCCTGGAGGTAGCCAACAGGTTGGCTGGGGCTGATGGAAGTTGTAGTTCAACAGCATCCGGAGGGCACCTGACTATCTCTGACCTACATTGTCTCAGGACAGTGATCATCAGTAAAATTAGAGGAACAAAGGAAGTTGTCTTATAGAAAGTCAGACCATTGGCCCATGTAGGTCAATATTGTTGACACTGACTGACAGGTGGCTCTCTGGGGTTTCAGGCAGAATCCTATTTTATTTTTTTAAGTATATGAATGTGTCTTTACTCATTGAAAAAGGCTTGTGAACACAGTGCATTGCATATGAGTGGTTAATGATCAGTTCTGTTGGGAATGCTTAGTTATGCTGTACCTTTTGATGGGAATTTGTTATATTAAAAAGTAATAAATTATAAAACCTGTTAAGATTCAAGTGGAAGAAGACAACATATTAGCAGTTCACCACAACCTGCAAATGTTATCATATTTACAAAAGTACAATTTTATGGTATTGGGACTATAGTCAGGAATGGACAAGTGGTCAACTTTATATTTTGTCTATCACATTTAGCCTGCAAAAGAATGAGAGCAAATAATGCTTATGATTTTAAATGTTTTTATTTGTAACAGTATTACATGGTGTGTTACAGAAATTAATGGAAAATTTCTAAAAATTTGTTGGTTTTTTTCTGCTGAATGCATTACACATAAAGTTAAGGGTGAAAAAAAGATGTTCAACAAATGGTTTTCCTCTGAGGTAAAGTTAAAGTAGATCTAGAAATGTACTGCAAAAAACAGTCATTTTTATCTTTCTTTTCTTTATTAAAAAAATACGTGTCGGAATGCAGAAATCAAAATGAATAAAGGTAGAGAGTAAACATCTTTGCAACGAAGGTGCCCAGTACATTATTTGATCATAGGTTTTGTCAGACAGTTGAATGACTACGATCTATCAAAATATTTTTTTAATGACATGGTTGGAATCAAGACAGTACAGGATGGTGAGTGGGATTCCCTGGTTTAAAATTTAAAGTGACAAATTTAGTGCTAGTGAAGAGCAGGATGGAGAAAGCTTGTTGACTCCCCTGAACCTATTATGTATCTATCAAATGGTACAGTGTAGGCTCCGATATTATCTCTCTTCTAGGCTATGGCAAAAAAATGAATCTTCTGATGGTGGAACAGGGTAGCTATGGAGTCTCTTGTTTCAACCCCACCCCACCCCCCAAAAACCCCACAACCAAATGTTTACATGGAGCAAATTTCTTTGTGAGTTCTGATTTTGATATCCCAACTTGATTCTCTTTTATAGCTACTGTGTAGTATTGGTTACATAAACGTTTCCCATCCTGGGAAGGTTCTTCAGAGTCGTATGGTTACAGAAATCTCCAAACTATGATGTGAACGCTTTGGTCATTAACTGAAAAGCTAATGAGACCACAACCTACTCCAAAGTTTTATGACGAACTGAAATGTCACCTTCTTCTAATCCAATATCCCAACACAAAAATGGTAAATAGTAGGGTTGCCCTATTTATGGAAGCAAAATTCAGTATACAAAAGTTGAACTTTTTTTTAGGGAATCATCCTCAATCTTGGACATTTTACCAATTTCCCCTAATTCCCCCCCAATGCTATTTTCACCAGGGAATTCCGGATGTTTGGCAACCCTGTAAATAGCTTTGCTAAGGAAGAATGTAGCATTTCCTATTAAAATCAATAATTGGAAGATTATCTAATAAGAAAATGTTTTCATTCACTTGGTTGAACTGAAAATATACAATCCCACACATTTTAAATCCTACTGGGAATATATTTTTTGCATCTTTTGTTTGA
This sequence comes from Podarcis erhardii, assembly GCF_964252035.2. NCBI lineage: Eukaryota > Metazoa > Chordata > Lepidosauria > Squamata > Lacertidae > Podarcis > Podarcis erhardii. The sequence goes on from NC_138510.1 coordinate 59,685,242, forward strand.
TGTGAGTTTGCCACAGAGATCCTGACAATTAGAATAGAGAGAAGAAATGACAGGAACAGTGCATTAGATCTCACTTCTTTGATACTGAGCCTATCAACATCTAGTGTATCATTCACTCAGTGGTAAAGCACACATTCTGTATATATTTCACAGGTACTGGCTGGAATTAGGAAATTTAGTTGCCAGCACCACCAAATCACCATCCTGTTCCGCTTTCAGCTGTGTGTGTAAAATGCTTTCATTAAATCATTCAAACATATGGAAATATACAACTCCAGGCCTACACAAATCAATGGAAAACACACAGAAACCTTGGTGTTATGATCTAAAAACAAAAATCTGCATAACCCATTAAGCAATTCCTCATTTGGGTTCATTAACTTTTTTTTTTAGTGCTAAACCACTAAAATTCAATATATTGTGATCTGCATAGGAACTTCAGGAAAACACATTTGACCTGTATAACAATTCTCTGTAGGCCAAAAATATATAGATTCTTTATGCAAATTATGTGCTAAGGATAGGAACCAAACACTGCACTTTTCTTACATAAATGTTTAAAAAAGAGAATTTTTAAAAAGTTGTTTCTGATTCGTGTGTAAACAGTTTTGAATTTTTATTTTCTAGCTATGAAATGGCTATGGAATGTACTTTTTTCCCTTGAAAATGTACAGTATGTAGTAATATTTGTGTCATAAAAGCAAGAAAATAAATCATGTGTTACCCATCAACTTTACTAGTTGCTGACAACCTAATTGCTGCTGGGAAATGCACTTTATTATAAGCATGTGGGGGGGGGGGGAAACCATACGAGATGCAAGAGCCACAGACTGGGGGTTTCCACACTTCCAAAGTACTGCCATTTGCTACCTTCTCTACAGTGTCATGGCATTATTAAAAGAATTCTCATAACATTTTATATTTACAAAAAAAAAACCTGGCAAATTTCATTCAAACTCCTTAAAGCCATTTCCCCTTAAACATTTAAAGAGTTTTATGGTAAGTTTTTTTTTTCCTTTTTAATTTCAAGTTATAAAATAAAAATCCCATTTGAATTTTTCTGATGTACAAAAAGTGATAAAGATGAACAATTTGATCACAGAATCAGTTTCAAAATTCATGCCATCTTCATCTTGGTTAATAAAGTCCATCCCAATCAAATCCAGAAAGCATACTGGAAGTATTTGGCAAACAATTTTTTTCTCTCTCTCTCTTCAAAAATGGCACACAGAGAAGAAAAACACTTGTCTGCATAGCATTACAGCAGCAAGATATCAAAGAAATAAAAAATATTCCTTTACTGGTCTTTGTTTTAAGAGTCCCCTAGGAAATAACACTGTTAAGTCTTTTTCTTCTTCTTTTTCTTCATCAAAATATTTGATGTCCTTTTCTACCCACAGTATTCAAAACAAAAAAGCAGCATTTCATCTCTTTGATGTACTGTAATTTCAAAAGGTCCATTTGGCAACGTTTCCCAATCAAGATGGATAATCAGCAGAATGGCAAACCATGGTTTCAAGTTAAGGATAATTTTCACAGGAGGCGTTTTGCTGCTAGAGTCTGTCACCTGTCTGTAAGAAAAGGGGATAGAATGGAACACTCAAATACTTTGTCTCCCACCTTCAAATATGCCATTATGGAGTAGTATTGGGTGGCGGTGGTGGGGAATACAGCCAGATCAGTCTAATATGGTGATAAAAAAGTCACCATATCATCAAAATGTGCAGCCACAGATCTCAATGGCTGTAGAATTCATGATTTTTTTCCTGCGTTTTTTATATTATTAAATGATTAGCAGTCCTTTAACAGATTTGAACTGATTACTTCCATAATGTGGTGCACTGGAAATGGCAAAAAAGTGACAAGGCGTGGTGGGAAATGCTGGATAGTTGAAACTTGAGGAAAGGTTTTGCTTGGATATCAGGACTGTGGAACAAAACAAAAGTGTCATGTTCTGCCATAGAGAGTTGCCACTGGTTGCCAAAACATTTTGCTTGTTGAATTGATGCAGTGAGGTGATTATCCTTTATTAGATGAGATCAACTGCAAGAAAATGTGGGAGCCAAAGGCCTGTCAAGGCTGTAGTTTTCTGTTTGAGTCTTGAAGCACCACAAGCGTGGGTCAACGCTATTTCTTAGGTCTGTTGATCTGGGCATAGAGAGGCTCTCTTTCCTGGGAACAATAGAAAGAAATGTGAATAGAGACAATTCTAGTCATTTGTATCTAAGCAGCATATTTCAGGGAAGTAGGTGAGTAGAATAAAAATGCTAAAAAAATAGCACTTTTATTATTTTGAATTATGATGATGTTTGAAAAGGCAGTAATAATATAAAAGGATTCAGCAATTCCACATTGTTTATTAAGAACCCAATTCATCGTTTAAGTTGAAATGATTATAATGAAATAGAATTCATGTACATCTCACAGTACAGTTGAGACCAGAAGAGGCTAAGTTTGCAATTATTGTTTTTAAACACACGGAGCAAATCGACCCATTGCCCCCACACCCTGAAAGATGATTTAAGACAGCTGACTAAATGGTAAAAATATTATATTCATTAAAATGTAGCAAAATTAGAGGGTCTTCCAGTTAAGCAAATAATTAAGTGTAGGCAGGTGGAATCGATGAATGCATATGAGAGAAGCAACCCTCTATCTCATTGCACTGTGAGTCTCAGGACTGGGAGTTAAGGACTGGGAGAAAAATCTCCCTTTTTGCTAAGCAAGCCTTGGATATGTGAAACCCAACCAGCACACCTGACTCCTCCTGTGGAGCATTCATCATGATGTGCAAACCACATCCTTAGCACTCTTTCAAGTACCAACAAACCTCAGACTATGGATGATGACTGACGAGTGCCTATTTACCACCATGATGCCTCAGGGTGGCAGTGAAATAAGATCTTATCTTACCTGCCAGCACTGAATGCGTAACAGCCAAGTTAACCAAAGCACCACAAGATACCCTACAGTGCGAAGTAGATAAAAGCAGGGAGTCCTAAGTCGCAACCAGGGGCTCCCTCTAAACTCCTTCTCACCCCCCCCAAAAAAGTGACTAGGGAAAGCCCACTATAGAGGGGCAAGACAAAATGAGGGAGTAGGGGGCGGCAGTGTAACTTTAAATACTGGACTGGACTGTCCCCTCCCTTTACATACTCCTGCTCATATGGCTAGCTGTCCTCTCCTCCTGGGAGAAACCAGCTTGAGTCTCTATCAAGTCCAAGAAGGTGGGTGGATGAGGCAAATTCACCCCTGCTGAGAGCAAGGACATCATCCAGCTTATAAACATGCAGTTTTAGCTCAGAGAAATAATGACAAATTGTTTTCCTGTACTCCAGTTAAATATTTCACATCTTCTACTATGAACTTTTCTGTTGGCGCATTCTAGCTATTAGATGCAGGAAGGCTTCACTCCAAAGTCAGTGTAGGCTTGAATAAAATAATAATAGCTAAAATAGCAAAACAATGGATGGTGGTGAGCTAACAAGAAGCCTAATGCGCCATATGTCACCTTAGCATTTCATGATATACAAATTCAAAATCCAAATAACTACCATGTAATAAACACATGACAAGTTTGGCTATAGAGCTTCCTAAAGGATCTAAACATTTCTATAAATTGCTCTAGGAAATTGACATCAGGATCTTGCCCCGCTATGAAATCCTGGTGTGGAGCAGTGCTGTAGGACCTATGCTCCCTCCTTGTTGAGTCCAGCAATGAGCACATGCAAGTGATAAAAATTCTGGAGAACTTGAAAGTTTGCTCACAACTTTGTGACATTTGGGTTGGTCTTGACAAAAGTATACTGTGCGGGTTATTTCCAAATGGAGTGTTGGTGTTGGTGGTGGTCTAAAAAAAATGCAGGTTATTTTTCTTTGTAAATGACTAATTTAAAATTCTGAATTATATTATGGAACTCTGTTTGCAGGGCTTGTAAGTAAAAAATGAATGAGTTGGAGCATGTAACAGCAGCATATTTTGCATTCCAATCCACAAAGTATTCACTTCTCAAGAAGAAGGGTAAAGGTAAGCATACCATATCTTGTCTTTATGGGTGATATCCAAAAAGGTCAGTCCACCTGGGCAATGGACTTTTGCTCAGGTAAATGGGATTTCTACTTCCTCTCCCCCTCCTCCAAGCTCCCAGTACCCCTAAATAATCTGCTGTGGAGGCTAGGGGACCCTCAACAGGGCACAAAGTTGGGGGTAGAGGGGGCTACAGAAGAGAGTAAAGGGAAGTCCCATCACATCTACTATTGTGATGTTGGATCTTGCCCCATGAATTTGTAACACCTATGCAGAGAATCTCAGCATTTCAAATCATTTCAAATCAGGTCTTATTGCACACATAATGAACATTATGTCCATATTCATATTTACCCCAGTATGTAAGAAAGAATAACAATTCTATTCCAAGTTTGGGGACACTTCAAAGATTATGCTTACATAGATTGCAGACTGCAGACACTCACAATTCTGGCTAGTTTACTTCGCGCACCGCTCCCGATGGCCGCGCAGAGCTGCGCTGAGCCTGGGACTGGAGGCAGCTCTGCGCAGCCATCGGGAGCCGGGCGGGACTTCGCGCACCGCTCCCGATGGCCGCGCAGAGCTGCGCTGAGCCTGGAACTGCAGGCAGCTCTGCGCAGCCATCGGGAGCCGGGCGGGACTTCGCGCACCGCTCCTGATGGCCGCGCAGAGCTGCGCTGAGCCTGGGACTGCAGGCAGCTCTGCGCAACCCTCGGAGCCGGTCTCCCGAGGGTTGCGCAGAGCTTCCTGAAGCCTGGAGAGCGAGAAGGGTAGGTGCGCACCGACCCCTCTCGCTCTCCAGGCTTCAGCGAAAGCCTGCATTCACCCCATAGGACGCACACACATTTCCCCTTCATTTTTGGAGGGGAAAAAGTGCGTCCTATAGGGCGAAAAATACGGTATTTTATCAAAGTAATTGTTGGAATGAAATACAATTAAGAAGTATATTAGTAGTGAAATAATTATTAAGCTCTAACTGTATGTAGGTTTTATTTTATTTGTTTTTATCTTATATTTTGGAAATGAACATCCAGCTTTTTTTTCCTTTAATTTTTTCTGGGGCCCCCCAGAGAGTGGGGCCCTAAGCTAGTTTATCTTATATGTAAATCCAGCACTGCAAATAGCCTTTATGTAGGTTAGCTTTACAACTAATAGTACTGTTTGCTCCCATTATTATTTTTCTAAGGGAACTACCATTCTGGACCTTTTCTTCAAGCTAAAAGTATTACCAATTACCTTATATCCATTACTATTGTCCCTGTATTCTTTATTATCTTAACAGAGAACATCCCTTTTTGCTAGTGGAAGCCAACCAGACAAGGTGATGGGCAGAATTTTTCTTACTGATGTATGTAAGGCTGGCATAAAAGATGCATTATGAACTTAAACTTGCAATTCTCCCAAGGCTGCTTTGACCTCTGTGCTCCTATGTAGATTTTAAGCAGAGTGTTTTCCTTCTGGCTGGCTGAACAGAAAGTAGAATCTCAGCTGATGCATTTCAGAAAATAAGTCTTCTGCTTCCTGATCATCCAGTCAGAAGGAAAGCCCTGTGTTGAGACTCTGCTGCAGAGAAAGAAGGTCAAGGAAACCCAAAGGAGTAGCACCTCAGTCAAGACTGTAATGTATCTTTTATACTACAAGCTAGGCTTCTTTAGAGAGCCAAATCCAACAGTGGAGGGGTAGGCGCAGGGCTGTTCTGCTTCCTTATGGTGAAGGGACCCTTGCTTTATGTACTCATTAATAACAGCTGCTATGTATAAAAACACTGTATGTTTCTAAAGTTCTCCTTTGCACTGGGTTTCATGATGAAAAACAAGCCTCTAATTGTGCTTTGCTTGGTTATCCCATCCCTATGATGAGCTCATTTACAGTACTCAGCATAGCACGACATAGTATGTGTGTATATATATATATATATATATATATGCAGGTTTTGGTGTCCTCGGGTGTCTTCCCGTGTAAAAGTTGGGGTGTCTAGGCGACGTTTCGACGAGGTCTCACTCGTCATCTTCAGGCTGGTGCTTTCGGCTTCTTGTTACTGGAACAGAGCAGGATCTCAGTGTTTGAGTTCCTATAAATACTGTAGAGGGGGTGTGGTGTATAGCCTAGACACCCCAACTTTTACACGGGAAGACACCCGAGGACACCAAAACCTGCATTCCTGTACCCGTGAAAATCTACGAAAGCATATATATATATATATATATATATATATAGGTTTTGGTGTCCTCGGGTGTCTTCCCGTGTAAAAGTTGGGGTGTCTAGGCGACGTTTCGACGAGGTCTCACTCGTCATCTTCAGGCTGGTGCTTTCGGCTTCTTGTTACTGGAACAGAGCAGGATCTCAGTGTTTGAGTTCCTATAAATACTGTAGAGGGGGTGTGGTGTATAGCCTCCAATGTTCTGGGCAGAGAGGAAGTTCCCAGGCTAGTGTGCCTTTTCTTCTTTTGTTCCTTAATTACTTGAGAGATATCTTGAGTGATTTCTTGAGTGATATCCTGAGTACCACTTAGGTGGGTCATTAGGTGTGGATTAGTTGTTAAAGTCTTTGTGTCAAGAGGTCAAGACACAAAGACTTTAACAGGTCAAGACACAAAGACTTTAACAACTAATCCACACCTAATGACCCACCTAAGTGGTACTCAGGATATCACTCAAGAAATCACTCAAGATATCTCTCAAGTAATTAAGGAACAAAAGAAGAAAAGGCACACTAGCCTGGGAACTTCCTCTCTGCCCAGAACATTGGAGGCTATACACCACACCCCCTCTACAGTATTTATAGGAACTCAAACACTGAGATCCTGCTCTGTTCCAGTAACAAGAAGCCGAAAGCACCAGCCTGAAGATGACGAGTGAGACCTCGTCGAAACGTCGCCTAGACACCCCAACTTTTACACGGGAAGACACCCGAGGACACCAAAACCTGCATTCCTGTACCCGTGAAAATCTACGAAAGCAAATATATATATATATATATATAACCCCATAACTTGAATATCAATAGTTATTAACTTGTATAACTAAATAACATGTATTGCTTCATGTTAACCACTTGGCAAAATGGTTATGGGGCTGAATTTAGCTGGACCAGTCTGGCCTCCAGTAAGTGGGTTGTATCTGGCCACTGTTATCCTGTGAGACAAAAGCACACTTGGCCCAGGGATTGGGGGAAATGTGCTCACTTCACATTATAATGCAAACCTATCTAATGTGCCCTCTGCGAATGAATACATGAACTGGAAAAATGGGAAAACAAAAGAGACAAAAACAAACAGACAAATTTCACCATTCATAGTTCAGCTTAGCAGCCCAGGACTAGCTTCGAGTGTTCACAGAGAATCAAAGTGCTCTGGCGTGTTGGCAACATTTCTGAAAATGGGGCCTAGAAGGATAAGCAGCACTTGAATCAGGCCCACCCCCCCCCCAGGTACTTTTCAAAATATAAAGATCTTTACTGTAATAGTGAAGCCAATTCATTTATGCATAATTATGTCCCATGTTATTTGAAGGTAGACCATTGACTATAGTTAATATATGCAGCTCCTCCAAGCACAGGTCCAAATATGTTAAATAACAATAGGCTCACCTACAGGAAAGACAGGAAACTAAGCACCATTGTTCTCCTATCTCAGTCCAGTTCTCCTCAAATTGAAGGTTCTGCGCTACAGGTGACTACCTTTAGGCAGCAGCCAAAAAGGAATGTGTCAGAGGGTAAAAACTGCACGTGGCTGCTCACTGCTACAGGGGGATCAGCCCTTTATGCTGACAATCCTGTTGGGTTCTGACAAGTGGGATCTTCTTTAAGGATGGTCCTGGTTGCGGGCAGGCCACCAGACCTGTTCCTCCCTCCCCCCGGCATGGGCGGAGTAATGTAGTCATGCCAGGGTGGCATCACAATAACCCTAGCTGCTTGGCCAACCACTTTTTTTGGGGGGGGGTATAAAAGTGGGAGCATGACATGTGTCAGGCATCTGCTTCACGCTGCTGAACACCCGCCCTTTATTTTAGATGTCCTCTGGCCTTGCTTTGGACTTTGGCAATGGCCACTTGGTTTTCGCCTACCTCTTAGCCTACCTCGTTACAACTTTGTAAGGTATGGCAGTTAGGCATTGGCTCACTGATTTGTGGGGGAGGGGTCCATTGACCAAGGGTATTCCATTAAAGGAATGCAGGGCCTGGATCCTGTCCGATGTCTGCTTGAGGGGCTAGGGCCATGCCAGGCCTCTGGGGACACCGAGGAGAGCTACAGGCGGGTTCCGCTGATGTGTTTTCCTCTTTGGGTGGTTTACCCTTACTGACTTCCTGCAAAGGGGGCAGGAGTCCGATATAGTCCTTTTGCCAAACCAAAATTCTGTGTCAGTGTGAATTTTATTCTAATGAGGAGCTGGTTTGGGGACCTTGCCACACAAACTGCCTTCCTGTAAAAAATCCTGCTATGCCTTGATGGATAAAAAAATAAATAAAGATTGTAATACTTTTGAGCAAGTGCTGCCTTTTCTTCACAACACTAGCCATTGAAGAAATATAAATAAATGTATTATAGCTGTTTGCTGCCTTTGACTTGTGATCCACAAATCTACATTATCTGAATTGAAACAACGTGCTGCTGCCTAAGAATAGTGCTGCACTCTTTCTTTTTTTGCAATTTCAGTGAATGCATTAAGACATCTGTCCTGGCTTTTGATTTAAAAAACCACAGCAAGGCAAACATTTTGCTTATCAGTAGATTGCAGATTTGACTACTAACAGCACGGTTGTCATTTCTTTAAAGGTTAGTTGTGAATTCCAAGTTTGAAAGCTTCAGTTTAAGATTGCAGGTAGATGCAAAGTGCAACGTAGTTCAAGATATAGGAACTGATAAGACACTCGGTTATTCAAATACAAAGACTTTAAGATACTACAGAAAATAAGTGCTAACAACACAGAAAGCAAAATGACATTAAAAAACCAAGTGGGAGAGTGCACTTGAATACCATATTTACTTGAATCTAATGCTCACCTTTTTTGGCCAAATTATGTTATGAAAGTTAAGGTGTGCATTAGATTCGATGGCACATTAGACTCGAGTAAATATGGTATATACAGAGGCAGCATAAACAAGATCATTGAGTGAAGATAACATCAAGTGCATCACTGAGTGCAACAGAACCCTGTGTTCATGCCAAGTTTATTCACTTCCAAATTCTAAAGCCCTCTATAAATATGAAGACCTCTCTCTCTCCCTCTTACTGGGAGAAGATGCTTAGCATTAATAAAGTAGGACTGAAGATATTAGGCCTTGTGACAGTTTTAACTATTGATCATACAGAACAAACTTGGACTATTCGCCCTCTAAATATTGTGGCAGCTTCAAGGGAAAAGAACAGGTCCATTCAATTCCTTAATGTAGCAGTAGCCAACATGGTGCCCTCTAGATAATTTAGGCCTCCAAGTTCCATTGGCCTAATGGTAGAGGGTCATTGGAGTTGTAGTCTAAATCATTTGGAGGGCACCATTTTGGCCATCCCTGTCTTAAGTGATAGTCTATCTGAAAAAGCATTAACTGTAGATTTCCCCTACCTGATGAAAGTGTGGGAGAGCCAAAACAGAACACCTGCTCATCCCTCCCTTTAAACTGTCATAATGCTGATATGGAGCCATATAATGTGCAAACATTAAAAAGCAAAGCACAATAGTATAGTTCAAACTGATGGGGAAAGTGGGATAAAGGAACATTTTTAAAGAGACAAAATAGTTATTGAAGAGTCTGACACTCCCTTAGTTGTATACTGCTTAGAAATCTAAAGCCACAAATGACAAAGCAAACATTTCAAATTTACCTCTTCTTTTTAAAAAAAAAAAATAGTAGCTGAGGAAGTGATACTGCACAGACTTCAGGGATGACAGTGGTTTCAGGTGAGGGCAGAAATGGTTTTAGGCTCATGGGAAAGGGACTATTGGATAGCAGCTAGTACATTCAGATATCTGTGGTTGGAAGCACATTCTTAAAAAAGCCTGGAAACCAATGCACATTATGCACTAAAAATAAATCCACCATTTCCATTAATTTGTTTCATATGCTCCATACACAGAAAGATGAGCAATAAATCACATAGTGCTTGAACTGTTTCAAATCACAGTGCAGTGTAATAAAAGAAACATTTTTCATATGGCAGCATTGGAATACATTGAGATGAGATGGGGATGTTCAACACTCACAGGCACTGTAGCATCACAATCTTTCTGACAAAACACAGATGCCAGAATAAAAATAGCCACGGTCACCCTCATAAAACATCTATCAACACCCACAACATGCAGCGTGCAGTTAACGATTAAAGCAATTGTGTTGCCTTAGCATTTTGTCATGGAAAATATATATTTAAAATGATAGGGTTATATGTTCTCTGTATCAATGGGTTGTTAACCCATAGACATCAGCATTGTAATTTAATATTTTCATTAGACCCTTTAACTAATAGGTTTTCCAATTGACCATTATTGTGGCCACAGAGTGGGAAGGCACATCTTAATTTATTGATAGTGCTTAATTCATTCTCTTAAAAAATATGTTGCACTGCTGATGTCATTTCAGTCCTGGATGAACATTGCCTGCCACTTTGCAATTTCTATCAGAAAAAGATAAAATGCACAATATACAAATATCTTAAATGGTAATCATGAATACCAGAAACTGCAGAGCGTTGATATTCTGTAAGAAAAACAACGACTATGAACCTGTTGTTGATAATCTCTCATTTCACAGTTGCTGTAATATATATTTTCCCTAGGGTTGTATTTTTTTATTATTATTATTATTCTGACAACACAAAAGTGCACCACCTAGAAATGGAATTATCAACCAGTGATGCATCAATGGTGTGAGAAATAGTGAAATGAAGGTATGAAATATTCCATATTGTATATGTGGAATATATTATGTTTGTGGCTAGCATCAATGTAAATGAAGGCAGGCAATGGTGAATATGAATAGCTCAAAAGTGACAGAGAGAAAAGGACAGATACCTACCCCAACCTGCGCTATCTAGCTATCGCCCTGTGGACTTACAGTATCACCAATGGGCTCACCAAATGGATCACTGTTGGATGAGGCCTGAGATCCATCAGGCTAGAATACAAGAACATAACACCTTTTTTTCTCAACAACAGAAAGGAAAACAAAGTCAGCAGTTATTTTCATGCAGTGGGTGCATTTTAATATGAATGCCTATTGTGGATGAAAATAATTTAAAAGCCATATACTACAGATGATATTTCCTAGGACCAACTGCTGCCAGCGGGCCAGCCCTGGATAGGATAGTAAACTGATTTGAGCTCACAGAAACAGTCTTTTAGGTAAGTGCATTTTGGCCAAAGCTAACTTTACCTTCAACACTTGGTCAAGAAGCAGACAAATGCCTAGTGCATAGCTTCTGCTTTAAGCCTGCCTAATTAGTGGTTCTAGTTTGTGATGAGCCATTCATTTGAAGCAGTTGCCATGGCCACGTCTGACTATTTTTGCACCGCAACTCAAACCCAGCCAAATATGAGTTTTCAGCAATGTGAGAAGCAATCTGGATCTGTGTATGGTGCCCATATTTGGTTTGTGGTCATCACAAGCAAATTTGGACACCACAGATCTGAGACCAGGTTGCCATTATCAATGTGAGGTCATGCTTCTGCTGTCTCCTTGCAAGTGGGGCAGGCACAGGGTCATGCGTTAGCTATTGTATTCACCACTCGTGCTATTCAACTTAAGCCAAGCCATGTGATTGTACTGACAGCAAAACTTATCCATATTGTCACCTACCCAAGCCACTACACATTGACCTGTGAAGGGTTGTCCATTCCCAGCATTAAGGTGTATACTTACTTTCATTTTCAAATGTCACTGATTCCCCCCTCCCCCTGGGAAATCAAATGTGTTGTGCTATTTTTACAATGTCTGAAGAAATCTGCCACCTCCTCCCCCTGAAAACAATCTGGTCATATAAAGCACATGGATTCCCTCTTCCCTGCCAATCATCCTCCCTGGCTTGCCCTGGAGAAAGCAGAGGGAAGAACTCACTACTCTGTAAGATCCTTCCTAGGTTGAGTTCAGCCTGACGGTGGCAAAACTTGACTCAGACACTGAGTGCCAGGGGCTGCATTTTGAACTCCCCCCCCCATTGCATCACACCAAAGTTTCTGAACTCCTTTGTCTTTCAGCCCCAATATCCTTCTGTGTTTCTAAGGCAGAACTGCAAATTTATATTGGCTACAATGGTGCCATCACACAAAGCTTTGATGGCACACTGCTGCTTCCAGTTCTTGATATCTAATTCACAGTTGCTTCTCCTGAATTCTGTCTCTTTGAAGAGCTGGCAGGAGGAGGTAGATACGGACTAATAAATCATGAGAGAACAATCCAGCAGAAATGTATAACAAGTAGGAACACTCAAATAGACTGCATAAGCTGACATGTAGATAAAAATGTTAAGTTAATCTGTGCAATCTTCCATTTTGACTTACACGTTTTTGCTTCAGCAGTATACGTGCTAGTCTAGCACATATTGGTGCTGATGGAGAAACTGGAAGAGTGAAGTGGGAGCACTGATCAACACTCTGTCCTCTGTAATTTACATTAGTTGTGAGCAGTCAGGAGAAAATTAGAAGAGTTACATTGCATCAAATAGGGAGAAAAATTGAGGGAACATTTGCGTTCATATCCTAACTCTCTATTTTTTGTAGGGCAACCTTCATTGCCCAAAGTCAATGTTAAGTGTCTATAATTGGACTAGGAAACACTCCTCTATTTTCTTCTACATTTCAATTTTGCTGATTGAATAATACCTTTAATGTGATCTACAGCAAATGTTTTAGTACTCATGCAAAGTAGAATTTGACTAGAATTTTCAAAACTGTGAATCATGTACATAGTAACTGAGCAGTTTATGGGTTAATGATTTGGAGTTGCCCCACTTACCGCTTCCTGTTCTTCACTTTTACTTGGACTTTCAAAGCCCTCTTCAAAGAGGTCATCTGCAGCAGGGTCACTGGTATGAGATGCTGAGGATTTGGATGGGGAACTTTGTCTAGGAGCAGGAGTTGGAGCTGAATAAAGACAATAGAGATAATTTGAATTGAAGGGCTGACTGACTCCTAAATATCACCAGAGAACCTGCTGGCAGGTGTCGGGGGGGGGGGGCTATGAGCCTAGTGCCACTGTGTGGTTTGGCAATCCCCCCCAAGATTAACAATAAATGGATCTGAGAAACTTGTTTTAAAAGGCAAAATTGCTCTTAGTAAAGTGTTTGGGAACCATTGAGTTTGACAGTTTTGAAAGATTCAAAATATTTTAATTTTAGTTTGCAAAATTCAGCAACCTCTTATCATTCATATGACAACAATGTCCTGGGTTTACTTTGTTTTTAATTTATGCAGCAGTACCAATGTGTTTATCTTAAAATCTTTAACAAAAATTAGATAAATATAAATAAAAAGATAAATAAATAATAGAAGCTTTCTATCACTGGAAGATGTCCATCTTTTAAAAAACTACAGATGCCTACTGAGTCATTTCTTCTAACTACACTGTGAAACAAATGAAGTATAAAATTAGCAGTAGTCCACTGAAATCACTTGCAATGCAATTGTTGCAGTACCATCAGAAATACACATTAAGCACACTAAAGGAATGTTGCTTCAGTGCAGTGATGATCCATCACCACACCTGCTTAAATCCAATTCCTCCATCCAATTTTATTGCGTGTTTAAGCACAGGAATCATCTCATCAGCAATTCTTAATTTAGGGTTGATTCACACAAAATGTTTTTGCAACAATGTAATCACAATGCTCAAGTAAGGCTGGTAATTATGAATCCAAAATCAGTAAGCCACCATTGCATCAAGCACAGCTTCCATTGGAGGAGGGGGGCAGAAACCCTCACCAAATTTCTGGATTTCCTTAGCTCATGAAGATAGCAAACAGAATCCCAGCTTTGGGAACTTCCAAAGCTGATTGTGCAAGCCAGTTTTTATGCATATTTAAGATGACACTGTCTTTCAACAACTAAATTACACTGTCTTTCAAAAATGAAATTCATTAAAAGTAATGTGTGTAATTAATTACAGACATCCATGAACTCCATGCGATTATTCTCGATTTCATGTCTTCCCAACTTCAAAGACGCCCAATTTATTTAATTTTTAATTACATTCATGGATACTTCTGACAGCTCCATCTCAGAAAAGGGAAACAATGTGCGGAAGGTTGCGGCAGAAAAACGGGGAATACTCACGTGAGTTCGTCGATGGCGTTGTAGAAGTCACAGGAGTCAAATTTAACTGAGAGATGTCAAAGTCATCACAATCATCTGCTTCCTGTGCCATCCCAACTTTGTTAAAGTAACTGGAGAAGGCCTCTGAGGTACAACTGAGGGAAGGCTGATCTGGTTTTCGTGATGGCACTGGCGGAGGCTGAGCCATCTGGAAATCTTTGAACATTTCTTTTCCTGCTTGCTGCCTAGGCCTATCTGTCTGCGGACTGGATCTGGTGGAATCGCTTGTAGGTGGAACGGTAGCAATGGGGGCAACGGTACCTTGAAACATGGCTGCTTGTAAAGGCAATACAGTTTGTGTTGGCATGAAGGCAGCAGGCTGAAACTGACCAGCTACAGATGGCCATGGTTGCTGGGTGGGAGAAAATATCCCAGGTTGTCCCCATGCAATTGACTGTCCTCCCTGCATCACCTGAGCAACTGGAGGCTGAGCACCCATGGCCAGTTGTTGTTGAACAAGAGGTTGTTGTCCCCAGAAGGAGGGCAGGACAGCTCCCATTGCAACATAACCTTCGGGGGAAAGAGAGCGGGGACAATTTCAGAACAGGAAGAATAAATAAAACCCATGGCAGCCAAGGAAGAAAAGTAGGTCAGATATACAAATGAGGAATCACAGGGAGTTTGGGTAACTTCTGTTGCTCCACTGAAAGCGTTGTTGGACAGAGGCATGGGGCAGGTTCAGATGCTGTTACTAGACTACATGCAAAAATAAATCTGTTTTAATGAGATGGCATTTTCCAATAAATAAGAGAAAAAAGGGAATGTTTTCTCTGCCCTTTCTTCTGAACGGAAAGCTTCTATATTAGAGTATTTGTTTTGCTCACTCACCCAGCCTATCACGGACCAGTACTTAGTTGTACCAGTACTTTGCTTCCAGTATTTTTAGCATGACATAAGCTTCCTTTATTCTTGCATTTTCACTAAGTAGGTTAACAAAGGGTATTGTCTTCACCTATTCCATACCGTAGTTTATATCTAAACCCTTTTCTTTCTATGTTGTCCGTTGCCCATTTATTACCCACAAATTTATCAAGCTAATTGCCCAAGGTGCAATTATGTTTCTGAAATGACCATCTGTGTAGACTTCTGATTTCCCCCCCTATTTATACTGGATATTAGCTCCTTACTCACTGGATTTCAGCAGCTGCAGTTATCACACAAGAGCAGAAAAGGTATCTAGATATGGAGAATGTCAATCATATATCTGAGATTTTGAGTAACACGCAGATGGTGGGCAAACTCACACAAACTGTATGCAGAAAGGTGAAAGTAGTATGGAAAAAACATTCACACTCACCCTGCCCCAGTGTATTCATACAACCCTCACCCCCCTCTCCTGGCATCTCTAGTCAAACAGGTATTGCAAGTTTTTGGAGCACTGCAGATAGCCTACAAGACCTATTTGATCTGACTGATTAAAACAGAGCATGCACATCATTTAGAACTGTATTTCTGGCCCTCTGTGAGAGTAAAGGTCAGCAGCCAAGCCCACACTACTGCTTTAGAGGAGTAGGGAACAGCTATATAAAGCAAGACTGCCTCCCCTCCTCACTTGTGTTTTGTCCTTCACCCAGCCACCTGCCCCTTTGGTGCAATGTCAAAACATTCCAGTTGCTAAAGATTTGTGGTGTTTTCCTCAAAAATGGGCCTAGGGCTTAATGGTCTCCTCCTACCTTTGTGAATTTGGTACCAAGGGTAGGTAAATATAATGAATATCCATACACAAGTGCAATGTAGATTATATGAAGAAATGCACAAAAAGCAACAGTGGTGAGTGCTCTGAAGCACTTTTAGAAGATAAAAGGAGTATCATACATAACCATTAAAATCTCAAAACAGGTAGGATTGTTAGGGGTTCTGAATAAATGTCTCATATCCACAAGGATGGTGTGTGTTACACAGGCAGAACTCCCTCAGCACAATGAAGCGACCATGAAGTAGGGAGGTGACTGCTCCTCAGACCATTTGGGACCGGCGGTAATGGGAGGGAGTTTTGTCACCAGCATTTTTAGAACCCATTGCAAAGACTTTAAAGTTATAGTTGATAAAAGTCTTTCCCCTTTAAAAACCTAATCTGGTGTTCCATCTCATTAGCGCTGGGGTCATGGTGCTATGATAGCTCCACCATCTCTATGAAACCCACTCACCCACCCCAATTATTATCATCTGTTCCCACTCTCCATGAAGAACACGTGTAATTGGCCTCATTAACCAACATTAATAGGAAAGAGCAGCCATGTGTGCTTAGCCTTCAAGTTTAGTTTTAGGTTTGGATAAGGTAGGACAGTGTTTGAATGTTCATAGTCCAGGCTGCACTTCAAATGAAAGATGCCACTTCTTTTCTAAGAGATTTTTTAAAAATGTAGCCAAAAGATCCATTAGCTTGCAAAAACATTTTGTATGAAGGCCTAGTTTCAACATTTTACATACATCACTTCTAATTCTTCTGTGTTTCAGTTTCTTTTTTTGTCCATCCAGCACACCTTAACATGGGAAATTTCATTTAGCTTCTTAATTAGTGGCTCCCTCTCCTTAAAAATCATGACCTGGCTGAGTATACTAAAGCAGCATTCAAATGTTATTCCCTTTTCTCATTTTAATGTTTACTCTACCTAGATTTTTGATTATTATTTTTTTGCTATATGGAGATTAAACAAGTTTTGCTGATGAGGCATGTACACAACAATAAGGTAGTCTTTATGTTGCAAAAAACAAAAAAACAAAAAAAACCAACCCTACACATTTATTTTGCTATGGAAAGAAGCAGTTTTCTTGCTTTATGTTTCAAAGCTAGCTGTTAGCATGCCCACAGCTCTGACTAGATAAAGCCAGGCTCATTTTGAATTTTTGTATTAGAGTGTTCCAAAACTTCAACCTATTTTATTTTCTGGACAATGGGATGTGTACGGTAACAAAATAAAAATAACACACAGAAGCGGAAAACGGGATAAGATTCAAACCACACCTGCAACCTGTTAGCAAATTGTTATACAAGTAAATTTGCAAGTATGGAGATATAGCCTAATTTAACATCAAAGGAGCTGCGGGTTGTCCAGTCAGGAATGGCTGGCAGGGTGATGCTGCCCTGTATCTCTTCTGGCCGTGGTGTTGCTACTGCTTACTGGGACAGTGCAGGGCAAAGATCAGGGCTGCACAAGCACATTCAAACTCCTACACTGTCCCAGTAAACAGCAGAAATATCACCAATACAGTGCACCAGCTACAGGCTTCCTAAGTCTGTATGTCTTTACACTCTTCTTCCTAGCAAAATCATGTAATATATGCATGCACATGCATATGCACTTGCTTTGCACAATTTATTCCAATCACAAAGTTTAATTTACTTGAAAGCAGAAACTAGAAATTTAGTGCAGACCACACACAGTTCTGGCTAATTCACACCTAACATTATAGTGGATTTCCAGTATTTTAAAGAGACAAACATACATTTTCCTTCGTGTTATCTCTTCCCGATAAACTACGTAAGCGAAAGAGGATTTAAGCAAAACCAACTGCTCAACAAATTAGAAGTAGTAATGGGGAACAAATGCATTGTCTGTGTATTATTCCAAGCTTCAGAAATGAGGTAAAGCTATCATTGTTTGCATTTTAGACACCGAAGAACAGTGAAAAACATAAAACAAACACCAGTCTTGTTTCTCCTGTGGCTCCCGGAACTCCAAGAAAATCAAAAGAGAAAAGAAAGTGGTCTCAAGGAAAGAGGACTTAAGCAGTTTGAGAAAGAGGTTGCCCAAATGCCTTCAGAAGAATATGGAAGGATTTAGGAGCTGTTCACTGAATGAATCACAGATGGATTGCCAAACTCTTATGGTGTAAACTGTATCTACTGGGTTGGGGGACGTAAATAAGATGCCTGATGGGAGGTGTTCATTTTATCTGTGGATTTTATATCTGTAATGGGTCATTCACTGCAGTCATTGATTAATTAGCAGGTATGCGGGAACTACAACTAACTAAATCTACTAATTCATCAAGGGTCTAGATGTTCTGATGTACAACAGAATAGCTCCCATTAAAAGCCACATATGCTCAGACTGGCCTTTAAGTTCTCAAGTTATATAACATGATGTGAAAAACTCACCTGAGGGTACAGCAGCAGTGCTGTAAGGTACAGAGCTAAATACATCTGCACCAGCAGGAAGTGACTGGGATGAAGATGGGATAAAGGCATCACCTGGAGTTGCAGGGGTCTGTAAAATACGGCAAGATTACAACGTGCTGATTAAACATACATGGGTGGCATCTCAGTTGTGGCTTCTGCTGCCAAAAACTGGCTCTACATCCTTTTTCCTAATTAAAAAAAGCGGCAGAGAGGAAAGCATGGGCTGGTGGGGGGGTTATAAGAGAGGAGATGCAGAAGGGGGAGAGCAGCAGGAAAGTGGGGAAGGGAAAACAGCAGCAACTAGAAAACAGAATGGGAAACTGAATCAGGAGAATCTCTTATGATTTGTAATGTATTAAATAAACCTGAAAGTGTTCTTCCCCAGCTCCTAGGATATATGCAAATTCCTACAGCACCTGTTCTCTCCCACCCCCCATGAAAGGTCTAAGGCTGTGTGATATTAATAGCTTCACAGGGGATCAGTGTAAGCAATTAGTGCAGAAAAAGAAGTAGAAAGGTAATGAGCAATTTTACATAAGGAAAAATTCAAACTGGGTAAAATGATTGCAGACCTTTTTGAAATTCTTTCAGCTTCAGTATGGGGCATTGTTAGTCATGAATATCTAAATGCATTATGCTGCTACAATAAGCCTGCTGAAAGTGGCATGTGAGAAAGCGGCAGGACATTTCTCTCCGGTACTTACAGGGGGAGAGGTTACATCAGGAGGAGTGGACATGTCCCCAAACAGCTCTAGTTGGGTAACAGCCTGCAAAGAATTGCAAAAAGAAAGAAAAAAGATTTAGGCATGTCTCATCTCTTATCCACTGAGCAACACAGAAGCCAGTTTTGTAATGGAAAGCAAGAGTAACTTCTCAAAACAACTTTTTTCTCGCAATTTTTTTTGGGCCAGTCTGTGAGGCAAACCTGAACAAATGTCTGTCATTTCATCAATATCTCATTGGCACTCTAGATATTAAAGGAGTTAAAAAATAAATAAATAAATCCACAGATGGTGTGAAGAGGGAAATCTTTACATAGAACCACCTCCTGATCAGAAGACAGGATCAATTTCTCCCCCTGCCCTTCGTAGAAATTTCCTCCTCATAGAGGAAGAAATTTATCCAAAGGTTGCACTGGCTTCAGTTCCACTACCTTGTCAATGAGTACCCAGACAGTGGCCTTTACAAACCTCCCACAAAGGATGTTATGTCCATATCATCCTCTCACCAAGTGAGCTGTAATCCATCGAATGGAACAGTTCCCACTGTCCTATAGGTATCTTCTACTGACTCCTTCTGTCACTTAAACCATTGTGTTCTAGATACATTTCTTCCCAAGGCAGGCTGTTTAAAGGCACCAACAAGTGTTTTTTTCACTACTAATTTACATCCTTCAGACATTTAACTTGCATCAATCCCAGTTTCTGGAATGAACTGTTGGGACAAATGTGGCAGAACCTGTTTCTGAAAACCTATGAGAAATGAGTTGCATTTGGCAAGGGAGGAAACAATATATATTTTTTGCAGCGTGCCAATAAGGAAGATTGTCCCTGAAGAAGGTATTTTTTGTTTCTGAACAGATTATGCAATAATAAAATATTTTGGTCATTTTGATACATTTTTCTGATTTATTTCTGCATTCGGTCTCTCCATTCCCCCCCCTTTTTTGGGGGGCAGCCTGCCTCCATCATCATAAATACCTGTCCCACTTCAGGCTGCCATCAGCAAATCATGGATGGGTGTGCTGAATATGTATGAAAAAATCCAGGTTGTGGATGCTAAAATCATACTGCTGATAATGCCATATTAAATCTGGGCTCTAGTTGCAATATTTGGACTTTATGGGCATTGGATTTGAACATGGAGGTGCTTTCCAAATAAGACAGCCATTTACGGACACCCAGCAACTCCAGAGGCAGAATCGGCCAGTCTTCTCAAGCCAATCTTATGATTAACCATTAAATAATGTATGCTGTACTACTCTGTTATTTCATTACTGGGACTCTCATGAACTTCACAGAGCCTTACATTCAAATCAGCATTCAGGCAGAGCTTTAGAGGTGTTCAGTGTGCAAGCTAACTATAATGCTCAAGAAATTCCAGTCTCTAACAGTATGCCTTCCAAGCTTGGAACTCTCTTCTGTTTATGAACAAATTCTACAAAAAGGATGTTAACTACCTGAGCTTGAAGGAACTCCAATTAAAAGCCCTCAAAACTGAAAGTGAACTGGATGCTTTTTATAGCACAAAGCCCTTTAAAAAAATGGAATTTGACACCTGCGTTGTCTTAATATGAAGGAAAAGGGATTAGCTATTCCACATGTAAACGCAAGAAAGGCAAGGCAGATTTTCAGATGCTTGCTTTGAAAGCATTTGGTCCTGTAAAATTTAATCATTTAATAAGATATCATTTTAAAGGTTGTGTCCCTTTTGTTGCAAAAAAGGGTGTAAACTAATCCATTCCTTTAAAAGATACTTCCAGAAGGAAATTTATTTCCTAATTATCACTGGTAGATATTATTTTTTAGCCTCTGCAAGACAAAGGGGCTCTGATAAAACTGTGCTTCTTGGTAATCTTTAATTTTATGACAGCTTGGGAGCTAGAGAATTATTTTGGGATGGACAAGTACACCCACCCACCCTACAATCAAGTAGGTTATAAGAAAATGATGGAAGAGAAGCATTGATGGTAAACATTCCCGTTGTATAATGTACATTGGAAATACTTCACAGATTTTGAATTAAGTTATTCCTGGTCATTACAAGAACATCTACCAATAATTTGGAAAGCAAAACAGATTAGGTGAAACTCAGTTTTCTGTGTTTTTGAGTTGCATACTGTTGTCTCAGTGTCCTAGCGTACTCAACTTTCAACTGGGCTTGCGAATAAGGCACAGCATTTGAGACTGTCACTGTAATTGCAAAGTGAATTATTGGACATTCACAGAATGATGCCAGGAAAGAAAGATATGATAAACTGATGAACAATTTGAGGAGGTGCATTAGCATGCAAATAGTGAAGCTGATCAAAATTAATTTGGCTAATATAAATAAATGATCTCCTTAGAAGCTAATAATTTTCTTTGAAAGAGCATATTTGAATTTGATTTACTAGAACATTTTCCGTGATGGCTGCATATTGAAAAAGTGCCTCTACAACTATGGGAATTAGGACAGCTGTTTAGAGGAAGTGTTTTTAAAATAAATGCTTTTAAGTGATCCTGACCAGGCTAACAGGCCCATCTGCTTTCAGAGGCAATTGTGTGGGGGATGTTGCACATATGAACTGGTCAACAGATACCCAAAGCAGCAGGTGCAGATCTACAAACTGACCTTATGACTACATCATCCAGCCTTATCTTTCTTCTTTTATTTTCCCTTGCTCCCCCATCCTATTTTGTGTAATATCTTTTCTGATGAACAGTTCTGGAGAACTTTAAGGCTTGAAACACTTTTCTGTCATTTTGGTTGGTTCTACTAAAGATACTGTTCAACTGTGGATATGGGAGTTAAAATTTCAAAACATTCAAGTGTTTTCTCAAGTCTAGGCTAACCATACCCATTTCTGTGGGTTTTTTTTTTCCTCAGATGACTTCACCTCTGGATGTTCCACCCTCATGGTGCTGCACAAAAATCTGTTTTTTTTATTTGGCAACAGCTTTTTAAATTTTAGTGAGCAGAAACAAAGCGGTGCAAATAAGGTTGCAATACAGCGAAAGGAGCGTAGGAGGATAACTGATTAGCATACAGCCCCATCCCCACCGTGCAGTCATTCATCACAGTGCATAATTTTAGTTTTAGCTGATTCAAGCACTATATATATTTTTTTAATAATATTTCTTAGAAATTTCCAATTACAACAAAATAAAAAGAACAAAACATCCCAATTTAAAATCTTATTTTCAATAACATCTTTCCAGGACTTCCCCTCCCTCCCCCCTCTTGTATTCCAATTTTTACAAATAAATTCAGCAAGTTCTTATCCCAGATTTTGAACTTATTATCATTAGCCCAATTTTAAAAATATTTTTCCATCCCCTAAAATCGACCTGTTCCCTTCCGCGCGTTCCCTCCTTTAATATACAATACAGATTAAAATAATCAAATATAATTAATTAAAATAAAATTATAAAATATAATTAAGATAATCAAATATAATTTTACACCCTTTGGTTTCCAAATTTCCCTCCCCCCTTTCCCGGTTGCGTTCCCAATGTTCTTCAACGTCTGATGTCTTCCTGGAGCTCCCACATCTATCTAGGCCATAGTCCTTTACCAGTCATCTTTAATTTCGAATGTCCAATCTTGGAAGGAGTCTATCTCAAAAAGGCCCATTTCTTCCATCCAGATTTTTATATTTAGGAGTAAAAGCTCCAATTTTATTTCTTTAGACCTTTCAAATCTGGATGTCCCAAATGTTCCCACTTCCAACTTTGTCCAATTCTTGTTGTTCTTGTTGTTCTTGTTGATCTCTCTCCTCCTTTTTTTTTTTTCCCTGCTCTCCTGCACAAATGTTCTAATTCCAAAAGCTTCTAATTCCTCTGCAGAGGCTCTGTTATTCAGGAACAAAACATTATGCCAAGTCCCTTCCATTCTTCAATAGATAAATCTATTGTCTCCTTTAGTGTGTAGACCTCTGTAGACAAAATAGTGTTCCATTTCTGCAGTTTCCCAGGAGATAAAAAATTCTATTCAAGTTCCAAGCCAACAATACTTGTAATATCCCTCAGCTCCTCTAGGTGAATTGCAATAACTCAATTCCCTTCCAGATCACGCCCACCAGTCAAAATAACTTGTTATTCCTTGTTACAGATAGGTAGCCGTGTTGGTCTGCCATAGTCAAAACAAAACAAATTCCTTCCAGTAGCACCTTAAAGACCAACTAAGTCAGTTCTTGGTATGAGCTTTCGTGTGCATGAAGAAGTGTGCATGCACACGAAAGCTCATACCAAGAACTGACTTAGTTGGTCTTTAAGGTGCTACTGGAAGGAATTTGTTTTGTTTTGTTATTCCTTGTTTTAAACAATTTATATCCAATTTATAACAAATGTAACCGGCAAAGTCCTCGTAACAAAGTTCTCTTTTTTGTTCTTCCGCTTTGACAGCTCTTTGACAGCTGTCAAAACCTCTCTTTCTCTTCTCCCGGTGCTCTCACAAATCGCTCCCAGGATTCCGGGGGGGGTGGGTGGGTTGCTTTTTAATTCAATTCCACTTTTCTCCTCCAGCTCAGTCTTATAAGTTTCCATCGCGAAGTTAGTAACTTTGTCAAAATAGGGTTACGCTCGATCTTAGTTGTCAAATCCTTTACTTTAACTCCTCTATGACGGGGGGGGGGCTGACTTCCTTTTTGTGCCTCCCCCGCTCACTCCTATTTTTTTTAAAAAATTTATCCCCCTTTTTAGTCCAGGTTCCAATTACTCACGGGTTATTCTTTTAAGTCCAAATTTTCAATAGAAGAAGTCAGCGCTCTCCGTCGAATGGCATGCGGCTTCGCTCGGCAGGGGAAGCGGAGGACTCAAAGCACCCCCCCGTCACCCGTTCCGCAGCCTTTAAAAAGGCTCCTTCGCGGGTCGGGGGGGCGCAAAAGGTGCCAGCCGAGTCACCATGTCCATGGGTTTCAGCGCCCATGATTTTGAGGGTCCCCGCGTCGCTGGCGCGGTAGGACCCAGCCCCTGCCGAGCAGGCTCCCTCCGGAGCTCGGAGGGAGTCCGCCATTCGGCGATGGCGCCAACCCGGAAGTCCCTGTTTTAGCTGATTCAAGCACTATAACTCCTCCTCTCAGACACTCTGCAATGGAAACATACTCTGTGAGTAAAGAGCATCACAGATGCAGGGTTTTTCTATATCTGCAAGAATCCTAAGTGTATTTCTGTTGGTAATTAAATATTTAATGGTATTTAATTATTAAAGCATTTGTGTCTCACCCTTCAGGTGTACATGCACCACTCAGGGCAGCTGACAACATGTAACATCATGCTCCCTGTAGAATGGAAACATTTGCATTTGCACTCTGTCACCAGTGCCAAAGAATCTCCATACCTTACATGCTGCTGCTGCTGCTGCTGCTGCTGCTACTGCAAACCGCTTGTTAAGCATTTGCTTGTTAAATGTGGATCTTGCTAGATGCAATTTGTATAGGAAAATTAGCTTAGATTTCATATTTTAGAAATCTAAATATCTAATGTACAAAGGAAACTCTGAGAAAGAAAATATGGGACTAGCTAGAGTTTATTTTACCCTGTTATATATTTGCTGGGATGGAAAGGCAGCCAATGTATGACACACATATGAATGAGTTGTGCTTTTTTTAGATTTTTGTTGTCATTGCCTTGTGCAGAGAAAGAGAACTCTAAATGGTAAGTGGCATAAATTTTGGAGAGACCGTTCACCACTATGGAGGTGCTAGAAGGTGACTGTAATTTTACCTCATATCTCTAACTTTTGACTTGCTTTGTCTTTGGGACTATGTCTGGGGCTTGCCTTGGATGGAAGGCATTTCTAGGGAAAGACCCTGTCCATGTTCTGTTTTAGAACTACAGGTTAGACTCAAACAGCTTCTTCTCAGGGTTTATGAAATTTCAGCATGTTCTAATTTCACAAGCTGTTTGAGTAACACTGTGTGAAAGACAGATAAAGTGTTAAATATATGGATTATAATCAAACATTTGTGCTTTCTGCCAGCATCTTAAGAGCTTGTAGTAACTGGCACTAATCTCTGTTTAGTCATACTCTGCTAACTAGTTTGGTGAGTTCATCTATTTCTACTGAGAATTCTCTTACCTGAGTGACTCTACCAAGATTTTCATCTATGTCCAACAACAGGCTTCCATTCTCCAGCTGCAATGCATGATTGATGAAAATGAAAGTGAATGATTTATGAAAATGACATGTTCTGCTGAGTACAACAATGATGACTTCAACAATTATTGATTTTACTTCTGAACAAGAGCTATTTTATAGTTTCCTGGTCAGATGCTTTTGCTTGCCTCAGTGATTATATACATACTATACGTTTTCATGGTTATATCGTACAAAGAAACAGAGTCCAGTGTGGGGAAGTGAAAATGAAGGGTTGGGAATATCCATTTAAGAAAAACCACAGTTCTCAGTGGCTTCCCTTGAGTTCTCTGGGCTGTGTAAGTGGACTATAATATGGGACATTGAGGCAAGGGGAAAGAGCACAGAAGTTCCCATACACAGGGGTCCCTAGGGTGAGGATGACTTCCATCTCTACTGTGTCCTACATATATTTCCTCATATATGAAAATGGTCAACATACACTCGTAAGAGAAAAATAAATCCTTGCAGCTGAACACATTACAAGGGACAGAACCACCACCCATTGCCTATAGTTATAGGGAAGCCATGGGAACCACACTAACCATTGGATTTCACCATTATTTTCTCTGAGCAAAATCACTTCTCTATCAGGGAAGAAAAAATAAAGTTTCAAAATGAATCGGAAAGTCCCTTCAAAATGAACCAGGCAGCCCTTTTGTATTTTCTGAATCTGGAGAAAAGCTCTACAACAGACTTCCACAATCTGGTGCCCTCCCAGTGTTTTGAACAGCAACTTCCACCATCCCTAGTCATTGGCCAAATCCTAGAGAAGAGACTTCCTGGTTTATTTTTAAGATGTTCTGGGGTGTCCCAGGGCTTTCATGAATGTAGATTTTTCTCACAACTTTGGCTTGCCTCATAGGCTAACAATACTGAAAGGCAGGAAGAGGCTCATTTCTTTCAAAGCAATTACTTTGAATTGTGGCTTCACATTTTGCTTAATAACTCTCATTCTAATGGGGCTAGAGATTTACTTTAAAAATTAATAATGCCAAGGTCCCCTTGTTGGTTGTGGGCCCAGTACAGATAGCCCCTGAACTCCACCTCCCATCTCAATGGCCCCAGTCAGCATGTGTGTATCTATAAGCTATCAGTTGGCCCAATGCACCATTTAGGATTTATTTTCCTTTTGCGTGGACAGGCGGAGTCCCCAGATCCCGAGTGCCCCCCCCCCCGTCATGTGGAATAACGACTCTAGACAACGTGCTATGGGATTAAATTGGCCACAACTTTATTAAATTTCAAATGTGGGTAGACCTTGGCTCAGGCATTGGGCGTTCTCCCTCTCTAGTCCCCAGCCGGGGACCTAGGGAGCATCAGGGTTATCCAGTGTGTGGGGGGGGGATGGGCCGGCTCTGGAGAACATATGTTCAAGCAGAGATAGCCGTCCCCGTTACGCCGCCGCAGGGGAGAGCAATGACGACCTTTCGGCGTACGGCCAAAGCCTCCCTTCAAAACCCCTTTAACGGGGAACCCTGGTATCACCGCCGCAAAGAGGAAGATGGACTAAAGGATTCCGCCCAAGGCCTGATACCGCCAAAGTTGTGACGTTTTGCTACGGGAAAGGCGAAACCTGCCAATGCAGGGAAATTCCTTTCCGGCCCTTTAACAGCGACCTTATCGTAGCAGCGCCCGCATACCTGTGGAGACAGGTTAACCTGCAAAAGAAGACATTAACTGAGGGTGGGTAGGGTGGGAGAAGCTCTGGTGCCAAGTGAGGATTACCAATTAAGATCCACCCTCTATTGTGTGGGCAGGTAATCCCTCCCCCTACCTGGCCTGGTTTCCCTGGCAACGCTTCCCCCAGGTGGGATTGGACAACTCACTGGGGTAGGCGGGGACCTCCAGGTATCCCACCTGAGGGAAGGCAAAGCCTATGCTGATGGGGCCACTCCAGATCCAGGGCTGCACGTGTCCACGCAAAGGGCGCCCCCCGTTTTAAGTGGGGAGCGGTCATTGTTCTCCTGCCAGCAGGAGAATATGTAGTCACTACTTATGGACTTGCTTTAAGAAAGGCCTACAAAGGTTAACCAGCACATGATTTCAGAGAAGCATGAAGGCAGAGATGCAGTAATAGATTACTTTGCTACAAGTCATGTACATTTTCAGAATCTAAAACAAATTATCTTTTTTCTTGGGACACGATCAGGATTCATCTTGTTTCTCCTCCTCCTGAGCATCACTCCAGCTGTCCTAAAAATTCTTCATTGCTGTCACGCTGAGTCACGCTGTGCCCTCAGCTGCCTTGCTGAACCAACACTGATTGCTCTTATGAAGCTGTCTGGAGAAACAGCAACAGCGTAACACTGGAGAAACATGTGTGCAGCGTTCAACAGACCATTAGCAACAACCTGATTGTGCTATGGCAGGACCTCCCAGAAAATAGTTGCCTGCCATGTCACTGCATGTCCCAAGTGCCCAATTATCATGGAGCACTTGGGCTGTATCCTCCATCAGTTCTTGTTCTGCATCACTTGCCGCTGAGGAGATGCTTCCTAAGGGTGAGCCATTAGTGTCTATTAGACCGTGGAAAAGTCTTCAGCGGAGACTTCACAGGACTACACTGCTCTAACTGGGGGCAAATATTTGGCACCGTTTGTCTGTCTTTCCTTAGACGTTTCAATACAAAAGGTTTCTCCAATTAGAGCAAACCCTCCTGCACCCCCCACCTGCCTCTTCCTAGCGAGCTGCAGAAACAACCGGCAGCATAGCAAGACGTTAGATTGCTTGATCTTTCTGTATAATTGCAGCCTTTGTGGATTTCTCTCTGTGTGTTAAAATGTAAAGGCTGCTTCTAATTACTTGAAAATCTGTCTCATCACAGATCAAAATATACACACACAGACCCCACAGCTCAGTCAGTGAAGAACACACAAGCAAGTTGCCTGAAGGGGTAGGGGGAATAGCAAAAACCCTCCTACCAGGAAGGTATTAAGCCTTTCAACAACTGTTGTATCTCCTCCTGTTGGCATACAGAAAGAGAGGTTGCAAATGTTTCAACCTGATGTTTAAATTAAAAGGCACCTGTCTGGGTTTTGTAAGCCTCTCCATTGCCACGGCATTTGTCATTTGGTGGAAGGGAAAAGACAAAATCATATTTGTTTTTTAAAATTTGTAGGAGGGTAGTGAAACAACAGGATACAATGTAGAGTCTACCTGAGCTATGTTCATTGAGAAACAGACACACACACACAGAAAGGAGTGGAGGGAGTAAGAGGTGAGGTTGTATCCCATACTAATCCTACTCATCTAATAGACCAACTGAAGTTAATGGATACAACTAACTTAAGTTCATTAAGTTCAATGGGTCTAAGCAGGGCTAGCATTAGATAAAATCCCGGGTCTTGGATTCTTCACCTTCATATTTGACAGACAAAGCAAACAGTTTAGGCAATTGGTACATTTCAATTCCAAATAGCCATTCTCTTTTTGAATTCCTCCTGCTGCTAATCTGGTGCTTGTTTTTCCATGATATTCTATCATGTTTGTGCCTTATTTTACAAACTGCCTTTTGAGCATGTCTGAGTCTAACGGAGCTTGTATAGAATTGATTTCTAATGAATTTTGCCCAATATATGTAGGTCTGCAAACCTCCTAGGAATGTATTCTCAGGAATCATTTATTCCTGGCATTAAGTCTCCTTTGTGCACCCACTGTTAATATTAGCAAATGCTCTGTGGGAGGCCTCCAAGCCTTAGAATAGTTTATTAAGCAATTAATGAAGTTTTTAATTCTTAAAATCTTTGCAGCAGGAAACGTTTGAGCAAATCATAAAAAATATCACTGTCTTGACCTAATGGATAGAGATGTTGCTTCAAAAATCTAATAAAGTAGTTAATTGCTTTGTCTCTCATCTCAATAATGCATTATTAAAAAGCCTTCTCAAAACTGACACATCTCAAAAATGCAAGCTCTGGAAGCTGAGAACAAAGCTGTCTAGTCTCTATTGTAAATCATGCCTGAGCTGCCAGGGGACTCCCACATTGGTGTGTGTGTGTGTGTGTGTTTGATTTGAAACTGCCTGAAGAAGTGCTCTGCTGGCTTAGGCCAGTGGCTCATTTAGTCCAGCATTGTCTTCTCACAGCTTCTTACTAGATGCCTTGAAGAAGACCACAAGCAGGACATGAGACCAACAGCATTCCCAGCAACTAATATCCAGAGGTATACTCCCCTCAACAATGGACGTGGAACACTGCCAGTAGCTGCTGATAGCCTTATTTTCCAATAATTTGTCTAATCCTTTTTTAAGCCATTGAATTTTGGTGACTATGCGCTGCATGAAGAAATACTTCCTCTTGTCTGTTCCGAATCTTCCAACATTTAGCTTCATTAGTTGACCCTGGGTTCTAATATTATGACAGACAAAATTTTCTCCAGCCACTTTCTTCACACTACACCTGTATCTTGTTCCCCCCTTACCTTTTCTCTAAACTAAATAGCCCCAAATGTTGTAAGGCTTTTGAAAGTACAAGTACACTGTGACTACTGGATCTCCCCTATCCATATGCTTAGTGACACTCTCAACAAATCCTAAAAGGATAGTTAGACTTGCAGAAGCCATGCTGGTTGTTCTTCAGCAAGGCTTCTTCATCGGCTTGCTTGGTAATTCTAGCATTAATAATGCTTTCCACCAGCTTTCCTGGAACAGACATTAATCTAACCAGATTGTAATTTCCCAGAAACCCCATCGCCACCTGACCTCTTTGTAAAAATTGGTCTTACATTGCCTACTTTCTCCGGCACAGATGAGCTTAGGGACAATTTTCACTTTTTTCCTTTTCTTCATTGAAGGCCAGCAATTTCACATTTAAGTGAAATTAGTCTTGGGTGTCCTCTGGACCCATTTCCATTATATATTGTAAATATTACTTTTTATTTTTGTTTAGAATATTTAAGATGTTTATTATGGCTTAACTTTTGCTTGTGTTAATGGATAAACCCAAACAGTATCACTATGCTTTGCTTCAAGGCCCACAAAGTAGGAACTGAATCCATAGTTTGGAGCTGGTTTATGAATCTTGGCTTGCTTTAACCACAGTTTGTTGTTACTTCTGAACATAGGTTGGTGATGACTGCTTAGAAAGTTCTCATTAGTGCAGTGAGTGTTATGAGTGAAGCGTGTTATCTTGTTCTTAGTTTCCTTTGTATTCCTCACACAGTTTTCAAATTCATCACTTCCAGATGAATGTCTAGGTTAGGTCAGCTAGCCACTGCTAATTATTTTCAAATTGTAGCTTAATGTATTTATAAGCAAGTGTTCGCATTAAAATCTTTCGACGTTGAACACAATTCATTCAAGGAACATTAAGCATTCCACCTCACTTGTTGACTAGCTTCAAAAGAAGAACTTCCTCAGATAATCAAAATGTGTATTGAGCCATTTAGGTTTGTTCTACTCAACTTGATTTTTGTAGTCAAGTTAATTCAAAACTCCTCTCTGATGTGTTTGTTTACCCTTAAATAGGAATCTCATTAAATAGTATGATTTTCAACAACACAACAAGCACCCAGAAATCTTTGTAATGTCTTTCCTGACTTAATTCCCTAAGGCTGTTTGACTCATCTAGGCATTTATGTGCACCTCATGAAATGCTACCTTATCATAATTTTATATAGCTTATTTTTTTAAAAAAAATAAAAGTGACTATAGGATTGTTAGGCTACAGTCCTACCATTACAGTGGTACCTCGGGTTAAGTACCATATTTTTCGCCCTATAGGACGCACCGTCCCATAAGGCGCACCTAGTTTTTTTGGGGGGAAATAAAGGAATTTTTTTTTATTTCCTCCCCAGGTGCGGGACTGGGGCAGGGGAAGCCCGAGCTTCCCCTGACCCCAGCCCCCAGAACAGGCAACTCTCCGCAAGGCGCAGCAGCCCAGCGCCGGGCTCCCACGGCTTGCGGAGATCTGTGCGAAGCCTGGAGAGCACCGACCCCTCTCGCTCTCCAGGCTTCAGCGAAAGCCTGCATTAACCCCATAGGATGCACACACATTTCCCCTTCATTTTTGGAGGGTAAAAAGTGCGTCCTATGGGGTGAAAAATTTGTTCCGGAGGTCTGTACTTAACCTGAAACTGTTCTTAACCTGAAGCACCACTTTAGCTAATGGGGCCTCCCGCTACCGCCACACCGCCGGGGCACGATTTCTGTTCTCATCCTGAAGCAAAGTTCTTAACCTGAAGAACTATTTCTGGGTTAGCGGAGTCTGTAACCTGAAGCATATGTAACCTGAAGCGTATGTAACCCGAGGTACCACTGTATAAATTTTAGCAGCACTTAGGCATGGCATAACTTTTGACTTGGTTGTAGCCAATTTATCTGTATTTGGCCCAGTAATGTGAGTGAATAAGGTATCAAGCTTATTTAAATGGGTAAAATACAAATGCAGGCTAAGCTACAAGGTAAGGTGGGGATAATACTCTGAAATCAGCGGAAAACATGTTAAAATGCAGGCATTTTAGAGGAAACGCACTCTGGTTTTTATGAAGGGTATTTGGAAACAAGCAAGAACAAACTTCCAGGCTGCAAGGCTATAGTCCCCTGGGGACTATGCCCAAGGAATATAGGATTTGTCAGATCTTACTTTCCAATGGTGGAAACACCCTCTGTTGTGGAAAGGCATCTGCAGCCAGTGGCCTTCCAATGTTGGAGGTGTGTCATGAGATGCTTCAGAATCCTCACAATCCTGACACATCCTTAAAACAGGAAATATAGTAGCATAGCATAGGAAAAGCACATCTCTTCCTTCTTCTGCCTTGCTGGAATAAGCCCAGCACACCCACACCCACACCCCCACACCACACACCTTTGCCTACCCTTTATACCACTTTAGTCAAGAGGTGGCCTGCTTAATTCTTGACCCCTAGTTCTATGGATCTCATTACACAGAACATTATGCAAATATGAAAAAAACTCAAATCCAAAACAAAAGTGTAATGCTTGCTGTAAATGTTCAAGTTATATGGTATTGTTAATTATGTGTTTAGAGATTTCAAGAATGGAAGCTTGTTTTTTCCACCTCCTAGAAACAGTTCCTTGGTTAACAAGAAAGGGTAGTCATACTGCAAATACATACATATAAATATGCAAGCATAGACACGCCTCTTACAAAGTTGAGCCACATTATTCATGTCCATGAGAGCAGACACAGCATGCTTGCCAGTGTAATTTATATTCAACATGGACTAGCAGACCCCAGGATTTATGTTATGGAGAATGAATATGTCCTCTCACTTTACAGGTTGCACCCACAGTAAAACTTGCCCTTCTTTGGTAATGCTGCTGGGAAGGATCCATTTTTGTTTTGCAAGACCTTAGAATTTGATGAGAGAGGGAGCAGGGAACTCTTTGCCCATTTAACTAAAGTGGGATTTGATGAGAGAGGGGACCAGTGAATGTGGGTTGGGTCACTGGTGCCTGAGGTAAGGAGAAAATATTGAGGAATAAGACAATTGTGCTGCTTTCAGACACTTTACTGAGGTGAAATAATTAATTATCACCATCATTATCTTTCCCTTTTGTTTACCTTCTGCTAGATGCCCTGGAGCAGAGTCATTTCTATAGGTTAATAGAGATTCCTCCTGAGTTTCCACTATGAGGTAAATAACTGCAGCTTCCTCAGGTACAGGCTGGAAGGAGTCTAGACATTTTACTAATAAAAGTAATATTTTTGCTCTACTTTGATATGACCTGAATAGCATAACTGCAGTCTTTTGCTATGCCACTACAAAATCAACAGATCTAGGTCATTTGAGCTCCTTCCAGTGCCATATTTTTTTCCTGAGCAATGCTAGCATTGGAACAAGTCATGCCATGGCCTCCTCCATGTGGCCAACATCTTTTGTGACATCAAAACTAACATCAAAAGAGGTGCTTCCAATCTATCCAATAATGTAAAGGGCAGTGGGGGGGGGGAGGACTTCAGCTGTTTTGTTTGAAAACATTAAAATTAAAAAAACGGTTCCTGAAGAGTTTCTTCCAGGTTTCTATAGACTGTTCATTACAGGAATCAACTTGATTAAAGTACTTATTTTCCCATTATAGTGACATGATCCAAAATCCCACATGCAGAACCTTTCCATCCTCATCAATTAAAGAAACAAAAAAACAAAACAACCCAGTCTCTGCATATGGTGATTCTCATGGTGCATGTAGATCATTTCTGTAGCCTTAGAAGTCAAGGAAAATTTTCCCTGCACAAACTGAGATCTCCATGTACACTGCATTTGCTCCATCACATCCCAAATCTGTATATGTTGTGTAGTCTGGGGTAAAATTGTTGTGTAACCTATTAACACATTTTCAATGGGTAAGTTACCGTATTTTTCGCTCTATAAAACGCACCAGACCACAAGACGCACCTAGTTCTTGGAGGAGGAAAACAAGAAAAAAAATATTCTGAATATCAGAAGCCAGAACAGCAAGAGGGATCACTGCACAGTGAAAGCAGCGATCCCTCTTGCTGTTCTGGCTTCTGGGATAGCTGCACAGCCTGCATTCACTCCATAAGACGCACACACATTTCCCCTTACTTTTTAGGAGGGAAAAAGTGAGTCTTATAGAGCAAAAAATACGGTAAGCATTTTTTTGTTGTGGACTTCCTCAAATATTTGAGAAGGTATAAGTGAGAGAAAAGGGGACTGTAACCATTCAAGGGTTACATTCAAATGGATGGCCATTCAAATGGATTACCTTGTCAAACCTAGCCAAAGAGTGCAATTACATTAGAACACACTATCTGTCAGTTAGTCTTATGCAGAGAACCATGTGTCCTTTGGGACAGCAAATAATATGTAGGTTGGGTTCTCACCAACTAGGTGCGCTCCCACCCACCCACCCACCCACATTACACAGACAGGCTTCTCTGATCTACAGCTTTCATTGGTGGCAGAAACAAGCAAACAATCAATTCATAATTATAATTCACCATAGGTGCCATTTAATAGGAAGTTCTCCAGCAAAATCCCCACTGAATAGGAATGATTGAAGTCCAGAACAACACACTTACATACAGTGTTGCCTCGCAAGACGAAAAGAATCCGTTCCGCGAGTCTCTTCGTCTAGCGGTTTTTTCATCTTGCGAAGCAAGCCCATTAGCGGATTAGCGGATTAGCGCTATTAGCGGTTTAGCGGCTTTTAGCGGCTTATCGGCTTATCGGATAAGCGGCTTAGCGGCTTAGAAAAAGGAGGGGGAGGGGAAAAAACCCGCAGGAACTCGCAAGACATTTTCGTCTTGCGAAGCAAGCCCATAGGAAATTCGTTTTGCGAAGCACCTCCAAAACGGAAAACTCTTTCGTCTAGCGAGTTTTCCGTCTTGCGAGGCATTCATCTTGCGGGGCACCACTGTACAAGTAAATTTGCATGGGAGAACATCATGATAGGATGTGGCAATCATATACGTGGCAGATCCCAATTCTAGGACATACCTATATCACTACTATATTCATATCTGGTGATCTAAAGATTTAATTTTAAAGGCAGCTAAAAGTTGTATCTGGCAAATCAGCTCAAGTTCAGAAGAAGCTAACAGCTTGCAGATATTTTTTTTTCAATTTTCAGAAAGAAAGAAAATATTCTAAAGAGCTGGAGTTAAAACAAGCAGAATACCACTTTGAGATTCAGAAATGCCACATTCAAATTGAGAGGATGTATTACATTTTATGAAACATTGGCATAACATTTTCCTCACATTTAAGATTTTGCCAGACCTTGTTATCTTATGCTTTTTCAGGATAAAATAAAGGGAAATTCTCTATTTAATTCCTTAGACTTAACTTAATAAGAATACATTTTATCTTGCATTAAACTGACAAATGTTTCCCTAAACTGGCAGGAAAACTCTTTTTCAAATCCTGTAATAGTTTGCAACTCACAAAAACAAGAGAGGCTATTTAAGAAAGTACCAGTGTTCTCTACTGAAGAGCTGAAGGTATAAAATTTCTGAGTGAACATGCTTGGCGGGATGGGAGATCATGTGAATTATAGCTAAACACATTGATTTAAGATTAAGCCCCCTCAAAAAGGAAGAAAGAAAAGGCTCTCGGTAATGTTTTTTTCTAGAACCCCCTCAGCAAAAGGAGACAAAAACTATTCCATCAGTGCTGGGCCAATATGTGAAGGCAGTAACAGGCTCTCCCCATTCTTTGTGATATCAGCAATCTTTCAGGCCATGTGCAGACAATGGGATAAATGTTTGCTTCCCTGTAATGTGGCATCTGTTAGTTTTAAAGGAGTGTATGCACACAGCAGTACACAGTTTTCCAAGAGGGAAAAGCATACTTCCTCTGCTACAGATGCTCTGCATCACATCCCTACACCTCTGTTTGCAACATGCTTTTGAGCTAGCTTTTTGAGATGGCCAGAAAGCACCCTTCATCACTTTTCTGGTGGTATGGGAACTGGTGGAAACAAACTAGCATAAAAAACAAACAGTACATTTTCAAGGAGAATTTTGATAAAGTTACAACTTTTATTATGTTTTTGGAATATTAATAGAGGAAAGATGCTTGCTTTCAGAGACAGGTGCAGGTGCTCTATGAATTAGAGGCAGGAGCAGTAATTTGAGAATAAAATGAATTAATTTAAAGAGAATAATGTAACAGTAACAGACATAATTTTCTTAATTAAAAATGTCAGAAAAAGTCTTACTGACAAAGTGTCTTTTTTCAATGATTTTTTTTTCCTGGTCTGGGGGCCTCTTCTTTTTGACTTGTTGCTACTGGTAGTGTTGCACTACTCAGCAATTGCAACATAGCTGGGATTTTGCAGTACCTTTGTTTTCTCCCTTGGTCTAAAAGCAGGCTTCCCTGGATTGTTATATGTTTGGACATGTGCCCTCTTCACACACCCTAAATTGGTAAGGATTAAAGGACAGGAATTCATTCAGAACCAGGAGAGGAATAATTGGTGGATCATTCCAATAGGAAACATTACACTAATCAGTACAGTGGTGCCTCGCAAGACGAAAATAATCCGTTCCGCGAGTCTCTTCATCTAGCGTTTTTTTCGTCTTCCGAAGCAACCCTATTAGCGGCTTAGCGGCTTAGCGCTATTAGCGGCTTAGTGGCTATTAAAGGCTTAGCGGCTTAGTGGCTAAGAGGCTATTAGCGGCTTAGCGGCTTAGAAAAGGGGGGGGGAGCGAAAAAAATCGCAAGAATTGCAAGACATTTTTGTCTTGCGAAGCAAGCCCATAGGGAAATTCGTCTTGCGAAGCGCATCGAAAAACGGAAAACCCTTTCGTCTAGCGGGTTTTTCGTCTTGCGAGGCATTCGTCTTGCAGGGCACCACTGTAATATAATTGCTCCAGGAGATGTGACTATGCATCTTGATAACTGATGTCAACATTTTTCATTTTTTAGTTTGCAATATTGTGGCATTTATAGCCTTGATATTCCTGCACTTTGCAAAAGTATCAAGTGAGGGAGAAGGATTTATTGTTGAAATACACTGACAGCATATTGATGTCCCTAGCAGAAAGTTAAAGAGGATTTGCACATCACAATGAACACAGGACAGCAGTGATGAGTTCTCCTGTTCTGAAACATGAATTCAGATTTACCCTACGCACCAATGTATTCATGCTATATTTGTCACTACCCCAATCTACACTATTTGTTCTTATTTGTAAGATAGAAATTGAAGACAAAGGTAATTTTTGCTTTGAAGGAGCAAAACTTGAAAAACAAAACTTAATGTGACCTAGAAATTCAGTGAAGGAACATATTATGTAAGAAATATTAATGTTTCCAGTGCAATTTCTATAGCTGAGAAGTATTTCATTCATAAAGACATCTTCATCTCACAACTGCCATCTAGCAAATACTATATATGCTCAAGGAAAAAATAAATGCAACATTAATGTGATTATAAATGTCTAGATGGAATTGTGGAAATAGGTCTCCTGCCTTGCTTAAGCAAGCTGCACACATTGCTGGAGGGCAGTGCCTGCAGATGCTCCCCCGAATGCCATCTGGATACTACTTTTGAATCCAAGGTACAAGAAAAACATACCAAGGTGCATTTAATAATACAACAGGGCAGGAAGGCTCATCAAATACACACAACATACAGTGATATGTGCATTGGTAGATACAACATTCTATGAAAACATAGAGCATGACACAAAGTTGATAACATAGGTTGCAAAGACGACAGCAGCAGCTGCATGTTGACTGCTTACAAACGCTTCTGCTACAATGGTGCAATTTCTGCACTGAGACAAACACTTTTCACCTTTGCTACTCAAGCTTTGCCATTAATGATCACCAGAGTTCCCCTGACAAATGGTACTAATATCAAGACAAATAAATAAACTATGATTCTAGCCCTACAAGTGCATCTGTAACATGGGGTTCATTCTGTGTCTCTTGCTGGTCTACACCCCCCCCCCCAAACACCATCTTTATTTTAAATAAACTAATAAAAAAAATCCTTTACAAGTAGATCACTTTCTTTTTTGCTTGGGAAAACCAAATTCTCCTGGTCTCTTAAAAACCTCTTTAGTTTTGCAACTACAAACTACTGGCGTTTTCAGTCAGTTTCGTATTGGAAAACATGGATTTAAGAGTTGAACATCCAGTGAATACAGAAATCTAGATCTGGATAAGTTTTCAGAACTATGATTTAAACTTAAATTTCACTGGTTAAATCTACTTAAACATTTTGTAGGCCATGATCCAGCAGAAGCTTCCATTCATTAATTTCAATGGGGCTTGTGCAAGAAAGCTTCTGTTGGATTTTGGCCCAAATGCTAAGAGAGTAGTTAAGGGTTAGTCTTACTTACTAAAAGCAGGTATGAGATTAAATTTAATGATCTGCTTTGAATTATACATATAGGGGAAATCTCAAAATAGTGTGAGTGGTGCCTGTTCATGCAACAAGGTGGCTGCTTGACACTGGAGAGACCTGTCAGGAGTAAGCATGGACCAATGGTACCAAATAGTATGGGAAACAGCCCTACTAGAAAAATTAGCTAATAAACTGAAACTGACACAGGGACAAACAGAAGAAGACACCTTCACCCCAGTATGGCTCCCCTTTATCACATACACAGCCCAACAGGACAATGACAATAATCCACCAACAGCATACAAATCAATATGGCTAACCTGATCCAAAACACCCACCCACCTCACTCTCACACAAAAACAAAGATCACCACAGCCAATCACAAACAAACAATCACACCCTAGGCCAACCCCAACCTCTCTCACCACCAAAGGAACACAAGTGAACAACACAAGCACGCTGACACCAAACTCCACATACATTAAGCATAATAGAAACACCGCTACCCGACCCCACCCCCATCCATCTCCCCTCCCTTCACCCTCTTTCTTTTTTTTCTTTTTTTTTCTTCTCCCCCTAATGCCTCAACAAATGAAACGGATTTGTAAAAATGTTACATGAAGAGAAAAAATACGAGGCATTACACTCACACTGTAAAACAAGAAAACCCTTAATAAAATATTTTTTTAAAAAAACAAGAAAAAAAAACAGGGTGTCTGCTTTTCCTTCTTCATCCTGCAGTGCTATGCATGCCCCCCACCCTCCAAAAGAACTGCCCTGGAAACTCTGGATGGGGACCCACTGTTGCCCCTTCAGATTTCCACTGCACAAGTGAGAAGACATCACTGGATCTAAGCACATCTTTGTGTGTAAGCAATCCTGACTAGTCTTTTGCAACCAAGCAAACAAATGTAACATTAAAATTTGGGATGTTTAGAAGTTAAACATGAACAGATTGTTGCTACTGGTCCCAATTTAAGCTCAAAATTTGTGAAGCTCATGTGTTAACCATGACCAGATTATCATTAGTGTTCTGAGCACCACTATTCCTTGCTGAGCTTCTAATAGGAAATACAAAGAGAGATTCAGTATATTTCATTGCCAACCTTGCCATTCACAAACCTTCATCTGATTACTGTGAGTCATCGGATACTAAGGGGAATCCATGGAATTACTGACTTGCTAGACATAGTGAGTTTTCCTCCAGGATCTTTAGTATCCAAATTGGCTTTCGTATTTGCATTAGTAAAAATATTTTTGTGACTTGTAGCTCTGAGTAACCACTTGTACACCTACATACATCCATGCACATATATTTGTATATTTCAGTGTGAATAACTACTATTACTTCTACTACTGCTATATAAGAATGCGACAGAAAGACAGCTTAAGTGGAATAAATCTTTCCAAAAACCTACACCCATTCAAATCATAACTGATGTGGGTTGAGTCCTAATATCCTGATTTGCAAACAGATGACACCTACTCTGCCCAGGGATACATGACTAATCAATGGCAGGCAATGGGGGATTGTGGAAATGCGGTAGGGATACATCTTTATATAGCACTGTGATGAGTTGTTTGAAAGCCTTCATAAAATTGTAAACAGATAGTTTGGACATGTTGATGGGAAGATTAGGTTTTATTGTGACTTGAGTGACAGGCTTAGTGAAGGGTATTTACGGTTTGCCTCCTGTTGCTAAAAACACCATGACAAGCAGAACCTGACATGTGTGCATAATGGGAAGGCTTTGGGGGAAAAAATTATAAGAAAAAGAGCTCATTAAGAAGCTTGTATTTCAGCAAGCTTCATTTTCACATGCTGAGAAAACTGCAGCATTGGGGAGCCACACAAGGCATGGAAGATCTGCAATTTGGCAAAGGCTGCTTTACTTTGACTTTGCTCACACGCATTCCCAAAAGACTAAGTGGGAAGTTCTGTCCAAAAGTGGCAGGGAGGACTGGTAAACATCAATATCAAAATAGGAAGGAAGGAAGGAAGGAAAGAAGGAAAGGCATAATGTGGTCCAGCATTCAAACTCAGCAGAGACACCAAATTAATTTTGCAGAATACAAATGTGTGTAGCTGTTATACACAATTTATTTTCACTCTCCAATTTCTACCCAGAAGATTAATTATGATGTCCATATGCAGCAGGAGAACAGGAAAATAGCCTTGCCAAGGCTGCTTTCCCCAAAATGAAAATGAACTGTCTTACATCAGCCGCAGCGTTATAAAGTACAGTGAATTAGAAAGAGGAGAGAATAAGGAAACACTTCTCTGTTGTTAAAGTCATTTAGCCAAAGTCATTTAGACATTCATGTGAGCAAGGTTTACTATTAATAAAGTAAGTGTCCATGGATATCTAAATCAGATAGAGGCACACTGGGTAATACAGGCACAGAAATTGAATTTTAGAGCGCTGTCTAATAGAGAAAGCAATAAATTGGGGGGGGTGAAGGCAACTGTCTTAAAGACAAAGAGGGCTGTGTATAAAAGAGAGAACATTAAAACCAATGAGTGGTTGAATAAGATATTGGTTTTAATGTGTGCTTTATTTATTTTTAATTTGTAGAATTGCTGGATACCTGCCTACTCTTCTTTGTGCCTCTTGTACACAGGTGAGAGGAGAGCAAAATCCTGTTCTTTGCACACTAATGGAGAATTACTGATCTGTTTTGCTTCTTAGCAATGCTGTAGCTAAGTCCTTGTTCCCAGGATATGGAGCCAGCCTTGGAGTAGACCTGACAGGGGGACATTCTCCCTCTGGGGTACTTTTAGGCTTGGCTCTTGGCTTTGTGATCTGTCATCGACTTCACCCCCCATTTTTCCGATGTTTAGTGTTTCCTCCAATGCAGTATATAAAGTAGTGGAGGACAATGCGATATTTTAGTGTATGGATATGTAAATTGTCTTTGTTTTCCCTAGAGTGTGAGCTACCAAAGTAATCTAGATGCATTAGAAAATCTGCTATGGTAACTCTGCCACACGAGGACCTGCATTAGTCTGCTCGCCAACCTCCCTGTGATTCTCCGCACAGCAACTCATAGAGCTTTTTCTTCCCACCCCATGAAACTACAAAAGCTCGCTTTCCCTTGGGCCTCTTGGGTTTTATTCATGGAAACCCAGCACTTTGATACGGCACTACAAAACCTGCAATGGAGGCTGCACAATGACAGCCTTACATTTTTATGTATATAGGAAGACAAACCTGTGAGTGTCGAAGAACTTTTGAAAACTTGTTACTCCTGCTTTGAATGGCATATACTTACACTTATAGGTTGACTTTTTGGCACATCATAAACACCTTCCTTCTTTTGGCTAGTAGGAACCTGTAGTAATAAATAAAAATGTAGTTAGGATTAAGGTAAACATACAAATATTGAGAGGTGTAGTTGGTAGCTTGAAGAGTGCTATGCATGATCTTGCACTTGTGCAAAACTGATACTTTCTTATTGTAGTGAAACAGACAGATTACCATAGTCAGAGACAGTCCTCAGAACACAGGTACACCATAATCCTCATTTCTGAGATCATGGTCATATGGGTTTCCCCAACAGGCCCAGCTCTCTGGAAAGATGCCCATTTATCCAACTGGCACTCCTGCCAAACAGCCAATTGAAGTAAACAAACCATCAAAATATATATCCTTCAGAAATGAGCTAAAACTTCTACAAGCATTTAATTTTAATTTACAATATATATCTAGGCTTTGAGCATCTACTGGTTAAAATATCAGTTTCAGATCCACATTTGTAACAGTTGATCAATTTCACCTTTTAAAACAGTAATTTAGTGCTTCCCAATGCTCATGCTAATGGTCTTGTACATTTTGGAAGGTAATGAGTGATCTAGACACAACATCTCACCAAGCAACACCCTGCACCATATCAGAAGCAGCAAGGGGTAGTTTACAGTTGTGAGTTACAATACAAGTCAAAGCTTGGTTTTCAGCCAATTACTGTGCTTCTTTGAGAGGGCTGATAATGAGCTACTTTATACCACTCAAATATAGATTTGTTAATGGGGAGAATACTTAGTGTAGAGCTGAAAAGTATGTATTCTATATACAATAAGTTAACACCAATGTGTCCAACACAAATTAAACTAAAACTTTTTTTCTATGTTATACACAATATTCAGGGTAAAGCTTTCAAGGCAATATAAATAATACCGTATTTTTCCTTCTATAACACGCAGATTTTTTCTCCTAAAAAGGAAGGGGAAATGTCTGTGCGTGTTACTGAGCGAATGTGTGGTCCCTGGAGCCAAATGGCGCGAGGGGAGGCAAAAAAAATCAGGCAAAAATCAAATTGCGCGTCTCGGAGAAGGGAAACCTGAAAAGAGGAAGCGGCTGCTTTCCTGCATTCTGCCTCAGGGTCTTACTGCCCACCCAACTCTGTTTCCTTGCTG
The DNA here is from genome assembly GCF_964252035.2 of Podarcis erhardii. Classification (NCBI taxonomy): domain Eukaryota; kingdom Metazoa; phylum Chordata; class Lepidosauria; order Squamata; family Lacertidae; genus Podarcis; species Podarcis erhardii. Next base: position 59,727,731 of record NC_138510.1, read on the forward strand.
TGTTTGCTCAAACGGAACAAAGAGCAGGGAAAGCCCCTCCCCTCCAGGCAAGCAGAGGGGAAAGCAGAGTGTCGTCTCTGTGCTCCGTGCTGCTGAAAACATGCAGGAGGGAGAGAGAGAGAGAGAGCGCGCGCGAGCTGGCTGGCTTGGGTGGGTAGGTGAGGGAAAACTTTTGCCTTCCTTTCCTCCCTCCCGTTATACCCCTCTCCTGCATTCTTAGCCAGCTGCTTCTCTGCACACCCCTCTCGTGCTCCTTGTCCGTTCTGTGTTTTTCCTTCCCTCCCCACTTAAAATGTGGTTAAAAAGCATGGATCCACATGGATCCTCAGGATCTTTGCATTGGGTCAGCCCAAATTCACCATCAGAGCACATAGCATGTCCATGGCTACAGCCTGCCCCACCCCCAAATCACGCACCCACTGTTGCCTGGGGCTGCAATGGTGCAAAAACGTGGTTACAAAGCATGGATCCACAGGGATTCTCAGGATCTCTGCATTGGGTCACCCCAAATTCACCATCAGATCTAATGTCTGTGGCCACAGCATGAAGCACAAAAATGATACATCCACTGTTTCATTCAGAATGTTTTTCCCTTGTTTTCCTCCTCTAAAAATGATGTGCGTGTTATGGTCAGGTGCGTGTTATAGAGCGAAAAATACGGTATATACCAACATAAAAAAGGCTGAGGGGGATAAAAAAGAAACAAGTTATTAGAGAAATCACACCATACAAATTATATCTGTACTTGCATGAGTATGAAATGGTACACATGTCATTGGGATAAATGAAAATGCTTAAAAGGAACTTTGGTCTATGGAATGTGCTTGACTGACTGCTGGAGGCAATGAGAACACAGATGGAGCAATTCTGTACCTGATAAATGTTTTCTTCTGTTTCAGGCTCACGGATTGGCTCATGTCCAGCCTCAAACACAATGTACTATTACATCAGCAGCAAAGGAGGAAAGGTCAAAGATGAATCAGAAAAGAAAAAAGGCAATTTGGAACTTCAGAAGAAATAACCATAGACAAGCAGTAAAGAAGCAGGTTCAAAGTACAGGCTGGCTTAGGAGCAATTGACTTTTGCTGAAAGGCATATCATGCAACCTTATTTTATGGAAGAGAAATAAAGGAGAAATGGAACTTTGCTAATTGTCATTTGACAAGTTTCCTGCTGTTTTCCCAACGGAGATACAACCAAAGGCTCAATTCTGTTCCCACAGCAGCTACTGGGAATTTTTACTGGGGACTTCTGTGGGATCATAAAGAAGGCCCTGGGCTGCTGAGGGCACTTTTAATCTGTTTGAGGGAAGGAGGGAGAATTAGCAAGTGCAATGAGTTAAATTTCAGCTTCGAGTTTCCAATAGGGGGCTAATTTTTACACTATATTTGAGTACGTAACATTATTATTAATTATTATTGAATTTATATGCCGCCCTATACCTGGAGGTCTCTGGGTGGTTCCATAGTCAACAAGATCAGTTATGAACAAGTGTTTATTTTTGACGGTGAAATTTATTAAAGGAAATGCAATTTGCATGAAACAAAAAGTTGACTATCATTGTCGCCTTCTTAAATTAGTGGCAGGGAAATCTGGCTCAGAGCACTGGTCTCAGTCTGGCTATGCCCCGCAACCCACGGCCACCTGCCCCACACAGGTGTCGTAAGGTCACAACAGAACAATGGGAAGTTTAAATTGAGCATCTGGGTTTTACTTTTTGCAAGTGGGGCTCCTTGTCATGCCTTATCAGCTAAGCAGCACTGAAAATAAGCCCCAGTAGAATCGGCTGCAGCTGAGGAGTCTTGCTTGTACCTTTTTGAAGCGGTTTGCATTCAAACCGCTTCATAAAATGCAGCTAGCCTATTTGCAAGGGCACTCCCAGCACCAGTGGCTCTGCTTCAAATGGCTTCCTAAAATGAAACTCTGTTTTATGAAGCAGCCTGAAAAGCAGCGCCAAAGGCATAGCCTTTTCCTATGGCCTTCTTGGCTCATTTATTTTTTCCCTTTATTCTCCCCATGTGTATCTCATTTATTCTGATGGAAGAGAATGAAATGCACAACTTTCAGGGCTAGCATAGTTTCTCTACCATTCCTGGAGTGTTTTTTGAGGATTGGAGGGCTTGATCCACTGCTGCTTGCAGCATGCCACCCCCAGTGCCCCATCTCTACTGTCAGTGGGACAACTGCTACAGACCCTTCCATAGCTTCACTGAAGACGCATATAAGTTTGATTGCCTTCTCCAAGAAGGCAGATCTTAAAAATCCCATGGCCTCATAATGTCCTCCCAGGTACTAAAAGATTGCAGCATTACTATAATACATTCAGAATTTAGTATTAAGAATACTACCTATAAATCAGTGTTTTGAAGATATTTTATAATTTTTATAGCTGACTTATTAGACACCTAAATTATATTTCTTTTTTTAGCACTGTCACTCAGCTTAAAAGCTTAATCACATCCTTAACTATTTCTGAAACTCTGTTTTTATAAAGCTTCAGAAATTACCTGGTAAACAGGATCTTCTACATCTTCCTCCAAAATTGTCTATCGCAAAGAAAGTAGGAGAGACAAAAAGGAAAGAAAGTGAACAGCAGGTGTACAAGAGCCAAATATTGAGGAAAGATATTGCACATTGTTCAGTAAAGGAGGGCTAGATGTCTACTCAACCTTGCATTGCATATATGAAGGTGCACATTAAGAAGGAATACTCTGAAATTCTTCCAGTTTTAAATATCACAAATTAAATATTCATGCAACCATTTCGTATGTCTACTGTGCTCAGCTTTGTTATTCTCAATCACTGCCAAATTGTATTATGGCACTACTGATAACAGCAATATTCACAGACAGCAGTGGAACCTGTAAACCTTCTATCCACTGAAACTAGTAACCAGTTACCAGTGCTCAGCAGCATAAGACCCACCCATTTAATGGTACAGGTAAGAGCATAAGTTTGCATGATTCAAACTTCTTGATTTCTGTGGCAAAGGATCAGTTTTATTCTTTGTTCCTAGGATGTCTTAGCACAACAGTCCCAAATTCTCAGTAGTTGCTTTGTCACTTCATCAGTGTACACTTCTATTAAAAAATAATTAGATACCTGATACACTGCTTGTTCACACTGTTTATCTTTTTGTGCCTTTTTTTCCAGCTCTTCCCTTTGTTTCAATTCATAAATGAGTTGAAAGAGGTCTCGTAAATCCAGAATTACAGGCTCCGCCTACATAAAACAAATTAAGAGTATTTCAATAATATGGGAAAGAAGACTAGCAAACAAAATGTGACCTTTCCTAATGAAACAGATGGTCTTAAAAACAATTTTATTTAGTAACGGTATAATGGATTCATTTAGATGCATCAACGGATTCTTATACTCTTACTTGTGAGTAAACCATTTAAGTTATTACATTGAAATTAGTGTTAGTACTGAAGTATGAAATCATCTGATCCATATAATGAATTTGTATAGTTTGTAATGTTTGGCTGTAATGCAAACTTGGCAACATTTCTGCTGGAAGTTCTTCTCTGGCTTCAAACATTAAGAGGTTCTGCTCTTGCTTTGTTAATGATCATTAGGCCATGTCAAGACAAGACCAGCTGATTTGTAAGCACCTGGGCAGAAGTCCTTTAACGTTAGCCCTTTATTCTCAGTGTCATTGTCATTGATCAATGTGAAATTATGTGACCCACAAAGCCAGCTGCTTTGTTGATGCATGCACATGTTATCTAATTTTAATTTCCTCACTGCTAATGAAACGATCATTGTTTCCTGGAATTACATGACCAGTCAACCCAACTGAAGTGAGGTCAATTCTCTTGATGGCTTCTTGAGAATGCTTTATGTGATTGTTGCTCCCTATCTATATCCAAATCCTTCTCTTGTTCCTATGTGCATGTATTTGGGTGCACAGAGTGAGTGAACTTCAAAGCAACTCTCTGTCATGGCTAGTGCTGTGGGAAAACTGCTGGAGGATTGAACCAAGGTGCAGTTGCTAAGTGACAGGGGAACAATATCATAATGTGCATGTAGCAACATTATGAGATGAAAGAGAGTTCTCAGGTGAGCTTTTTCCAAACGCTTGCCAACTAATCTCATACCAGCCAAACCAATTCCAAAATGAACCACAGGTTCATCTCAGGTTCCATCTCAGGGTGGAAATTGTATATTTAAGTCCATTTGTTCCTACTTAATGGCAGACACCAATTAAAGTTTTGTGGAAATGAGTTAAATCCTGGGTTAAATCTACAAGTCAAAAATTACTGAAGATAGGCTTCCACAGCCATATTGGAACTTTCATAACAATGTCTAGCCTGTGCCTGAAGTCAATGTGACTAAATCTACACTACTCTAGCTTAACTTGGTTATTCAAATTGAGTTCTTAGGATGGCAGCCTTAGGCATTTTAAAACACTCCAAAACACACCCTTTCTCATTGAATTAAATACCTTGTTTATATTGGTCTAGCTGCAAACTTTAACTAGGCAAAGGTTCATTTCTATATAAGCTAATTATATTTGCAGATTAATGGTAATTATAATTATGAGCATAAAAGGCATTGCTTATATTTATTAGTGGTTTCTAATACAATGAAATGAGAGTAGACTATGCTAAGTAGCTATTTGTTTTCCATCGTTTTCTATCTAAATGAGTCTAGGACCCTAAGTAAACTTATTTGTATTCAGCTAGTGTTTCCAGTTTAATTAGAAAGGAAAATAATTACTAATTAGAAGGAATACATCAAGAAAAAAATTGAGAAGGGTGAATTGTATTTCTTTCTTTCCAGGACTGGTATTGCTAAACTGCCATCTCGGAACATTTATGCATGCACTTCTGACAGCATTATATACTGCATAAACAATGCTTACAGGCTGCCCTTTCAAAGCAGCACTGTTCGAGACAGAGCTATCAAACTGAGTTAAACTGCAGAAAATGACAATAATCTTGATACTTACTGCCTGGGCTGTTTTTATTGCCACAAATCTATGATTCCCTTCCTTTCCGCACACATATCCAAAGGCCCGATGGTCTGTGATATCCTTTGCGATGTATGAAATTTCATGAACTGCATGATGGTGCTGTAGTAGCTGTTCATAAACAAAAAGCAAAGCAGCACAGGGCATATTTTACCAAAGTTCACATTTTTTACTGACGCATGTAATTTACCTCTGTGAGGATACACCTGAATGACAATGATGTTTCAATAAAAAGCAAGGTATAGATTCTTCAAAGCTATTTTTATTGATTTGATATTACACTTACAACCATTTTCATGTTTTGTATGCATTTCATCCAGTGCTTAGTGTTCAGTCAGATTACCCCCAAAGGTGCACTCTTTCAGTGTCTCCCAAGACAGACAGATGCCAACAACAACAACAAACCTTCCCTGTCTGTCACCACAGGTTCCTTCACTGCTACCTCACAGTTCAGGACTTTCAGTGTAGAGTGCTCACTGATGGTTACTCATCCCCTCAGGGTTCTGTCCTGGGCACATCAACAGTATAGTGTCCCAGTCAAGGGAAGTAATAGTACCACTCTATTCTGCCTTGGTCAGACCACACCTGGAGTACTGCATCCAGTTCTGGGCACCACAATCGTGATATTGACAAGCTGGAACATGTGCAGAGGAAGGTGACCAAGATAATCAAGGGTTTGGAAACTAACACTTAAGTTCAATGATTGAAGGAGCTGGGTATGTTAAGCCTGGTAAAGAAGAGACTGAGAGGAGATACGATAGCAATCTTTAAATATCTAAAGGGCTGTCAGGTGGAAGATGGAGCAAACTTGTTTTCTCCTACTCTACAAGCTAGGACCTGAACCAATAGATTCAAGTTACCATAAAAGAAATTGAGACTAATCATCAGAAAGAACTTTCTGACAGTAAGAGCTGTGTGACAGTGGGAAAGACTTCCATGGGAGGTGGTGGACTCTGCTTCCTTGAAGGTTCTTAAGCAGAGGCTGGATGTACATGTACAATTAAGTTGAGATTCCTGCATTATAGGAGGTTGGGCTGGATGACCCTTGGGGTCTCTTCCAATTCTACAGTTCTGTGAATCTGTGGCTGTTTTCTCATGTGCACTAGGACAGCTTGTGCTGTTAACAGCTCCTTTAGCAATCTTTTGTGCCTTGCAGACTGTCACAGACTGTGTGTGTGGTCAGCAGGTGGTCAGCAGCCTCCAATTACAACCTGCAAGCAAATACACTTAGCCTAGAAATGTGAACAAACATGTGTAGGTCTGCACAGAACACGCTAGTACAATAGTAACTTGTCAAGGTGTTTGTTGTACCCCAACTGAAAGGGATTTTCACTGTTTCCAGAAATGGAAGGCCATCTATTAGTGCAAACAGTAGCAGGGTTATCACTTCCAGATAGCGGTAACTTTTCAGTTTTCATCACCCAGCTAAGTAACAGCTCTTCTTACTTTTCAACATGTGAAAGACTTTTGTCTGGCACAGAGGCGAGTTCAGCTTTGCAATTTCACTGCTCAATATAGCCTCCTGCTTACTGCACTGACACATACATGTTTATTTGTGACTAATAGTGCTCTTTCTGCCCAAATTTGCCTTCCATAAAAAGAAGCATCACTTTATGTTTAATTAGTAATATTTAATTAGAATTGGGAGGGGGGATTCCTCTCAGCATTTTTGTGTGTGTCAGATGTTGCACATTGCTTTGTATGCAAAGAGACAGCAAATGTGAACTTTAGGTGCTTGGATTTTATATTGTGAAGTTCTACAAAATGCAGTAAAAAACAAATCCAGAAAATATTCTTACAAAACCCTTCTGCATCATTGTTGCATCCTAATAAAACTGAACTGATAAAAATCTACCTCCAGTCAAAGGCAGTATCAGGGCAAGATATTTACAGATGCAAACAGACCAAATCCTCAGACATTGCTTTAAAATGATCAATATCTTTGCTAATATTAATCTTCTAGTTATCTGCACTTTTTATCCAGCAATAGATTTCTATGGGCCACATGTTATGATGAACATTTGAACATCTGGATAAACTAGCTGCTGACCCATTAATCAAAGTGGGTTTACTGAGTGGTGATTTCTGTGAAGAGAGAGGGAAATCAATATTCATGTCAACTTAGGCAGACCTCTTAGTGTTCTTGTCCTTCAGTAATGGGAACCACATTGGCCAAGAAATATCTACTGCTAGATTGATATTGGCTGGCATGTAAGTTTTTGCTTTTACAGAGGTCCTCTTCCTTTCTGAAAGAAAGGTAAACCATGCCTGGTAAAAAAAGCAAACCTAGAACTAGAATTTCTTACTATGGATGATTTTCAATGCAAGCAGGACAGACTTTTACTCACCCAAAGGACTTCCCCTTCCTGTCCTCCTCCCTGCAGCTCATTGTGTACCCCACAATGTATTTGCTAGGGCTGCAAGGGAGAAAATGGACGTCTGCACACATGACATGGGATTTCAGATAATTTTGGAAGGGGACAGTTCACAGATCTCTAGTACAGCCTTCCTTAGCCTAGGCCCTCCAGATATTTTGAGACTACAATTCCCATCATCCCTGACCACTGGTCCTGCTAGCTAGGGATCATGGGAGTTGTAGGCCAAAAACATCTGGAGGGCTGAGGTTGAGGAAGCCTGCTCTAGTATGTTGCTTGGACTAATCAACAGAAAATACTTGTGCTAGTCACCACAGAAAATATACCAACTGGAAGCTTCCAATCATCTAAGCAGTCTAGACTGGTTATTATTTAGGAGACCATGAGTATGTACAAACTTACTTAGAAAGTGTAACAAGCAAGGGTTTCTAATTTTATTTTTTTAAAATGTATTATAGCATCATGGCTTCCATTTATTTCTGTGCCACCACATATCTTATAGCTTCTCCTTGTAGTGTTTTATTCTAGTCCTCTCACAGGCATGATATACTAAAGATTGTAATCAGTGAGTTTCTTTATTACTTTATTGTATTGTCACAGCTAATATCTGTTATGTACCTGCAGGGGCATTGTTCAAAGTTGCTAGGTTTCTCCCCCCGCCCCCATTAAAAATGTCTTCCACTTCAAAAAAAGATAAGAAAGTACAAAAAGGTTACATGTGCATTCACTCTTAGAGTCATTCTGATTCCTAAGCAAACCATTTCATTGCAATGCATAGACAAGTAAAACAGAAAGAAAGCAGTTTCTATATTCCAATAGAAAGGGTGAAATGCAAAATTCAGTGGACAATAACTGCATCCAAAACTATGTTATTGTTCCAGGCTGTGATTTAGCCACTAAGCGGCAGGGCAGCAGTATGGATGCTATTCAAGTCACTGTGAGCACAAGCAAATCACCTGTATATGAACACTTATCACTCATATATCCTACATTACTATAAAAAAACACTATGTAAAGAATACTATGAATACTATGTAAAGAACACTATTATCAAATATCTGAAAGGAATGGATGCACTGTTCTTATTGGAGACATGGAGGTGGTGTCCCTAAAAGTTAGCATTTATCTACTAATCATACAGACTGTAAATCAACACAAAAATATTCAGAGGAAAGATAGGAATCCTGAGGGGTGGGGAACCTGGACAACTTCCATCAGTTCTAACCACTAGCCATTCTGGCAAGGGCTGATGGGAGTTGGGAGTCCAATAACTTCCAGAGGGCCCTGGCCATAGACTCTCACTTACATCCTACTAAATATATATTATGCCATATTGCCAATAACTTCAGACATAATAAGTTAATTATAGGGTGTAGTATAACCATTCTTCATGAGAATTGCATGTTCCCCAGCGTATTAATGATGCAATCTTATTTACATAATATAATTGTATTGATTTATTAGAATTTCTTTTCCTGTGCTCAATTTGCAGGCTTTCTTCTGCATCATGAAATTAAATATCTTCCCCTCCTCAGTTGCATATTATGGAGAATGTTATCTCAAGCTCCTATTCAATCACAGTCAAAACAAAACAAATTCCTTCCAGTAGCACCTTAAAGACCAACTAAGTCAGTTCTTGGTATGAGCTTTCGTGTGCATGCACACTTCTTCAGATACACTGTGTATCTGAAGAAGTGTGCATGCACACGAAAGCTCATACCAAGAACTGACTTAGTTGGTCTTTAAGGTGCTACTGGAAGGAATTTGTTTTGTTTTGACTATGGCAGACCAACACGGCTACCTATCTGTAACTATTCAATCACAGTTCTTTGACACCGCTTTATTGATTGCCAAGCAATGTTTGCAGAGAAATTAAACTATGATCAGACTCCTTACTTGTGGAATTAGACATAAAGATTATTCTGCCATGGAAAAATATCACCTACAATGCTGAGATGGCAGATGGAAACATTTATTTGGGAACCCTCATTAACTATCGGAAAATCATTACATCTCTAATGGCTGATTATGCCAAAGTGTTACCTTGCAAACTGTACCAGGCTATTAAGAAGTAAGTTAAGCATGCCTACAGCAATAGCTTTGTCTGTATTTAATTTAAGGAGTATTTAGAAAGATGACTGTCAATAGATTAAAAAAAAATCTATGAAGTTTTACTTTATCTTGGCACAAGAGATATGAAATATTATACTGCAGACTCTGATATGACAAAACGCTGGTGCATGTTGATTAGAAACATCAAACTGTTAGACATCAATTAAATCAGATAAACTTTTTAATTGCACATATTTATGTGAAATGTTGACAGATAACAAATACACCTCTTTCCCCTTACAACTGTATGTTCCTGTTTAACACAACACACCAGCAAACCTTATTGAAAAGACTCACCAGCAAATCCTTCTCACGACAGTAATTCAGAGTCAAATTAGCTTTACAATGAGGAAGAGACAGGAGACCCACAAGCTAAAAACATCAGTATTTATTGATGTTTCTAATGGTGTTTTTATGAATGCCTTTTGCTGGTTTTATTCTTATATGCTGTATGAGAACTTGATACAGAGGGAGGTAAGGAGGAAAGAAAACAGGAAGATGAAAAAGTGCCTTATCTGATTAATAAAGTGTTGCTTATTGCACCCATATTATAATCTGATTAATAAAGTGTTGCTTATTGCACCCATATTATAATGTATGGAGAACTTTGAGAAAAACAGTAATTGTAGAATATATTTTTGGAAATCCAGTTATGAAACTCTGAATGTACCTATCATTGCAAAATGGCTCATTAATTTCAGCTTTTTCATGCCCTTGCTTGCACATAGGCTACAATTAAATTGCAAAACAGATAAAACGAAAATTACCCCTTGACTTTCGTGAAATATAGTTTAAGTACTAGCCCAGGCATAGGCAAACTCGACCCCCTCCAGACGTTTTGGGACTACAACTCCCATCATCCCTAGCTAGCAGGACCAGTGGTCAGGGATGATGAGAGTTGTAGTCCCAAAGCATCTGGAGGGCTGAGTTTGCCTATGCCTGTACTAGCCTTTGCATTAACAACAACTTTATTATTTGCACCCCACCCATCTGGTACAAAACCCATTTCCTAAGCCACTCTGGGCAGGTCTAGTAGGCATGAAAACATAGTAAAATGTCAGACATTAAAAACTTCCCGATACAGGGATGTCTTCTAAAAGTTGTCAAAACAAAATAAAAAAATTCCTTCCAGTAGCACCTTAAAGACCAACTGAGTTAGTTCTAGGTATGAGCTTTCGTGTGCATGCACACTTCTTCAGATACAAGTGTGCATGCACACGAAAGCTCATACCTAGAACTAACTCAGTTGGTCTTTAAGGTGCTACTGGAAGGAATTTTTTTATTTTGTTTTGACCATGACAGACCAACACGGCTACCTATCTGTTTCTAAAAGTTGTGTAGTTCTTTATCTCCTTGACATCTGATGGAAGGATGTTCTACAGGGAGAGCACCATTAAAATGTTGAGGGTTTCTTACAAACTATCATCTCTTTTTCCTCCTCTCTCTCTCTCTCTCTCTCTCTCTCTCTCTCTCTCTCACACACACACACACACACACACACACACACTTAGAAGCCAGCCTCATAATGTTCACATGTTGAATTTTCAGTGTCTCTTTCCTAAATTTGTCTCCAAGCCCATTATCAATTTATAAGTGAAGTACAAATTACTTGGAGGGCTAAAGGATGAGAGAACATGGAGATAATACAGCTCTGGGAGGAGTGCTGGAATGGCTCTTCTGGAGTGTTTGTATTTCACTGACATCCACACTACCCCCTTCCACAGCCCCCTCCCCATATTGGTAAGCAACAGTGACCCATCCTGCTAGTAAATTAGCATAGTTACTTTGCTCCACTTGGTGAGCTGCTTCTGCTAAGTAGTACTAGAAGAGATTTGTTTGTTTAATGCACTGCGCTTCATCCGTAGGTCTCAAAGCGGCTCAGAACATAAAAATGCAGGATAAAAGCAGTTATTCACTAACCACCTGTCCACAATGTTCTTCAACTGGACAGTGTTGTCATTTTTTAAAAAGGAAACCAAAAACTAAAACTAAACTAAGCAATGAAATCACTACAAATAAACATATAAAAGCCAACAGAAACCGCATGAAATCCTTCTAATCCTTCTAATATAGGTTTTAAAACCCAGCACAGACACTCGAAGTTCTAAAACACCCCTAACTTGAGTGTTGCTGGGGCAGAGGAAGATCAAAAAAGCCTCCCCCTCAAAAAAAAAGTTTAACTGATTTTGACTGGTTGTGTTTTATATTGTTAAGTCACTTAGTGATTTTTTTTTTTGTAGAAAGCAATTAAGAAATGTAATAAAAATAAACGAATAAGCACAGTATCAAACATCACTGGCGAGGTGCCATCACTAATTTGAATACCACTTTCAAGAATGTCCTCTCCCTAGAAAGTGCCTGTCTCAGCTCATTATGCATGGAGAAAGGGCTGTTATGTAGGTATGTACAGGAGAGGATGCTCCTTCAGGTAACCTGGCTAGAAGACATTTGCAGCTTCAAAGATTAATGCTAACACTTTGCACTCGGCTGGGAAATCTTCCCGGTTATCAATTAAACTTTGTTATATCTTTCCCATGCAATCTGAAATTTTATTCCACTGCACCACTACTTTTACAGAGGTTTCTGCTCATGGATCCACTTAGCTATTAATTTTATATTCTCTGTCTCCACTTATACCTGACTATATTGGCAAAATTGAATGGATCTAGCTACTTCAAAAATCTCTTGATTTTCCCATTTCTCTCCAGCTTCTAGAAGTCTGTCATAAAGCCATTCATCCCTTTTCTCACGCTGCCCCCTTTCTTTTTCTGTGGCCTTCAAGTCATGGTGAAATCAATCAAGTTGATCAATTAAGCACTTAGAACGGCCAGGAATCACTTCCAATAAGAGGGTTAGCTTCTGTGACAAAGAAACAACAATACCACAGCTACCCTGTTTTTAATGAGGGAATTTATTTATTGAAAGACCACAGTATTAAGGTTGCAATTAATACTAAAGGAAACCAGTTAAAGCAGCCAATCTCCCAGTAAAGCTACATAAAGAAAGGTCCATGCCAAAACCAAACAGAACACAAATATCAATAAAATATGCAGGGGAAGAATTCACAGGCATTATAGACAGAGAACATTTTGCGTTAACTTGCTCTCAGAGCTTGCCACAGAATGTGAATAATTCAGATCTTATTTATGAATTGCTGTGGCCCATGCACATTTTCTCAATACTCTGAAAAGACTGACAGACTGCCCATCACCTTTTGTTTGAGCTGGCTGAAGCCTATTATTTGTGTCTTATAATCTATGGGTGATATATAACATTAATCAGAGAATGGCCGCTGAAATCAATAAAATTCTAAGTCCATTGATTTTAATGGATCTGCTTCAAGTATGACTTAGTTGGCTATCATCCTATTTCTATTAATAGCATCTTCTATAAACAACATCTTCTTCCTTTAGAAAGAAAGGGGGGGGGAACCTTCCATAAATGCAGTTCTATGAATGAAACAACATCTACCTATCCATGCAACATATAAGGGAAAATGGAACACTGGTTATACAGATTGCTTAGCATGGACTGGAGAATTATAGCCTCTACTTTCAGTTCCTTTCAGTTAAGCTGTTGTGCCTGCTGCTATCCTTTCCTGAATAATTTCATCCCTTCACATTCCTATTTGAAATTACCTAAGCTGCAATTATCAAAAGCTTCCTTCACATATTAATCATATGAAGAGGGTCCATGCATTGAAAGTAGGATCTTTGTCAACAACTGTTTTTTGTGTTGAATATATGGTATATGGAAATTTATGGACCTAATGGGTATCTAAAGCCATTTGCACATGCAGAATGTAGGCACCCTATATATAGAAATGAGCAAACTAGTGATATTTTAGGGAGCAGGCGGTGCCCATTACTTACATCACAGAAGCCTACACAACATAAAACCCTGTTGCTATATGTAGGTTTTATTTTATTTGTTTTTTATCTTATATTCTGGAAATGCACATCCAGGTTTTCTTTTCCTTTAAAATTTTTTGGGGCCCCCAAGAGAGTGGGGCCCTAAGCTATAGCTTGTTTAGCTTATATGTAAATCCAGCACTGGTAATACCGAAGGCTGTCCATTCGTTTGTCTGTGGTATGAAAAAAAAAATGCTGAAAGTCGAAGGCTTTGCTGAGCATATGCAATACCTTAGGCCCCTTCCAAATAATCATGCCAGTGACATTTTTATTATTGTTATTACTGCTGCCATTTTCATTACATTGCATTTGGGCCTGTTTTTGTAATTAATAATAAAACATCCTGGAACTATGAAATGAAGGTCAGGCTTTATTATTTTTAATCAATGAATAAAAAAATTGTCTTTGGCCAAGGACTAAATCCAAGATTCTATAACCATCACTAACACTGATGTTGCAGATGTGCTCCAAAGAAATGACTGTGCAGTTGCTAGTAGGATCCAATTTTTTAAAAAAATCAAAATCCAGATTTTTAAAAATAAAATGTAATGTCAAACCAGGCCCTAGGCACAATCCAGCCATTCAGTTTCACTGAATGCCATGCATTGTCAAAAGAACTGCAGGGGTTGGAGCCTCAGAAAGAAATGCCCTGTGGCTTTTCAGAGTTATTCAAATAGCTCATATAAGACTTTCAATGCATATTGCAATATATGACAATGATACAGTCTTGCACATGCCAGTGGCACTTTTGCACTGTTAGCTAGAGGACATGGAACTCCATCTGCCACAGTGACTGGTGGCAGCCCCCTGTAAATATGAGACTGTAAAATAAGAATGCAAGAATAGCTCTTCTGCAGAAGACGAAATGCCTACACTGAATTTAGATTGTTCAGTACCAATGTAAGGCAGATCACTATTGCTTCCATTGTTGCTTTTTTTTACAAGGGAAACTGAGGCTTAAAAGATTTTCCTAATGCTAACCACAAAAAGTATGGCTTAACCAAAAAAGTTTAACTTTTTCTGAAGGGAAAGGGGAGGTCACATTATTATTAACTCATTCTTCTATAAGACTATCATATTTGACTCTAAGCCATTAGGCAACTGTGTGAAATCATGGTGATAAAGTATGGGAGAAATTTTTAAAGGTGTTTCCCCCCCTCCACACACACTAGTGTTCTCTATGTATCATATAGGAACAATGTCCTAGTGCACTAAAATGGATCTGAGCGTTTGGATTTTCAGCTCAAATGAAACTCAGAAGAGGTGGAGAAGTTTGATCTGTTCTTCAGCTAGAGGTGAGACTTTGATGTAAAGAGTCATGCAGCTGTATTACATACAAAGTAACTCCCTTAATAGTGAAGATTGTGTAGTCTCCTAGATTTTCAAAGTTTAAATGGAGAAGCAGACACAGTTTGTACCATCCTGTCCTGTTTATGAAGCACAAAGAGCAACTACAGATTTCAAATCCTTAAGATTTGAGGCTACTTTATTGAAAAATGAAGAGTTTTCAACAAGTGAAGTTTACTTCAAAAGAGACAAGTGTCACCTTATCTCTGTGGACATTACAGAAATATCACACACTTTAAGTTACCTCCTAAAAGTCATTTCATGAAGACAATGTATTAGACATGGCCCCAGTAGTATGTATTGTATACTTAGGGTCATATTCAACGAGTAGACCCTACTCAGAGTAGACCCTTTGAAATTAATGGACCTAAGTTAGTCATGTCCATTAACTTCAATGGGTCAAAACTGAGAAACATTAGCACTGAATACCACCCAAAATATACACGAAACAATGCTCCTACTTCCATTATTACCATTTTCAATATACAGTAAATAATTTTTTTCTACCCTGTTTATATTTCATTCAACCGCAAGGGGTTCAAACTGGTTTCTAATCATATAGCACTCCAGATTTGAAGCATTAATAAATAATAAGGGAAGACTCACAGCCATAAATGTTGAAACATGCACTGCCCTATATAATTTATAGAAGATTCTGGTTAGAAACTACTTCATTTTCAAAAGTCATAAAGGCTCAAGATTTTCCTGGGAGAGAATTCCGTAAGTGTGATCCAATATAGTAGTTTCAGTCAATACAATAAAATACAGGAAAAGAAATGACTAGGGTTCATTATAAAGCAATAGTGGCATTTTTTTATCTCTGCATTACAAGACAGACAATGCACAGGCCATTATGAGCAGAAGAAATGCCAGATTAAGAGTTCATATTTTCCTAGTGGCACATTGATTGAATATTTAAATTCTATACCGCTCTATATGTTATAAATACTTCTGAGCAATGTACAAAAAACTAAGGCAACAACAGACAATATTATAAAAATACAGCTACATATAAAAATGTTACATTAATACAAAGTTACTCACATATATAAATGAATTTCAGTTCATTTTCCTTCGAACACACTCTTTCCTCTCAACCTCAGGCTTCTCACTCAGAATCCAAACAAACCTTCAGCTCACCCACAAAAGTCTCACAACAAGAGGAGTTCATGGAAACAGCCTAGTCTCTCCCTCTAGACTTGTTAATTATGGACAGGCTCAAGGTAGCTGGTACTTCCTCAGGCTGCCTACAGCTGTGTCCTATTCAGCTACACTCACACAGGTGCAGCAGGTTTTTGAGTGTCCCAGGAGGTGCAAAGGATGGGAAGTGACTTCCCTCCACTCACAGCCCTTTCTGTCCTGTCATCCTCCTCATCCACCAGCTGGAATCTGCTAGAAGCTTCTACACAATTTTATTAAAATGGCAACCACCATTTGTTACTAGATCCATTCCTTGATGCATCCACTACTTAAGTCCACAACATCTGTCTCACCAACAGAAAAAGAGCCATATATTCCATTTGGGGTGACAGCTATTATCTAGAAGTACAGGAAAATGTTAAATTCTCAAAGGCATGAATTTCCTTAAGTAAGAAGAAGCCTCTTTTTAAACCAGCCCTCAGTTTACAAAAGGATTTCACAAAAAAATCCTGCCAACCTAGCAGTTCGAAAGCATGTCAAAGTGCAAGTAGATAAACAGGTACCGCTCTGTCGGGAAGGTAAACGGCATTTCCGTGCGCTGCTCTGGTTTGCCAGAAGCAGCTTAGTCATGCTGGCCACATGACCCCAAAGCTGTACGCCGGCTCCCTTGGCCAATAAAGCGAGATGAGCGCCGCAACCCCAGAGTCGGTCACGACTG
The DNA here is from genome assembly GCF_964252035.2 of Podarcis erhardii. Classification (NCBI taxonomy): domain Eukaryota; kingdom Metazoa; phylum Chordata; class Lepidosauria; order Squamata; family Lacertidae; genus Podarcis; species Podarcis erhardii. The sequence goes on from NC_138510.1 coordinate 59,744,309, forward strand.
GACCATTAGGTCAGGGGTCCCCTTTACCTTTACCTTTAAGTTCACAAAATGTACTAGCTAATATGCATTACCTGCCATCTTCCCTGTGCACACATCTGTTAATACTGGTGTGGTTAATAGCCTTAAAGTCTTCTCTACTAAGACTCCTGGAGGCTCTTCTTACTTACCAGAGGTGGCTGGCCAAGGCATGTAGGCTCCTCTGGGCAACTCCTTACCAAGGCTGCAAGAGAACCGAGGTACATCCCAGATCAGAGATAGCCAACACTGTCCCTTCCAGATGTTGCTGGACTACAACTTCCATCATCAAGCTGACTGGGGCTGATAGGAGTTGGGAATATAAATCTGGAGACTACCATGTTGGCTCCTTCTGCTTTACACATTTACATGGATGTAAGCCCCACTGAACTCAGTCAGGTTTACTTCTCAGTAGGCATTTGTAGGGTTGCACTGATGAAAGAATAAACCAGGTGGCTCAATTATGCATGCTTTTTTGGTGTTACAACAGATTGTATAATGCTGATAATGCATGGAAATTATTTCAGAACAACTAAAGCTGATTAAAACACAGCAGCTAATTATATTTCAGCAGCTTTCCTTGTGTCTATGAAATAAAACAAAAGATGGTATTTATTCAGAATATTAATGGCAGCACTCTCTGGCAGGTAAGAGGCAAACCCTGCAGAAACAATGCAGCTCAACAAAGCATAATGCATGGGATATGGAACACAACCCAGCACAAATGAGTGAGCGGTACTAATCCTACATTGAAGAATGCTAATTGCAGGTGAAAATCTCGTCCAGAAAACCACCTTCATGATATCCTTATACATGATCTAGGAACTTGTCTGTCTTGTCTAATGACACGCACACAGCACAACTGAGCAGTCTACACAACAAACTTTCATCAAACCAGCAGTTATGTCTACCCACATGCTGCAATACATGGTGAAGATCTGATTTGGACAAATTTCAAATCCCAAATAGAAATGACTTGAAAGGATTCTGGGCTCGCCAGAGCTGAAATGGAACTCTGTAAGATGCCTTGTATTGAAGCAGGGACCCACCTTGGCAATCCAGCCATGAAAAGAATAAGAAGAAGTTATATCCATGTGCTGAAAGTGAAAGGTAATAGCATCTCTAAGCCTGCCATAATGTCAGGGTGGAAAGATGAGGAAAGAGAGAAGAAACATCATGGTCAGAGTGAGTAGAGGGTACAGAGGGAAATCGCTACTGTTACTTACAGGCCAAGCTTGTAATCAGATGGAATTATTGCAACTATAAATTTAACCCCTTCATATTCTGCACCCCCAATTTTTGTTAAAAGTCTGTGTGTCTGTTTTTCTGCGATATGGCATGTTTCAATAGGCAATATGGATATTTTTTGATGAATAGCTTATAGAAAGTTGTTCTAATCCTAAAATTTGCAGAAAAGTCACTGCACCCATCCAGTTGAAATTTAGCAGGATACTCCAGTTCTGTGAAAAAGTATGGAATAAATTATTGCATTCTGTGTGCGCAACTGTTCAGCATTTCACTTTGGCCAACTGTAGGTCTTATCCAGGTCTAGCTAAGACATCTGCCAGTTTCACCATGATAACCACCACAGATATGCAACATGTCATCCCATTCAATCTGGTATGTATATGGCAGACCAAGATTAAATGTCCATGCAGTACACAAAGAAAGCATTAACCTTCTGACTCTGAAGGGGGGAAAGCAACTTGAAAGCAAATGTCTGTATATGCTGTTGTACATTTGGTATGAACTTTCTGAATGCTACATCATCTGTGGCATGGAAAACTTTTACTAATAATTTCAGAATAATTTTGTGCATTGTTTTGCACAAACGTGGATTTTATATATGGAAAATGTTGCCCTTGTGACACTTCATTGACATACTGTGAAGTGTTTTACAACATGCCAAGTGGAAATTATTTTATCTCACATGCATATAGCTAATTTGCTCATTTTGACCATAGATGGGTACAAAGATAAGTTATACATAAAGATTTTAAATTCTAACTGCTAGGTGTTGTGTTTTTTTTTTTTTTTTTTTTTTTTTTTTTAATGCAGCCAGCAGAGGAAAAGATCCTGCAGTTTAAACGTGAAAGGCAAAGCTAACTTGGCGCTTTCATTCCAATGAACATAGTAGTTTATTATTTTAGGCACAGACCCTGGCCGAGACCACAATGACTCCACGGCTCGTGAGCAAATAAAAGAGGACAAATTGAATGTGATAGCATGGAGAGAGAAAGAAAAAGTGAACAAAGAGCAGGATGCCAATTTGTGGTTTGATAGAAGAACTGACTACAAAATGGGCCAGGAAGCAGGACTTCTGAGCGTGAACATGATTGAACTCTTTCCTCAGAAGGGGCTGTTTATTCTCTCGAAAATTAGCAAAACACTATGTGGCTGCAAATGAATGGTCCACCACTGAATCTGTGTGACCTGGAGCCTTTCATTCAGTTGTGTCACACAATAGGCGACAGAATTTCTCACTCCTGGAAGGCAAGTATTGAAGAGAAAGGAAGTCGTAACCTTGGAACATTCTCCAAATATGAATGGGCTTCTCTTCAGATAACCGGCCTCTTAAACATGGCTTAACTATAAATGGAAAATAAATCTGCAATCCCAGTACACCTTCCATAAGGAGTGACTCTACTGATAAACCAAGGAAACATTTTTGTGAGCTTCTCCACAAGGAATTTCTAGAGCGTTTTCTCCAGCCCAATAGCATACTGGAAATGGCACAGCCAGAAAACACTTTCAAATAAAATGGAATAATTATATACCATAAACAACCAGGTAGATAGATTTGACATCCTCATTATCAAAAAAACAATTTATACAGAAACGATCAAGGATCTAAATGAGTAAGGTATCTAGAAATGTGTTTACACTAAAATCATTGATATAAATTTCATATTGCAGGCATTCTTATTGTCTAGATTAAAAATCCATTCAAGATGGTTAAGAATTCAGGCTGGGTTTTCACTGGTTTATTGCATGTAACTGAAAGAGTGGAGTTATGTGTTATGCATTATCAGTTAGCATTAAATTGTGCAGCCTCACACCTGTCCTGTAAAATACAGTCGTACCTCGGAGGTCAAACAGAATCCATTCTGGAAGTCCGTTAGACTGCCAAAATGTTCAGAAACCAAGGTGTGGCTTGTGATTGGCTACAGGAGTTTTGTGCACTCAATTGGAAGCCGTGTTGGACGTTCGGCTTCCGAAAAACATTTGCAAACCAGAACACTCACTTCTGGGTTTGTGGCGTTCAGGAGCCGAATTGTTCGAAAACTAAGCTGAATCCTAGGAGCTTGTCACATTGGGTTATAATAATTCTTTTTTTCAATTAAAGCAAGATGGCATATTGGAAAGCCCTGCTGGGGAAGTGTTCACACAGGACAAAGATCCAAGGACTTCATGGGCAGGATAAAATGCAAAAGCTGATTTTAGCCCCTTCTCATTTTCATGTAGATTAGGTTTAGCATTCAGCTTCATTCTTTTTTCTCTCATCTGAATCTCAAAGCAGAAATTACAATTAAATACTCAGTACACCAGCTTAGTTCAAAACAGGCATAACTCCTTTGAGTTGCTTTTACTTATCCCTTTTTCTGGCTTTTTGCTGCAAAATCAAAGGATGTCTTTGAATGGGTCTCTAACACTGTGCTGCTCTCACCTTGTATTTAAATGCATGCAATGATTCTTTCATGGCTTTGAAGCAGTGTCTCTTGCTCCCTGGGTACATTTATTTATTTTAGGAAGAAATATAGTGTGTGTCCCCACCCCCCACCCCGCTTTAGCAACTGTGCACAGCATGATTTCAGGGTTGTTGTTTTATTGTTCTCTTAATCAAAATTATCACTTAATTCATTTGATTGTTGAACAGTTCTCATATATTCCCCCCCCCCCTCAAGCTTTCCAGTGCATCATTGAATATCTGTTCATTCCAAGTTCATAGGCACATATAACAAAAGCAAGGAACAAAAATATGAAAACAGCAAAATAATCATGTTTTCTATCCCACCCCCGGAATCTGAATGACTACCTACTCCAGCCAGGAAACATAAGGTTATATTTAGTCCACCAGACATCCTGGATCTACGCAGTGGCAGAGCTCCATGCTCCAGCACCAGGGGGGAGAGCAGGCAGGAGTGGGGCTGGCGTGGCCCCCGGGGGCGTGGCACGTTGCCCACTGGGGCGTGGTGCACATCCTGGGGGCATGGTACACTGCTTGCGGGGGTGTGGCACCCAGCACGGGGGAGGGGTGAGCCACGATGGCACCCCACCAGGATCGTGCTGCTGGGGGCAGTGAGCTCCCCCCCCCCACTCCTCTTCCTCTGCCAGTGACTCTACGTCACGAATCAATTTTGGTATTTGATTCCAGTATTTAAAACAGAGAAATCTTGACTGATACCGCATCAGTAATCTTGAATTACACCAAATGAAGAGCCATAATAGCCACCATATCCCAACATTATCAGATTTACAGTGGTTGGTTTTTCTTTTGTTTTTTAAATGCTTTATTATTTCTACTTCCAAGCACTAGTATCAGAATCTCCTGCATTTTGTGTAAAAGAATAAAATGTGTTAATTGAACTTGGGTTCTTTGCATCTGGCAAGCCAACACAACGCATCAACAGCACCAGTATTGCTGGGAAATGTCAGGAATGATACTAATACAACTGCTAACAGCAGAGCAAACAAAAAAACTGCAAAGCAATTGGTGAGATATAGCACACTGCATCGAGAGAAAAATATCGGCTACAAGTGGGAGTAACTTTGCAGACATACAGGAGAAGAAGATATCAAAGACAAATAGACACAAGACTTTAAACAGGGACATCACTCTTTGCTGTGGCGTTTTCACCACTTGTGACAAAACATTTCAGTGGTTCTGAGATGGACTCCTTTATTATTATGTCAAGAGTTCTCTTGTCAAGCACTTTCTCTTAGGCTGGAATGTCACCCACAAAATTCTTCTAGAAAGGGCTTTCAGCTATACATAAATTAAGGGCAGGGCTGAATGTTTGTGTGCACATATAGGATAGTAGCTATGTATAATAAAAATCAACTGAACAAGTTAGTTCTGATTAAACTAATTCATTGGTTTCAATGGGACAATTGTGACTAGTTTAGTTGATCTGAGGGCCAGGTCTTGATTACTCTGAACACTGGACATTTTAAATCATTTATATCAACATTTTATATCAGACAGAAATCAAAGTCCATCCTGAGCACCTTCCGGCTATAGCAGAAAAATTAAGTCCTTGTTAAACTTAAAATAGTCCATATATTACTATGTGAGCATTATTATTGATGCTATTATTGTGCGGATAATATCATGCTAGGTATACTCCTATGAATTTTGCTCACTCTAAAAGCCTGATTCGAATCTAGCGCTGGCAGCAAAAAAAGCTCACCTTGAATTAACCGTAGAGAACAGAATAGATGCCTAGCAGTTAAGGCAAACACTTTCATGGATAGGACTTGCATGATATGGTTGTACACGACCTGAGAAATATTAACCCTAGATGTGTTTTTGGGCCTCAACAGATTGAGACACCCAAGTTAAGCCAGTTAAAAATGTCCTGCATCATACTCCATTCATTCATGTACCTGTTTCCTGGCAATATTTTCTTCCTATAAAAACCTTGTTTCCTGAGGGCATTTATTACATTACACTTCAGAATTTTTCATACATTGGGGGTGGGATCCTTTAATAATCATCTAGCCTCTTCTTGCTCTAGATACCATCAGCAATACTTTTAGTCTGACAACCATGAAAATACAAATTATTTTCATTCCTCCCCCCCCCCCAATTTTAATGCTGTTGACCTTCCAGTCCAAACACACTAAGAAAGGAAATGAGAGATATCTTCAGAACTTAAATAAAATGTAAGACATAACGTGAAATAACATTTAAGGATTTTTTTTTATTGTTGGCTGCTTTGAGGGTATTTTTTGGGCAGCAAAGCAGCCTGTATATTTCAACATACTGATATTTACAAAAATTGCAAATCTGAATTCTGCAGGTGCCGACAGTTTAAGATGCTGAAGATTTTCAAAGAATCTTGGGGGAAAAAATATCCATGGGATTCCCCACCCCCCAGAACAGACACCCCCTATCTTGCACCCATCTCTCAGTTCTTAGAGCTTTCCTCTCCAAGCTGATCCTGCAATATAGCAAGAATCACCTGAAATCTGACTTGTGCAGGTTTATATGGTGCCAGATTTGTGAGGCTGGGAGGTGCTGCATTCGGTGGTTGGCACTGTCCCACTGCTCCTGAGGCAAGATGCTACCATCCTACCAAAATGTCCACCATTAAAAATGCATAGCTATATTATCTTGATATTTGCTGCCAGCTAAATTGGTGGAAAAGCTTGTGACGGTTTCAGAAGTCAATTTATCACATGAAAAACTTGCTGTAACAGAAATTAGGTCATAACAGCAACATTGGCTTCAAAACTGGGTCAGCCATTAAGAGAAACTTTATGACTGTGCACAATTGAAAGATCTAATCAATGGATTATGACTAATATACCATGTTTATTGCTCTTATTTCTATGCGCGTATTGCCTTGCTTTGCTCTTTTACACATGGCAAAATATGAAATTAAAATTAAAGGATTACAGTGGTACCTCGGGTTAAGAACTCAATTTGTTCTGGAGGTCTGTTCTTAACCTGAAACCGTTCTTAACCTGAGGTACTACTTTAGCTAATGGGGCCTCCTGCCACCGCTGCACTGCCAGCTCATGATTTCTGTTCTCATCCTGAAGCAGAGTTCTTAACCCAAGGTACTATTTCTGGGTTAGAGTCTGTAACCTGAAGCGTCTGTAACCTGAAGCATCTGTAACCTGAGGTACCACTGTATAACTGGCTGCTGCAGATATGGGACTCCTGCAGTAGTAGTAGTAGTAAATTATTTGTACCCCACCCATCTGATTGGGTTCCTCCAGCAACTCTGAGCGACTTCTACTCTTTTGCTATCTAAAACATCTGGGGGGCACCAGGTTGGGGGATGCTGTCCTAGCCAAAAAAAAAAAGTTATCAACACTACTTCAACCCTGAGTTCTGCTTCCTGACCATGCTAGTGTGTGACAGAATGCTTTGAACGGGCATAGATTAACTGGAGGCTGGTGGCACTATATTATGAAATCATTATTCCATGGTACCTACCTATAATTGGGGCATATTGCAGCCTCTTGAAAATCACAGAAAACTTGTGCCACCCAACAGAATTTAATCACTCCATGAGAGATTATTCATAACAAATCTGTCAGCTTCTGAGATGTCACGGAACTATCTGTTCCTTCTTGCTGAAGCAGAGTATCATATAAAATATCTTATATTATATTTTATATTATTAACAGGATGCCCTGTTCACAAGCTTCATAGAGCACTGGGTACATGGAACTTTGGTCCAAGTTAGCATTAGGCCTCTTGTGTCCTCATGTGGGAGTTTGTTGCCAATGTTTTTTTTTATACATCCATACTGGTTGTAGCGTTAATGTTTTTGATTATTTTTTTTTACTGGAGTCCACATTTTTACTGGTATATTTATTTATGTTCAATATTTGTATTCTTAACCTCAAAATATGTCTTTATATGTATATATCAAAACATGACAAAACCATTAAATTAGGAACCAGGTTTACAGTCTTAAAATAATCCTGAAAATGTCAAAAATCTATAGGCTGTTCCCGAGTTATAAATTCTGCATATCGATCTCAGCGATATCATTTTGAGGAGACTCAAGAGGGCTAATTATGCCAGCAAGTGAGCGAATAGAATAAATAGCACTTGGCATATTTGCTTGGGATATACATATTACACACTTTAAATGTCAGAATAATAAGGAAAGGAAATGTTTTTTTTTTTTAAAAAAACCCTTCTATCCTGATTGGCCAAACTTTGCCCTGCTTGACATACCCTCATAAGTTAAATGTACCCACATATTTGACCTGTTCCACTTCTGGGAGATTGCTAAAAAAACAAATACTGAAGAATTTTTGGTATATTGCAAGTCCTTGTACGCATCAGAAACTAATGAGTTTTGGGGGTTTTAAGACAGCTATATTTTCACTCAATAATCTTGAGGTAAGAAAGATGGTGCTGTCCTGCACAGCTGTCAAGTACTGTCATACCTCGGGTTGAAGTTGCTTCAGTTTGAGCGCTTTCGGTTTGCGCTCTGCGGCGACCCGGAAGCAATGACACCACGCGCATGCGCAGAAGTGGCAAACTGAGACCCACACATGCGCAGACACGGGTTGCGTTCGCTTCAGGATGCGAACGGGGTTCTGGAACAGATCCCATTCGTATCCAGAGGTACTACTGTAGGTAGTTGGCTCTCAGGGGAGCCAGCAGCTGCTGGAAGATCAGAGGGAAGACTCCCCTGTCGCTGGGCTACTCACAGACTATTTAAGGAAGCCCCGCTCCCTGAGCCCACCATGGGACTTATCCACCCATCCACCATTTATTTCGTAGGTTCTTGGTTTTGATGTGGTTATCATCTGGTTCTGCTTCACCCCCTATTCTTTTTTTTGGTTCCATGCAGTCACCTTGCTGCAAACATCAGTCAGTTGCTCTATGATGGGGCTGGGAAGGGTATGGAGGGTATTACAAATCTAAGACGTGTGGGATGTGAAACTTATAGCAGTCAAGTACAACATTCCTACAGTGGACATGTTAGGGGATATTTTTGTACCACTCAGGATAAAACCTCCTGTATCCTCCTGAGCTGGAACAGACTTTCACTGCATGTGACTTGATGTGGGTGTGGCCTGTTGTTGGTAGAGGAGCACATGGCCTCCATATTCTGCTCTCTGTGTTCTCCATTTTTGTTTTCCTATGTGTTAGGAGAAGTGACTGCTCAGTCGCGGTCACTTGGGACTAATTCCCTTATGGGACAGTTCATGTAGATCAGACATAGACAACCTCGGCCCTCCAGATGTTTTGAGACTACAATTCCCATCATCCCTGACCACTGGTCCTGTTAGCTAGGGATCATGGGAGTTGTAGTCCCAAAACATCTGGAGGGCTGAGGTCGCATATGCCTGATGTAGATATATAGTTATGTAACCTAAGCCTGCCTTCAGGGATCTATCTGTGAACCTGAATGAATGTGTGAGTAAATTAGGTAAAGGTAAAGGGACCCCTGACCGTTAAGTCCAGTCGTGGCCGACTCTGGGGCTGCGGCGCTCATCTCGCTTTATTGGCTGAGGGAGCTGGCGTACACCTTACGGGTCATGTGGCCGGCATGACTAAGCGAACCAGAACAGCACACGGAAACGCTGTTTACCTTCCCGCCAGAGCAGTACCTATTTATCTACTTGCACTTTGATGTGCTTTCGAACTGCTAGGTTGGCAGGAGCAGGGACCAAGCAACGGGAGCTCACCCCATCTCGGGGATTCGAACCGCCAACCTTCTGATCAGCAAGTCCTAGGCTCTGTGGTTTAACCCACAGCGCCACCCGCATCCCTCTGTGAGTAAACTACTTTTATATTAAATTTAATCAGATTCTCATGACTATTCTTTTTAAGAGGGATTAGAAGGGATCTTACCAGGAATCTTAAATCGTGAGGCTTAGACGAGCTAGCAACAAGCTAACCACTGTGTAATTTAAAAAGGGGGATGTTTGGAACTCTGCTAGGATATGGAACTTGCTAGCGCAAGTTAGGAAGGGTATCATTAATTAATATATCCTCTCCTGCCTCCCTAATCATCCTCACAAGATGGAATCAAAAAATCCATGCATGCATTTTGGACACACTTCCCCCTCCTCAAAACACAGCCCTCCTCCCACAAATAGCAAAAAGAATTACAAACAGTAAAATTAAATCATCCCACGTTAGTAAGAGGGACAGTATCTTTTCTTTCTCCAGTGTTTTAGAGGATTAAAGTGTTAAGTGGAGTGAAACCTCACCAACAATTGTTCTAATTCTTAGTGACAGTATTTGCCTTGAGTGACACTTTCCATCAGAAAGTGCAAGTACATCAAGCACACCCATCAAGACTTCAAGTACAAAGACAGCTAAAATATTAATTAAAATGTATATTTTTTCATGAATATTACATTCGCAGTGCATGAAAGTACGCTATAAATGCAAAGGAAAAAGTCACAGGCAAGATTTCTGACAGTAACCCAAATACATTATTTTAAGCTCTAATTATGGAGCAGTTTCTTTAAAACCATCCATCTAAAGTCAGGCCTGCCAATGCCAATTTTTAGAGAATTTGCTGGTTTAGGGCTACACATTGATTTTTTTATTGTGATAAATTAAAATCCAATATTAGCCAACAAGATACAAAGCGCACAAAAATCAACATTTGTCTCTTTTAAATTAGGTCAGACGTATGTGCATGAGTAACGCAGACAAATGAGAGAAATCAGACATGGGCATTTTGTAAAATAAGTAATAATTTGGCAAATGATTACATGACAATGAACTTATCCAAACTGGGGCAGTGGGGCAGCGCCGGAGGACAGGAGGATTATAGTCCACACAGGGATGCAGCAACTATCCATGATTTTCAGTTCCAGCAAAGAAATTATTTGTTTGAAGATGTGAAGTACGCTAAATAGTCAGAAGCTGCTGTAAATCCATGTGTGGTTGCCCCATGTAGAGAATCAATGAACTGCAGGTGGCAACCTTCTCAGTGAACTACCTTCCTGATTGACCACCAAGACTGATCACTGGATCCTTCTAGGCAGAAAGGAGTAGGAAGAACTACCCTTTATCCAGCTGATCCTTGCTTGAGAAACAAGGTCTTCCTGAATCCTAGGTTATTATTTGGGCCAGCTTCCAATTTGACCTCAAGAATTCACTTGCTCTTTGGTTTGAACTCCTGGCTTGCCCCTTGGTCCTGTTATTGACCCCTACTCTGTCTTGGGGCTCGTAGTTCCTAACTCACCTCAGACTGCTTTCCATGGCCCAGTCTCAATGGGAATATTGCAACTGTAGCAACTGCAGCTAATTAACTACTTTTTTTCTTTATTGTGTTCTGTGGAACATCTGGCATGATGAGGAAAAGTCAGAATCAGCAGAATAAAGTGATTGTAGGAAGAAGGGCCTGTAACTGGGATTTCTCCTCATTTTATGACATCGACAGCAGCAGGTTCTCAAGTGAGAACTGGAATGAGAGCACACCAGTTGCAGGCCTATATCCTGTAGTGCATGGTGTGTGGTGCCACAACTCACAGACTCTCTGGTCAGTCACATTGTTGTTGCTTACTGGAAGATATAACAGGGTGGGAGAGATGGTGGTGCAGTGCAAACACACCAGCAGAACTAATCCTGCTGGTGCTTTTGCCACTTCCCCTCTACCTCCCGGTCAGCAGCAGCAGTGTGACCAACTGGAAATGTCACACTGTGTCACACTATCCACACTATCCACTACTGGAATGACAACAGCAGACTTCACTTTCTTATAGCTTTAGAAATTATATTATCATTCTGACCAGTGGAGCTAAAAATCTTCTTTTTCGGGTGCTAGCATCTTTGTGGATGCTTCCTCTGACTCATACTCATTTTTTTCTCATTCTAGAAGTCTGGAGAAAACAATTTCCCTATGGACACAGGAACTGCTGTAACTTGGAAATGTCCTAGTAAATCCCATATATTGCCATAATGCCTCACAGATTTCACATCCCACTTCAGATACACTGGGAAGGATGAACTTAGCGGACAAGTTCATGAAACATTGGCAACTCTTCCTTGGCATCACTTGTAAATTACAGGAAGCAGAATGCAACACTTGCATAAGGTTATAAGCTTAGATAATCAAACAGTGTATCATACTTTGAATATATAGTACCCAGTACTATCCCAATAACTCTTCATAATTGACACTGCATTATTTACTTGTAAGTTTAATGATCTTGGTTATCCAATAACATAATATTAATTAGGAAAGCTAATTCTATCTGCCATCAGTCTGGTTTTATTTCTAGCATCATGCTAAATAGTTAATTTATATAAAAATTTAATTGAGATCCTTTTTAAAATTCAAGAGAGGGCATAAGCCACGGTGAAGATAATTATAGTTAAGATAAAAGCTGTTTTTCAGTGTGTTCTGATTTTATTTTAATGTTTGACTTAAGCCCCTGTTAATCCAAAATAAAATTGTTTAAGTGATGGAAACATAATGACTTGACTATGAGATAAGTTCAAACCATTCTTTAGCCTCTGTGTTATGAGATTTTAATATAACAACAACAACAACAACAACAACAACAACAAGCAGCCACTACCCTTTTAGTACATACTTTCAGCACTTTACATATGAACACAAAACCCTCCTCTCTCCCCTCCCCCCATAACAGAGACCAGGAGTGCCAGCTTGGTCCCGCGACCATGGGTGCCTGGGGCCCTGGCACTGAAATTTGTGGGTGACCAGCCTCTTCATGAGGAATTTTGTGGGTGCTCAGACACCCAAGGCCTCAGGGAGTTGGCACCTATGACAGAGACAGTTTAGGCTTCCTTGCAGCCACAATCTGAATAACAATAATACACATGATAATTGCATCCCCGGAATTAAGATCATGTGTAGTTTGACACAAAATACCAGTTCAAATGTTTGTCTTTCACATGGAAATGGACAGAAATGAGTCCTTAATATGTCCTACATCACCTTATGTATTCTATCACAAAAGCCCCTGGCCCTAGTTTTAACAACTTCAAGGTATGTGGATAAAATCATATCAGACACAGAAGTAGCTTCATTGAGTTACTGTGTCAAACGAACAAACAAAACAATAACTACACCTTAGTTATTGAAGGCTGTTGCTTTGATCTACAGCAGGTGTCAGAATACTTTTTCAGCAGGGGAGCAGTCCGCTGTTCCTCAGACCTTGTGGGGGGCCGGACCATATTTTTTTTGGGGGAAATGAATGAATTCCTATGCCCCACAAATAACTCATAGATGCATTTTAAATAAAAGGGCACATTCTACTCATGTAAAAACACCAGGCAGGCCCCACAATTAATCCAGAGATGCATTTTAAGTAAAAGGGTACATTCTACTCATGTAACAACATGCTGATTCCCGGAGAGTCCACGGGCCGGATTTAGAAGGCAGTTAGGCTGGATCTGGCCCCCGGGCCTTAGTTTGCCTACCCATGATCTACAATAAGCAATTTATGAAGCATGTCATCTGTTTTGTGTGACTTTATATTGATCAAAAATTACTGCCCAGCCACAGGAAGCTTTCAAGGATACAAGTACCAAGAGATTCAATTGTGTTGTCTGGTGTCATTATTTTACTTACTCCTGTCTTCTCATCAAAGATTTTGATTCCTCCAAATGAGATAGTTAAAAATATTTTCTGCTTGTGTTCCCCTTTTGAACGAGTTGCAGCAACAATTCCCTGTTGGGAGAAAACAGAATGGTTCCGATTTAAAATAATTTGACATTTTGTCTCTGCCCATTGTCTGCAGACGTTAGTGAGTAGTGGCAGTGTGTTATTCCTTAAAGAACTGAACACTTTTAGCTTTCCGTTGGCTTGGGGCAATATATTCTCTTTTATCGATACTTGTTATTAAGTAAGGCCCACTGAATTAATTGGTACTGACTTCTGTATAAATGTACTGAGGACTGTGTTGGACACTGGCTTCCATAGGCAGATCCACTTTACATATCAGTTTTCAAAACACCCTCCTGCTATGAACTGTGTTATTCATTTTTCATCTGAAACCATGTAGTTTTGCCACAATCAAAATCTTACTGTACTGATAATTTCCCTGTACATTCTTCTTTTTTCTGCTGCCTTGGAACACAGTAGAAATGTTTTATTTCTAGGTAGGTGAAGCTGATGAAATTTCCATTTTGGGAAGTAGGTAGAAAATTCTTAGTATCCACATTCTTTGCCTCTTTCTTTTCTGATTTGAGTTCTCCCCCTCCCCTGCCTTTACACAAATATTATCTTTCTTTTTCTTTTTAATTTCTAGATTCATAAAGAATTATATAATCACAGAAGTCGAACAACCAGAGGACTAGTCCACTTTTTCATCAACAAATAAGGCCTCTGACTGTTCATACAAAAAGCCAAAACATGGTGTTTTATTTTTGATGCATTAATTAGAACCCCTTAGAAAAACCACACCCACAGTCTTTCTCTTTGCCACATTAGGAAATGCATTTATTATTTAGAAAATAACACTGTTGCTAGAAGCAGCTGTATAAGTTCTTCTGTTCCAATTCATTATTTTTAAAGCTAGTGTAAATAGTATCATCAATACTCTTTCCAATAGCGATTTCTGGTGCTGAGTATGAACAGGATTGTAGCCAAAATGGGATCTTTGAGAAACAACATGGCAGTAGCAGATGGAATCCTGAATAGAGAACAGTAACTTCTGCAAGCATTTGTTGCAGGTCTCATTTGTGGCAAAAAAACATCATCAGACTGTATAACTTTGGGCTACACATGGGGAAATAACATGCTTTAACGCTACCTTGTGTAAATGAACAAAACATATATGAAAAAAGGTATCCAGAAGAAATATTGTAGCCCAGCTTTCTTGCAGACATGCTAGTTTTCCATACAGATGGATTTATTTTTTCTCTTGAGGACACATTCAAGCATGTGGCACCACAATCTCTAATCTTGGGCAATACAGTTTAGAAAGTATCCCCACCTAATCTGCTGTATGCATACAATCCATTAGTCTTAATGCCCTACTTCAGCATCTATCAAATTTAAAATGTTACAGATCCCCTTTTATGATATCTAGTTATGGTGGAGCATTATGCTTAGTTGTATAACACTGTTCTTGAAACAGTCAAACTTGTGACAGCACTGATGAGCTAGTGTGGTGATAGAGTATTCATAAACACCCCTAAAAGGTAAAGGTAAAGGTACCCCTGACCATTAGGTCCAGTCGTGGCCGACTCTGGGGTTGCAGCGCTCATCTCGCTTTATTGACCGAGGGAGCCGGCGTACAGCTTCCGGGTCATGTGGCCAGCATGACTAAGCCGCTTCTGGCGAACCAGAGCAGCGCATGGAAACGCCGTTTATTGCTCAGCAAAGAGGATGTTTGTAGTCCAGCTTCTGCAAAGGAAGTGAGAGCTGACCAACTCACTCAGATTAAATCTTGCACAGGCCTTCCGCAAAGAGCAGCTGTGTGGGGCAGGGTGGCGATTGGGAAGAAGTCTCAGAAACTAGAGTACTGTATCTAAGGTGAGTGAAGGAAGGAAAAGGAACAGGCATTCAACTGAGATAAGAATAGGTAGAAACTTGGAGAAAATAAAAGGAAAGGAACTGCAGATATCGAGTACAAAATTTACTAATACTATTACGATGCTTTGCTTCCACATATAGTCATTCTATATGTCATTATTGTTTGTTTCTGTTTAATAAACTAGATTTACTACTTAGAAGTCCTTGCATGGATATTCTACAGGTGGAAGCTGTATTTTCTACATATATTGTACTTGGTGCCATGGAAACGAATATATATTATTCGTTCTACAAACTACAAGAAAAAAGATTCCACCTAAACATTAGGAAGAACTTCCTGACAGTAAGAGCTGTTCGACAGTGGAATTTGCTGCCAAGGAGTGTGGTGGAGTCTCCTTCTTTGGAGGTCTTTAAGCAGAGGCTTTGCAACCATATGTCAGGAGTGCTCTGATGGTGTTTCCTGCTTGGCAGGGGGTTGGACTCGATGGCCCTTGTGGTCTCTTCCAACTCTATGATTCTATGATTCTATATTTGGAGTATCTACTTTCAGTAATGTTTTGTAATGTGAAACTGACAAAAGCATGCTATTTGGATGTACACTTTTAAAAAATTCATCAATATTTCTGGTGTCTATTCACAGCAGTAATATCTTCAGACTCTGGTATGTGGTGCTTACAAATTACTAATCCCAGAACTGAAAGCAGCTCTCCAGCACACAACCCTAAATCAGGCTGTTTGCACATCCATTCAGTTGTGCTAACTACCCTGAGACATTCAATCAGTCCTGTGTTATTTTCAAGCTCAAGGCAACAAGAGTAATGTATACTCTCCGATCAGTGTTAGAGACCAAGATATGAAAGCTAGGAGCTAAATGGTGCCTTAAACCTAGGTTATGGACGCAACAACAGAATGTCTAGGCACACTTTTTTTATAACAAGAGCACAGTGCTGAAAATGAATGAACTGCAGCTAAAGTATGATGTTCATTTTTCACCCACTGAGTACAAAAATTTTGCATTCCAAATTATTATAACATGACAATGCTAGTTTATTTTTTGTTGGGGCAGTGATTTTTGCTTTCTGGAGATTTATCGTGAGAGATCACAAATATTCCTATAATAATATGCAACCACTACTCATGTTTCTGAACTGTTCTGTACGCACAAGTTAGCATTCACTGCATCCCTAGGAATTTTAAATTTAAATCTTTATTGTGATCCAAAGACCCATCAAAAATTTCAGAACAAAATACAATTAAGACAGCCAACCACAAAAGAGAGAGGAACCGGGGCGGCCATTTTGTTTTATCTCAAGCATTATGATACTTGTTTCTTTTAACTTCCAAGAGAAACTTTGCCACGGCCAGTGTAATATCATTAGAACTGTCATCCAAAAGATATTTAATATGGGAGGCTTCAGATTTTCCCAGCACATTCGCCAGTATGTGTTTGATCAGTTGGCCCCTTGCTTGCTCATACTACCCACAATGCAATAAAATATGTTTCATGCAATCAACGTCCTGAGAACATAAACAAAGCCTATTCTGTTAAGGGATGTCTCTCAGTCTACCATTTAGCACTTCCGATGGAAATACATTTAGTCTGGTTATGGTAAATAAACGCCGTTAGATTGGTACAGACAGGTTCCTAAGATATGAGGGTATCTGAAAGTCGTACCCATATCGGATTCCTTCTGCTACCAGGCCTCAAATTACTTGAGATCAAGATTGCAGGTCACTATGTGAAATGTCCCAAAGCCTTTGCCTCAGGGATTCCAGGCCGGTGTCATAGCCCCGTTGATACAAGAGGGCATCCCTATCAAATGATGCAAGCTTATGGAAAGAATCTGGCACAAATGGTGACTTGTCCCAGAGTCCAAATGCAAGTGGCCAGGTTCTATGCCCTTCATGTAGGCCATTAAATAAGGCTGCCTTTAGTAGAAACAAATTAATATGCTGCAGGTAAATTTTCAGCAGAAGGACATGAATATTTAAAAAGAAATAAATAATACCATCCCAGTACATGGTAAAAACCAATAGAGCAGGAGCAAACAGCAATCTGAATTTGTGACACCACCTGTTTCTTTTGGTTCTAGTAACCTCTCAACATTACACAGGCAAGTCTCTCAATTATGCTAACAGGAATCAAACATTTTGGAGGAGAGATGGAAATTGAGACCCTCTGGGATGGAGACAAAAGGGCCAGCCTAGCCTTGTTAACAGCCAGAAGCTCCCAAACCACTTGTTGGCAGATGGAACCAAGGAATGAATGAGAAAGAAACTACAAACAGTTTAATCTTAGGCATGTGCTGTGGTACATGCTGCTTAGACACAAAAAGAGCCAGCCTTTGGTTTTGGGTTCTTCCTTAATTACCAAGTACTTAAAATCCCTTTCCAACTTTTTCTTTTTTAAAAATTGGACAAAAATATTGTAGAAACACAAGGTGTGTGTGTAGCAAATGTTGGCATATAAACTATAAATACGTACATCATATTCCACTGCATGTTTATGTGGCTTCATTTTATGTCCCTTATCCTTACCCCGTTTGCATGGACAATGTTGTTTCTCAGATCAGAGATTTTGTTGCGAATACATATAAGTTTACTGGGAACATTTGCTTCTGTACCATCTAAAACAGGGGAACCCGTGGCCCTCCAGATGTTCTGGGACTCCAACTCCTGTCAGTCCCAGCCAACATGACAAACAGCCTGGGATGATGAGAACTGCAGTCCAGCAACATTAGGAAGGGTAGGGGTTTCCCATCCCTGATCTAAAATAAGTAATGACCTCCAAAAGGCATGGATCTTTGAATCCAAAGTCTCTTCACGTATTTCCCTCCCCTTTAAAATGTGCTTGGTCTTCCCTGTGCCATTATCACCACAGTCAATGTGATGATGTCACTGAGGGCAAGCAAAGCGGATTTTCCTCCATTTCTTTGCATTGATACAGCCATGTGACTAAATCTGATTGGCCATGTCATGACTTTTAATAGGAAGAAGGGCTTTACAAAATTTGACAATGAAGCAGTCTATCAGGGCTCCAAACACCAGGGAATCGGTGCAAGAACATTGTTGGAAGTGATGTTTCAGGTAGCTCTTTGACTCCTCAAATCCCCTTTTCACATAAAAATGGCTCAGTCCAAATAAGTAATACTTTGATCAATAACATATTTGGGGAGGGGGGGAGAGTTTCACAACACCTTTAATTTCATCATGGAATCTTGACATAACTTGTCGCCTCGTGCCGCAGAAACTTCGTCTATCCCAATGAGTTTTGCTTTGTATCGAACACCGTCGCCTTTAAACCTTTTTATTAAAGTGGCTTCGCTGCGATCCTGACCTGAAAAGAGAGAGGTGCAGTTTTGAAATGCATGTAATTTTATGAAAGCAGTAGAAAAGCTAAAGGTCTACAGGCCAGTTAGATGTGTTAATCTGTTTTGTTGTCTATATGTTTTATCAAAGTCCAAGTTTTTGAACCATTTTTATTCAGACTGCAACCGTGTGTGTGTGTGTGTGTGTGTGTGTGTGTGTGTTGGTAGTGTGCTTTTCTACTCCTTAACTGTAATGAATTGATTTTTTAAATATTGTTTTAGTACATACCAGTCAAGTCAACTTTCAAACCCACAATCCATGTTACAGATGTTATCTCCCACCACCACCACCACCACCACTGAAGTGTGACCAGCAGCAATCTGCTTAAACAACTTAGTTGATGGCTCCTACACACCAGAGGGCAGTGGAAATGAGGAGGATTGTTGCAGGTCCTTCAGTACGTATCTTGATATATGTTTCAAAAAAATGTACTAGCAAATTTACAATCACCTATGTTCTTCCACACACTTTTTGGGTGGGTTTTTTAGAACAACAGCAAGTTGTATGTATAGCATATCTGCCTACATGCCCTGTCAGTATGTAACTGGCAGAATGGAATCAATAAATTAGAAGGCGGGAACAAACACAACAGCAAACAACTAATGGTATAAACCGGAAAGGTGAAAGTTGCTCCTCATATACAGATTCAAATTAGATTATTCTGGTTTTATTCAAATGGGGGGAAATGTGGATTAACAGCTGAAAAATGCTTCAATGTGTACAAGCTCTCAGACTATCCCCAATGGAGGTCGCCAGAAAGAGCATCATTTGCCTTCCATGTGGAATGTTGCAGCTGCTACAAAATTTTCTACTACGCAACATGTTTTACAATCATTATTCCACATGCCTTCACAATTAGCCCTGCATGATAAGCTAGGATAAAAGAGAGAGAAGAACTGGCCCAACTCCAGCCATCCCGGAACACTCAAGTTTGGCTGAGATTTGAACTTTTGATATCCCAGGTCAAAATCTAGCAATCAATCCACCAAGTAACATGTATGATACCTTCAACTCAAATTAACAATGCTACCAGTTCCCCACAACTTTGAACATCTGAGAACCACAACCTCCAACATTCCACTTTAAAAAAATAATCATATTTATTATTTTTAGAAGACATGTGAAGGCAACCCTGTATCAGGAAATATTTAATGTCTAATGTTTTACAATTCTTTTATATGTTGTAAGCCACTCAGAGTTTAATATTTGTTGTTGTTGTTGCTGCTGCTGCTGCTGTTGTTTATTGCCCTACAACCAAACGGTTCCAAGGACAGGGCACAATAACTACAATTACAGCAACAACTTCAGCAAAGTGCAGTAAAAGTAAAACATTATGCATCATAAAACAATACACATCATTCAAAGAAAATTATAATAATTCCAAATTTTGTTTTTCCTCCTGTCCCATCCCCACAAATGGTTTTGAAAATAATACAATAAAATTCACTAGGACCCCTGCATGCTTTCCTCCTGGGAGATGCCAGCTTGTAAATTCTGTGGTTGATTGATTACTTTCAAACATGTAAGGAAACTGGTGAGATGCCAACAAAACCTCACAGTTTTCCACCCACATCATCTCCTTATTACACCAAGTTCTCGTCTGAATTTCCAGACAGTATTTATCAAATGGTTGTGTCCTCATGCTCTTAAACAACATTTTATAAAAGACTAATGGCACATGGATGATGAGTCAGAAACTGTAAGTAATTTTTAAATTATGCTGGAGGGAAATGCTGAGGCAGATGTTACTACTGAGTGCTAAGAGCAATAAAGTAACATTTGCGACACTAAGCTCTGAGGGGGGGAAATCACATCTGGATGCACAACAATGCTTAACATCACCATCAGGCTATTCTACATGCCGTTCATGTGTGTAAACATTCTTGTCTCAATTATTTTGTTTTGCAGTAAATAAAATCTAATTTGCAAACTCTTTTTGTCAACAGTCTTCATTATATCTAACAAGTTAGACGCTGCCACTGTCCTTTCTTCTGTGTGCTTGTGTGATGTGGCACAACAGAACTCACTCACTGTTGGAACACTTAAATTCTAGCTGGCTTCCGATTATCTAGTCACGTGGTCATCACAGCACACTCCAGATGTTGTGGACTACAACTTTCATAGTCTCTTGACCACTGTCCATGAGAGCTCTAGACCACAACATCTGGAAGGCATGATGCTGTCTACCTCTGAACCAGGCAGAGCCTGGACTTCTCATACCAACAAACCTGGTGATGTTCAGTTCTATGAACTTACATGAATTTCCTATACTGTTTGTGCATATTCAGTATTTATTTTAAAAACCGTATAATGAGAAATAAAGTGCTTTGATACAATTGAAAGGCTGATCAGTAAACTGCGGAGGTGGCACATATTTATAAAGTAGATGAAAATAGAATAAATGAATGCTAAAACCAAACAAATGGATTAAAAAATTCTTGAAAAGAGTGAATGCAGATATAAGGGCTGCCATCTGTTTAGTTAATCATTTGCTTTGATTTTAACCCATTAGTCAACTGATTAAAATAAGCATTTCTGTGGTTCAATGTAAGTATAATTTTGATTATGCATAGTCCATGTTGTGCTTTTTATACAAGCCCTTTCCACCAGCTCTGCATGGAGATCCTTAGGAATATAAAGTGGAAGCAGGAAAGTATAAATGAAATAAAAGTAGCAGTGTCTGTAGGGGGAAAAACCTATTTGGGGGTTTCCCATTCTAAATTTAAGGTAATGTTACACGCAGTTCTGTTCAGATACTATTTTCACCTCCAAAGCTGTAAACACAATGGAGTTGGGACTTTTTTGGATTTGCACACCTCTACATCTTCACATTAAAAAAACAGATTCTGTGTTGCAGGGTCATATTCACAGGATCTCTCCTGTGAAAGGCTTTATGTCATACCTGAGACCTGTAACCATTCTTTATCACACGCAGGGATGTATGGAAATAGTAACATTTGAAGAGGCCCCTTGCCAAGGCATATTCTCATTACACATGACAGCATTTAAAGGGAACATATTGAACAAGATCCCTGGGTGTGATTTAAAGCAGCATAAATAATACATTTCTGAATTATAATATATTGTAATACTGCATGGGATGGTGAAAGAATGGAAGCGTCATTAAGCTGAACAACAAATTTGGAATGCTGCATGGAAAGCCCAGAGCAGAATTAATTGACCAGCTTTCTATTCCCTAAAGATGCATCCAGCCTTATTCAGCTTTTCTGCCCTGTGATGTATATTCTTTTCTTGCTTATACATATCCCTTCTTTCCTCTTCACTGTTCTCTTACTCATATAGGTAATTTACCCTTGTGGCTGTTTACCTCCAGAGGTATTTTACCGAATGATGCATATCTTTGAAAGTTTTCAGAGGAAAGTGAAATATCTTTCAGATCTCAAATTACTACTTACCCATGTAACATATGTATGTTACCAGAACTCAATCACAGCAATGTGCTTCTTGCTGAATCCAGGTGTCTAAACTGGTACTGATGCTGCTATAAGTGACTCAGCAGATATTGCACACTGTGCTCATACAATGGCATACTTAAGCCTAGCTAATTAAAATATGTAATTGTACAGGTGTTTGCAAAGACCTTGTATGTGAAGCATTTTAAGGGATCTTGCCACTAACATTTAATTTGTGTAAGTGCTGTTCTCCTTTAAGACATGCATGTGCCATATGGAAACATTCCTCCTCTGTGACTAGCAGTGATGTCGCTTGCTGTCGAATTAGAACATCACACCTGGTTGTCTTTATCCTTTTCAGTCAACCGATAAATCTTCAGAGCTCTTCAATGCAATTGCAATTTTTGAATTTGCAATTCAAGCAAAGGCAGTCCTGTTACCACTGGCTGTTTTACATAGCTCAAAAAGCTAGCAAAAACTTCCCACCCTTGCACACACAACAACGAAACAATTACATTTACACAAAACAATAAAAACTGAACTAAGACCATAGAACCTATTTTGGAAATTAAAGCTGGGGTTTGAATAGTTTTGAGGTTACTTATTCTCACCAACAGATCACCAGAAGTGATCATGAAAGATGTCTTATAAATCACTGATTTATATCATATTCTTATGTGAAAGCCTCACCTTGCATTCAGGTAACGGTCCATAAACCTTTCCAGAGCTTTTAATGTATGCTAGTATTCAACAGGACTCAGGCCTGGGAGCTATCTTCCACACCAGGGCTGAGCCATGGAATATGGAAAGGAACAATAAAAGGAAGCACATCTGAGCATTCCGAGTTTCTTTCTCACTAGGCAACCTGTATCCAACATATATTCAAGCTTAAGAAGCAGGGCATTCATAATAGATGGGCACAGCTTCCAGACAGGTAGATAACAAATTCTGTTCTGTCCCTGTATGGAGGGGGGGTGGGTTGCATTTGCTATCGGAGCCAGAGTGGGCCTGTTAGGTGCATTTGGGTGAATATTGGCCAACAGGGCCATGATATCAATGTCAGGTTCATATCCCAAAGGAGTACGCAGTGAGGGGGAAAGAGTTTTCTCAGGCCCTGCTGTGTGATCACAGCATGTGTCTGGCAGCTGGCTCAGGAGATGGGAGTTGAAACCCTGCTAACAGTACACCTCACTTCCCACACTTCATTGATTTTTGTTAATTTGGTTGAATTATTCTGATTGCAGATCCTATAGTTGTTATAGTTTAATAAACCAGTCATCCATCTTTCTTATCTCGAATCTTCATGGGGGTGCTGACAGATTATGAGTATTAGAGGCATGGTGTGGAACAAAAGAAGTATCAAGTAAAAAAACAACAACTGAGGCTGAGACCAAGTTCTGTGGACACAAGCTATGGAGAATGGGGGTTTTGTGCATCAGGGAGCCTAAGGCTTCAAACCAGGGAGAGCTCATTGCAAAACTGGTGAATTAATGTCTGTTACAGCTCTACTCATAAGGGGCTTTGAAAAGCATAACAGGCTTCTCGATTGTCCACTGTCCTTTTAGCTCAGGATCCACTAAGAAGCCTTGTCCTGGATGAGACTCAGGGTCAATAGAATAACTCGAAATTAAAAAAGATCAGACTTCCAATCTTGTTTCTTTTTCTTTCTTTTTTTCTTTTAAAAAGGCAAAACATTTCTTAGCAGCATTCCATAACCTAGAGTAAATGATTATATTCTTTTATTTAAATCTAAGTGCCCCTCAGGGCATAGTGTGAATCATCTGATTCTTAAACTTTTAATGTATAACGATATTATCAGCAAAGACAATAGCATGCCTTAAGCAGAAGGCTCTATAGTATGACACTGCCCTGTCTTTTGCACTAATAAACTGCCCACACACTATCTGTCATACATTCAGATTATAAACTTGAGGTAACATGTTTTTCAAACCTCAAAGGGATCTGATCCAGTAGCACACACAGCCACGCTGTAAACATAGAGTGGAGGTTTTCGTGGAGGCAATTAGCATTTTTATAGCGCAGACATGGTGAGAATACAAAACACTGCAGTCAGGAATGACCTCTAAGGTGCTACAACACCTTAGAAAAAGATTAACCCTCAATCAGGAAAGGACTTGCATTTGATTCCCCCATCTTTTACCTAATGGGGAATACCGTATTTTTCGCTCTATAACACGCACCTGACCATAACACGCACATAGTTTTTAGAGGAGGAAAACAAGAAAAAAATATTCTAAATGAAACAGTGGATATATGATTTTTGTGGTTCATGCTGTGGTCACAGACATGTGATCTGACGGTGAGTTTGGGGTAGCCCAATGCAAAAATCCTGAGGATCCATGTGGATCCATGCTTTGTAACCACGTTTTTGCGCCATTGCGACCCCATGAAACAGTGGGTGCGTGTGTGTTTTGGTGCAGGCTGTAGCCATGGATATGCTATGTGATCTGATGGTGAATTTGGGGTGACCTAGTGCAAAAATCCTGAGGATCCATGTGGATCCGTGCTTTGTAACCACGTTTTAAGTGGGGAGGGAAGGAAAAGAACTCAAGGGACAAGGAGCTCGCGTGGGGGGTGTGGAGAAGGATGCTGCTGATAATGCAGGAGAGGCTCCTCTCCAGCTTTGCTCCTTTAGAACAAGCAGGCTCTGCGTCTCTCCCTCCTCCCCGGCAAGGAAACCATGATAGTAACCACTCTGAGACAAATCAAGAAAAATTGCGACCAACACTCTCCCCCAACAAGCGCAGTGAGGTCAAAACACACACACACAGAGAGAGGGAACTGGCCCTAAAGTCGCAGGGCGCTGGGGGAGTGAACGGGAAGCAAGAGAAGGAGAAGGAGCCCTCACACACACAGAGACACACAGAGTGTCAATTCTAAAGTCGGAGGGACAGCGCAGGGAGAGTGAAGGGAAGCAGGAGGAGGAGAAGGAGCCCTCTCTCTCACACACACAGACACAGAGTGTCAATTCTAAAGTCGGAGGGAGAGTGCAGGGGCGCAGGGAGAGTGAAGGGAAGCAGGAGGAGGAGAAGGAGCCCTCTCTCTCACACACACAGACACAGAGTGTCAATTCTAAAGTCGGAGGGAGAGTGCAGGGGCGCAGGGAGAGCGAAGGGGAAGCAGGAGGAGGAGAACTATAGCTCAAGCACACACACACACAGCCCCTACAGTGGCTAATCCAAAATCGGACAGCAAAAAACTGCAGGCAGGGACAGAGAGTACGGTTTTTTTTTAAAGCAGCCAACCCCGCTCTGCTTCTCTCCCTCCTCCCGGCTAGGCTGGCTGAAAAGCTTCGCTGCTACTTAGCAGCTCTGTGGGGAGGAGAGAGGAACATAGAGGACGGGTTTTTTTAAAGCAGCCAAGCCCGCTCTGCTTCTCTCCCTCCTCCCGGCTCGGCTCGCTGACAGGAGCCGCTTACACCTGCTTTGCTGTTTCAAAGCAAGCCACGGACTGCTCACAACTGCAGCAGATTCCCCCGCCATCTGTAGGCATTCGCTCCATAACACGCACAGACATTTCCCCTTACTTTCTAGGAGGAAAAATCTGCGTGTTATGGAGCGAAATTTACGGTACTTCGAAATCTCTCTCTTCCTCCCCACACTATGCAACAGAATTTTATTCAAATCTACCTCTTTATTATATGGTCATAGACCCAACAATTTAAAACCAAGAACCATGCATGTAAAATACATGTCCTAAATACATTAAAATAGGCTGTAATACATATGTGATATAAGATGTCAGGAAGATATAAAATATGTCTAAAATAAGCTATACAACACAATACACAATGTGGACACTAAGACTAAGTTTTATTAAAAGGGCGTAAGTAAATAACATAATCAGATTATGTAGTCAGATTAGTGGTCAGATTTTTGCAGCCAGAAATCTAGCCACAATCTCTGTTAATAATCTGTTCATAACTGTCAAAAGGTAGTCCAGATACCATTCAGAATCCCTGGAAATTTTGAGAGAATAGTAGTCACCAGTTATTCAAATCAAGAAAGTTATAGAAAACAACTCTGTCCTGGAGGCCAGAACCTGTAAGTTTAGAAGCTCCCTTGCCATTGTATCTAGTCCAACCCACTTCCCCTAAAGTCAGCCTCCTACCTAAAGCACTTTTAACAAACATATATCTAGCTTTCTTTTCTTGTCAGCCTCCAAGGTCATAAATGAGGCTGCATACATAGCATAGATTTAAAAGCACTTTCAAGCACACACACCCTAAAAATAATCCAGGGAAGTATAGTTTATCCCTCACCCAGCTACAATTCCCAGCACCCTTAACAAACCACACTTCCAAGATTTTTTTTGGGGGGGGGGAGTGGAGAGGATGTGTTCTAAATGCACAGCATGCATAATTTTCTGGGATGTTCTTCATGCCGCGCAAATGCTCTACCACTGAGCTTGTGGCCCTTCCCATCGCTACCACCTCACCACCACAGATAATTACCCAAGGGTTGTTAAAAAGAATCTCTAATCACATGCTATAGTGTCAAAAAGCCACCTGCTAAAACTGAATGGGTCTGTCATTAACTTAAGTTCCGTGGACATTTTCATACATTGATTTAAGCCTTTCCGCCATCCTAGCTGGCTTCTTCAAAGGCTCCTTCCCGTGGGACCTGCGCAGGAACATAGCCTATCCACTCCTTTTAGAAGGTGCTTGACACCTGCTTCAAATTCAAGGTGAACTCACAGCAGCCCTTCCTGTCTCCAGATGTCAACAAAGATCAACCTGCTCCTCCCAGCAGACTTCTTTTAACACCTGCTTACTAAGAGAATGGTGGGAAATTCCTTCCTATTGAGATAGCAGCATGCACATGTGTTTGTGTGTGTGTTTATATTTTTGTGCAACATTTTTATTTGTTTGTTTGTTTGTTTGGAAGCGAACACTGCAACTGACACTGCTCCCATTTTTGGTTTTTAAAAAAATTGCTGCTAAACTCCCACTGGTTTCAAGAGGATGAGAATTTTGTACCCAATAGGACTATACTTATGAAGATTATTCCAGAGCTTAGGTGAATTTCCATTAGAGTTGCATTTCAAAAAATTACCCATAATTGTATGTGGAAATACAGTGATACCTTAACTACACCATCACGTTATTTAGATTATCATCTCAGCAGTGCTTTCATTTTGTTTAGCATTGTCATTCATGGTAAACTCCAGTTGAGAGCTTTTTACAGCACTTTGCATGATTAGTACTTGAATAGCATTACTATATTCAAATGCCTCTGTACATCTCAATTCCTAGCACCAAGGGTATAATAAAGGGCTATTTTCTGTGTTTATTTGCAATCTGCCATTTTATACCATCCCTCCCACAATATTAGACATGACTTTGAAATGGAAGTCAATTGCGTATATCAAGGTGTGCTGCTTTTTCATTCTTTTGATTGTTTTGTTTGGTTTTAAGGGTTTCCCTCTCCACCCAAGCCTCAGCAAATAACAGTAGATATCTGAGGTGTGCATTTCATCATTTTTGTGAGATAAACTAATGGCAAATTGAATTATTTCTTAATAGCACAAAGCGGAATTTGTGATTGAGACAAGAGGGCAAAATTACCATGATGACCTCTGTATAAATTACATTTGATTAAACTTTTAGATAAATCTCAGTGGGATTGTTTAGTGGAAGTCTACTGCAGGAGACACTGACTGAGTACATGTTTTCCAGGGTAATGGAAGCAAAGAAAGATGATCAATTTCACACTCTAGTTCTAAAGAGCTGACTGATGAATTTTAATTTTGAATTTAGGACTTTCAAGATAAAGTTATATTATTATTTCTAGAAAGACCATAACAGCCGGGAGCAATTATGTTTCAATTCTGCTTTTCCCCCCCTATAAATGTTTGTTAATATTAAAGTGGAGATTTCATTAGAGTGCCTGTGGTATAGAAGAGCATTTGCACTGCAAAAGTCTAGCTTTGGAGCCCACTTATGTAGAAAATTAAGGAACATGCAGCCTGCTCCTATGCAAGCTTTCTGAGTGGTAAATCCTACTGTGTTTGATGGGCTCAATCCTGCCCATGTTTGAACTTGCTCATGAGGACAAGAGGAGTTTAAGAAGGTAGCACAAGCAAAATTTGTTGAACGTCAACTGTTCATCATTGCAACGGAGAAAATGAAAAGAGGAAATCAATTTAAGTTGCTGTAGGCTGAATATGAGGGTTGATTTATAAAACAGTTGTGAAAAGTCTGACTCTAAGGCCCTTACCTCTGAATATCCCATTGGTAGAGCTTGAGCAGACTGTGGGTTAATGAGTCATGAGAGAAATAAAATCCATACATATTTAGAGACGAGCTGTTCTTTATTACTGCTTCACATTTTCAAGGACTAAGTCACATAATTAAAAAAAAAAACAGGTTCAGTGCTAAGTCCTGATGGGCCTTGGCTCAAATATAGGGACAAACTAGATGTGACATACAGAATGGTATTTTCCCCCCATTTTCTCTCACTGAAAAGCAGCAGCAAAAGCTGCCCTCAACAGCTGGATTGTGTGACTGCAGAATGTGTGCTCAAAATGGCACCCACCAAGCTGTGCACCAAGTTGATTTCCCACATGCAGGTAAAAAGCAGCATGTGGAAAACGATTACCAAACTGCAAAGGATATAGTTAAGCAGTCCCTCCCTGCCTATTCTTTTAGTTGGTGAACTTGCTGAAACTGTTTTTGGTTCAAAAAGAAAACAACATGGGACTTTGCATAATATAGCCTAATGGTACTTACTTGGGAGTAAGCCCCATTGAATTGAATAAGAATTATTTCTGAGTAAGCATGGTTGAGATTGCACTGTAAAGTGGCCAAGTTCTGGTTAAATGTTGAGGGCAGTTGTAAGAATGATTGGACAATGGAACAATCTAGGGCTGAGCTGAAACTCCCCAAAATTTATCTCCCTACATATTCAGGGTGCAAACGGCAGATTCATTTCAGCTATTTCTGGAGGCATAAAAGGGGCAAGAATCAGTGGTGAGCTGTCAGGGATTGGCTGGACGATGAGGAGTGGTGGGAGACGCCAGCCAGGGAACCCCCAAGGGAAATCCCAGAAGAGGAAGGCTGAAAGTTGGAGGTGATGCTGCCCAAGGTTTGGCCAACTGCCATTTTAACATCTCAGGATTCAATAGATTGAACACAGGAAATGGCCCTCACTCCAACTATGGAGCACAGTTTCATGATGAAACATATTAGAGTGTGGGCAGTTCTTCTGTTCCACTATCTGAGAAGAAATGACAGCTGCTGCCAAATCAAGGCCTCCAGGGAGCACCATTGCTATCAGGACCATGAAAAATGGGAAGGCAGTAAAAAAAGAAAGAAAAAGAAACAAGGTAAGTTTGGGGAAGTTCTTTATTGCCTCTGAAAATGCCGGAGTCCATTCTTAAACCAAATCTGTTCTTAAACTGAGGCACGCTTTCCCTAATGAGACCTCCCGCCACCGGTGCCCTTCCACCATTTGGCTTCCGTTTATAGACCAAGGTGAAGTTCGCAAACCGGAACACTACTTCCTATTCTGAGGAGTTCGTAAACAGAATAGTTCGTTAACAGGGCTGTTCATAAACCGAGGTTCCACTGTATTTGTATATTTTGCTCACCAGTTGTATAGTTTTATGAAGAAGTGGTCTATACATTTTTATGTAAATAAAAATAACTTGCTTATGCATTGTTCAAGGGGAGTTTCCACCTTGATCCTGAAGTCAGGTGTCTTACTGATTTTAAATGAGACCTTGTTGTGTCTCAGTCTTTGGGGAAATCATTCAGTGACACGAAAGCAGAGGAAGCCTATACAGATGAGGGTCAGAAGGGGTCTGCCTCAGGGATTCCATGAGCCTGCCTAAGGGCACAACAAGACATTACGAAGGGAAGAGACAGGAGCTTTGGCAGTTGATGAGGCAAACACAATGTCTTTTGTGTTTTGCAAAGATTCTAGCAAGGGCAGTAGAATACTGAGAAAGACCCCCCCCCTTTCCCCCCTCACATCCTATGCATTTCTCATTCTCCCTTTTTTAGTATTACTGGTTTGCTATTTCTTGAACAAGCATGCTGAGCCTCCATACTATGGCTCTGCTAAACACACTGCAACATAACGCTGGTTGTGTTCACAGCTTGAAGCGACTTAGGTTGATCTCAACCAAGGACAGTCACTATTTGTCCCAGGCAAGCAGCAAATTGAATGGTTAGATTAAAATAAGTCGAAATAAATTGAATGTTTATACTCTGTCAGTGAATTCAGTAGTATTCTACCACCCACCCACCCACAACAAACAGTAAGATGTGAATAGTCATAATATAATAATAATAATAGTTTGCGTGATCAAAGACCGTATGGAACCAGTAGTATTTAAGAGGGGAAATGAATTCAGTTAATAAAATTGATCCTCAAGAAAGGCCTTAAAATTATGTACCAACTTTTTATTGCCAACGGGGGAGCAGAAAACTTGTCCCAGAGGCAAGCAAAATCACTGCTTTCCTTTTGCAATCCAACGTTTTTGAAGAAGAAATTATTTTCATTTGGCCTCCCACTGCCTCCTCAACATCACAGAATGTCTTTCCCTGCTAGGGAAGCAATAGGAGGCCAAGAGGAAAGTTGCATTTTCCTTGAGACTTTGGACTAAAAAAATGCTGTCAATTTCAAAATTACAACAGTGGCAAAGTGCTTCTTTCAATTGGTTCCTTTCATTTTTGCTCCCTACTGTCATTCCTATTGTCAAAGTGGCAGCAGGAGACAGTTAAACAAAACAAAGCACAAAAAATATATAAAATTACTGCCGGCGCTCACCCTTGGACAGAACATTAACAAGAAGAAAAACATCCATACATCATACAGCATTCCCAAGGCCAAAAGAGGAGTGTCACGCGCCCCTTTCTTAATGCAGCACTATAATTATTTTGATTTTGTTGCTTTGTTTTTAAAGTTAGATCAGCAAACATTCAGGGTAGAAGGAAGGGAAATCCTAAAATACATTACAAAAACTAAAAAGAAAGGTTTCCACAAGCAAACTGTAAGCCATCTTTGAGGAGAGGGCTTTAAAAGAAAACTTAGAATTATTCAATAGCAGCATTACTTGGTTGTTGTAGAGACTTGAGATACAGAAACCGAGAGCATTGGTAGATCAAGGGACCCAGGTAGATATCATGGGAATATATTTAGGAATCGAGGAATAAATAATGTATAGGGACAACTGATTATTTAAGAAGTCAACTATATATGAATGCTCATGCTAGCAAGCATAAAATGCAGCGTCTCTAATTCAGAAGAATAAACATAATTTGGGACTCTGGGAATCTGCATTACCAACTGCAGCTCAGATTAGAATGTGAGGTTCTGTCTTTATTTCTGCAGTACAAAATATGGTACTAAGCACTATATAAAAATAGTCAAAGAAATCAGTTCTCTGTACAAAGTACTTACAAACAACCCAAACCAGCAGAAAATGAACCGGAGGTTGGAAGAAGGAACAAGAAACACATTAATATTAAGGTAAAGGTAAAGGTACCCCTGCCCGTACGGGCCAGTCGTGTCCGACTCTAGGGTTGCGTGCCCATCTTGCTTAAGAGGCCGGGAGCCGGCGCCATCCGAGGACACTGCCGGGTCACGTGGCCAGCGTGATGAGCTGCAGCTGGCGAGCCAGCACCAGCGCAGCACACGGAAATGCCGTTTACCTTCCCGCTAGAAAGTGGTACCTATTTATCTACTTGCACTTAGGGGTGCTTTCGAACTGCTAGGTGGGCAGGAGCTGGGACCGATCAACAGGAGCTCACCCCGCCGTGGGGATTCAAACCGCCGACCTTACGATCAGCAAGTCCTAGGCACTGAGGTTTTACCCACAGGGCCACCCGCGTCCCACATTAATATTATATGATGACAAAATCAAACTTATAACGGTAAATTATAAACCACTCAAACAGTGTACAGTCCTGGGACTTGTGTTGTAGGCCTAAATCATGAGTCTGATTCACGCATCACAGTACACCATAGGCTGGATCTAGACACGTCAAAGAAGCGATTCAGTTAAACGCACTGCAAACACATACAGGGAAATCCGGTAGGGAAAGACGGGACTCCACAGCACCATCTGGTGTCACAGTGTTATATCACATATACAACACATATAAAACGCTTTTTCTTTACCAGTCTAGCTGAGTCCATAGTCTAAAGCAAACTATAGTTTATTGTGAATGAGCAGCATGATGGGGCACTCTGCTTAAATCATGCCCACAATGCTCCTTCCTTAGCTAAACCAGGAGGAAACAAACCACAGCATTGACTTAGTGTTATGTGTGAACCAGTGCTCGCGGTTAGTTTCCATCCAAGCAAACCACAAGAGGAAGCCAAGATTAAATCTTGGGTTCCTCTCATGGTTTTTGTTAAGTTGTGGGTTGACATAGCAGACGACACAGCAATTTCTCCAAAGCAGCTCCTTATTTTGTAAGCTGGAACAGAACTAAGCTGAGTATCTCAGTCAGCCTGCTTATATAGAGCTCCAGAACAATGTAACTGTTGCCATTTTCTAAAACTATCCAATCAAACATCACTTTTCGATCCTTCATTTGCATAACTATCTACAGTATCCCCCTGCTGGCCCAGGGTGAGAACTTCAGTACATAACACCCCTCCCCACCGAGATAAGGCGTTAGTTACAATCGTAATGGTTTCCTTATATACAGCACTACACGTAATGGTTCAATTAGGCACAAAAAGCATATCGGTTACATTTCCCATACTTAGACCAACAGTGATACATGTCCAACAACATAGTCCTTTAAATAAGTTGGGTGCTTGGAAACTCTGCCAGACCGCTGGGGACTGGTAGCCAAGTCCGGGGGGGGGGGGGGGCACACAATTCTTGCTGAGGCTGTGGTGCGACCCTAAGTGGCGTTGAAACCAAATCCCCTGGATCCCCCTGCTGGCCCAGGGTGAGTACATAACAGTTTTCTTTGAAGTTAACCATGAGCACTGGTCCACATGTCCTAGTTCAGCAAAGGGAGGAGCAGAGTAGATTGGATCTGAACAAGATACACCAGGACTCTGCTAATTCACAGTAAGCCATATTGGTTTCTGATTTTGGTTTACCATTAGGAGAATATTGTTCGAACAAGTAATTATGATTTACCAGAAGTCTAGAACTAAGGAAAGAAACTGCAAGAGATAAGAGGGAGTATATCATCATAAGATGTGTTCACATAGTGTCAGTCCATGGTTTGGTGCTATATCTAAACTATCCTACATAATAATAATAATAATAATAATAATAATAATAATAATAATAATTTATTATTTGTACCCCGCCCATCTGGCTGGGTTTCCCCAGCCACTCTGGGCGGCTTCCATAAAAACCAAAAATACACTAAAATGTCGCAGATTAAAAACTTCCCTGAACAGGGCTGCCTTAAGATGTCTTCTGAATGTCAGGTAGTTATTTATCGCTTTGACATCTGATGGGAGGGCGTTCCACAGGGCAGGCGCCACTACCGAGAAGGCCCTCTGCCTGGTTCCCTGTAGCTTTGCTTCTCGCAATGAGGGAACCGCCAGAAGGCCCTCGGCGCTGGACCTCAGCGGCCGGGCAGAACGATGGGGGTGGAGACGCTCCTTCATACATACCGTATTTTTCCCTCTATAACACGCAGATTTTTTCTCCTAAAAAGGAAGGGGAAATGTCTGTGCGTGTTATAGAGCGAATGTGTGGTCCCTGGAGCCGAAAAATCAGGCAAAAATCAAATCGCAGCGCTTCACGGAGAAGGGAAAACTGAAAAGAGGAAGCGGCTGCTTTCCTGCATTCTGCCTCAGGGTCTTACTACCCACCCTCCTCTGTTTCGTTGCTGTGTTTGCTGAAACGGAACAAAGAGCAGGGAAAGCCCCTCCCCTCCAGGCAAGCAGAGGGGAATTCCTCTCTGTGCTCCTGTGCTGCTGGGGGAGAGGGAGAGAGAGGGGGGAAGGGAGAGAGAAAGAGAGAGGGGGAGGGAGAGAGAGGGGGGGGAGGGAGAGAGAGGGGGAGGGAGGGAGGGAGGGGGAGAGAGAGAGAGAGAGAGAGATATGGCTGGCTTGGGTGGGGAAAAATTTTTGCCTTACTTTCCTCCCTCCCGTTAAATCCCTCTCCTGCATTCTTAGCCAGTTGCTTCTCTGCACACCCCTCTCATGTCCCTTCTTTGTTTTTCCTTCGCTCCCCACTTTAAATGTGGTTACAAAGCATGGATCCACATGGATCCTCAGGATCTTTGCATTGGGTCACCCCAAATTCACCATCAAATCACATAGCATGTCCATGGCTACAGCCTGC
Source organism: Podarcis erhardii (assembly GCF_964252035.2). NCBI lineage: Eukaryota > Metazoa > Chordata > Lepidosauria > Squamata > Lacertidae > Podarcis > Podarcis erhardii. The sequence goes on from NC_138510.1 coordinate 59,778,567, forward strand.
CCCCCCCAAAATCACGCACCCACTGTTGCCTGGGGCTGCAATGGTGCAAAAACGTGGTTAAAAAGCATGGATCCACATGGATCCTCAGGATCTTTGCATTGGGTCACCCCAAATTCACCATCAGATCACATAGCATGTCCATGGCTACAGCCTGCACCAAAAAAATCACGCACCCACTGTTGCCTGGGGCTGCAATGGTGCAAAAATGTGGTTACAAAGCATGGATCCACAGGGATTCTCAGGATCTTTGCATTGGGTCACCCCAAATTCACCATCAAATCACATAGCATGTCCATGGCTACAGCCTGCACCAAAAAAATCACGCACCCACTGTTGCCTGGGGCTGCAATGGTGCAAAAATGTGGTTACAAAGCATGGATCCACAGGGATTCTCAGGATCTTTGCATTGGGTCACCCCAAATTCACCATCAAATCACATGGCATGTCCATGGCTACAGCCTGCACCAAAAAAATCACGCACCCACTGTTGCCTGGGGCTGCAATGGTGCAAAAACGTGGTTACAAAGCATGGATCCACAGGAATTCTCAGGATTTTTGCATTGGGTCACCCCAAATTCACCATCAGATCACATGTCTGTGGCCACAGCATGAAGCCCCAAAAATGATACATCCACTGTTTCATTCAGAATGTTTTTTCCCTTATTTTCCTCCTCTAAAAACAATGTGCGTGTTATGGTCAGGTGCGTGTTATAGAGCGAAAAATACGGTAAGTATGTTAAATATGTTGCTGCAGCCATATGGAATCTAGAAAGAAGCATCTTCCAGTACAGTAGTTGTTTGATATGTATCATAATACACATAGCAATCCTTAGAAACTGACCTAAATCTAGCCACCTTTTGGAGGATAGAAATTCAACTATACATATAAATTCAGCTCAAATCACAGATCAGACAGGCACCTCCTCTACTGCCTTTTTGGTGGCTGTTTAAGTCTTTCTTTTCTCAGCATGCCTTTTGAGTGGCAATCTTTATCTGTACTGGATTTCGAAATGGGTTTTACATGTGACATGGTTTTAATTGGTTTTACACATGGGATTGTTTTTAATTGTTAGTTTTCTCTATAAAATATTTTTGAGGTATTTTAGGAGAAGCAATTCATAAATGGAATCAAATAGTAAATAAATGAAATAAAAACATGTGCATCATTTGAAAGATCAGAACAAAGAATGGGTACGCAGATGTTATGTTTGCACCACATCTTAATACTTTATGCTTTGAGTTTAATCTGTTCTGAGTCTTAGCACAGGATACAATTAGACATGTCAAAGAAATACAACGAAATCAGAATAAAATACGCAAAAAGACAGCGAATGTCAGTTTCAAGGTTTCCTCCCAGCTCAACCATTGTTATTCATTTAGTGCTATTGCAAGGAATTCCATACAAAATAATATCATAACCTAGATAGAATATGATTAGTGTTTGCTTACTAAAGAAACATGCATATAAATCCTCTGAACACTTTCACTTATGACCTTTGTTTTTCATGGGGGAAATCCCAAAATAATAATGCAGGGGAATAAGACAAGAAGTAAAAACACCAGCAGAGTTTGTTTTTTTAAAAAAATAATATTTATTAAGAGTTTAAAGATTACAAAAAGAAAGAAAAAGAATTAAACAAATCAATATAGTACAATACAAAAACAGAAACAAAAACACTACATAAAACATTGAATTAACAAAACAAAACAAGAACAATTAAAAACACTTCCAATATTTTCAAGCTTATCTTTCATTCACTTGTTTCATTGACTTCCTCACGCCTCCCTTTTTGTATTCCACTTCAATTAACTGTTTCAGCAATTCCTTTCCATCTTCCTCTGTTTTCTGTCCTGTAATTAATCTTAACATATTCTAACCTTGTTTTTTCCCTTTAATACATTAACAATCTATCTGTACCTAGTTCCTTATAACATTTCTGCCAAATAATAATGCAGGGGAATAAGACAAGAAGTAAAAACACCAGCAGAGTTTGGCTCTTTGTGCAGCTGGTCTTTTCTGGGTAGCAACAGCCTGGTAATTAGGACTCAGCTATACAGTGGCAAATATAACATTTTAAGTGTGTTTTAGGTGCAATATACAATGAGACACTAGATGGCAATGGTTAGTTATGGAAAATTCAATGTATTTTTAAAAACGCTTTAACAAAAAACATTTTTAGCACAGTTCTTATATGTATGTTGATTCCACCTTAGAGCCCAGCTGTGGGGCCATCTGTTCTCCATAAAAGGGAGGCAAGTTGGTGGCTTTGAGGTTATTAGCCAAATGCTATTACATTTGGAGGGGCTCCAGTTACACAGCTCTTACAGTAGACTATATTCCAACTATGCAAGATGGTTTCTGTAGGCACACATATCTCCAAACAGACAAGGAAACAGTTCAAGATCACATTCTAGCCAGGAAAGAACATCAAGGAGAGCATGAAGCAGGACCCGTGAAGGGCCTAACGTGGGGAGGGCAAATGACCTGGTCTACATTCTAAGGGTCAGTCTGAGAGGTCTGTGGGCTACATCACCCTCCCACAGAATGAGGTTCCCCATTCTTGCTGTATATATTTATGGTATACAGGCAGATATGATTTTAGCATATTAATGCGCCTAAGTCTTACATATGTTCCACTGTATCCCCCCCCCCCCCCCGTGTGCCTTGATGAGAAGAAAACATCCCCTTTGGAAGATCAAAAAATATGAATTTGTTATATTAAAGAAGTAATTGCCATCTCAGCTAAAACCAGGATGAAGCAAACCAGTCTTACACCTAAGACATGAATAGAATTGTTGTGTTGTTTTCTTTAAAAGACACCTGCTAACATTTTAATACACAGTTTAGGGAATGAAGACATGTCCAGCTCAGAGATGAAGACTAGTAAAATTTGTTTATTCCTTCATGAAGTCCAGGGAGTACAAGTGATAGGTGAACCTGAGAGAAGTCTCCCAATAAGCTGTATATATTATTATTATTATTATTATTATTATTATTATTATTATTATTATTATGCTGTATGGCTCAAGCACGGATTCAAATCTACCCCCATGTATTTTGGGGGGTTCCAAATTAAGAAAACACCCCTCAGCACTACCTGTGTATAAGATGAAATTTCAAACCTAATTTTTTTTGGTAATCCCGCCCCCCAGTCTTATACAGTGGTACCTCAGGTTAAGTACTTAATTCGTTCCGGAGGTCCGTTCTTAACCTGAAACTATTCTTAACCTGAAGCACCACTTTAGCTAATGGGGCCTCCTGCTGCTGCTGCGCCACCGGAGCAGAATTTCTGTTCTCATCCTGAAGCAAAGTTCTTAACCTGAAGCAATATTTCTGGGTTAGCAGAGTCTGTAACCTGAAGCATATGTAACCTGAAGCGTATGTAACCAGAGGTACTACTGTACAGGGAAAAATAATTCTAAATGGTCCATGTCCAGTACTATAAATATAACCACACTGGCACTCTGAATCCTGAAACCCTCTATTAAAAATGCAGAACAACATAAACTTGCAAAATATTAGCTTATGGAGAGGCAGAAAGAGAGTTTAGACAATTTAATGCCAAGAAATTCCCACTGCAGTTCAACATGTGCCAACTTAATACGAACAACAACGATGCTAACAATAAAAATAATATTAACAAATGAACAGCAACAATGCTAAATGTTGTCACGGTGAAATCTGGACTCAGGTTTGCAGAGTAACAGTGCTGCTTCAAGGCAGGAAACTGACCATATGCAAAGGACGACCATATTAGAAGGCATATTTGTGTCAGTGTGTATCTGCTTGTTTCTCATGGAGATTTTGCTGAGCGCCAAGAGAAAAAAGAAACTGTGTGCTTCACAGGCTATTTCACTATACCCGTGCCAATGCGCTTTTCATGCTTCCCTGTAATGAAATGTGCATTCACTACCAGCACTATTTATAGGAGCAACACTGCAGCCTTTGATATGATGACAACATGATGCCATGGTTTTCTTCCTGGGAGCCCCACCTGAGCCATCAACAGAAAGAATCTTCTTATTGCTGGCTTTTTCCACATGCCTGCCTCCCCTCATCTTTGAACAAAATTGACCGCATCTAATCTTTTGTGCGAAAACAGCCTAATAATTTAACATTTGCATGCAGATTAGTGCACTGTAAGATAGAGCATCACTATGCTAGGTTAGTGTGCTATTAACTAGGGGATTCACAGGCGTATTGCATGCTAAGTAGGTCAATTTCTAGTCAGATAATTCTGGTTATTGCCAAGTATTTATTCATGAATTTCCTAATTCAACATACAGTATTTAAAATAAGTCATATTTATGTTTTACTGTTATATTTAAATCATGGCTCCCTGTGTCCAGTTTTATCCACCTCCACATTTGCTGGTGTCACTAACCATATATTAATTTTTTCCCCTTTCCTTATTTATGTCCTCCCTAATAAAATAATCATACTCCTGTTTGCTCTTGTTTTGTAAAAGTGAGAACAGGAAAGGGAAAGATTATGATTAAGAGACATTTTGCATACTTATTTGTTTTTATTACAAGTGCCTACTCTGTAAATGTGCACCAAATTTAGGATTTGCGTTTGTGTGCCTTTTATTTTTATTACCAATAAAAGCAGCAACCACAAAACAATAAAATGTCCACAGTTGCACATCACATATTCTAGGTAGGATGCTTGAGGAATTCAGCTGCCATCTTTTCTGATATGAATGGATCTGATTTGCACCTCTTAGACAAAATGTACAGATTTGGACTTCATTATCCATTGGCTTCTGCATTTCCCAAACGTTCTGAATCAGTTTTTGGCTCTTAAAACATATAAATGCAATGGGAGGGATTTGACCAATGAGTCGTGCAGGCGGAAGCCCGTGCAAACACTTCTGCTGGTGCAATTACATTGGCAGGGTGGAGGGTCAGTAGAACCCCCAGAACAGCATGCAGGGGAGGGAACATTGTTCTGTCTGGCAAGCTGAGATGCTTATACAGATGGAACATTTGTAATAGCGCAATGTAGACTTCCGCCCATAATATGTATTGATATATGGCTATAGCTATAGATAGATAGATAAAATTGCTTTGGGTTTGTTTGTTTTTTAGGGAGGGGGGGATGGTGCTGAAGTTGTCACAGTAAGTGTCACACTTTAAACATGGGGGGAGGGGAGTGTCGGTACTGTGTACCCTTAAGTACCCCCAGCAAAAATATTGTGTGTGTATGTGTAGATAGATCTGCATATAAGTCAGGGAGAATTACTGGGGGGTTTTAAATTAAAAATGTTATCGATTAATATTCATAAATGATTACCTATTATTGAATAGTTGAGAGGAATTCAGTCATCCATACTCAAAAATCAAGGATTTAAAACTCACACTGCATAGATGAGTGGTGAAATTTCATACAAGTAAAGCTGCGGTAGCAAAGCTATTACAGTGGTACCTCGGGTTACATACGCTTCAGGTTACATACGCTTCAGGTTACAGACTCCACTAACCCAGAAATAGTGCTTCAGGTTAAGAACTTTGCTTCAGGATGAGAACAGAAATCGTGTTCCGGCGGCGCGGCGGCAGCAGGAGGCCCCATTAGCTAAAGTAGTGCTTCAGGTTAAGAACAGTTTCATGTTCAGAGCAGACCTCCAGAACAAATTAAGTACTTAACCCGAGGTACCACTGTACTGGGAAGGACTAGACAAATGACTTAGTAAGGAATGGGGTGCTCTGCAGCTCTTCAAAAGCACCTAGAATCAGCCATAGTCAGATACCAGGTTGGACGAACCACTAGCCTGACCCAAAAGGAACAGGTTCCTTCACAGTTTCAGAATTTTAATGCAGACCCAGATTTACAGAAGCCATCCCCGTTTCTTATTTGATCCCAGAATGTTCCACTTTTCCTTAGGATGTCCCTATTTTCACTGGAGAAATGTTGGAGTTATGCAACACCTAAGCCAAGGAGATAAGTAACTATACAACCTTTAGGAGATATCTGAAGGCAGACCTGTATAGGGAAGTTTTCTAAACGTTTTATATGTTTTTATATATGTTGGAAGCCACCCAAAGTGGCTGGGGCAACCCAGTCAGAATAGTGGGGTATAAATAATATAATTTATTATTATTATTATTATTATTATTATTATTATTATTATGAATTAAATAGGACATCTCTATTTTCATCAGAGAAATGTTGGAGGATATGTTAATGTATGTTGGAGCCTGCAACATACTGGAAGTCAGAGTGCATGGAAACGCCGTATACCTTCCCATTGCAGTGGTACCTATCTACTAGCTCTGGTGTGCTTTTGAACTGCAAGGTAGGCAGAAGCTGGAAGAGAGCAATGGGAGCTCACCCTGTTGCGGGGATTTGAACCGCTGACCTTCTGATCAGCAAGCCCACAAGGTTCAGTGGTTTAGACCGCAGCTCCAGCCACGTCCCGCTATTAATATCATTAGAACATTAGACTATTAATATCACTGGAACGTATCTATCCAAAATGCATGAAAGGCTGTAATAATACATGAAAGCTAAAATACATGCAACAAATAGAGGCTAGTACCAACTGGGCTAAATATGCAAGGGCCACATAATCACAGCTGCTGGGGGGGAAAGTGCAGCTGTGATCACAAAAATAACTCCCCACAGCCCTGTTTGGAGAATTCTGACAGTATGAACTGGTCCCTAGTAAATAAACAGCTAAATATAACTTTGGAGCTTGTGGAAAAACTGAGCCACAATGTATTTTACCCTTAATATCACAGTTTGGCTCTGTTTCACATCAGCAGGAATTTCTTAGGGTAAGAGGACGATATGCACCATCTCCATGTTTGTCCCAGTAGACTTGAATGCAAAATGAATGCAATACCTTGGTTTGCCAGTGACCTTTTTAATCAATGAAAAATAGAGACTGCAGTTATTTTTAAATACTTTCAATTACCAGGGTCCTAATGTGAACTTCCTAAGTGCTCTTTCTGCTATACTAATCAACTGCAATCATTATCCCTTTTTGTCTAGTTAGTCCTCCTGCTACGATTTAAATGGTATGTTTTGCCTCATTTTTAATCATTTTCCTAAGACCTTTATGCTAGTGTCTGTAGGCATTCAATGGAATCTAATTGTTGATTATACACATAGTCATTATTTAACAGCCTAATGTAATGGTTAGTAATATATATATATATATATATATACACACACACACACACACACACACACACACACACACCATTCGCAGGGATGCCTAATAAAGGCAGTCTTGGAATCACTATTGAAGTAATGCTGTTTTAAACTGGATGTCAATCCTTTCCTCCAACCTGTCATTTATTACACCTTTGTATAAGGATACAGTATTATTCAATATTTATATTATCATAATCTAACAGCAGTATCCAACTATTTAAATTTATTTTCTATCTTTGCGTTAAAATGAACTAATCTGAATTAAATATAATTATATCAGAATTTAAGAGTTTATGGCAAGGATAGAGGATAGTTGTGGTCAATCAATATTGGCTTTCAGGGTCATATGGTAGGCTAATGATAAATGATACAGAAACTGTCTGGTTTCCCCTTGTAGGATTCTCCAAGTCAACTGCAGAAGACCTCTATATATTCTGATGTATTCTGAGGTTGTCCAAGTATGATTCTTCATATACATTTTTCCCACAGACAAAGGAGGGCCAATCACACAAGGTTAAGTTAATGTGAGATAGTTTAGTCTGGTATCTGATATTTTATTTTTTTTAATGGTCATATTTTGCTATTTTAATTTTGTATTTTAATATTGTCACATAAGACCAGCTCCATAAGTGCAGATACTACTTCAGTTAGCTAATCATAATTCAACTATAAGGAGGGATACCCACGTGTTGGTAGGGATGTGGGGGCGGGATTCAGTTTTGTTGGCATTTTAATGTGAAGTTGTGATTCGAGAACCCGATCCCCGCTTGGGGGAATAAAGACATGTGGACACAGTGTATAAGGTTAATGGGCAAGAAAAGGCCACAACTTTATTGATTACAGCATGTGAGAAGGTATTGGCTTAGGCATTGGACCACGGAAGATTTGACTCCACCCACTCGGAGAGGGGGTGAGCCTGAAGGGGGTTTATTCACACCAGAAGGTAGAGCCTGTTGATGCTAATACAACTATAAGCTCTCCCCTGATGTCACTGAGGGTCGTGCCATGGCCCCCCGCCACACAGGCATCGGACAGGATCCACAACCGCCGGATTCCTTTAATGGAATACCCAAAATTGAAGGGGTAGGCGATGGCCACACCTTGCCCTTCCACACACCAACCACAGCGGAAAGGTGAGCGCAATGGGCAGAATGACTGGCGCGGCTGCATTTGAGCAGCAAACCATGCCGCCGCCAAACCTCCCGGTTGGGTGCACAACCAGGGGCGTGGCGCGCCAGCCATGAGAATGGGGCAGGGGGCAGAACGTCCCCTGCATGATGCGGGAATCGTCTCCCGTTCACAACACCTCCCTTCCGGAAGGAGGAGAGGCCTTACCTAATTGGCAACATGCAAACTGAAGCACAGCTATCCTTTGAAATTCAAACGAGATATAAATAAAAAAATTATTATGAACAGGGTGTCCCTATTTTCATCAGAGAAATGTCGGAGACTATGCACATACAGCATGTGAGATTTTAATCCCAGTGTCAAATCTACTTTTACTTCCCTCAATAACTGATCAGCCACAAAACACCTCCTAACTCTAGGCATTGCTGGTTACAACCAGCACTCAGAACATCTGTGAAAATCTCAAGATATCACAGCGACTTAGCAACTGGTGGCAGAAGCTTCACAATCTCCACCATCAAAATCTATTAGAACAGTACGGTGTAGGTGTTTGCTTTTGAGACCTCTCCATCCCTTAGCTTCTGCTTCTAAAATAATGCCAACAACATCTTCTGTGTTTGTTTGTTCTTACTACGATGTATGAAGGAGGACAATACAATTTTATTTATCAGGTGTCTGTTCATTTCCAATGTATATCAAATTTTAGGCTGTCAATTTTTCAGGAAAGAGCAGAAGTGGAAAAGAACATGGTAGAGTAATGGAGGGATCATGATTAAATATCTAATCCATAATTCAATAGCAAGGTTCTGCTGACATCATCAACACTGAGAAAGGTTTATTAAAATGCTTATGAACTCCAGAGGCAGTCTAAGTTTGTATTTCTAAATTATAGTTCACTATACCGGCATACCTGCCATTTGCTATGTGGACAAATATATCCATATGTATAAAGCAGATCACCTGGCAATCCTGAGATCAATGGATGACATAACATTTTCAACTTTAACTGTTTTTATAAACAGAAGAAATGGGTGCAAATACATAGCATTTGCAGAAGTGTTCAGAATTTAGATGCTTTGTTTGGAACTTGGGTTTTATTTTTGAAAAGTTTTTAAAATGAAATATAGATTATTGGTGCAGTAATAATTTTGTGCAGTGGCAGGAAGAAAAAGGCAGGAATGTTGTTTGGTTGTAATGAAGCAATTAGAAGCCATGAAGCACAGGCAAAGAAGCATTTACAGGCGTGGGAGTTGCGTTTTGGGTCATTAAGCGCATTGGTAGAGCGTACATAAGCCCAATATACCCCATTATTCTCCATTCCACCCCGCACCACCTCACCTCACTGTTCTGCTCCATGCCACCCTCTTCTACGTCCAAAAATGGCCCATGCATGAACAGTCGTGCATTCTTAGAACACGTACAAAACAGGGGTTGACCGCACAGTACTTATTTTACTTATACTCTAGTTTTCTAATACCACAACGGCCTGGATGCTGTTTTCTTTGCTTGTTAAAAAGACAAGCATACCTGAAGGAGCGTCTTCACCCCCATCGTTCAGCCCGGACACTGAGATCCAGCGCCGAGGGCCTTCTGGCGTTTCCCTCATTGCGAGAAGTGAGGTTACAGGGAACCAGACAGAGGGCCTTCTCGGGAGTGGCGCCTGCCCTGTGGAACGCCCTCCCTTCAGATGTGAAGGAAATAAGCAGCTATCCTATCTTAAAAAGACATCTGAAGGCAGCCCTGTTTAGGGAAGTTTTAAATATTTAATGCTGTGTTGTTTTTAACACTTGGTTGGAAGCCGCCCAAAGTGGCTGGGGAAACTCAGCCAGTGGGGCGGGGTATAAATAATAAATTATTATTATATTACAAGATACTTTGGGCTATGCACCACTTCAAAGTGTCTTTTTAAAAGTCTGTATCAGTTACAGGACCATAGAGCAAACCCCAAATTCTCTGCAGAGGATTGCCAATGTTGCCTACACTTAGCTGGACAAACATGTCAATTTCAGCTTCTCTCATGTTTCTGTTTTCATTTTTTCAACTAGTTTATCACATTTCTGCATCTCCCTCCCCCCAATTTTGTTAAAAGTTCTCATTAAAGCTCTTGGCTTTTTAAATATTTTTTCTCCTTTTTGTTTTTGTGGCAGACCATAACACATGGCTAGTGAGTTGTGCTCCGCTTCCTGGATCACAAACTGTGCAGACCTGAGTTAGAGGGCTGGGCTTCAGAAACCCATATCCTTCATCAGCTATGAGGTTCACTGTGTCGTCTTTGGCAAATCGCTACTTCTGAGATTGGATAACTCCATGCGTATAACCTTTAGGTCCTTATATAAAAAGGTAAATATATAAAGGTATAAATATAATGTGATCTTGAGAAAAGAACTTTTATATAGAGGGAGGGCTCAATTTCAGCACAAAATGGATTTAACAGTAAGGTTGGGAATGCTCACGAAACTGAATGGAGAACTATTATCCTTAGCCTGTTTGGTTGTTAGTATACTTATGAAATGAACGTTACCATTCTTTCTTCTTTTTAGATATATGTGTGTCTTAAATGATAAGTTCGAAAAAGCAAGGCGATGCCGATTCTCCTAATGGGTGATTTTCATCATTTATTCAACAGTCTGCTTATTAATTATTTGCGCTGATATTACATTTTCTTACAGTATCTTCCTGTATATGGCACTTCCCCCCTCCCCCTCTCAAAAGGAAATAGAAGGATGCTGAAAGGAGAGGAAAAAAGAAGCAGCAAGAATACATTTAACATAACATTTGATTTCACTTCACCAAACTAGAATTACTGACCTAGGAAAAACAAAACCATCTCTAGAAATAAATCAAAATCCTGTCTACATTAATCTAATTGCACCAGTGGCAGCTAAGTAGTCCCTTAAGCAATTTAAGCTTCCTTCTTTGGGAGGGGAGGAAACCCCCATCAACACCCCTGTGGGAACACAAGTTGGAGAACAAGTCAGTTATGATCTATTTCTCTGTAATAACAGCTTTCCCCCCCTTCTCATAAAAAATAGGTGTCAGTTCCCTGCAATTAAAAAGCAAAACAAAATGCCATGCTTTGTACTAAGAGTAGATAAACCAACTGCAGCTAAATGACCTCACTAAGCTTCACCTTCCTTCATGTTTATTTTTAACAAGCCCAAGAACCAAAATTACTATACTGGCAAGATGACAGAATTCATGATACACTGTTGTTATAGTTCAAGTGAATAAATTATGCTTCCAGCCACCCCATGCCTCCTATCTGCCTAGTTGTTTTAATAAATCATCAGGCGAAATAAAAACAGAAGATGGATATCCATGATGCACAGTATCAATGAGCTCCCCTACTAAACGTGAGTAATGATCTGGTCTGCCACTGAGGGCAGTTCAGTATGTTCAGGGCCATGCTTCCACAGGATAAACAATCAACTTTATTTATTTATTTATTATTATTATTATTATTATTATTATTATTATTATTATTTATTTCAAGTGTACAATTTCAGCATAAATTACAATGCAAAGCAGGTATGAGAAACCTCCAGCCCGTGGGCCTACCGTATTTTTCGCTCCATAAGGCGCACCTGACCATAAGGCTCCTCTAGTTTTTAGAGGAGGAATTCAAGAAAAATAAATAATATTTAAAGGGAGCGCTGAGCAGAGCCTGTATGCATCCCAGGCTCTGCTCAGCGCTCCCTTTCATGAGCCATGTGGAGCGTGTGTGCGGCGCTTGCAGGCTTTTCCTCCCTCCTCGGGGAAAATCCCCCAAGAGACACACACACACACACACTGCGTGCCTCTTTAAAAGGAGCACGGCTCTTGGGGGCTTTTGTGGGAGGTGGGGGGGAGTGAGAGAGCCTCGCTCTGTCCCTTCCCCCACCTCCTGCAAAAGCCAGGGATAGCCGTGCGAAGGCTCCGCAGGGTAGCGGGATGAAGGCTCCCCGCTGCCCTGTGGAGGCTTCGCGGGCTACCCCAGAGCTGCTCAGGAGCTTGGCGGGGCTGGTGGGGGAAGCCCAGGTCCCCCCCCCAGCCCCCAAAAGCAGCTCGGGGAGCAGCGGACAGGCTGCGCAGCCTTCCCGCTGCTCCCGGAGCTTGTGGGGCTGGCAGGGGAAGCCCGGGTTCCCCCCCCCAGCCCCAGGGGCCACACATTCACTACATAAGACACACAGACATTTCCCCTTAGTTTTTAAGAGGAAAAAAGTGTGTCTTATGGAGTGAAAAATACAGTAATTAGCCCCAGTAAGGATCCTAATTTGTCCGGCAAGTCCCTTTCCCCCAAACCATGGCCACCTGTACCACCTTTGGCACCTTTTATGATTTTAGGTATGAGGCAGCTAAAGGCATGGGTGCCATCACTTGGTTCATTTCCAAGTGCAGTGTATTGCTAATTAAAGTGCTACTTTGTACTTGACCTTCATTTGCAATATTTGATTCTGATGCTTTGTAATGCTCCATTTAATGTTTTAAAATAGGTTGTAAACCCCTTTAGAGTGGGTTTTTAAAACCATAAAGGGGTATATAAATTAGTCAAATACAGAAAAAAAAAACCATAATCCATTACTGTCACACAAAATTAGCAATGCTTATCATTTACATAGCACATCCGAAGTGTTGCATGTGCATATTTCAAACTTGAAACAGCTTTGTAAAGTGGACCAGTCTTGTCACCCCCATATTGCAGAAGCAGGGAGGCTCAGAACAGTCTGACTGGGTCTTACTCTGCACAGCCAATGAATTGGCTTAATGCTACCCATTGCAAAGCTTCACCTTACACATGCCTGTCTATCTTCCTTCATTATTCTCTCTGTGCTCAAAAGATAGGTATCTACTCATTTATGTGACACCATGCATCTGTCAAAGTAAGCTCTGGCCCACCAAAGATTAAGCTGGAATAAATTCACTATTCTTTTAAGGTGTCATAAAATTCTGTCATTTTTTGCCGTACACAAGAATAACCTAGTGAGTTGATGGCTTAGGTGGAATTAGAAATGGGGATTTCCCAGCTCATAAGTCACGAAGCAACTACACTACAGTAGTTCTCAGAAAAGCTTCTTTTTTTCCTGCTTGCTTAATTAGTGAAGTTGCTCCTTCCAAGAAAACCAAGAGCAGGGTATTCAAAGAATCATCACAACAACCTACATGGCCTGTTAGAAGAGAAAACTATATTGACTGATGAACAAGCAGGGTTTAGGCAGCATAGAGACAGTATAGATCATTTTAAGAAATTGTGCATGACCATGTAGAAACAGTAATACTGGCTCATGTATTTCTATTTTGCTATTTTTACGGAGATTTGTGTAAAGAGTTAATCACCCCACCACTACCATTATTATCTCATCCATGGTGGTTGACGGATTATGACATGACTTTTCTCCTTGCAAACCAAGATAAGCTAATGACAGCAAAGGATGCAATTTTTTAAAAAGTGGCTGTCATTAAAAGAAGGGCCATTATAAAATTCCCTATTATAATTCGTATAATTTTAAATTTAATTTGGCAATTTTATCTGCTTAGTTGCATTCATATATTGTCAGGGGTTCAGGGAGAGAGACGCAGATGAGGGAGGAGACAGAGAGTGAGGGGGAAGGATTCCAGAGTGACGAGGAAGAGGATGACAATGACCCAAGATTGTCCATGAGTCCGTCCAGTGAATCGGAGGACTCCCAAAAGGGAGCCCCTCTGGTCAAGCCAAGGGGAGCTAGAGGGGGAAGCAGTCAGGAGCAGGGAAACGAAGGGGGAACCCCCAGTGGGAGTTGGAGAGCGAGACCGGCTGCTCCGCTGGAACGGAGTGAGGGGGGAGGAGTGACCAGTGTGTCAGAAGGAGCAGAACAGGAAGCAGAGAGGGGAAGGAGATCAGGGCAAAACGTCCTGCCGGAAGGGGAGGAAAGTAGTATCGAGGGCAGTGTAACTGTCGAAGGGAAGGTCAGGAGCAACGTACGCGCGGCAAGTTCAAAATGGGAGGCGCGCAGAAATGAAGAGAGTCCTGGGGAGGAGCCTGGTCCCAAAGCCCGAAGGAGGGGGGAGGAGGCGGCAGAGGATTCAGCCTCTGGAGAGTCCCGAAGGGAGAGAACACAGGGGGGCAGAAAGACCCTGCGGAAAAGGAAAGAGAGAAAGAGGTGGACCAGTACAAGCCTCTTAAACTGGTGTAGAGGCGGTACTGACTCAGAGGGGACTTCAGCAGTCTAAGCGTAACAGACGTAGAGTCACGGAGCTCGGATGTAAAGCTAATAATGTTCTTCAATAAAAGCTTTTGTACATAAGCTGGAGTGGACTTTGGTCTCTTGTGAGCTGGGACCACGGGTGACTCTGACATATATGTTTGTGTTTTGCATGCAAATTGCAAATATCTATCGCAGTCATTGCAACAAAAGATCACTTGCCTGTTATTAAGCTGCCAGAAGTTTATAGCAGCACATATGAATGTTTTAGTCCAAATATGCAAGACTGAATATTTGACTATACAATGCTGTTTTATACAGACTCCTTCAATTGGTAATAGCAATCCAATGTAATAAGCACATGCCTTCCAGCCCTGATAACTGAGATCATTTGTTGTTGTTATTTTTTGATGATGATGATGATGATGATGATGATAATGATGATAAAAAAAGAAGCTGAACCCGGAACCTTATGCATGCAAACTATGAACTCAGTAAGCATACATACAACCCATCTAACCCAAAATCCAACATTCCAGATCGATTACCATGTGTAAGATGAAGGTCACTCTGCAAAAAGTAGTGCTTTAACAGAACTAAAGAATTTAATAGGGCTTGTAATATCCTGTGAATCCCTTTTCCTGAGACAATATTGTCTCTACAAATAGCCCTTGTATGGAGTAATTATTTGGGGATTAGGAAAAGCTAATAAAAACTGTATTGGAAGAGAATTTGAGATAACAAGGTTGTGATGTGCCCAAGGGAACAGATGCATCTGATAGCAGTTTAATCAAACCTGATTAGGAGAAACATTTACCTATACTTGACCAATATATTTTGATAAAAATCTACATTAGAAAGGCTCAGCTATACATCTACCAAGTCTGGTGGTAAATATTTACTTTAACTTTCTCACTTCATTAGAAAGAAAGACAATTTAAATGGCACTTGTATCTAGAGAGTTTGTGTGAACCCCTAGTATGATGGTGGTAAAGAAAGCAGATAATTAAACATTCAGGTTCAGAGCTGTGAGCCAGAACCAGTGCCCTCTAATGCTTTACAGCACAGCAGTGGGAGGCCTTATAGTAGAGGGAAGGGCAAAAGTAAAAGCGTGTACCTCATCCCCTTCCCTTGCCTGAAATGTCCCCTGCTCTGAGAGACGTGGACAGGAGCGTTTCTCTTTTAGCAGTGGGACACACTTCAGCACTGTAAGTCTCACTTGCAGAATTTAAAGAAGGAACCACATTTCTACACAGGAATCCTAGGAGCCAATTCCTAGCAGCCGAAGGGTCTTTGCCCCCCATTAAAACAAAGCAGAGACATCACCTTACCAACAAAGGTCCATATAGTTAAAGCTATGGTTTTCCCAGTAGTGATGTATGGAAGTGAGAGCTGGACCATAAAGAAGGCTGATCGCCAAATTGAGTTATGGTGCTGGAGGAGACTCTTGAGAGTCCCATGGACTGAAAGAAGATCAGAGCTATCCATTCTTAAGGAAATCAGCCCTGAGTGCTCCCTGGAAGGACAGATCGTGAAGCTGAGGCTCCAATACTTTGGCCACCTCATGAGAAGAGAAGACTCCCTGGAAAAGACCTTGATGTTTGGAAAGATGGAGGGCACAAGGAGAAGGGGACGACAGAGGACAAGATGGTTGGACAGTGTTCTCGAAGCTACCAGCATGAGTTTGATCAAACTGCGGGAGGCAGTGGAAGACAGGAGTGCCTGGCGTGCTCTGGTCAATGGGGTCATGAAGAGTTGGACACAACTAAATGACTAAACGACTAAGCAACAACAAAACATTTGAGGGGATGGGCCCCCCAGAAATTGATGGGCATTGCCATTCAAATAGTGTGTGCGTGCTGCATCATGTGATCGATTATGCAGGGCGGGACTTACCTGTTCCCCCAATATTTTATTCAAGCTGGCACCACTGACACTTTACACAGGAAAATAGCCAGAACTTTGAATCATAGCTACAAATCTTTTGGATCATAGCCAATATCTGTCTAATTTTTGTGTGGAGAGCTTAAGGTTATACGCATGAGGGCACGTTTATATTAGGAGCACCCAAACCAGAAACTGCAAGTGTTTATACCAGGCGGTTTTGTCTTAAGTTATAACAAGAAATTCTGTTGATAGAAACATTCCAGAAAACAAGGAAGTGAATTAAATAAACGAATTACTGTATATATACCAGTGTTTAAAGCCAATGCTGGTTTTGCCAGAAATAAATTATAAAAGATCTGCGTATTAGAAATGTATTTTGTGCATAAAACAGCGATAGTATGCTACATGCAATGACCATAAACCATAGTAAAGTGAAACAGAAAAAAATAAAGTTTTAACAGTGTATAATTATTATTGACCTAAATTCAGGTTACTTCCTTTTATCTTATTTAGGCATTCCATCAGCAAGAGCATTCCACATTAAAAGAAATGTGCAGCTTGTCTTTCTTTTCAACTCCCTCTGATAGAGAATTTGCTTTGCACTTCTCAGGAAGTTATCAGTACTGTGCAGGATCAGGAACTTCATTCTTAACAGAAAATGAAACCTCTTTAGGGAGTTGATTCTATCCTGTTATCTTCAAAAGAATTAACTTTAAAAGTAGGTGTTTCATTTTGGTTAATATATGTTTCATTTGAAATCATGCAATTTTTTATAATTAAATTCAGCTATGTGTAGTAGCTTAAAGCTGCAACCAAGCACAGTTCTGCATTCATAAAATTTACCTCTACACTTTGGATCCAGCATTTCCTAAATTCTTAAGGGCAGTTCAGAGTTGCGGCTGTGGTTCAGCACTTCTAGATCTGCCCATGTGCACTGAAACATAGTGAAGGGTACAGCACTTGCATAGTTTTATCTATTGTGATGTTTAATAAAGAAAGGGGAATCTCAAATGAGTATTTATGCAGAGAGGTTGAATGACTGTATAATCTGGTAATTGTAGGAAGAAAAAGAAGTGCTTTGAAGGTACACCCTACAAATATCAAATGCAACTAGGAGCTGCATTTTAATAGCAGAAAGCACTTTAATCAATGAAAACACAATGGATATATTCAAAACAAAACAAAACAAAACATCCCACAGAGTGATGATGCAAAGTTTAATATGTGACTTTAAAGCACATGGTTATAAAGAACATACTGGTATTTAAAATGTTTTCCATTTTATCCCCAGACATTAGAGAAATCAGCCATTTTTAGCTGTGTCGCCTCCAAAGTAATTTGCTAATCTAAAGTGCTACTGTTGTGCCCAATGTAAAGCGTGTTGACACATTTTATTTGATGGTTCGTGTAGCTTAGCTGAAGCATGCTTAAAGAGTAAAACATATCAGTTTGAAGTAATAGCTACTAATAGCCTGATATGATACTGAAAAAAAAGAACAAGAAGTCAAATTTTACACCTCAGTGCACTTCATTTTGTCTCCTGTTCAGTGACAGAATTCAATATGGTCTAGCTTAGAGTGACAGCATCATGCAGGAGCTGTCACCTAAGGGAGCTTATACATCTTGAAATTTTTCACAAAAGTGAAACTGAGTGACAGCAAAATAAAATGATGCTTTTAACTCAAGTTGGTAGATCAGAAAAGTCAATGAAAACATTCAGAGTTAGTTTAGGCCCTTTGGTGATGGATCTTTCCAGGAGAACAGCTGCAGTTTCTAAAGTACTGAAATGCTTTAAGCAGGCATCTCGACACATCAAACCAGAGAGCTATATCTCCATTGAGGATTAAATGGTTTGAAAGCAATACAGGCTCTGTTGGCATCATTTAATAAAGCTATATGACACTTTTTTCCTTGGAATTATGTTTCTGACTGTAACAGTGACATCATATATCTACTCTTCCCTCACTTACACATAAATATATGGGCAGGAAGGTATATAATCAACAGAACCTACCAAGACACGTTCTTGTCGGGGGAAAACTCATCTAAATTGAATTATTTCTTTTCTTTTTGAGTCAGAAGGTTGTTGGGTATATAGATATATCTGTATATAGATATATATCCTTAAATCTGATTCTAATCTCCTAGTGCCACAGCCTGCAAGTTTCTACACTTTGTCATAGACCAGGAAAAATGCAAACCTCTTTCAAACAAAACATTTTAAAACCATGAAAGCCCTGTGCGTTGCTCTCGTCTTATTCTCTTTTCTTCTAATGTGGCAAAAACACTTCAGCAAATTACAAATTGAGAAAGAAAAGTAATTATTCACTCTGTCCAAGATGTGTCATCACGTTTTATCAATCCCAGTTGTACCATCAACACCAAGACAATGTCCTTCTGTGCTCACTCTTTCAATAAATTTCAGATTATTAGGGTTCCCTCCCATTACTGCATGGACTCCTGACAGGGCATGAATAATACTCTCTTTTATGTATGCTTATTTTGCATATATGCAAAATATATTGGCCCTTAATTCTTCTATACCATTTTCTTCTGGACATCTTTTATCACAATCAAAGAGACTTTAACTATTACTATCTTTTGGTTCCAGGAAGCTTACTCTTGTACAAATGATACTATCCCTCTTCCATTTTTCTGTACCTTGCCCAAGTCCTAATTTATATCATGGCTTTCTAGCCTTGTATTTCTTTTCCCTATTCTATCACCAAAGTGAGAACAAACAGAATATGCAGAATCTATTATCCAACTAAGCCTCAAAATTTATGACATTAGGAGATTCTTTCAACTGAAATGAAACTCTATGTGTGCCAAGGAGACTGGAACCCTTTCTTATCTGAATGCCACTTGGCAAATTAGAAACACCATCCTAAATAATGGCCATCAGGAAATATATTATACCTAGAAATAGTGATTTTTCAGTAGTTTGGACATTTTCTCGCATGATACATTAGAGAAATTTTCTATAAAAGAAAAAGCTGCATTGACTCAAACGTATTTTGGATTTAGAAATGTCTTTCTTCCATTTTTATTATTACAGTATTCAGCTTTAACTATCACAAGCGATGGAGAGTCTTCTTAGCATCACTTGTGAAGCCACTCATGAGCTCCTGCTATGAACAGTGTATCCCTAGGATATTTACTCAGAAGTATGTCTTACTGTGTTCAGTAACTCTTAGGGCACAATCCTATGGTCTCTACAGGCAAAGAGGGAGAGAGGTCCACACACAAAGCAGGAGGGCTGCCCTTCAAAGCTCCCTCCCAATTACTGTGGAAGGCACCACTCTCAATGCCCAACCCAACCCCACTTTCCAAGACTAGCAGGGTTTTGGATTCTCTGCCCCCTTCCCTCATGGGATCGCACTGCTAATAAGAAATAAGTATAACCTATAAAAATCAGTGATATTGCTATCATACTCTTCCCCCCAAATAAACACTATTAAAAAGCAGCATGAACAGTGCTCAAGTATGCCAGCACTGAGAGTGAAAACAGCAGCAAAGGTCTTTAGCCTAATGACAGTAAATACTAGAAGCTCAAGCAATTAAAAAAGAGGACCAAGAATAAATAAGACAAAATAATTAACACAGCATTTAAGTCTGTGTAGGTGTAGTTACAAAATCGAAATGTTCTTAAAATAAACAAAGTTGTAAGCACTTTGTGTAACAGACCTGTCAAACCTCTTCTTTTTAGAGTTCTGTATGCATGAATAGTTCTCTCTCTCTCTCTCTCTCTCTCTCTCTCTCTGTGTGTGTGTGTGTGTGTGTAAGAAAGAAAGAGAGAGAGAAAGAGAGAGAGAGAGAGAGAGAGAGAGAGCGCGCGCGCGCGCTTATCCAAAGTCTGCTAGGCTGGTTCTACTGCCTTGCAGAGCTTGGAAATTTTTTAAAAATTAATTTCACTCTTGTGGTTTTTAAAAATAAGTCAAAAGTAATATTGATGCAATCACATTATTACATCAGAATACTTTCCCCCCTCAGTTTTAATTCGTGTAAAAAGAGACACCGTCATAACACTGAATCCCTGAAACATGCAGCAAACCGTACACATGTTTCAGTCTAAACAATTTAAAAATGGGAGGATGATGGATCACTGACACGTTGCCACTGGTTCATAAACAAAATCAGGCAACGGAGAGCCCTAAAATTCCTGAAGTAATTCAGAATGGAGAATTTCAGAAACATTTTTACAATTCCTATGGAATGAGAAAAGTATTTACCCATTAATATGACGATAAGTATGGTATATAAGTAGAGATGGAGCAATCCTTCTATTTCAGTTTCTCATTTTTCCATTCCTAAGTTCAGTTTTCCACATTCCACATCTGTCTGCAATACTTTTTTTAAAAGAAAGTCATCATCAAAACTGATTTCATCAGCATTTTAGTGTGAATTTCTCTTAATCTACATATTTGTATGCTATGTTGCCTAATAAACACATTGTAGCAAAGCAGTCTCCCTAATGCATTTTGTGATGTTATTTTCATTAATATATGAGTGCTGGGTACTTCTGTATATGGAAATCAACTGGAGAGTACTCTCAAGAGTGGCTTTGGGTGTTATGAGAAGGAGATAGAACTGAATGTGTGAGTGGCCCAGATGCAAGCTAGGCACAATATTAGCATATATGTTCATATAAACATGGATCTGCTTCAATCAAGTGCTTGAACTTGTTCTGGAAAGGGAATACCTATATTACTCCAATGTGTGCACACACCGGTTCCAAGTATATTGAATATTAAGTGTAAACTGCTTAAAAAAACCCAACAAAGTGAATATTTTCAAATAATTATTCATCTTGAGAAGCATCTGGACATCCTTGAAACACATCAACTACACTTGCAAATAGTTCAGTGCATACCAGAACTTCCAAAATATCTGGTTTGGCCAATTTAAATTCAGCATGTCAACAACTGTTACTCTTGGGAAATCAAGTGGTAAATGTGAAATGATTGCCCAGTTCTTAAAATTCAAATGCCCGGCATCAGCCCAGGTCTCCCCTTTGCCACACACTTAAATCACATAACATTTCTAAATAGAGTCTCAATTTAGAACCTGTACATTTCCCCCCAACTGCAAGATGTGATGAAATGTGAGAAAGCCATTTCCCGTTCCCGGGGGAGATGACATTGCGGACTGGGAGCAAGCCCTCCCCACGTGCATGGGGCGGTATAGCCCCTGTGCCAGTGGACGGTCCTCGACCATGTCATCCTTAGGCCGTCCAATCCGGATGGTCCTTGGGCGTGGCATGAGCTATTTAAACTGCCCACGGCTGAGGACCCGCCCTTGTTGTTTCCCTGCTTGGTCAGTTCTCTCACCCTCCCTCCCTTAGGTTAGGCTCTTTTATTTCTTGAACTTGCTATGGACCTCGGTTGGTCACCTTGGTTGTCCAAGGGGCCTGGTAGGAATTTTTCCACTTGGCAAATTGGCACCGGCCATTTGGTTTTTCGCCTACATTGTAGCAAATCGTCACAACTTTGTAAGGTTTGGCAGTAAGGCATTGGAGTATTTGGTCGAAGGGGAGGGGAGGTAGTGGCCATCACCTACCCCTCCTAATTCAAGGGTATTCCGTTAAAGGAATCTAGGGGGCATGGTCTCCATCCGAAGCCCCAGATGGGGGGCTAGGGCCATGGCATGACCCCTAGCAGAGACCCTGGGGGAGTTCCTAGTTGATGTGCATCAGCAAGGCTCCCCCTATTGGTGGTTAACCCTTCCAAGATTTCCTGCAGATGGGCAGGAGTCAGATATAGTCATGTGGTTTCCAATGCCTAAACCAATACCACTCACAATCAATAAAGCTGTGGCCTTTTTCACCCATTAACCTAAAATACTGTTTCATGTGTCTTTATTCCACTTCCTGGGAGGGTTTGGGACCTTGTCACGCAAGTTGCCTTTACAAACTCACAAGAACTGCAACTAGGAAACTTGCCACTTCATACGTGCCTGAATGTCTTTTAAAACACCACCCCACAGTAAATGATCTGATCCAGGGCTTTTTTTTCAGCTGGAACTCACCAGAAATTAGTTCAGGCATCTCTCAGGTTGGGGCCATTCCTACTATAAGAGAAGAAGGGATGTATTTGTGGTGATGCACTCCTTTTTCTAGAAAAATAGCATGGAATTCTGATCTAATTATTTTGTGCATCTGTAACCGCAAGCATGCTGCACCGGAAAACCTTGTGACTCAAGAGAATGATGCAGAAAACCAACTGCATGTTTAGTTCTATTGCATTCACATAAGAACTGACCTCATTTGGACAAACCGCCGTTAATTTATATGCAAAGGCATATAAGGTCTCTAGAACTTTACTGCATGCAGCCCTTATACTCCTATAAGCAGCAGAACAACTGTGGGCTTATTAATAATTGAGTGTGACAATTCAGAGTGTGATTTAACTACATCCAGTCTGACCTGCCATGGTTAGGATATAGCTTATACAAGAAATCTTTACCCTTCTCGCTCTAGCTGCAGAGGTCAAGAGTGAGGATGCTTGTAATTCACTTGGGCTTTACTTAGGGAGTCCCCTTTCCACTCTGCCATCTCACTAAATGTTTGCAATTTGCAGGTTACCTTTTCCACTTAACTAGCAAAACAAATGGAAGCTGTCAAGGACAACTCTCAGAACAATATGTCAATGTGTCCCTTCCCAATGACCTCTGTTATTATATTAGTAACTTTTATTCCTGGGGGTAAGCTGCAATGGTTATTCAAATTACCCACAGCCACATTCACACTGCTTTCCCGCTACTACTGATAAATCCACAGAGCTACTTTTAAGGATTACTGGAGTATTAAAGAAAGAGGCTGAACCCAATGGCACACAAGAGGTAATACTTGATGTGGAATTGTTTAATAGTAGGAATCACTTATAGGTAAATTCCAGGAATTCAGGAGTGCATCATGTCTGAGCCAAAAACCTCAGTCCCTAGATATGCATAGAATCTTGGTTTTTTCCTTGCTCTTCCAGGGCACAGCTACCATCATAGTCTGCCCAATTACAAAATAATCTACTCTGTAAAAAGAAAAAGAACATTATAGTACTCCATGAGGAAATGTCAAGGTTACCAAATATTCATGGCTGAATGGAGATTTGAATCTTGGTAGACTGGCTCCTAGTCTGGCAATGTCTTCAGTTAGGCTTTATTTATTCCTGGTTGTATTTGGTTACTTTTAATATACTGTTTATAAATTATTATGGATGAGGTATATCATTATGGTTACTTTGTGCTTTTTAAATCTTTATAAACCACCTGGTGGAAACAGTTCATTCTTAAAGGCAGACTAAAAAGAAATGACTTTGAATTAAGAATTTACATGCATTTGTGCATGTAAAATGTCAACACAGAGAGACTGACCCTACACTATAGTGTGCACTAATTTATACATCTGCACTCGTGTGTGTGTGTGTGTGTGTGTGTGTGTGTGTTATTTTTAAATGTGCATAAATTGTTCAGGGAAGCAAGGACACTCTGCAGGTTTTCCACTCATACAGAAGTATATAGGACATAAATGCAGAAAACTCTACAGGGGCAGAAGGACCGGTTGTACACATCCCTATCTGAGCTGTCTTTCCTCCTTCACTTCCTCAATGTTCTTCCTTCCTCTAAATTCGATTAATTGGAAATCTTATATCCAACCCCCTGTGATAATAAGTTGCTAATTTCTATGTTAAATCAAATCTAGAGCACAAAAGGTTACCCGATGCTGGCAGACTGGCAGCCCTGGATTCAAGATGAGCCTTCCAGCACATGCAGATAAGCATATGCATACAAGCAGCACAGCACTTTCAGAATACTTCATTCCCCCCACTTCCCTTTCTCTTTCTGCTTTCACCAGCTGTAATGTTCTAGAATAATCCTGGGATTATTCTACATCTGTACCAGATCACATTTACACCATCATTTCACTGTAAATCAGATCAATACAGTGGTACCTTGGGTTAAGTACTTAATTCGTTCCGGAGGTCTGTTCTTAACCTGAAACTGTTCTTAACCTGAAGCACCACTTTAGCTAACAGAGCCTCCTGCTGCTGCCACGCCCCTGGAGCACGATTTCTGTTCTCATACTGAAGCAAAGTGCTTAACCTGAAGCACTATTTCTGGGTTAGCAGAGTCTGTAACCTGAAGCGTATGTAACCTGAAGCATATGTAACCTGAAGCATATGTAACCCGAGGTACCACTGTATCCCAGCTTTCTTCTTTCATTATACAGCCTTTCCCCTATTTTCAGTGTGTGTGTGTGTGTGTGTGTGTGTGTGTGTGTGTGACCACACACCATACAGTAGATTACATTAATTTTTTGGCTCCAAGTACTGCATGTGTTGAGGTTTCCAGTGTGACAAGGGGATTCTGACAATACCACTTACACAGTGAACCTGAGATCAACAGGCATGTAAGGTGGGATCTCATACAACCCAAGGACATTGGTTCCTCTCAATCACCTAACCCCTGAAACAAGAATAAAACCAGCAACAGAAAACACTATTGCTCAGAGAATGTTAAAAGCTCCAAAACTAAAAACAACAACATGGGGAAACAGTAGTCCAGGTAGGTCCAGGAGGTGGTATGAAAGTTCTACTAGGGACATGGGTGACGCTGTGGTCTAAACCACTGAGCCTCTTGGGCTTGCCGATCAGAAGGTCAGTGGTTCAAATCCCCGCGACAGTTTGAAAGTAGATAAATATGTACCGCTGCGGTGGGAAGGTAAACAACGTTTGCATGAGCTCTGGTTTTCGTCACGGTGTTCCATTGCACCAGAAGTGCTTAAGTCATGCTGGCCACATGACCCGGAAAGCTGTCTGTGGACAAATGCTGGCTCCCTTGGCCTGAAAGCGAGATGAGCACCGCAACCCCATAGTCGCCTTTGACTGGACTTAACCGTCCAGGGGTCCTTTAGCTTTTTTTTTGCTTTATCTTTATGAAAGTTCTCAATTCGAGCATAGATGGTTTCGTTTGGTTCACATTTTAAAATAAACCTATCTAACGTGCACTGAAACACAGATATTCTTTGAAATCTGCACTCCATTCAATTTTGCAAAGCAGTTCTCCAAGCCCCCCCCCCAAAGTGTTAAAAAACACATTGCACAAATATGTATATTTAGACAAAAATGCATACAAATGTGTATATATATCTAAGGAGAAATGTGCATGAAACCATACATTTTCTGGGGGATTTCTGTTTTTAAAATTGCAAATTGATTCAGTAATAGGGCAAACCGCAGCTAATGTTGGAAAAATGACAAACTGAGAGAAACTGAAATGGATGGATTTGCCCATCCATGTTTGAGCCTCCAAAGCCTATCATATCCTGTATCCAAGTTGAAAACGCTACAAGGAAGAGCATTTGGTTTCACCAACTTCCACAATGAGCATCCAGTGAAATAAGCAGATGTAGTCAATTCACATATTCACAGGGTTATATGCTACCACTAAAAATACAGTGAACACATGGCATGCTAATTTCTTCTCTAATGTAAAAAATGCTGCCAAAGTAGAAACCAATTTCAAAACTTGGTTGCGACATGGAAGAAAGGGTGTGCCCATGTTCCATACAGTCTGAAACTAAACATGTTGGCACAGTCTGCTTTGTAAGATAATTATAGTTCCACTTCATAAAGATAATAGAAGAGCATTCCACCTAATGATTCTGCTTAATTACAATATTACATATTCTTTTAAAAAAAAGCATGTTAAGTATATAGGTTCAGCTATCATTAAGGTTAAACAAATCTTATTATATGCAACATTATACATATATATTACTTAGGAAAGTACACAAAGGTTCCTGACACTGTAATTATAAGCATGTGAGACTGATGGACAGAGGCACATTTCAAAATTCAACTAAAATACATGCACTCCAGGGAGCTAGAAATGTCAAATGTTTTTCCTGAAGCCTTGTCATAGAAAAGACATGTATTAGATGGGCTAGTGCTTTGATTCTATCATTTATATAGGTTTCACAGAGATATGTTGCTGCTATTTAATTTTTCCCCTTATATCCAACGACATGAAAAGGGAGGGGGGAATCTCATGGGTAAGGCAGCTTGATACAGTCAAACAATTATGTGAGATTTTCTCTGCTTTAATGGTGTTCTAAGGCTGAACTTTGCTGAAGCACTGTGAAAAATAAATGCTATGAAACATTTTTTTCCCATCTCAGACTGAAAAATAATAAGTATTCTACAAACCCAGTGCTTTTATTATATAATGGAAATATAATACAGCTCTTTAATGTGATGCAACATGATGAATAGTGAGGGGTAGAAAGGGACAGATCTTCCTCTCTCCCTGCATCACTGAAACTAAACAAGTAAAGAGAAGGGGAAATGTGTCTTCAGAGTTGCGGAAGACAGAAAGGTGTGTGTGGTTGGTGGGGGAATATTGACAAAATCTTGACCTTCTTGCATTGTAATTCAAGCCAGAGGCTTGTAAAGCTTGTCTCCTGTGAGCCTGCAAAGTTCTCTCTAAGCCCAGCTGACGAACTTCACTGGCATGCCTAATTTCAGCCTCAGCAGAATATTGTTACATGCCACCTCCAGTCTGCCAAGTGGAGCAAGATTCCAGGGAGGTTCCAGGCGCTCCCCCAGGGTTGTGTTTTCATTGGGAAATCAAGAAACAGCAGCGACTAGAAGAAATATGGTTTCCACAGGCACCTTTTCCTATGGTGACATCAAACCCACTGTAATCCTTGTCTGATGCTGAATGTCTCACCTTTTGTGAGGGTAACGACTCTGCTAGTCCAACCTGCTGCAATGCAGGAATCTTAGCTAAAGCATCCATGACAGATGGCCATCCAATCTTTGCTTAAAAACCTCCACTACACTGTTGAACAGCTCTTACTATCAGAAAGTTTTTTTTCTGATGTTTAGTCAGAATCTCCTTTCTTATAACTTGAAGCCATTGGTTTGGGTTTTACCCTCCAAAGCAGGAGAAAACAAGCTTGTGCCATCTTCCATATGACAGCCCTTAAGATATCTGAAGGTGACTATCATATCTCCTCTCAGTCTCCTCTTTTCCAGGCTAATCATACCCAACTCCTTCAACCGTTCCTCGTAAGGTTTGGTTTCCAGACTCTTGATAATCTTGGTTGCCCTCCTCTGCACATGTTCCAGCTTGTCAACATCCTTCTTTAATTGTGATGCCCAGAATTGGACACAGTATTCCAGATTAACAGAAATTTGGCTTATCCAACACTGATTAAAAGATTTGTCCACATTCGTTTGACAAATTGTTTATATCAAGCCATTAAATATATTTAATTCCCTTATAAAGATGTGTGGATTTCAGATACTATTACCTTAAAAGAGTGCTACTGACAATACAGAATTCTTTATGGTCTATTCTATTGAGATCACTGCCACTTAATAGCAACTTTTTTGAAAACAGCATCTATTACATATTAAGAATGTATGACATATGTGATGAAAATTCCTAGCCTCACCTTTCAGAGAGCCTCCTTCTTACAAACCCAGATTTTTAAACCTTTCAGATTGTCAATCTTAAATAATTTTGCAGCAAAGGAGGCATTTAAAGGGTTTAGAGTTTAATGCAGGGCAATAACCTTGAATATTTTAAAGCAAGCAAGAAAGAAGCTTAACCGCATTTCTGAGTAGTCTAAAGAGGCATAATTTGAACAGTGCTTACAGCTACTGCCTCTTTATTTTCAGATTTCAGGCTCTTAGAACCTATGGTTTAAACCTAAGGGGGAATTTCCCCCCTTTGAACAAAATTACTTGAAATGGAAATTTCATTACTGACCTTGGACAATCTCCCAAAGATAAAATACTTTGAAAATTTCACCCTTTCTTTGAATATAGCTAGCCTTCTAACAGCAAAAGAGACAAAATATGTCCCACAGTAGGAATACAGCAGTTTATAAAAGATTAAAACTATTATATATTTAGTATCATCAAGGGAAAGAAAGCCAAATGGTGGAAACCAGGAGCAATCTCAAGATATGTAATCCTGAGGCATCAACTTGCAGGTTTGCTTCACAGTGAGCATACTCATATGAAAATGTTAATGTAATGTTTCTGTGGTCTGCATAAGTACTTCTGGAAGCAGCATGCCAAGGAAGCTGCCCCTAATGTCTTTGCTTATTCCTTCTAAAAATAATTCTAATATATATCTTCTTCTTCTTCTTCTTCTTTGGCGATCATTCGTAGCTGAGTAAGATTGTCTTCCATAAACACGGTTTTAACAATGAGTCTGTAAGTGACTGTGGAGGCCAGTTCTGGACCCACACGTCCTTCCACAGCAGGGACATTGGTTCCCGGGCAGGAGTTGATCACGGTGTGGATTTGCCAAGCGTGCCTTCCTCTTAGCACGTTTCTCTCTTGCATCCTGAGTTCAAGTGTCTTCAAAGCCCATGACACCTTTGGTAAAGGCTGTTCTCCAACTGGAGCGTTCACAGGCCAGTGTTTCCCAGTTGTCAGTGTTTATACATTTTTTTTAGATTTGCCTTGAAACAGTCCTTAAACCTCTTTTGTTGACCACCAGCATTATGCTTTCCATTTTTAAGTTCGGAATAGAGTAGTTGCTTTGGAAGATGGTCATCAGGCATCCGCACAACATGACCAGTCCAACAGAGTTGATGTTGAAGAATCATTGCTTCAACACTGGTGATCTTTGCTTCATCCAGTACACTGATATTAGTTCGCCTAATCCAGAGATAACAAGGCACCCAGTGACATTCACTCATAAACCCTTTTCAACCATTCTGAATAGGGCAATGCAAAATTCCAAGAAGAGTCTGGGATGGGTTCAGACATGGGGTTTTTTTTCAGGGTTGCCATAGATCCGGAATTTCCCAGACATTGCCAGGAAACAGTGTCCAAGTGGAAATCCTTTTAAAGCCCTGGAAAATCTGTACATATGGCAAACCATGTAGGAAGTTTAGTTTTTGGCAAGTTCCATTCAAAATAGCTCAAAAACAAAACAATTTGGGGGGGGGGGAGCTTGCAAAAAAGACATCAACAACTTTTGTGTCCAGATTTTCACTTTTTGAAACATGGCAACCCTAATTACATGAATTTGACTGTCTATGGTACTAGTGCTATCATTCCCTTTTGCATTGTAGTACCTGTTATGGTATGGAACTGTGGCTATTTGATCAATAGACTGTCATGCCATGCTAAATTTTAAACTGTGGCAAAGAATTGCAAGCTGCACTACTGTCCCAAATTTCATCATGTCGGGGGGGAGGGATGGTATGCCACGAAAACTGCAGAGGTATTACAACACAAAGCTCCCGTGATTTTCCAAGCTTATGGGGTAGAATTATTATTTTTTCCTGGAAACACAAAAGTGAGTATTAATCTTCTGTTAGATTCCACTGTATTTCCAGAAGTGGCTTTATAATGTGTGAATGTCCACAGAAAACATGAAAAGAAACAGGTAAGGAAATGTTCAGAAGATGGAATAAAGTGCTATCTGAATGCAATCTAGGCAGGCAAGTGTGCACTCATTATTAGATCACTGAACTCTTCCTGAATCTCTTTTGTGTGTCCCACACCGCCCGCCCACCAAAAACAACAACAGCAAGTTTTCTTCACGTGTGCAATGTATCAGTCTAGGAGCAATGTAGCAGCAGGTGTTATCTTGAAAAATGCACAGTAGAGGCCCAAACAATGTTAAATGACTGTTATCATATCTTTTTGTGCATTTTTATTTGTTTTCTTTCTTTGCAGTCGTGGCAGAGAAGGTAATTTGGATTAGAGATGCAGCACTGAAAGAGCAAGGAACTGAACACTTTCCCAGCATTCTATTCGGTCATTTAAATGCCGCTCCTGAAGCTCCTAATAATTATGGGGGGGGGCAGGGGAAGAGACATCACCTTGCAGTAAAAAGTAGAGACATCACCTTGCCAACAAAGGTCCGTATAGCTATGATTTTCCCAGTAGTGATGTATGGAAGTGAGAGTTGGACCATAAAGAAGGCTGATTGCCGAAGAATTGATGCTTTTGAGTTATGGTGCTGGAGGAGACTCTTGAGAGTCCCCTGGACTGCAAGAAGATCAAACCTATCCATTCTTAAGGAAATCAGTCCTGAGTGCTCACTGGAAGGACAGATAGTGAAGCTGAGGCTCCAATGCTTTGGCCACCTCACGAGAAGAGAAGACTCCCTGGAAAAGACCCTGATGTTGGGAAAGGTGGAGGGCACAAGGAGAAGGGGACAACAGAGGGTAAGATGGTTGGATAGTGTTCTCGAAGCTATCAGCATGAGTTTGACCAAGCTGCGGGAGGCAATGGAAGACAGGAGTGCCTGGCGTGCTCTGGTCCATGGGGTCACGAAGAGTCGGACACGACTAAACGACTAAACAACAACAACAACAACAAGGGGACGAGACAAATAGAATAAAGGTATCTGTCTTTGCAGCCTTTGGGGGAAAATTTAAAACAGTTGATCAATGCATTAGAGATCACTGAAATGTATAACAGACTCACTAGAAAAATGGAACAGAAGTCTGCACTAGATCTGGGAGCAAAAGAAACTCCTACTATACATTAAACTGGGACAATAACTGTAATCATGAAAGAAAATAAATTATTTTGGGAAATTACTGCTCGGTTTGCCTATTTTTATTGATGGTGACCAACTCTTCTTTTGGAAAATCGGAATCACTGAATCAATAGTGGAAGATAGTGAAATGTGTTGCTTCTTGTGCCGTTATAAAACTTTTGCATAGTTTCAACATCACTGATATAACATTTCAAAAGAACACATAACGTGGCTCTGTGAGGTTTTTTCTGAACACAAAATACTTTGGGAATTAGTAAATATTCTGAAATCAATTTAAGTATGTTAAACATATGCTGAATTTACTTCATTAGGCAGTGGCTCAATGGCTGGAATTAGATGTGACAGGAGACACATGTCTGTGGCTGAAAACAGCAGCTCAGCATCATGTCCTTTCCTCACCACACAGTAACGTTAAGTACTATAAACATCTCTTTTTGTTCTCCATCTGTGCTCCACTTGGTTGGCTTCTGTTTGTGGAGAACATGTTTTAAAGTATTAGAGCAGGAGTATGGAACCTTCTTTCTCAGTCTGAGGGCCACATTCTATTCTGAGCAACATTCTGAGGACTACTTGTCAGTGGTAAGTGGAGCCAGAGGCAGATGTGAACAGAATAGCAAATGTAAATTTTACCACTGTACACACAGACACAGACACACACACACACACACACACACACACACACACACACATCTCTACCCTGCATCCAAACATGCAGGAGGCATTATCAGAGTTCAGGTACATATTCTAGTCAGGCAATACTTTGTGTGTGAAGCAGGGTCAGGGAGGGGTGGGGAAACAGTTCCAAAAGGAGAGTCAGAGAGGCATGGAAGGCGACATTCTGAATCTGAGGCTCTCCAATTTTGTACAAGAGTGAGTAACTCTGGGATGCAGCTTTCAACAGCAGCCAGTATGACACATCGTGTCCCGTTGCAGCCTTAGATCACATTCTAAGCTTATTTCTTCCCAAGTTACGCTCTTTTCAATGTTGTTTCACTGTAATATCCACATTGTTTTAAGTGGTTTCCACCACTTTCAAAGTATGATGGGAAATCTGATCAACTACAGCTTCATATTTAATCAACAGGTTCCAATCACCTGTTTGGTCAGAGAGGGAACAGGGTGGTTGCTCTTACTGCACCTTTATCCTCCCCCAAAATTATGTTGATCTTATAGGCATTACTTGTCTTTTCCAGCATGTCATCATCACTCTCTTTGTAAAGGCTTTAATATATTACAAAAATACTAAGAAATCTGCCATAGCTATATTTGAACAACTTCAATCTCTTTGGAGATTTTTAGTCACAATTGTTGGTGCAAAATATATCTGTTACATTCATAATCCCTTAGCATGTTGACAGTTGATGCACCGAATATCATATGAGGAATTATTTTATTCTGCAATAAATATATGTATTTTTTCAATGTACAATATGTGTAGGATTTGGCCTGTTCTTATTTGCTGAAGCATCCATGCTCATGAAAGCCACTTTGGGATTATTTGAGGGAGACGTAATGAAATCACCTCTTATTACTGAAGTTTCATTGTTCTACAGATACCCTTGTGCAGAATAAAAATGACATAAATTCCATTCTTCCGTTCTATAATCCAACATTATAGTGCCGCTGATGGATATTTTCAATTTGCCATAGAATTTGAAGGATACTTTCAATTTGGTGTAGAAAATTGTTTTCGTTTGGAGGCCATGCCTATGCTGTTGTCCATATAAACTATCTTCTAGGGCAGACATGCATCTAAAAGTAACTCAGCAGGAAAGAGCTGCTCAGAATAGGACAGGACCAGATCGCCCGGGATCAGCATCTGGGTGCAAGTGAAAAAAGTTTCTGAATAAGACTAGCACTCATCCTGCAGTTATCTTTAAAGGTAT
Organism: Podarcis erhardii; assembly: GCF_964252035.2. Taxonomy (NCBI): domain Eukaryota; kingdom Metazoa; phylum Chordata; class Lepidosauria; order Squamata; family Lacertidae; genus Podarcis; species Podarcis erhardii. Next base: position 59,811,320 of record NC_138510.1, read on the forward strand.
GCTGACTTCATCTCTCTGATAAATGGAAAGGGCAACTCAAATTTCAGTTAGTCAACAGTGTCAAAACTGTGTGTGCACAGACAGGTTCTGTGTGCCATCATCATTGGTAGGCAAGGGTACACATTATGCTAGTGGAGCCAACCACAAGTCTTTGTTTTCTCCTCTTGCAGAAGTCTGTCTCAGGTCTTGTTTCCCTTACCAACATCCCTCCTGACAAATCTGCAATTCTTAACATTTATTTAATAGAGCGGTGTAGTCGGGACACCTTCCCACATGTTGAAGGAACATGTGACAGGTTTCATGAGCTAGCCACACCACACCCCTACTGCCAATGTGCCCACAGTCATGACCCCAGTCATGCATACCAATGCGCATGAATAGGGGTCATCCATGCAAGTCAGGATACTGTCCCAATCATAATCCCTCCTCACATGGAAGATCTCGAAGTGTATTAATTTATTTGTGCAAGATCTGCTTCTCATGCACACGGAATGCACACATATTTCAGTCATAGCCGTTGAGTGGCTTGGTTGTAGGATTGAGGATTAGCCTCACTACCTGCTCACATATATGAAGGAGAATCATCTCACTCTCCCCCCACTCCAGATTTGCAAAGACTTAAGAACTGGATTTGTCAATGACTCAAAAATATCACTTTACAACTTAAAAGTTTAAATATGCAATGGATCAGTTAGGTAACTCCAGCAATTGAAAAAAGGGCTTACTTTTGACTCTTATGTGCCTCTGTTGTTTTTAAAGACAATGGCTTCGATCACGAGTTGCCTTTCATTATTATGCTGTTTCTACCTTCCCAGCCAACAAATTCCAAATAAGCTTGATGGGATGCCAAAACCTCCATTCTGTCTCTATCCATTCTCACACTAGAACAATAGAATAATCTTTGTACGGAATCTCTAACTCAAGAAGAACAGTTATCATTTTGCCGTTATTTTGGATACCTTTGCTCTACTAATGAAAGCTGAACTAACATTAGCTCTTTTCTTTTGTAAAACTTCCCACTGGTGCCTCACATTCAGTTTTTGATGTACTATAACTATAACTATCACTCTGTAACCTCTCACTAAGTGGTGTTGCCTTCCAAGATTACTCTGTCACATTTCTTGCCAGCAAATTTTTCTTCACCTGAACTCTATTTTACCTCTTGTCCTCTGACTTTACTTTTGCAATTAATCTCTACTATGGAACCATGAAAAACTGGTACCCGGTGAAAATCAAACCACAGTCATTGTGTTTTTCTTTATCTATTTGGGCAGCAACAGCTTCAAAGAACCAGACAACTAGTGAAGCATGAGCCTTCCCTTCTAGAACTTGAGCACTAACAACCATTTTATCACTATTTCAGGGATGTGGATAGCAACTCACCTTCATCATCAAGAGTTTAACAGGCACAACTAGGAAGCAAGATGCTTAACAAAATTCTTTCCCTCTGGATTTGGGATTTCAAATGATCTTTTTTTGTGGAACAGCACTGATGCATTAGCAAGCTGCCATTCCTAGTTTTGATTCCTGGATTTCAGCTGGGCATGTGCATTATGGCACAGTTTTCAGTCCCCCCTGAACCACGGCTTCTGATTCTGAAGATTCTTGGCAATATCTTGATGTGATCACGCAAACGTGAGATTCCTTTTTGCACTGTGATTTATTCAAAGCAAATGTGCACTGTTGGAAGTTGCAGCAGGGAGGAAAAGAAGAAGCAATTTTGGTGTTGAAATGCAGCTGTGTCATTGTTCCTTTCCCCCAGCATGTTAACCAATGCACTTGTGAACATGTGCAATGATAACCTGAGAAACACAGGACTAAATTTGAAAACTTCAGCAAGCTCTGTGTTGCACCAATCATGAAATTAACGTTCAAAATTCTCCAAGTTAAACTGAAAGGCACACTGAGTGGGAAATGGAGCACAACAAATCCATCAATGAAATAATGGAATGGAACAGGTGACACACAATCATCCCTATATACACAAGTAACAAAATGCCTTTGGCAGGTGGGAAAATACCTGATGCTAGGCCAGGGTGGGAAAATTTTATCACAAAGTTTCACTGCCAGCACACCAGAAAGAAGAGTCAAGACAACCAGATGTGAATTCAAAAGAAACAAACTAGGCAGATTTGACCAACATAACCAGATCAAATTAAGTCAGGGAAGGTGTTCATTAATAGATGGGGGAAATTTCTTCTCCCATCACCTGGGCAAGTTAACAGCCGCACACTGTGTGCATACAGCAAGGTATCCTAAGATTCATCCATTCTTGCTGCGCTTAAAAGAGCCTGACATGCACACCATGGCCCCATTGGCCAATGTTCACCCCAATGAGTCCATCAGGCCAAAGTGCACCCCCAGCACCCCCAGGCCATGCCTAACAACAGTGACTAATGAATGACCCCAACCCAATACTGCCTCCGGTAAATCTTGTCACCTGCCAATTAGCCAAATTGAAGGAACAGCATTCCAGCAGACAAACATCACCCAACAACGTGGAGTTGACTCAAAATAGAAGATCCAATGCCAGTTTGGGTCTCCCAAAAAAGTCCTACTCAGCACCTGGAAAACAGACGACTAATCAGGAGGTTCACACTGCGAAAGGGTGACAGGGTGGGTGCCGTATAAAGAAAAAGAGGGGGGCAGAGCAGGCTTAAATAGCTGGCCACCACCTCTCCCCATTGGGCACAATAAGCCTCAGGCCATACCTCTCCTCTTTCTCTAGGGGAGGGAGGGTTTGACAAATTCACCCCACCACCCATAAAGGGTGGGAACACCAATGTGAAACAATGTGTTGATCCTCTCTAAATGTCAGGTTTTTAATTCTGTAGCATAAATTGGCTGTATGGTAGTTTCAATGGCTTGAAGATGTTGTTGTTGTTGTTACAGTGCTAACAGAGAATCCACAGCACGCCAAAGTAAAGGAAGAGTAACTTCAGGGCTATCAAATTCAACATATATGTAACTGGGCAATTATCAAGAAAGTCCAACACAGTCACATTTCACTTCAATGAAGGAAATTTATGAAAATGAGGGGACTGGTTAAAACGATGCTTAAAAAGTAGCTCTAAACTGGATAAATGAGCATTAAAATGGCAATTCCCATTCAACATAAAGAAATGTAAAGTGATGCAAAGTTTTTCATGTACAATATCACTTCATACTGCAGGTGGGGAATTGGATGTTTTAATTCTTTTGTGGGGGGAAATGCTCCCTCCACATAGAAAAAAATAGTGTGTTGGAGCATGCAAGACTAGCAGCTTTTTTTTTTTTTAAAAAAAAAAAACACATTCCAGCTTTCTGCAGGCAGAGAGTTTCTGATGGGAGGGTGTCTTAAGTGATACAGTCCTGTGATATTGCACTACGTTATCTCTACTGACTGACTGTTCATCTATTTGTATTATATATTTAGTTGGGGAAAAGAACAGCCTTTACCTTTCCAAATCAGTTGTTATTTATTATTATTCTCTTTTCCATTCTAAGGCCAACCAGTGGATTTTTATTTATTTATTAAGTATTTTGCTCTCCCCTATATTATTCTGTTATTATATCAGTTTTTGTATGTCAGAAAAGCCTTGGCCTGCAATCAATACCAAAGCCTGAAATATTGTTCCCGTATATCTCCATGGAGACAGAAGTAAATTCACTGTTGTTGCAATGTGTTAGGACTACATTTATCAATATGTAGGTCATGCACATAACCCGCAAGGAGATCACTGAAGCTATTTATTTAAAAGGTTAATGTGCTGACTGTCTCCGTATCCATAAGAACTCCAGTAAACCCTCTTAGCCCTGTGTCAATACCCTCTCGAAGTGGTAATAGCTTGACTCAAAATGTGAATTTCATTGTGACATCAAAACAAAACCCAAAGATGAGCCTTATGTCCTCAAGTGCCTCTGCATCCCATTAATCTGTAATAAAAGCTGTTGTCTTCATGTAACAGAGGGGAACTCTGAAATTCAAGACTATGGATGTCTACAAAAGGAGACATGCTGCAGCACTTTACCACAACCCTTATAATTCCTCTGTGGAACATCTAAACATTTAGCTTTGGGCAACCTTTTATTCAAATTATCCTAGCTCCAAGTTTGGGCTCATGTTAGGAAGGGATTTAAGTTATTGGAAAGCAACCCAACACCTCTAGGTATGTGCACCAATGTTTAGTTATGTAGGAATTACAATTTGTTTATCAATTTTATACTGTTTCAATGCTCTACTGTATATTTATTGTATTTTTCTTCTTTGGCGATCACTTGTAGCCAAGTAAGATTGTCTTCCATAAACACAGTTTTAACAATGAGTCCATAAGTGACTGTGGAGGCCAATTCTGGATCCACACGTCCTTCCACAATGGGGACATTGGTTCCCGGGCAGGAGTTTGCCAACCCTGCCTTCCTTCTAACACGTTTCTCCCTTGCATCCTGAGTTTCAGAGTCTTCAAAGCCCATGACACCTTTCGTAAAGACTGTTCTCCAACTGGAGCGCTTGTAGGCCAGTATTTCCCAGTTGTCAGTGTTTATACTACATTTTTTTAGATTTGCCTTGAGACAGTCTTTAAACCTCTTTTGTTGACCACCAGCATTACGCTTTCCATTTTTAAGTTGCTTTGGAAGACGATCATCAGGCATCGGCACAACATGACCAGTCCAACGAAGTTGATGTTGAAGAATCATTGCATCAGCACTGGTGATCTTTGCTTCTTCCAGTACCTGATATAGCTATTTTGTTATATATTTTGTAAAAAAAGGAAGGAAGGAAGGAAGGAGGGTAGGTAAGGGACCCCTGAATGGTTAAGTCCAGTCAAAGGTGACTATGCGGTTGCGGCACTTATCTTGCTTTCAGGCTGAGGGAGCCGGGTCATGTGGCCAGCATGACTAAACCACTACTGGCACAACAAACACTGTGTGATGGAAACCATAGCACATGGAAACATTGTTTATCTTCCTGCCACAGCATTATCTATTTATCTACTTGCAGTGGCATGCTTTCAAACTGCTAGGAAGGCAGGAGCTAGGACAGGGCAACAGGAGCTCATCCCGTCACAGGGATGCGAAACGCTGACCTTCTGATCGCCAAGCTCAAGAGGCTCAGTGGTTGAGACGACAGTGCCACCTGCGTCCCTAGATATATTATGTAACCCATTCTGGGATCACATTGTGGTTAGGGGTGGGGAACAAATGAAGGGAAGGGGGGGGGAATAGTACTATGTGAATCACAGAGAATTTTGATAGCCAAAATGATGTGCAAAGTGGGTGTGAAATGCACAGAGGAGAGATCAATAAGTCGTACCATTAATGAATGTTTTACATTCCCTTACTGCTTCTTTAGGATTTTGTTTCCCTTTCATGCTTTCTGTGTTGGAATGAGCTTTTATTTAGGTGCAACATTTGAATTAGAAATTACCAACGAGGCTGGCTCACTGATGTTATTAGCAGAGATCAGGAACCCATGCTGGCTGGGGCTGGAGGGAACTGGGGAGCCACAGGTTTCCCCATCCCTGCTATTGTTGTTATTTAGTCGTTTAGTCGTGTCTGACTCTTCGTGACCCCATGGACCAGAGCACGCCAGGCACTCCTGTCTTCCACTGCCTCCTGCAGTTTGGTCAAACTCATGCTGATAGCTTCCCTGCTATTAGTGTAGAAATTTTCTACTCAACTTCTTAGCAAATACAGATTTTTCATAGTAACACTTTTCACTCAACTAAAACAGAGAGAGGAAGAGACTTGATTTATGGCTTCATTGTTTGCTGAAGCAGCCAGCAGATTCTAAACAATTGTTGGTGTCGTTGTGCCTATTTATAGTGCTGTCAGGCCCATGAACTACTTGCTCGTCTATTCACTCTTATTGTTTGAACACTCAAGCTCATTGTTCAACATCTTGGGAGGGCATTCCCAAGCAACCAGCATCAGCAAGTGTGCATGTATTAGGAAAGGAGACAGTTTCTCTTTCCCGTGCCATAGTTTTCTGTCTCTTTCTTTGTGTGAATGAAGTTGTGCCTGTGTGTGTGATGTAAAAACAAAACCCTGTATGCATTTGTTGCTGTCATGGAAGAGAATGATTTCTATACTTACAGGTATGAGTTGGACTGATTTTCTACTCCCCTCATAGACTATTATTTGTTTCCATCCATGTGTGGTGGAGTGAAGTGGATAAACTCACTGTAGCTGATGACTACTGTGGGTTCCACAGACAAGACTGAGACATTTAGCATTTCCTGGTAATAAGCTCACAGTTAAAAAATGTGTAATTTCAAAAGCCTTAAGCCTAGAAATGATTGCTTTGAGCAGCTCAGAGGGCACTGCCAAACAACACGGCCTGTTTGGCATCCATTTAGTGCCTGCATGGCCTCTGATTGGGATAGAAGCTCAATCCATCTAGTCCTCCACACAATGAATAGAGTCCTAATTTTGGGGTTCTGGCCTTTTTGCTCAACCGTATTAGTCGGTATTCCATTGGCTACATTTGGGTTATTGTTTCTTGCCTCCTTGTTTTGTTTTGTTCTTTCATCCCAAAAGAGGCATTACTCCTCCTGCTTTTAAGGTATCATTTTTGTAAACTGAGCCTAACAGCTTGGAGAAACTGTATGAATACCTTGTGGTGAGATTTATTGTGCAAAATGGTTCCAGTCATTTGAATGTAACACAAAAGAGCTTTGCGGCAGAGATGCTTCTGAGAGGGCCAAAGTGGGGGCTCCTGTTGAGGCCCAGATGGAGTGGACCCACTTAATCTATTTTTTTCTTATCCTTTTATTGAGGTCAGTTGCTATTGGGGAAAGGAACACCTCTAGAACCAAATCTAAGTGTGATAAGAGAAGGCCACCTACATGCGGTCGTCCTCACAGAGTGTCCTTCTCCCTATTTTTCCTGCCCTTAGAAATTAGTGGAACCATTCATTCTGATGGAGGTGGGAACCAGCATTCTCAAGGCACAGCCTAGGAAATGTGTTGATAATTCTAATCTTCTGAAACACACGCATACTAATTAAGTGGTTGTGGGGAGGGTACTTAACCCTTCCCATTCCCATCAGTTCTTCCCATCAGATCTTCCTTTCCAGGTAACATCAGGAGAGCAGAGGACAACCCTGCCAAAAATTCTCCCTGGCAAATACCCTCCATGATCCACCTACATACTCCTGTTATCTCCCAAACATCTACTTACACCCTGTGTCAATATCTATAGAATGCAGTGAAACAGCCCATACAATTCCAAGCCCAATACATGATCCTGGATTTAGAAATCATTGCCTTCAAACCCTTAGGCTTTCAGCTCATGCTAGTTTCACAAATTGAGCAAGAGTGTAGCACCCAGAGCCAGTAGCTGTTAGAGTTGTTGCAACAGAATTATTCATCTAGTCCTTCTGCAGAGTAGAAATTAATGCTTTCTACCACAAGAATGAGTTTCAAAACTTTACTGTGAAGTGTCTTAAACTAGTTACATAATAAACACTGGCAAAAATACAAAGTAAAACATTGCTCTTTAACAAACTAGCAATGCGGTCTCATCTCCTTTTTAGTTCAGTAACTTTCCTTTCTCTGGTCCCAAATAGAGATCCAGAGCAACTTGACTGTTCCTCATCATGGAACTTAGCTTCGACCGCTGCTGCCACTGTTTGGCTGGCTATAAACCAGTGAGTTATCAGGTTTCACCTTCCTGAGGTGAGAGATCTGCTGCTCATGTTTCCCGGGTGTATTATCAATTAGCCTAAAGACTGAAATGGAAATATCCATTTTTTCTGCCATCTCTTTCTGCCTAATGCAAACTTCTCTACTTTGCAAATGCAAACCTTTACATACGTTTTTAAACTTCACTGCATACAAACATTAATTTTTATGTATATTAAACTCATTTCTGTAACAGTAGGTATTTGACAGACATACCACTCCTACAAAAGGCAGGAATGGGAAAATAAATGGCTTTCTCCATTGTGACTCAGTTGAGAAATGTTTTTGTCATATGTGTTGTTTGTTGTTAAAAACTTTGAAAACCCAATAAAAATTTATTTAAAAAAAAAAAAAGAAATGTTTTTGTAGCTTGTGCTACTACTCAAAACATCTCCAATTAATGCTGTCAGTAACTGTTTCACACAAGAGATTTATTTAGAAAAGCATTTGAACTCAATTAAGTTTTGCTGCACATGGATCTATGAATGAATTTTTAAAAAAACCATGTTGTTACTGTGGGAAATGCATTAAATATGCCTACTCCACATAAAAAAATCAGTTCTTTACAGTGATCTCCACCAATTTAACACTAGCAAAAATTATTATTTTGCTACATGTCAGGAAGCGTCAGTCTTGAAACAGAAATGCTACAACTAAAAATTATTATTAAATGAAACGGACTGCATGAAATCTAGATTATATTTTCCCAGAAGGGCCCAACTGTTATATGGGTATAATCTCTTGAGCACCCTTCCCAACCTGTCACTCTTCAGATATTCTGGACTACCATATTTGACTATGAGTTATGCTGGCTAGGGCTGATGGGAATTGTAGTCCAAAACATCTGGAGGGCCCCAGATTGGGAAAAGCTACACTGGTGTTTAATCATCTTGAGCCCTTCTTCAGATCCCTCTCTCTGAGGAAGGATCAAAGAGTGATGACAAGGAAGAGCGCCTTTTGAGTTGTGGCTCCCAAACTGTGCAATGTTCTCCCTACCAAGGTAAACCTGAAACCAAACCTGACACCTTCAGTAACATTTTTTTCAGTGCTGAATAAAGACTTACCTTTTCCCCCAGGCTTCTGATGGACTGAGTGGATGTTGTTTCATTCTTAAGTGTGTTGCCAAAACTTCCAATGGCTGTTGGATAAGTGGGGTGGAGGTGGGAGTGGGCATGTTTTCAATGAACTGTAGGTGTTTCATATGGATTTATTAATGTTTCACATAATTTAGTAATGACATTATCTATTTGTGTTTATGTTTCTTAATGTGTTGCAAGTCACTTGGAGACCTTTGGGCAGCAAGTAGCTAACAAGTCTAACAAATCATCACCATCGATCTTGCTAACTAGCACAATAGATGGTTCTCTCTTTCGTTAGGAAACCACTCATCACCCCTAAAATTGCCCAGGCCAGATAGGTAGGCAAACCCAACCCAAATCTTCCTCCTCTTCACTGAACGTCTTAGCATGCATCTGCTGAATGGAAGTGAAAACAAATGAGTGCGCAAATCAACATGCCTGCTGCAAGATGTGCCACAGTGTGGTTCACTGGAGCTTGAGTCCACAAGCAGGCACCTCTACAAGAGGTCAAAAACAAGTATTCTTCAGACCTGCAGTGCATGACAAATGTAAGATGAAAAGTAGACCACTAACCAGAAAAGAGGAGAGATGACTAACCTACGGTATATTATCAGAACACATCTTTTCCCAGTATAGTCAAAGTCTCAAAAGAACTTGGGAAATCATTTTAAATTTCAAGAGGCTGAAGTAAATCTTTAATATTTGATTCCATAAATATTTACACAAATGGGCCTTCTCTATGTATTACAAGCACACCAGAGGTTACACATTTTTAGAAAGTATGGCTAATAAAACCTTACAATTCCCTGTCCCAAGGCTACTAACAGCCAGCTCCTTATCCATTCTCTCAGTAGACTCATCACTGTGAATAGACAGGCAGCCAACTCATGAGTAGATTCATTAATAATTTGTCACCCCCTTGTGGTAGGATGCCTAATTTGTGGGGAAATGACCAAGAGTGTATGAGAGAGAAATTAATTAAGTCCCTGAGAACACTCCTTCAATCCCTCTCTCCGCTTCTGCTAATAATTTTAGGAAAGGGTGGTGTAGGAACAGACTTACGCCAGGTTTTAAGATTACAGGCCATTTGCTATTAGGAACATAAGAATCTGCCTTCTACTAGACAGGCCAGTGGTCCATCTACCTCAATACTGTCTACACTGAGTGGCAGGAGATCTCCAGACAAGAGACACTCCCAAGCCCTACCTGGGAGCTTATGCATACAAAGCAGATGCTCCATCCCTGAGCTACAGCCCTTCTACATTTTAATTAGTGGTGTCAAATATCTCCAGGATGCCAGTTAGAGTTCCAGAGAAGCCTATCAAGGTGTTTGCAACACAGGATTCACTTATAATACAGCTAATGGCTAGGATAAAGGTAGCATTAAATTGAAGCCTCATTATTGAGTTTTCATAGCCAGCTCAAGAAACACATGCTCACCCTGGCCTTTGGGTGATAGTGATGATTTGGTTGAGCCTTCTATATTGGTATCTGCTGGGCTGATATGAAGAAGTTTTAAACTCATTTTATTTATGTTTTATGGGAGGTATTTTTAATGGGGTGGTGGGTTATTGTCTTGTGAACAACCCTGTGTTTCTAATCAGATGAAAGCAGGGATCCAAAAACGAATCAAATCAAATCAAATCTCTTGGAAGAGACACTGGTTTTGCTCAAAAAAATTATTCCTATCCCAGACAAAATATCTTTTGAATGTTTTTATTGGTTTGAGCATACACTGTGCCAATTCTACAGGCACAGCTCTGGTTGGTTCTGCCAAGCACTGCAGAGCTTGGGAGTAAATTACACTGCGGGATTCAAAATAAACCTGAAAGATGCCTTTGAATATTCCCTGTGTGCAGTTACAGATGAGTAGCAGCAGAAAGTTAAACTTCAGAAGGGAGAAAACAGGGCAACAGAGTATAGCACAAGAAATTGGGCCCATGTTACTTTAAAAGCTTTATATACACACATTAATAATTCACATAGTACCTCACATGTGCCACTTATTTACAGCCATAAATTTCATTAGGACATTGTAGTGGCTCCATAGGGCAAAAGAGTGAGCACTGCACTGTCTGAACAATGAAATTTCTGTCAGGTGAAAGCCCTTGATAAAGATTTAACCATATACACTCCTCCGAGAGTGGACTTTGCTCACATTTTTTAAATGCTCCTTTGCTCTTACACATCCCTGACCCCTTTTATCTTGGATCACTTTAGGCCAAGTCTTTGTTACAGTCCCTGAATGTTATTACACAGCCGAGTGAGAACAGAAAAATAAGAAATACGTTGCACTCCACTTTTCCTTCATGGCATCATGGTGTTATATTGCATATACAATGCATATAAAACACTTTTTCTTTCCCAATCTAGCTGAGTCCATGGAGTACACTGCAGGTGTAAGTAGCCACATTTTTTTCTGGTTGAGCTGGTCATGGGTTCAGAAGAGTGCAAGTGCAGTTCACAACCTGCCAATGTGGCAGAAGGAAATAGTCCAGTGAAAGGAGGGAAGGCAAAAGCAAGAATTCTGGAAGGAAACTCCACTCAATCTTATGAACCAGCACCAGGGCTTAAGCAGTTTAAAAACATCAACACAGCAAACAAGGAAGGAAAAGGGCTCCTGTTTCCAGACTCACCTAGTCATTTCCCCCAACTCTTTCTGTTAAGTACTCAAGGCCAAACAATACATGGTGCTAGTTACACTAACATAAATTGTGTGTAATCGGACAAGTCCAAATTAATGAACAAATAAATCAATGCAAGAAGTATTCAATATTGTTCAACAAATCACTGGGTATCAAATTACTTTAAGAAAACCCTGAAGGTATCTTTTATCCGGTATCCAACAAGAGAAATAGGGAAAAGCCAATTTACAACTACTGTGGAGCCTTTTAATTAAAACCAGACTTTGTATTGGGCAGCACTGGAAATCACCAGAACCCCCCATTATAACAGAATGATTAAGAGAGTTGTCTTACTATCTAAACTTTTAGGGTTAGCCAGAATACACAACTGACACAAGATGACAGATTTATCAAAATATATTTATTTGCCAATTATTAGAATAAGGCACAATACAAGACATAGCCATCTATTTTTTCCTCTGTTCTTTAATGGACTTAAAAAAATTAAACCATTGTTATGATTAATATATTGAAATATTTATGGGTAACAAATTAACTCAGACCACCTCCATGCTTGCCTTGTTTGTATTTCTACTCTTTTTCTGTGGTAATATATAATAAGTTGAAACATTCTTAGCTTATTTCAGATAGCCTTTTAAAGTAAATTGCAGGCAGAGGGTTGATCCTGACCAGCACTGGGGAAGTGTGTGGATTTTGTTTTCCAGGGCACCAGATATAGGTGGAAGGCATCATATTTTCCTCACAGTAGGAATTTGAAACACAAAGGTTACTATTTCACACTGTCTACTTCTTTTAAAACACACTGAAATGGGATGTGCTACAATTCCAATCAATAAATGAGTTAAAGTTCCCAATTATGAGGAACATACATAAACTGTTACTCTCCTGCTCACGATTAATTTTGCCACGGTTATTTTGAGCTGAATAGGCTCCCTGTTCCATCTATGCAATTTGCTGGAAGAGCCGAAACCTCTTTATCTCTAAATCAAAGGCCTTATTTATTGGGAATAAAAAATTCAATTGAGTAACAAACTAGGTGATCACCAATACAACTTCAGGTGCCTTGCTTGCTAGATCCCATTGATGGCAGTTAATGAACCTGAAAAATAGACATTTTTTCAAAATGTCAATTGTGTCACACTGCACTAGGCTAGGGTTCATTTGTTGATGTATACATGATGTGACATAATCCAATGAAAAATAAATGGGGGAGGGGAAGAATCAACTTTTCTTTTCGCTTTTACTGCATAGCATGCTTTGGAATTTTATATATACCCTGGTTTTTTAAAAAACACGAACACACCTCCTTCTGTAGCCTATACTATCTAAATGAACACGATTCAAGACACTGATACTAGCACTTTCAGTGAGGAACATGATTAATTTGGAAGCATCCTACTCCCATATATAGTGGGGGGTGTGCATTTTACAATTCTATTTTCATGATGGGAAGTGATTGATAGCAGGAGCCAAAGTTTTCCATGAATGGGTGCATGGAGTGTCACAGTACTGGGAAACTCTGAGAGAAAACTGCAGGCTAGAAAAGCATTAACGCTGAGATCTGTTTGTTCTAATAAGAATTGCACAGTATTAAATTTTTCTGTTTATGGCACACTTCAATTTCCTGTGACATTATTTTATGAAGTTTACTGGAGTAAATATTACAAGACGTGAATGGAACATTTTACTGCCAATAGAAATAAAGTCTGAAACAGCTTCTCTCTATATGCTTCATTTTATTCTTATTTGCAATTATACACAAATAATACTCAAAAAGAGCAATTGAACACTTCTTAGCACATGTGATTTTTTTTCTTTCATGCTGTTTCATTCATGTTTGCATACCAAAGAAAACCCCAAAAGGATGACTACATATAATTTATTTTGCAAAAAAACAAAAACAAAAAAAACAAAACCCAGGTGCAAATATAAAATATAGTATGGTATGCTGTCTGTTTTAGTTGTCAATCACATAGCAGAACTGGTGCTTGATCCCAGCATCTCTATGGCCACATTCCAATAAGGGCTCAGGTTGATAATGTGTGTCCAAAAACCGAAAGCATAACAATAAATGGTAAATATAATTGATATTATTTGGATGGAATAATTTCAAAAGCCTCATTTGTAAATATAATAAGGCAAAGAGTCTCTATGATTTATATCTGTTGCCCCATGCATTCACTGAATATTGATCCTGATAATATTGATACTGGCACCTGATAATCAAAGTGCATTTATTTCTTTTCAGTTATGTGGTCAGAAGAAGCTGGACTGCAGGATGTGTTTATCTGCATGTTCTCCCACATTTTCTGGCTCTCTATTTCTTGTGTATTCAGAATTATGGACAGTGACAATTCCTACCCCCCACCCTGAAAAAAAATACCCTGTTAAATTAAGTGGCCTGTAGGCCACAGGCAGGCAAGAGCTTTCTGTTACTATATTTGAATGGAAACTTTCTGTGTGCAATTCTTCCTTGTGCATGAATAGCATTGCACTAATTACTGAGCAGAATCTGGAGCATCCTGCATACACAGAGTTCCATGTGCAAACTGTAGCTCCTGAATTGCAAACCAAGGTCCTAATGTACTATGTGCACACAATACATCGAAAACATGTTTCACAAAAACTTTACTAAACCACGTGTATGCCTCATACAAAATTAATGATATTCTTTACCTGTAATAATATGTTGTCAACCACTGCCTCACATTGAAAGGAACACTTTTTAAAGTTGAAGCATCACAGAATTTTTTTTTTTTTTTGGGGGGGGGGGATTTTCTCTAATTTCCAATTACCCAAACGAAACAGAAGAATTGCTATGAAAGCTAGTTTTCCTACAAAGCTGGCAGTCCTGCATCTTTAATTTGAAGCCACATGGCTGGGCTGGCCATGAGTCCTACATGTAGAAGTGAATATCCAGGGTGGTAGCCAATGCTGTGCTAAGGTAAAGTCATTTAATGCTTGTTCTGCTGGCAAAATGTTTTGCACTAGCAGAATGCTGTTGCACAAGAGAATACACAAACAAATTGCCAATAACTTTGTAGCAGAACAGATAGTGCAATCACAGCCCTTTTTACATGGGGAGACTGTTTACATGATTAAAGCATGAAGGAGGCTTTAGAGACACACTCATTCATGTGAAATGCATACTAAAAATATTTGTCCTTTGCCTTGTACTATTATTTTTCCACAGTTTGAATGTTTAAATTTCAAGAAGGCCTGTAAACATATTAAAGGTGAAGCTAAAGGTAGAGTTTGAAATAAGAGTACAGCAGAATGAGGAGCAATAGATGGAAATGTTATATATGAATTAATAGCAACATGTCAACAAGCATTCCTTAAGTGCACATAAGTAAACAAGAGAGTCTTTAATGTAATCTGAAACATATTGATTCATTCATTCAAGTAGTCTCATGAGTCTGAAATAACCACTCATATGAGTTTGCCATGATTTAAAACAATTGTTCCATGAATTTTAATTACAAACTATAACTATAATTCTATAACCATTCTGGCTTAGATCCTATGCTGCTGCTCTGCTCACTTTAAGGGAAGAGGAGATTTCCACCAACTTCACCCTCCATTTGCAGCTCTCTACATGATATCTCATGGGACGCAGGTGAGGCTGTGGTCTAAACCACAGAGTCTAGGGCTTGCTGATCAGAAGGTCAGCAGTTCGAATTCCTGCAATGGGGTGAGTTCCCTTTGCTCGGTCCCTGCTCCTGCCCACCAGGCAGTTCGAAAGCACGCCAAGTGCAAATAGATAAATAGGTACCGATCCAGTGGGAAGGTAAACGGTGTTTCTGTGTGCTTCTCTGGTTCGCCAGAAGCAGCTTAGTTATGCTGGCCACATGACCCGGAACCTGTCTGCGGACAAACGCCGGCTCCCTCAGCCAGTAAAGCAAGATGAGCGCCACAACCCCAGAGTAGTCCGTGACTGGACTTAATGGTCAAGGGTCCCTTTACATGATATCTCATTCCATTCCCAAAGGTCTCCGACCACACACAGGCAGATTGAGGGCATAAAAGCTCCATTCTGCTCCATGAACATGAACTTTATTCTATTCATAAAAGGGGAGTTGGGATCCAAGTTTCTGTTTATATAATTTAATTTCAGA
The DNA here is from genome assembly GCF_964252035.2 of Podarcis erhardii. NCBI lineage: Eukaryota > Metazoa > Chordata > Lepidosauria > Squamata > Lacertidae > Podarcis > Podarcis erhardii. The sequence goes on from NC_138510.1 coordinate 59,826,826, forward strand.
ATTTCTCAGGAACATCCCAACTGGCTTATTGCCACTGCCAAACACCCATTGCGTTTTGAGAAGTCCACTTGACAATAAACGTTGCTATGTTGTTTTGATAAGGATTTTGTGATCAAAAGCATCTCTGGTTCTAAGTCCAGTATGCCTCTCTCTACCATCATTAGAGTCACGACTTTATTGTGAAAAAAACAAAATAAAAAAATTCCTTCCAGTAGCACCTTAAAGACCAACTGAGTTAGTTCTAGGTATGAGCTTTCGTGTGCATGCACACTTCTTCAGATACACTGACACTCAGTGTATCTGAAGAAGTGTGCATGCACACGAAAGCTCATACCTAGAACTAACTCAGTTGGTCTTTAAGGTGCTACTGGAAGGAATTTTTTTATTTTGTTTTGACCATGACAGACCAACACGGCTACCTATCTGTAACTGACTTTATTGTGGTAATTCCATCCACCAGCTCACTATCAAAACAGCACTCAGCAAGAGTGGGAGCAAGCAAGCATACATTTTCAGTAGAATAGCAGTAGCTCAGAACCTGGGGCAATGTGGTACCAGAAAGGACAGGCAAACCATATAAGGGATTGAAACACAGCCATCTCCATTGCTACAGCCAAACACCTTGGACTCGTCACAACTTCCAGCATTCTGAGCTAGGGGAACTCTAACCTAAGTCCACAAGCCACCAAGAGAAAAGAAAGCATCTCAACAAGCCAGAAAAAAAATCTCTGCTAGAGTCTGTACTGATGCTATGAAGACAAAAAGACAGAATCCCAGATCTGGAAGTCAAAACAGTGAGGGGACAACAGCAACAGTCCAGCTATTATATCAATTGGACCCAATAGGTCGACCTGCGATTCTCCCTCCACTCCATTTCCTGCATTTTTCATAGATGAGGAGCTTAATGCTACCATCCCAGATACGGGTTTGCCAGCCTCCTGCACTGAATTCAAAGACTGAAACTTGGGAGATGGGTGAGTGCTGAAGCCTTGACAGCTAAAATAGGTGGAGGAGGAGCCAAATGAAAGAAGGTAACAATGAAGACCTAGTACAACCCACAGGAGGCTTGGCCATAAATTCTGAGCTCCCATTTTGGGGAAACTTTAGTCAGAACACCAACATGTACATATGAAGTATTACTTCTAAAATGACACATCTTTCCTTGTCTTCCCCTTATGCAAGAGGCATTTCTCCCATTTTATCCAGAGATTCAGTGTCTATAGATGGGAAAGCTTTTGTTGTCAGCTTCTCTGAGTGACCTTGCAGGCGCAGACATGACACACTGTTCTAAGGAAGATTATTGTACGTTTTATACTTTGAAGATCTAAGGTTAACACTGAAAACATAATATCTGACAAACAGAGAAGATTTTAGTTAACTGTCATTAACCTAGTTCTTTCAACAATAGTTGTGCTTTGTATAATAAAGGAGCATGCGTAAAAATACAAATTAAAGGACAAAGTATTTTCCCTGAATGCTTGCATCAGCTGTGAATAGTGAGTCCTTTCACCATTTTGTAGAGGAGGGAGATTGGAGCAAAAGTGTTTGTCATTCAGTATAAGGTTATTACTTACATGGCATCCATATATACCCAAATCTGTTTAGCTACGTGGCAGTCCAACAGGAATTTCATATCAATAGCACTTAGCAGAATCAGATTGGCTACATGACACTGCAACTTCATCATGTTCATTATGTGATTCCTGATTGGCAGGGATCAGTCAGGAAAGAATAAAGCCAAGGGAAAACGTGAAAAACTGAACCGGCTAACAGAGTGGAATTAATTGTTGTGAACTTTTAAAGTGCTTTTAGGAAACATGCATTACATTTCTAAAGCATTCATTTCTTTTTAGACAACTTACACTGGACAACAAAACAAAACAGCAAAGCAACAGTACGTGTACCTATCAGGAATATAGCTAATTTTCGAAAACCATGAAGGATCTAATTATAAATAGAACACAATCTTTACCAAACTGCAAAGTATGGGAAGTTCCTACCTTTCTTCTTTGAGTCTTTCTTTGTGCTGGTTTTAACAGCCACTTGAAGTTCTGTCTCAGTTGACATCCTATTATATCCTTAGTCCTCTTCACACAGATCCAGTATCTTGGCCAGGCTCATTTAGAACAACTCTCCAAGAGAATAACTCAGCTCCTCAGATACTAGAATGCAGACAGTTCATTTCATTCACCCTTCTGGAGTGCTGCAAGAAAAAGCAACATAAGGGTGGGTCATCTTCTGTAGAATCAGGTTATCCAAGAAAGATTAAACCTATGACAAACCATCCGTGGAGGTGTAGTTATTAACAATCAGCTGAAACTGCTTATCCACTTTTGTGTTAATTTCTAAGGGTGCTGAAAAGTAGCTCCTGTATTCTGTGACCTTCAGCACTCAAGAACTCCTTTGAAGTTTCAGCACTCCTTTGTCCCCATGATTCCTGCTTCTGTTCTGTGCCAGCAGCTATGGTTCACTTCACATTTTGGTTTGAAAAGTGTGAATTAGGTAGGTTTTCATTCTCCCCTATCCCTACCTTGGAATATCAAGCAATGCCTTCACTAGTATCTGTTTTCTTGCTTCTCTGACAGTCTCCATCATTCCTGCACTCTCAACCCAAACTTCTCTGGGTAAACTGACTATAGTTAGCTTGACCTCATTTTTATTTCTGTTTCTGATGGCGTCCTCAGTAGGACCCAGTATTGCTAACCAGTTGTGTGTCCCAAAGTCCTATTCCTATTAGGATTCAATACAACTTGCAACTGAATCCTGACAAGACTCCCCACAGTTCTGCTCCTGACAATGATTTAGGAAACCCAGTTCTTTACAATTTAGGAGATTAAAGCTTCTCAACACTAGAGAATGATTTGACAATTTGAATCACTTATTGAAGCTAAGTCTATAAAACCACTTGCCCTTTTCAAATCCAGGCTCTTTCAACATTTTGAAATGCTTCAATAACACTAGATGGCTATGCACAATTTGAATTGATTTAATATTCCTTTAGTGTGTCAGGGTTTATGTATGGTTCTTCTTAATGAGCTCTTCAGATCTGTATGTGAATTATGCAACTTTCAAGGACAGATCTTCAAAGTGTGCTCAATTGATTTAAAAGTATAAAGTTTCTGCCTCCTCTCCCAGAAACCCAAATAAATAAATCAAACTTCCAAAATAACACATAAACAACCCAAAATCAAACTGACCAATTTCTAAAATAGTTGATGCTTCAGATGAGCTGTAAATTACCTTTCTGAATGGAAAATGGAAATTTAATCTATGAAATGAAGGAAGGTTCTAACTGCTATAAAAACCTTTACAAGAACAGCATTTCTAATTAGTCAAAACTATTTAGAAGCCATAAAAAAAGTTTGGTCTGGATAAGATGAAGGCTTAAAATTTTGTCTATATGTGTGAAGGAAAGGGTTGGGATGGGGAAGAACATTCCAATCTATGTGGATGAAGGAAGCTGAACAAAAGCAATACTAGCTCCCAGAAAACATTTGGAAGTAAATTTCTGCCAAAACATGTAAGTGGAATATTTAGGGATCATTCTTGAACTAAAGTTCTTACTCCATCACAGCTTTCGCTCCCTGACATGAGCAGCAGAAAATGGAATTACTAGGCAAGAAATAACATGCTGAAAAGACGACTGTAGAAAAGCTGCAAAAATGGTATGTCAGCAAACAGCTCCCTTTCACGGAATCAGGCCATAACCATGTTATTTATCTAAATTAATATTTTCTGCAGGAAGAGAAACCAAGGAAGATCCAATGTGTAAGCAGCACTTGATTTTAGTCTTTATACTTGTTAAGGATGTCACTTGAAATGATGAAACTGACATATTGTCAAACTTTTTCATGACTTTGTACAAGGTCCTGAGTTGGGACAAATCAGAAAAATGTCTAAAGAACAACCTTTCAAAATTTAGATGCAAGGTTACAATAACAAAGTTGGCCAAGAAGTTGTCCTAAATTTGAAGAGTATGCCCATGATTACATATAGGGTGCCTGTAACAATAAGTCCTCAGAATCTGGGCAACAAATATTGATGAGAAGGGAAATGAAAGATAAAGCAAACCGCACATGCAGATCATGCTGTATAAATTTAAGGGTTGTTGGGTTATTTATTTTTAACAGAACAATGGAGAATTCAGCTTCAGAAAAACAAGATGAGAAAACTCCAATAATAAATTTGGGCAAGGGAAATTTTGGGCATATTCTTAGTTTACCAGAACATATTTCTCAAATGAAATTGAGAAGGTACACCCCAGGAACATATTATGAGAAAAAGCTGTTCACATCAGAATGGTTTAAGTCCTTTCACTGCCAAGGATTGTAGGCAACATTAGGGAACTTGCCTCAAACACTCAGCCCTAAAATGGGTATAATACTAACCAATTCTAATACTAACTCATCCAACTAATATTATGTGTGTGAAAACAATCAGGATTGCAAAAGTGTAATGAAAATTTAGAACATCTACATAAAATAGTTGTACTAGTGTATTCCTATAAAATTATAAAATTCAGACCTGTTACTGAAAGTAGCATTTTTATTACTGGTTTTCTTAAGGGAAAGTGACATTGACAATCATAGTTTATCTTGAGCTTGGGTGGAGAAGGCCTTTTTCCTTTTGATTAAGTCCTGTCTATGCTTTATTAAGCTGTACAACAAGATTGACAAGGGGAAGGATGCTTTCAACAACCCTCCCAGCCTGGATCCAGTGCTTTGTCTTTCAAGTTCTTTCAATAGAAGCGGAAGGAAGCTTTTCCCCTTTAATTATCATGGCATATTATTTCTTTTTAAGGAGCTGTCAGCTACACAGCATTCACTTAATGGGTCTCTCATTCAGATAATGACAATGGAACTGTTTCACAGGAGTAGCTGTTTAAACACAATATAAATAACCTCAATTTCTGGGGTCTGGGGTGCGGGGAGAAAGGTTGATTAAAACAAAAATATACTGATCAGAATTACTTTGTAGAACACATATAGACCTAGCCTAAAGCAAAAAGAAGTGCTGTCAAAAAGCAGGGGAGGAAAATGACAACTACTGAAACTACTGAAACACCACTGGAGTTCAACATACTTTTAAGGGTTTATATCAAAGACAGCAATACAGCTGTGATGCTCTGATATTGTTTGCCATTTAGAAAATATGCTTAAGAGATGTTATGGCAAAACATACTTCCACTGGGTTCTTTCAAATAATAAAATCTTGAAAACAAATATAGACACACTCCAAGAACTTTTGCACTATCTCCACTGAAGTATGGTAAATGCTGGCAATGTGAGATCATGTGTCCTCATTTGCATCTATCTGCCATGAAGTTCAGATATACAGAACCAAAGCTCACAATAACTTGTCTCAGAATATGAACTTGTTCACCTTACAGTGCTTGACTGCATTACAAACTAATCAGCAATCCCTCTGCGCCCACACACACCCCTGCAAAAAATTTTCCTCTTCAGCTCAAAATTTAAAACTTCCCATGATGTCTGGAATGGTACAGTGGGAACACCCCAGCCACCAAGAACTATGACCAATGTAGTTTTTCATGCTTCCCTCGTCCTTATTAGGCACCCTGGAATCTACATTTCCAAACTATCCTTGCAACTGAGACACTGTGATGAGCATAGATACCAGCATCTTAGGTACAAGTAGCACTGGACATGGGGTAGGGACGTGGGTGGCGATGTGGACTAAACCACTGAGCCTCTTGAGCTTGCCAATCAGGTCGTCGGTTCGAATCCCCACAATGGGGTGAGCTCCCTTTGCTCGGTCCCAGCTCCTGCCAACCTAGCAGTTTGAAAGCACATCAAAGTGCAAGTAGATAAATAGGTACCGCTCTGGTGGCAAGGTAAACGGCATTTCCGTGCGCTGCTTTGGTTTCGGTGTTCCATTGCGCCAGAAGCAGCTTAGTCATGCTGGCCACATGACCCAGAAAAACTGTCTGCGGACAAACGCCGGCTCCCTCAGCCTGTAAAGCGAGATGAGCGCATCAACCGCAGAGTCGTCTGCAACTGGACTTAACTGTCAGGGGTCCTTTACCTGCACCATATTTAGCATCCAGAGCATTGTATACCAGCAGTGATCAGCAGGGTGGCATTGCACACCTGGTTTTCTGACCTCAAGCCAGGACAAAATAAACATCCAGGCATTTGAGGAATTTTAGACATGCTTCTTGGCAACCCTGATATCAGTGGATGAGAGAACTTAACTGTAACTGTTTTACAACTGCTTTTAAATTGTTTCATTGCGGACATGTTTGATAATGGTGGTGATGTTACTACAAACACCACCTAATTAGTAAAAAACAAAGGAGAAGAGTATGTGGGATGTGGTCCAGGGACCAGTGTGGGTACCGTGGGTAATGTCACTATCACCAGAGCAATAAAATCTGAATTTTGAAACTGAGAATTGAGGGGGCAAACCTATTCGGAGTGGGTTTGGGGTCCAAAATCAAAATCAAGCCAGGGGTAGCTCATCTTTCATGAACCTCAATGAAACATGCATAGAAGAACTTCCTGTGAACTGGTTTACAAGTCTTATGGACATGCTCCCACACAAATTTATTTAAAAGCCAATGTCATGCCCTATTATCCTCTAAACAGTGCATATGAAAACAAGGTCTTGACATCTGTAAAGCTGGGGTCAGAGTAAGGTCGTGCAACAATGCATTTTTCCTTCCAACTGTAGGTCTTTGCATGGGTCATGATAGAAAAACGCTTACATATTTTCCACATTTCATCTGTTTTGATATCCAAATCAGAATGGCAAGCAGGCTGCTATTCAGAGCCACAGCTTTCATTGTCTCTGCCAATCTAGGTCATTGTTTCATTTCTTTTCCAAAGGGGGGAGGAAGGAGCACGTTTTATCAATGAGATGCCAATTCTGCTCTTCTGTTATTCTCACTGTAGTTTAAGAACCACAATCACATAATTAGTTTTAAAATGTTGTTTCTCCTCTGTAACATTTCAGCTCTTGTGTTACACCACACTATTATTTATTACAAAAGTGTCCCCATGACTTAGATTTTCCTGCAGATTATATGCAATCTTCTTATTTTAACAAACATGAGAAGATTTCCATTCTCTTTCTGAGTGCACAAAGGAGCAATGCAAACAATTTCTGAATTAATTGGCTTTTAATTCTAAGAGAAGTACAGAGCTTATACCCTGAATGCATCTTATGATGATATAATACCTAGGAATTAATGAAGTAAACATTCGAAAACCCAATTAAATACAGTTAAAGTACTAGCAGCAGTTGTATTACTATTTGCTTTGCACAACTGATTAAGGGCTTCAAGTTTATTTTTCCACCACATTTCTAGAAATATTTTTATTTTAAGAATCAGTTGGCATTTGCACTAAATAAGCATTTTACAGTTTTCATAGCTTGGGCTACAAGATGCACTTTTGATTTTATTTGAACAAAAGCAGACTAGACAGGAGAAAATAGTTTTGTGGCCTGTAATATTTTGAGCATTAATGAGCTATCACTTGGGTTAAGAAGAGTTAGTAAACTAGAAATACATTTATACCTCCTCGCCCAAAATGCATCAATAGTGACCGCCACCTAAACTCTCCTGGCTAGAAAATAACACAACACAAGGAAAATATTGTATGTCCTATATTACACATGTACAATAGGACTTTTCTATCAACTGGTGCCCCAGACAGAACTGGTGCAAATAGAGAAAATTCAGTTTATATGTTTTCTCTGGGAACAAGGAGAAAGAAGAAGCACACAAACAATTGAAAAGAAGCCAGTCAAGGAACAAAGTTGTGTTTGGTGAGTCAATTAAATGCTAGAGTTGAAGTGCTCAACGCTCAATGGCAAGAATCAAAACAACGTGCTGCTTTTGACCTGGTGCATCAACAGTTCTAATTACTGTACTGCAGGAAAATTGGGGGGACGGACCTTACAGTTCCTGCAGAAACAGTCTATTTTGGAGAGTTCCATGTACTGTACACTTAAAAGTGTGGTTAGTTTAAAGGGGGGGGAGGGCTTCACCAGCACTTCACCAGCACCACACAAACATGTGAGTTCCTGGGGAATAGTTTACTGTTGCTTTGCCTCTCTCCAGCCTATTTTACTCATGCAGTATACTGAGGTGAGCCAAAATTTTATTTGGATGTTGTTCAGACTCATGCCCATGATGAAAGTCTATCCTCACCTATCCCAAGCTGCACCAAATAACAAAATGAGAGCTTAATCCAGGTTGAGCCCAGGTTGGAACAGCATGCTAAGCCAAACCCTGGCTTAGATCAGCCACACAGTGTCAGTGAAAAGGACATGGAAGGAGCAAAGCATCCATAAGCTCCTCTCTGGGAGCCCACTGTTTGCACAGTCCCATTAATGCATAGTGCAAATACAATAGTGGGTACAATCTGCTGTTCCCAACCAGGGTCTTTGTATGGCACTGACCTCTCCCCTCCCCACTACCTCCTGGTAAGCAGCAGCAATGTGACCCACTGGAGGTCAGGGGAGCAGTGGTGCACCATCGTACCATCCACTACAGATGTAACTGCAATACTAACTGTAGACATAGATCCTAATAAAGAGATGGCTACATGCAATGAAGTGTTGCAGCACATGACTGCTTACAAACAGATAAAAACTGCATGTACTGGCCCTAGATAAGAAATAAGTACCGACTTTCATTTACAGCACAAAACAAATTTACACAGACACGCTCTATCCACAGTATACAAGGCAATGCACATGAATGCTTAGATGCACACCTCCGTTTGATCTATGTGCATCAGGTGCCTCCTGGCACAGCATTTGACATCCACACAACAGAATGCAGTAGTATGTGATGATTTGAGCCCAACTTCAATGTGTGGGCCTCCCTTTCTGGACTGGGACAACAGTCAAAATTATGATGGGGACCAGAAATAGGAGGAGGGAGGCTCTGAAAAGAAGAGCCTGGGTACAAATTTTGTGTCAATCTATTTATTTGTTTATTTGGTTTATATACCACCCTTTATCAAGAGATCCCAGGGCGGTGTATAATATTAAGAACACATTTTACCGAGCATCAGTAATAAAAACACATTAAAAGCTCAATAGAAAGCTTAATAACAGACACTGTGATAATAAAATAATCATGATAACAGTCCATTGTCTTCATACCCTACCCCCCGCTTTAACAGGCCATAGATTATTTAAGGGCCATAGACCTTAATAAAGAAGAATGGTTTTGCTTGGTGCCTAAAGGCATGACATGATGGTGCCTTGCAAGCCTCTTTGGGAGAAAAATTCCACTGTTGGGAAGTCACCAGAGAAATGGCCCCATCTCTTGCTGTCACCCATCAAACATCTTGAGGAGAGAGGACATAAAGAAGGGCCTCAGATGACAAGCACAGGGTCCAGTTTGGTTTTTATGGGGAGAGGCGGTCCTTAAGGTACTGAGATGGCTTTAAAGGTCAGCACCAGGACTCTAACTTAGGCCTGGAAACTAACTGTCAGTGCAGTCAGGCCAGGATTGGCATTATATGCTCAGACAGTCTTGTTCTGGGGAGCAATCTGGCCATTGCACCATCTGAAGTTTCCAGCACATCTTCAGAGGCAGCCCCACGTATAAAGCATGACAGTAATCCAATCAGTAATCTATGTGCTTATAGGTACACAACACGGTCTCATTCACAACACAGTATATTAAGCAGATAAAGTATGATTATGATGCACTTATACATGTCACTGTCCTCATAAAGGTAAAGGGTAAAGGGACCCCTGACCATTAGGTCCAGCCATGGCCGACTCTGGGGTTGCGGCACTCATCTCGCTCTATAGGCCGAGGAAGCCGGCGTTTGTCCACAGACAGCTTCCAGGTCATGTGGCCAGCATGACTAAGCCGCTTTTGGCGAACCAGAGCAGTGCACAGAAACGCCGTTTACCTTCCTGCCGGAGCGGTACCTATTTATCTACTTGCACTTTGACGTGCTTTCGAACTGCTAGGTTGGCAGGAGCAGGGACAGAACAATGGGAGCTCACCCCATCATGGGGATTCGAACCGCCGACCTTCTGATCGGCAAATCCTAGGCTCTGTGGTTTAACCCACAGCGCCACCCACGTCCATATACTGTCCTCATAATCACAGTTAAATTAAACTGAGGTCCTAGTCTTCCAAAATATGTCATTCTTCCCCACCTAATTCCTCTAAAATACATCGATATTATTTCTGTGGGAAAAAATCCTTCACAGATGGACCATTTTCAGTTTTCCAATGTCACAGTAACTCTCTTAGCAATCAGCAAGCATAAGAAAAAAAATTCACTTCCCATGGCCTCTTGGGATTCTGTGTACTTCAGGCACATCTGCTATGTATTTCTTTCCTTCTATATAGAAAAAAAGCCATCTGACCTAAGCTCTGGGAATATGCATAGTTACTCATTTTTTAAAAAGAAAAACAATTAGATGAAGATGAGAGTACACTCCACCAAGAGCATCTGACCTATTTATTGTAATTTGTAATATGTGTGATTATCTTAATTCCACACAGATTTTCAGTCATGTAACCTAGATCTGCAGACAGGCTTAACTAGCCATACTATGTGATCAGGGAGAGAAATACCATTAATAATAGCACTTTCCAGTATACATACAAAGTGCTTTCAATTCTTAATTCATTTATCATCACAGCAAGCCTGTGAACAGGTATAGATTTAATCTCTGAATAGGTTAAGTTTGGAGACATCTCACAGGGCCCCTTTCATAACCAAATACATCAAACCCTCAACTGCATTGCATTGGCCCAATGCGGAAAACAATGAAACATTTGGGAACCTGAAGTAAATCGATTTGCTCTCTAACTCTAGAATACTGCTATGTGCAAATGTAGTCATAATTTTATACACATGAGGAAATAAACTACTTGTAATTTATAAAGGGTGCTGGTGCTCGTACAATTGCTCATTTGTTTTCTTCTTCGGCCAATTCTGTATTTTAACACAGTGTGACCACAACTGACACAAGGGTTATGTTCCCAGATGGTTGCACATAAATGCAAAATTGTGCAAAGTCAGAATAACCCCCCCAGAACCACTCCCATCATCTGAGATGTTGAAAATTCTTGGACAAGAGCCTCCAGAGCAAGAATTTCCTGCTCCCTTTCTATTCATTTATTAGTCCACATAAAGCTGTGATCACATAAGCAAAATCAGCATGTTGGGATCCTACTGTATATTCACTTACTATTGTTATATACGTAATTGGAAATGACCAAATTACTTGAATCGTTTATCTGTCATGCCTGTTGGATATTAAACATAATATCAGAGGAAGAGAACTTTCCACCATTTTCTTACACTATATTCTTTGACAAACTGCAAAGCGACAGAGCAAGATGCACCAAGTTATATTTTAGCTGAGACGTATAATTTATTTATACACACAAGAATTATTCTTCATAGATTTTTGTCATGTATTTGATGATACAATGAAGTCCAGCTGCTACTGTGATTTAAAATCCCCAAATCCTATCTATCTTTTTGAAAGGAGCTTCTTAAAAAAACCCACAATTTTTACAGATTTCTACAACAGTAATGTACAAAAGCAAAAACAAAAATCAAAAAATGATTATATTATGATGAAAAACAAAAGTACATGAAGTCTTCTCAAACTTTGTACAGCAGAAAACAACAAATCGTGTCCTCCCTAAAAGAGGGCACGTGTTATGGTGAGACCTGGAGACTGACCCCCTCTATTGTGGGTGGGTTTGATTGGTTAGCCACAACATCCAATTGGTAGGTGCCTTGATGTTGGGTCCAATCTGACCAATGGGGTGCAGTCCAAACAGATTGAGGGACCTATATATACCCATGCATGTGACCCAGAGCTTCCTCTTTTGGCTCATGCATTCGGAACAAGCTAACAGCGTGTTCTCTGTGCAGCTAAGAGACTTACCTTTGATGGATCGTCTGACTGATTTCTTTCTAATTTTTATTCCCCCTTTTTTGTTATTGCTTTTTATTCTTCCCCTCTTAACGGGGCTTTGCCCCTCTGGGGCTCCAGCCCCCGGGCGCTCCTGTTGTGGAGCTTGCTGCTGCTCTCCCCTTTCATTTTGGTGGTTGGTTTTTCTGGCTGCGGTAGCAGCCTTGTGCCTAATACATGACTTTGGGCAAGTGCGTTTATCGCTCCTTTAGCCCTGTCATTACTTAATTGGTTTGACTGGTTTCATAGCAGCGAGAGTTCCCTCTCCCTGCCTTTATTGTGCTCCCTTTCATTTTAGCTGGGTAGTGTATTTGTTAAGGGCAGGAAAAACCTCTGTTTTGTTCTGGCCGCCATTTTAGGTCACAGGGTCTGGTTCTTCCTGACGAGTTTTGGTGGGAGTGCCATTTTGCATTGGCGGGAGTGCCATTTTAAAGGCCTGGGTCTTTCTGTGTATTTGTAATTAGCATTCCCTACACAAGACAAAAGGACCGTGATGCCTATTAAAAGGAATCCCAGTCCTGCTCTCCCTTCTAAGAGGGTCATTAGGGGTCCCTCTCAGTCATTGTGTTCTGTGCCAGCCCCTGTGGTTCATCAGCCTATGCTGGATCGCTTGAGTGCAATTATGGCCAATATTGGCTCAGACCTTGCTGCCATGACTTGCTTTAATACAGAACTTGAGTTACTGGCCCAGCAGTTTGGGAGGCAGCCTGATGCTCAGCCTGGCCCCTCCACGTCCTCTACTGTTTTTGAGGCTCACGGTCCTTTGGATGTGAGCGAAGGGAGTGAGGTTTATGATCCTTCTGAGGCTTTGCTGTCTCCATTTCAGCCTTCCAGAATACCAGACCCAGCTATTCCTAGGGGTCGTCCTAGGAGCATGGGTGCTATGGTGCAGCGGGCCTTTCGGTCAGGGCTGCCTTGTTCGCAGTCGGCACCCCAGGTTCTGGGAGTTCAGGGCTTCAGCCTGCACAGCATGTGGGAAGGGGAATTTTCTCCCAGTCAAACTCCTCACATGTTTTTAGTTCTGTGCACGTTCGGTCTGTTCCTTCGAGGGAGGCGCTCAGTGTCCAGTCTTTGGAGGAGGATCTCCCGGTACCTAGAGTGTGTTGTAGTGGTTAAGAGTCGTAGATTCGTAATCTGGGGAACTGGGTTCGCTTCCCCGCTCCTCCACATGCAGCTGCTGGGTGACCTTGGGCTAGTCACATTTCTCTGAAGTCTCTCAGCCCCACTCACCTCACAGAGTGTTTGTTGTGAGGGAAGGAAGGGAAAGGAGAATGTTAGCTGCTTTGAGACTCCTTCGGGTAGTGATAAAGCAGGATATCAAATCCAAACTCTTCTCTTCTTATTCTTCTTCAACTGGTGGCAAGCGGCAGAGGAGTCATCACTCCAAACGCAGGGCCAAGAGGTGGAGAGATGGCGATTCATCCTCTTCTACTGGTACGTCTTCTCAGATCTTTGATGATGATTCAGTTCTGGGTTGTCCAGTAAAGGATGCCAAGAGATATTTGTCACTTCACCCTTCCTGGTTCACTAGGATGAAGGAGGCATCGATTTGCTGCAGTAATGCGCAATGCACCTCATTCCTTTCGTATTGGTGCAGCTACTACTGCTGCGCACTGGGGTCTGTCCGTCAACAGGATCAAGGATCTGGGCCACTGGAAATCTGAGGTATACAGGGGTTAAGTTTGGATGCGGCGCTGAGGTGCAGTTATTAATGTTGTTTTGTTCATTCCTAGGTCCGCCTGCCCTGCACGTCTGGATAGTCGGGCACAGCATTGTCCACTGGGCCAGCATGAGGGCAGTGGAGTCTGGATTCGGATGCAGGCTCGGACTTCCCGGCCACGTGTGCATCTCCTGGGTGTCCAGACGAGGAATGCATTGGGAGGAGCTTCTCCCGATGGTGCGGGCGAAGGTGTCTGCGGAAGGCACGCCTGCAGCGATGATGGTGCAGCTGGGTGACAACAATTTACTGGAAGCTCCCAGCTTGAGCCTGTGGACCCGCATGCAGGAGGACTTGGAAGAGTTGAAGGCAGCTCTTCCTGGACTCAAACATTTTTGGTCGCAGCTATTGCAGCGACGTGTGTGTTGTGGTAGCCAATGCCCAGCTGCCACTGAGAGGGCCAGGAGGTGCGTGCAGAGCGCAGTGGCCAAGAAGGTTCTGGCCTTGGGTGGGACAGTGATCCATCACCCGGGCATTACCTTCCGTGATGCGTCCCTTTACAGGCTTGATGGGGTTCATCTGTCTGTGATTGGGAATGATTTGTGGCTGACCTCCATGTCAGCAGGGTTAAGGGATTGGTTACAGATGTGAGTGGTTGGCAGCGAGTGCAGTGTTCGTGTGGCGGATAGGCGATAGGGATGGGGGAGCGGTCTCACCATCCCTATGTGAAGGGTATTCCGTTAAAGGAATCCATGGACTCAACTGGTTTGGTCAACCCCTGAGAGGGGGTTGTGCCCATACATGAGTCCAGGGGGGGCATCTGGGTGGTGAACAGAGTCTGTACCCAGCTTTTCATCTTCCCAGGTGTTCACCCTTGGCTGACCTATGCTGGTGCCCTGGGTTAGCGCTGCCTGAAAGAGTGCAGGGAGCTAGTTGAACCAGAGCCTATGCAACCACTCACCTTCTGTAATCAATAAAGATGTGTCCTAAATTCTGCCAAAAACCCAAACTAAAATTTGAGTCACGTGTGATTTTATTTAGGGGGGAGGTCTCTAGGTCTGAACATGCAACAACAAATGAGCTCAAAAGAGCTAATTCTACCTTAAACATTAGATGTAACTACCTAGCTTCTTATATATTGATTATTTTCCAATTATTTAATATCTGCTCTAATTACATGAGTCTCAAAATGTAAGTTAGAGCTTCTTATGAAGACACAAACTATTCACTGGGTGAGGGTACTCTTCCAAGGAAGCTTTACAACTGAGCTTTGCTCCTGCTGCCAAATTATCTCTGCATTCCCTGTCTGTCTACCTCTTTGAGGCTGCCCAGATATCATCCTGCAAGGTTGCTTCCAATGTAGCTTGCCAGCTTCTGCTACCTGCACTTCCTGTACTACTCACCCTCCAAATGCACCCAGCTAGGCAATTGTCTATATAACAATTTTAAAAGCCTTGTTCATGAGCACATCCACCACAAACCAAACCATGCACCCTATGCGTACACTGCATTATCTACAAACCTGGTTTAGTCCTGAAGTAGCTCTGTGAACTTTAACATGCTTTCAGTAAGATAATTATTAGAATACATAGTCTTTGAAACACTGTCTTAAAGTACTGGTATTATGCTTGGTAAATGAAAACTCCCATTTTCCAACCTCCTGTACACTGAAATAACTAACAAAGGAATGATAAATTTGTACGTTACCAATGCTACGCTGTTGCGACTTATTGTGACAAGCTGAAGGGATTTTCTCCCCTCTTTCGAAGCTCTGGATTCCGTTTTTACAAAGCGAAATAGAGACTAAGGAATGAGAGGGGGCAAAGTACACAGCTAAGATCAGAGTATGTTGTAATTAAGTCTGTTAAATGTCTACTAAAGTGAAGCTGTGCTGGGGAGAAGTGAAACTTTCCCAGTCACAAAGAGTCATCTCCAGAGAGAACCAGGGGAGGAGGAATAAATACCAAGAGGTAGTTTTTTTACATGTATTTGAACATACTCAAAGTCAGAGCTTTCAAACCCACTGAAGACATACATGCCAGCTTTCTAAGCTGGTACAGACATTATGTGGAGCTAAACCACAACTTAGTGTTGTATGAATAAGACTAGCCTTTCTCAAGGCGTCTCCCTCTTCCTCTGGCATGGCCACAAATAGTTGGAAGGCTTTGTCTTCCTTTTATTATTTTTATTTTTAGAATGTAACCCTGTGTAAGTTGAAAGTCGTGTGTATGTGGGAGGGGAAAATACTTTGTGTGTGGGTTAGTTAGGGTTGCCATATTTCAAGAAGTAAAAATCTGGACACTTCAAAGCTTTTTTTTAAGGAAAACCCTAAAGTTATTAAAAAGGTAAAGGACCCCTGACCATTAGGTCCAGTCGTGGCCGACTCTGGGGTTGCGGCGCTCATCTTGCTTTATTGGCCGAGGGAGCCGGCGTACAGCTTCTGGGTCATGTGGCCAGCATGACTAAGCTGCTTCTGGTGAACCAGAGCAGCGCACGGAAACACCATTTACCTTCCCACCGGAGCGGTACCTATTTATCTACTTGCACAAGAATGCAAAAAAAGGGGGAAAGGGGAAAAAAGATTCCGGTTTACTTGCTGAAGATCCAGGACAACTCAGAGACAATGAGAGCATCTCCACCCCCATCGTTCACTGAAGTCCAGCGCCAAAGGCCTTCTGGTGGTTCCCTCACTGTGAGAAGCAAAGTTACAGGAGACCAGGCAGAAGGCCTTCTCAGTGGTGGCACCCACCCTGTGGAACGCCCTCCCATCAGATGCCAAGGAAATAAACAACTATCTGACTTTTAGAAGACATCTGAAGGCAGCCCTGTTTAGGGAAGTTTTTTTTTTTAATGTTTGATGTTTTATTGTGTTTTTAATATTCTGTTGGGAGCCGCCTACAGTGGCTGGGGAGGCCTGCCAGATGGGTGGGGTATAAGTAATATGTTGTTGTTGTTGTTGTTGTTGTTGTTGTTGTTGTTGTTGTTGTTGTTACTATTATTATTATTTTCCCCAAGCCTTATAAATATGCAGTGTGCCTGATTTTCCTCAGGATGCCTACAGACCATGGTTCCGATGACAATCTCCCACCCACCCCACCATATAACCTGAAATTAAATACTGCAATGAAAGAGCACAGACATGACTGCATGCTACACATGCAGCATAAAGTTTAGTTTGGCCTTCAGCTGCTTAAATCAGGAAGTCAATCTTCACAAAAATAATTTCATTCCCAAAGGTTCCAAATGATGTACAGGGCACATTTGAGTCAGCTATTAAAAAAATGTGCTTGACTTAAAAGTTAACAAATTGAACATCTGTTGAAATTAACTCATCAAAACTTTTGTGAACAGCTTTTAGAAATTAGTATCAGATATTTTGGGATAATTATTCTGAGTAAAGTTATTTTGCAATACCTTGTGTGTGATCACAGAACTGTTATGAACAGAAAATGAAGCACTATTCACAGAGTTTTAAATAATTTTTGAGCACATGAAACATTCAAGCTGCAAATTCATTTACTAACATGACAGCCAGAATGTAGGCCTAGTGCAAAACCCCCCGCAAAAAACACCTTATCTTTTAAAATGGTAAAAAAAAACACCAAATCAAAACTGATTAATATGGAATATGTAGTTCTAAAGTTTAGAATCTAAACCTTGGCATGTTGGAACATATATTACAATCATTACTGATCCTTTTCTTTCTCTGTGTGTGCATGCAATAAGTTTATTGTAGGCTCTGGCCACACAACCCGTGCATCCTAACAACAATAACAACTCCCCTTTCTTCCATGGAAGCCTCCTGTCCCAACACAGACAAAAAGAATAGGTGTGTAGTGCTAAATCATCAACAGAGATCACCACTGCAGTAGAGATCAAAAACTAGACAGCTCAGGTAGAATGAAGGATGGAGCAGATGGATAACATGCCACAAAAAGGCATACACATTTTCAGGTCACCCAGGTAGTTTACAGTGAGGAGCCATTCACCTTCTCCTGTCATGCTATAGTTTATTTTCTCCTGGAAAGCAATTACAGGACAAATGCCAAGCTACAGTAGGTATTTTTTTTTCCCAGTAGCAGCAGCAGCATCTGGTCTCTTGGCAGACTCCATGGGCAATTTTACTGGCAGTTTAAGTATTGCCTTTGGGTCAGTCACAGTGATATTGTTCATGAGCTGTCTGGCAACAGCTTCTTCCTAGATGTCATAATCCTTTTGATTTACTTTCAAGGAATTATAATGTTTTATCTGCTTCAGAAAGTGTTGACCTTAAAGGCCTCTGGAGGACATCTAAGGAAACATGGCGGGGGGGGGGGGAATACAGGCAGCAGCAACAGCACTCTCAATAACAGTAACCAAATGCAAAACATATTGGTCTGATGTTATTCATTAATCTATTTGGCTATTTCCCATATAGCCAGTGATCCACATTCAAGCCCTGGACTGAACCATTATGGCTTTCGGATCAGCTCCTTGAGACATACATAATATATTCCACTGCTCCAAAAATCATAGTAGTAGCACTCACTGATGCAAGCTATTTTACCCAAGTCCTGAACCTGAGCAGAGAAAATTGCAGAATACCAAGCTAGATTAATGGGAATTCTATATGGTTAGATTGAAAGTTAAATGACGGTAGAGAGAAAAATGCTAATGCGAGGCAGAATAGCAGGATATGCATAGTTTAGATAAGCTGCGCACACGTCTAATGCAAACATCACATCCTGGTTCACCTTTGAAGTCTGTCTCCGTTCAAAGGCAAAGTCTGACTTTCTCAACTCTTGAATGTGGGACATCTCTTTTAATGAACGGACACTACTTTGCCAGTTTGTAAGAGTGAGTGAAGAAAGAAAGAAAGAAAGAAAGAAAGAAAGAAAGAAAGAAAGAAAGACCCAACCAAAAACCTTGAGTTTATTGACCCAAACACTCAGGTAGCTCTTGGCTGCATGACTAAAGCAGAACTAACAGCTTAATTTGTTCCCATTTTAAACGATATACAAAAGAAAAAAAATCTTTTTCAAAGAATATACATTAAGTTTGAGGTAATATAAAGAAGTGTCTGTGGACAGCGCGGGCCCCCGGCCTCTTAAGTGAGATGGGCGCACAACCCTAGAGTCGGACACGACTGGCCCGTACGGGCAGGGGTACCTTTACCTTTACCTTTACCTTTAATATAAAGAAAAATGGCTTAATTTGTATGTCATGGTAAACCATACTTAATGGTTTATTGTGAATGCTGTTTTCTGGGCAGTCTTCTCACCAGCAAACATTGGTTACAGTTTATACTTTTCAGGGAGTGAAACAAATCACAATCCCTGCTTCAGACATAAAGCTTAAGACACAGACCGCGGATTGTTTCCTCTCAGTATGAGTGGGGTGAAATCAGGTGGTCAACACTGGTGCATTCACAGCAGTCCTCTAACTATGGTTTACTAACATGTTGTTGTTTAGTCGTTTAGTCGTGTCCGACTCTTCGTGACCCCCTGGACCAGAGCACGCCAGGCACTCCTGTCTTCCACTGCCTCCCGCAGTTTGGGCAGACTCATGTTTGTAGCTTCGAGAACACTGTCCAACCAACTAACTGTGTCTTACTAACATATGCAAGCACATATGCCTAGGAATGCCTAGAGGTTTTTGCTTTGTAACTATGACTTTTGAAAAATATTTTATTGAAGGTGAAGGCCAACCAATTAACAAACAATATAAAAAGAAAATAGGAACTAAGAATTGCAGAAGCAGTACGGAGTTTATATTTCTAGCTGAATGGAATGGGTGCCATACAGAGATGCATTTGGATAATCCAATTTCATTCTGCTACTCAGATATGCCTCTTGCTTTTTCCATACTAAAATAGTAACTAATTATCCCTGGTTTGATTATCTCCCCCTAATGCTTTTGCAGAAAATCATCAGCTGTTCTGCTCTTCATCATACTTAGATCTAAGAAAACTAATATGAATCACATTCATTAATTCCAAGACGATCTGCAATATTTCACCTTGTGAAACACATCTCCATTGGATTTCATCTTTTGAATCACTTCTATAAAAAATGTAGATGATATAGTTGCTTGAAGACTGCCAAATGTTCTTGATAAAGAAAGGCGCATAGCACAATAAAGTCTAATCAATAAATGAAACCCTAAATAACAGATGGCCATATAGCAGCCGAAAAGAGATCGTGCTCATCATACAAGATACATTTGATTCATTAGTGTGTGTTTTAGAGCTTTATAAAATGGACAGTTTCTAGCTTGAATGAGATTACCAGTGAACAGGGAGGCAGACCAGGGCCTTTCATAGATACCCTGTCCCTTCTTAGTGACAGGCAGAAGCAAAAATAAATTATAGAAACCAGGCAAAAAAGTGCCTATAAGCAAGATCTGTCTCGTGCTTTTAGTTTTTTTGTAATGCGGCCAGATCATTACAGTGGCTCAATAATTAAATAAATAAATTTTGGCTCAGAAGTATAATGTCCTTGGCATAAAAAAAAAAAAAAATCAGTTGCTAATTTAAGTATCCAGCACCTAATTCACAGTAATGAATAAAATGCCACTGAACTTCAAAATAACAACAACAACAACAACAACAACAACAACAACAACAACAACAACAACAGAAGCCTAGTAATACAACAAAATGAGGATTTGTCTCATACCTTGAATAATTTATTTTGAGTAAAGGAGAAATATAGCATGTCCTCATTACTACCCTTGGTATAGTTTATTGAGATCTAAGTGTAACTGTCATCAAACAGTACTTCTAATTAGAACAATGCTTTGGAAACTGGGGACCTCAGACTCTTTTTTTTTTTTTTAAGGTTTCTGAAACAACACATTTCTTCTAAACCATCTAGAATTGTTGGGCACTGGGCCTGGTGGAATTTTGGGGTGTTGACTGGAGCCATGTATTTTAAATTCCTCACATGATGGCAGAGAGTACGGACTTGGGCATAAATCTTCCTTGAGCACTGCTGCCCTCCACAAGATGGAGGAATAAATTCTGAAGCAGGGAGCCTGTCCAACATATACAGCCTCCTCTTGGAATATCAGGGTTCTAAATCAAGCAGGGACACTTCACAAGTAGAAATGATTCCCTGCTGCAGAAGTGACCCCTCCAATTTGCAGAGTCTGGGAGGGGTGGGGTGTCAGGGGACAGAGCTAGCACACTTGTGATTGTTCTCCTTCATTGAATGAGGCTTTAGAACACTATTGATAAAGTTTCTTGGCAGTCTCAGGAGCTAAAATATACTCTACATCAAGGCAAGGTCAGGTATGTGAGTATAGAAAGCCAGGTCAAGATGGTGGGTACACAATGTTCAACTTAGGGACACTTCAGATGTTTTCAACTGTGCAGCCTTAAGTCATATCACAAGAAACTGACCATGGAGCAATGCTGATGAGGTAAAACTGAAATTGTCAAAATGCAACAACACAAGAGTGTAGCCAAGATCATACTCCTGAGCCTAGGTAGCACAGGAATTAAATATCTATCTTATTTATTGATGCAGCAAAGCAGGATCCTGCTCAAAGTCAAGAGCATGGGTAGGCAAACTAAGGCCCGTGGGCTGGATCTGGTCCAATTACCTTCTAAATCTGGCCCGCAGACGGTCCAGGAATCAGTAGAACGTGTCCTTTTATTTAAAATGCATCTCTGGGTTATTTGTGGGGCCTGCCTGGTGTCTTTACATGAGTATGATGTGTGCTTTTATTTAAAATGCATCTCTGGGTTACTTGTGGGGCATAGGAATTTGTTCATTTATTTATTTTTTCAAAATATAGTCCGGCCCCCCACAAGGTCTGATGGACATTGGACCAGCCTCCTGCTGAAAAAGTTTGCTAACCCCTGGTCAAGAGAGTAGCACCAATAAGAACAGCACTTGGATGAAGCATGGTCGAAAAGGCTGGGACTGGGCTTGGCCGATTCAGACTCCTCCTTATCTAGAAATCCCTATTTCCTGCCAACTTGGAGAAAGTATGGCATCCAATCAGTCTTTGTCTGAGATATAGATGTTCCTGTGCCTAGTCCATCATCCTCTAATATTGCACAGGTTATGAGAAGCTCCCTACTTCCCTAGCATTTACCAAGTAGGAAGGTCTAGACTTTAAGTGAGCTTATGATGGTGGCAATCCCAATGCAAGAAATAAGATAAGGCCCCCAAAAACCCTATAAATGAACAACATGCTAAGAGTTCAGGTATTTTCTTTTACAATGCATTTTATTATTACTGGGAGTGGGTGGAGGAGAGAGAACACATCCTCTGGATGCAAGGTTAAAAAAAAAGACATTGGGACTTAATGTTCTGCTTAGTTAAGGGATAAGTAAGCAGCAAGCACCAGTGTGCCTCTGGCTGTGCAGTCTGCAGGGATTGAACTTGCAGTTTGTGATGCTGGAGAGAACAGGATGATGAAGGGGAACCTTGTTTGCACCCAATAAAGCACTGGAAAGCATTATTATAATATAATTCATCTGAACTCACTATTAACATTGTAAAAATCCTGGAGGAGGAAGAAGGGGAAAGAACTATGATTAAAGAAAAAAATGGATTCAGGTGTTTTACAAGATGGCTCACTGATTATGCATGATTCTGATATGCAACATATTCAGAGCTTTCAGGATACATGTCAGCCCCATATTTCTAGGAAAGCTGTAGTCTTCTGCTTGTTTACACTCCAAATCTTGCCACCACCATTCCCCCCAAATCTGTAGCCATTGCAACAGAAGGAAGTCATGTGTCACTTGTGCTGACTGAGTGACTACTTGATGCGATTGGAATGATCTTTGATAGCCAATTCATTCTTGTTTGGTCTGTGTCACAGCTGGTGTTGCTTCCCCCCACCACACCCCAATTTGGTGAAGCTTTAGATGTCAAAGTTTGAAAACCCTGTCATAAATTCTTATTTATTTCTGAAATGTTTTTCATTTTAAACCTTCTGACACTTAAAGTAGTCCATCTTAGGGGATGGGATAAGAAAAGGCATTGCAGAAATCATGTGATCGGAGACAAATTACCTATAGCCTCTTCTTTGCAAATGAAGTAGCTACCTAATACTTCTCAGAATGCATGTGTTTGAGCTTAAATTAACAGACACAGATTTACTATTTTACTACCTATGGCACCTTCTGGCAGGATGATGCAGATAATTTGCTTACAATTATTATGTCAAAGACAAAAGCCACAAAATAGCCCCAGAAGCTACCACTTGGTAAATGCTTATCTTAATCTATTCTGTCATATATTGCAATAGGCTGGACTACACTAAGACTGGACAAAATCCAAAATCCAGTTCAACAGTTGTAATTTGTTAATTTTGACACAGGAGAGCAATAACAGAGGCAAACCCCCAAAATGGTACTGAAACAAATCTTCTGACACAGCACAACTGTGAAAGGTAGAGTTGGGTGAATCTGCCATTCTTGGTTTCTTTCAGTTTCTCATCCAGCTAGTCTTAAATTCATTTCTCTGCATTTCCATGTGCAATTTTTTTTTTTAAATTAAGAGTCCTCATAAAAATTCATCAGCATTTCAGTGTTACTTTCTCCTAAAATACACATTTTCTTTGCAATTTTGCTTATTGCTGACATTTTTGCAAAGCAATTTCACATAATATATTTCACAACATTATCCTATGTTATTTTCATTAATATATAGTTCATGCCAGCAAATGCATTTTTGTACACATTGCTAACTATTGCAAAAATTTGGAGAAGTGTGCATTTTGAAGGATGACTATGTTTCAGTTCCTATATGGTTCTGGAAAGTACAGATCAGGTAGTTTCACACTTAAATGTGAACTGAACTGGTTTACTCCTCCATCCCTAAGAAGGATATATGCCCACTTGTTGACGTTAGGGAGAATGCGCAGGACAATTATGACACCTTCAAGTTCATATGGGTTTGTGTGCCTTTTGAGGCCCTCGGAGCCGTGGAGATTGATACAGCTTGTACCACTTTCAGATTAAGAATAAGGTTCTCAAGGGAAAGCTTCATTTGGAGAGATAGAGACAGCTATATCACAGCTGAGACAGACAAAAAGCCACCCTGACCACACTGGCATAATTCACAAATTTGCTTCCATAGATCAGGATTACTGCGCTGCCAAATAGTTTACAGTGGTGTCCCCATAAGCTGATGAACAATAGTGCAGAGTTACTGTACATTTCTTTGGATATTTGTGAATATATATGCATACACAAATATAACTAACCAAGAACATACTGTTATGCGTTTGGCCATCTCAATCATTGTGAATGAGCAGCTGATGAATAACAAGGCAGAAATTTGCTAGTGATTTTCCAGACCTATTTTCAAGCAGAGCAGGGTGTAAATATTCAACGAAAGAAATGACTAAAGAACAGGAATACCTGATGTTTTTAAAAAGTTTTTTAAAAGTCTAGGAACCAACAACAACATTTTACACAGACTATTTGTAAAATAAGTTGACTTAGATTTAAAGGTCAGTTTTTTATAGCATAGAGTGCTTGCATCTCTGTAGTGCCCTTAAACTCACTTGCAAACACTTGCAACCTTGGTGTTAGTTTATCAAAGCAATCATTAAGCTTTGGCACTTTGAGGCTGATGAGTATTACCTAAGCCAGCACTCTTTGGAGCTAATCGTGTACAATTTAACATTATCAAAGCACAGACAGTCCTCATTCAAGCCAAGTGTGAAAGTTTTTAAATTAGCTTTCACAGTTTGATTCACAGACAGCAAATGTAAACTGGCACTGGATTAATTTTTTCTCCCTGACGACAATCTGGAACAGAATAGCCCAAAGGCTATTGTAGGCCATTTGCTTTAACTACTACTGAAGATTCACAATACAAGCTGAGTTCCAACTGGGACTGAAGCTCTAGGAGAAAAGGGAAGCTTAATATTATCCTCATTAAGCAAACCACTGTGTGTTTTGAAAATAAGTCCTTTAATTTTGTCACTTTCAAGTAGGTCTAGATCTCTCTTTCAGTTTTAGGTTTCTAAGGACAGGAATGGACATCATTATCAACAAAGAACTTCCATAACTCAAGAACCTGCACATGGGGC
This sequence comes from Podarcis erhardii, assembly GCF_964252035.2. Classification (NCBI taxonomy): domain Eukaryota; kingdom Metazoa; phylum Chordata; class Lepidosauria; order Squamata; family Lacertidae; genus Podarcis; species Podarcis erhardii. Next base: position 59,851,460 of record NC_138510.1, read on the forward strand.
AGTTACAATGATAATAAAGGTGCTCAGGTACTGGAAACAAGAGGAAGGAGCAAAGTTAACTGGGCAGGAAGACTAGAGGAGAAGTGAGCATTAAGATCACGAACTGGGGATTTCATACCAATACAGGTAGGAATATGTGTACATCAGGATGATAGACTGGATGAAACTTAACATGAAAATGCAATAATCTCCACAGGGAGGCAGATCCTATGTAAATAAGAGTCAATAAAAAGAAATGAAAGGCCCAGGTAGGGGCAGACGGAAAGTGATGGGAGCAGAATGCCCAGGCAAGGCAGAATGAAGAAAATGTCAAGTCTATATATGGCAACTATAAAGTGATTTCCATGTTTCTTCATCAAAAGGGATACATAGATCTGGGAAAGGTGCTAGTAAAGGAAAACTAACATGATGAGGGAGATGGAGCAACGCCCCTCTAAGAAAAGGTTACAGAAACAGTGGAGTTTTAGTTTAGGGGGGGAAAAAGCAAGCATGGAGAGACAGGACAAAGATATGTAAGATTTATGCATGATGTGTTCAAGGATGACAGAAATAAGTTTCTCTCTCTAATTCTAGAACCCAAAGTCATCCAATGAAGCTCATGGGTTGGAGATTCAGGACAGACAAAGGGAAAGACTTCTTCAGACAGTGCATAGTTAAACTATGGAATTCACTACTACAAGATGTGCTGATGGAAGATATGGAAGATATGGCTAGCAATGGTTCATAAGGGCTCCATACTACCTCCAAACTCACAAGCAACATGCTTCTTAAATGCAGCTGCTGATGAACAATAACAGTAGGACAGTCTATTGCATTTATGCCCTGCATTTGGACTTCCCATACATATCTGGTCATCCAGTGTGGGAAAAGTATGCCTAACTAGATAGACCCTTGATGTGATCCAGCAGGGACCAGGTTAAGTTCTTACATAGGATGAGACAACATCGGCCCTAGAGTCTTCAGGAGTAGGAATAAATACTTATCTATTTGGAATTGAGAAAGAAATCTGCATGTGATTGACAGGAAATGTGCCAGGGTGACTGATGTAGTGGAAGTGTGGGTGAGAATATGCACTTGTATAAATGATGGTGGATAAATTGACTTTTAGATGGGTGCAGGGCTGAAGGAGGAGAAGTAAAACATCTGCTTCACTAATACAGAGGCACAGATGTCACTGCTGATGTTGTTGCTCTCTAGTTAGGGGGTAGAGCTACTAAGGGTCAGACGGCTTGAGATAGTAAATGTTTTATTTTCATGGTCAACCAGATGCTGGAGGATATGAATTTTATGTTTGCCACAAATATTCCCTCCAGTTCTAAAACAGTCCAATTCCTGCGACACAAATATCTGAGTCCCAGTCCAATGTATAATCTTAGCTCTGTGTGGAAGTCTTCATCAGTGTTTACTGATATATTATGCATGCAGTAATAATTAGGCCCAGTGAGCTGGTTCAAGTATCTTAGAGCCATCTAATTGCTAGATGGTGTTATTTATTTAGCAACAGTGTTCCAGCCACCGTTCTATGCTCACTGGCCTTCAGCAGATACTTATTGTAATATCTCGGGCTACTGAAATTCATAGGCAAAGTATCAATAACTTTGGCAAAATACTGTACAATCTTAGATTTAAGCCTGGTTTACACATGTTGGAGAAAGGGTTAGGAATAAATTAGTAGAGTTCTGAAGTGGTGAAATAAAGTATTCTATCTGAGAATGCAGTGTTTGCCAGGCATTTCTTGCATGAGGAAGCTTTCAAATTAATACCCCACACCTGCAGTATCAGTGATACAATGCATTATACTGCCTCAAAACTTCATTCTGTTGCTTCATTCATCATCATCATCATCATTACTATTAACAGCTTGACACATAAGAAGTTTCAAAGCAACTGACAAAAAGCATAAAGGTTTGTATAAAATCATGGGGAAAGATGAACCAGGAGTGGAATAATAATAATAATAAATATGAGGTACATTCTTGTGCATAGTAGTCCATGCTCAACAGCAACACAAACACAAACCAGAATTGTTTATATATTGTTTATATATAATGTAAGACACAATAGGCTGCACTAAGTTCCTAACAAGTTCAAAGTTATTAGGCACTGGTATTACTGTATTTACAACTATGCTTCATAATAAACTTCAAGGCTATTGGCCTACACTTTATCACATAAGTTTCTTTTTAAAGAAAAAATGTTTACTTAAAGACATGTAAGTTTGAAAAATATGCTATTTATTTATTTATTTATTTAAGCAAACAATTTATATACCCCTTAACTACCTATGACTGTGATCAAGCACAGTAGCATTACTTAAATATCACTGAAGTAAAATACAAAATACAAATTTACTCTTCACATTTGTATTCCCTGTCCACAAAAAAAAGGCAGCTTGCAACAATAAAGCTAAATGCAGGACACAATATATAACAATATATATATTTTTTAATGAACAGGACAGATAGAAACAGGTCAACAAACAATGACCAGGCTAGGCTATTTGAGGGCCAAATGTTACATTGTGCTTAATGTGTAGCTATGTCTTTAATTACTGGTGTCAGGGTAATGACTAGTATCCAGATTACAGCATATAGGGTGGGAAGATTTCTCTTCCACATTCAGCCATGATCAAAATGACAATATTTCCCAAGGCACAGCTACAAGAATTAGAAAAATGTTCCCACCGGCACCAGTAGGAATTCCCCCCCCCCCCAGCATTGATACATGGGGAAATAACCAATTTTCATTCTGATTGTGGCTTTGCTTGCTGTGATCCCAATAACACTTGAGGACCCTATGCATGTAATTAAAGAAATAGCAGAGATACAGCTGCATGTCACATGTGTAGCATAGGATGTGGTTTGGCCCTCTGAATGACCTCAGTTGAGTACATATATACTCAGACCATTTTTGATGCAATTCTCTGACGCAGTGATTCTGAGTTTGTTGCATATCATTTAGAATATCCTACTGATTCATCATGTATTGCATGCCGGAAACGCCAAATAAAGGTATATACTTTTGTTTACACTGCACAGATCACAGAAAGCTTCCACACCAGCTTGTAAACAACATGCTGCATTTTAATGAGTTGAGACCTTTTGTTATTGAAACCAAAAAAGGTGCACAAAATGCACTGGACCTAAAGTTCTAGTGTGCAAAAAACAAAACAAAAGCACAGCTTTTGATGGAAATGAGTGGTCAGGCTATTTGTAATGAGATCCAGGACCTTTCACTCTAGGTCACCAATTGCAATCCCTCTAGACTAACAGTCACTCAGAAGCTGTGACCACCTAAGAACTGTTCAATGCCTGTAAAGTGTCAGCAGTCTCATTTCCATTTATAATGTGCCAATGTCCACTTGCATCAAATTAATTCTAGGCCAAGTATTGAACTGGGAAAGGAGGCAGGAAGAGGCCTTATTCCTGGGAGAAGCAACGCGAAATGAAAAGAGCAGAGCACCACAGAGTTAAACGAGCACAGGCAAACGTGGGGGGGGGGAGTTTATCTCCCTCACAGAATTAACAGCAATATGCCTTATAACAGGGATGGGGAGCCTGAGGCCTAGGGGCCCAATATTATCCTCCAGGCCTCCCTAATCTGACCCTTGTGACCGTCTCCAAGCTACCTCCTCAGTTCTACTCCACACATTCCTCAAGAGCTTCTGAAGAATGATATTGCCTCTCGTTTGCTGGATGGGGGGTGGAGAGATCATTTGCAGAAATATCTTCAGTTTTGCATACTTCTATTTCTTTATTTAATCTCCACTGACAGACTGGCACGTCTCCCGAGTTGTGTGGGGAGCAGCAAATAAGCTTCTCAATAATACATGAAGTGGCTGAGGAACCCATAATGCAGGATTCAGGAGGCCTTAGTCACTTCATGGCTGCTGGTTGCTACTCTTAGCATCATATACTGAACAAAATCAGAAAACCATTTCCCAGAGACCAAATAGTATTACTTATGTCATTTAGTTGTTATAAAGAAGTTACCATTCATACACACATTGGGATTCAACCCCAAATTATTCAGATTAGACAGGGTAAAATTTCTATGCCCATGATCTAATGTGGGTCAATTAGAATTCATCACATCAGTAAAACATATTTGTTTACAAATCCCCCCCTCCAAAAAAAGTTTAAGTATTGTTGCTCTTACCAGTAAACTAAGGTTTTGAGGAAACTGGCAGTAAAAGTAGGGCAGCTTATGGCTTAGTGGCATCTATAATGTGTCAAGCAAGTGATAAAATGGTAGTTTAAAAATGGGTCAGGAGAGCAAACAAAAAGATAAATGGAAAACGAAGACCACAAATCTTGCAAAGATGCTACATAGCTCATATAAAAATAGTAGACAATCTAATGAAGAAGCAAGGGCTTTGGTTAAGAGGGGAAACTCTGGGCTTTTACTCAAGACCTCTTAATGTGTATTAGTTACCCTTTAACCATCTGTTGTACTCATAATCAGGATGCTTAGACTGGATTTTCCTCTACTCTTCTAATGCATGCTTATGGATGAAGCAGGAATTCTAATCTGCTATACAGCTGATTCACATTCACATATGAGAAAGCTCCTACACAGAAAACGCTTCCTTCAGATAAATGAGCTGAAACTTGCATGTAGAGCAGCATGTGATCAATGCACTTTTCATTAACTCATGGTAGCCTTCCAGGTAGGGATTTTGTTATCCATAAGGAGACCATTGAGCACTGTAATTATGGAACCAGTACATGACACATACACACCCAAAAAATGAAGATTAAATATTTGAAAGTACAAGGGCATGATTATATTAATGCTGCAATTGAAAAAAGGAAGATCTATTAAAGTGATACACAGCTTCCCATCTTAGTTTCCCAAGATATTTTTACAGATGAGTTTACACATCCATATTACATGATAACAGTGTTAGTGTGGCTTCCATGGTTAAGATAATGCCAAATGAGATAAAATTTATAATTTGTAAGAACAGAAGGCTATAATCACAGTTTTGTATGTTCCAGCTACCAGAGCTGACTGCACACACTCTTCTTACTCAAGCAAACAATCAGCACATGAGTGTGTTGTGGCTATATTGAACAGTAAGCACTAAAAAAGAAAATAGGATAACATTTACCTTTGGCTGTATGTGCTTCTCTTTCTTCCCCACCCCATGGGCCTGCTTCCTATACTGCACCTACTAAAAACATGATTGCAACATGTACCCACCTCTGCTAAATATTGTGGGCTAAGGCAAAGACATGCAATTTCTAGCCACTAGCTCATTCACAACCAGCTGCCTCATATATACAAGCCCAGTTGAATACAGGAAGCTCTGACTTTTCTGAAATGCAGTCCAGTCTCTTCTCATCTTTTCAAAAGAATTGCTAAACATCTTTGGGAGCAAACAAGAGAGAGAAGAAAGGGGATTGGGCTGAGTTTGACACCATCTCAAATGTTGTTCCTGCAGCTAGATGCTTTACTCCGCTTTTATGGCTCTATTATCACTTCACAATGAACCTTTTTAGAAGACAGGAGCAGGTGCTCTTTCTGCCTTTGGCAAAAGCTCTAAATTAAGTGGAATATCTCTTGCTATGTCTTCTGCAATGACAAGAAAACTCATGGTGATAGCTATCTCTATGGGGCATCTGGAGTAAGGCTAGTCAACCTAGGGTAGACAACCCAGCAGATGAATCTGTGGACCCCTTCATTTTATCCTTAAAGACACCACATTTATGCTGTCCACACAGAAACACAAGAACATATTAATGTTAGTGACTCCATCTGGGTAAACAACCTAAATTTCTATTTTGGATTGCTACTGCCTGCGTTCCAGAACAATGCTAGTATTTTCTATATAACCAATTAAAATCCCACAATAACGCAAATCAAAGAGGGAAAATTCTTACTACCTTTTAGAGCTTTTTATTATTGCAAGTTACAGCAAAGTTGCAGCCGGTATATCTGTTTCTAGGATTTCACTCAACACTCTTTAAAGTACTTTGTAGAAAGAAAATACAGCCTCAATAAAATTTGTTTTCTATAACAGCATGTTGCCCCATCTTCTTTTTAAAAAAACTTCTGTTAATACTTTTTTTCTTACTTTATTTTAAGGCTGCCTTCCAAAAAACCATAATATAAACTTTAGATGATGTTACTTCAAACCACTGTCAACTCAGCGGTGCAAATTCATTTATTACAAGGCACTGTAGTACAGTACAGCTCTGATGTCTTTGAACATGCCTGTTTTTACTTTTGTTTTGATTCAGCATTTGAAAATTGTTCCTATTGATCTACCTTCTCAGCCAAAATGCATTTGCTTTTGTCACCAAGACAAATAAAAAAACCCCAAGCAAATAAAAAAAAGGCAACCTGTGAATGTAGTAAGGTGGTTCTCATCTCACAGTCAAAGGGTGCAAAGAAAATCTCCACGGAGATCAAAACCAATTAACCCGCAGTCCTTTCGGTTCTTATGACTCCTCTGAAAGTCAAAAGGATTGAATGTACTACATGCAGTTTGAGGAGGAATTCTTCGACGGTCTGGATTTTTGAAAGGACATCACCTTCTTAATACATTTGCTAGGAGTAGCTTGCACTGATTGTGATCAATGTTTTATTCTGCACTGGTAGCTGATGAGGGAAGAACAGGCCATATACTTACATTCCCCACTATGCATCATTTTTGCTGCGTCTCAAAACTGGCAGCAAGCGGGCACATCCAATAGTGTATTACTTCCTTCTCTCATTCATGACGGTGTCACACACAGGCTCTGCGATTCTGAAAAAGAAGCATTTCCCAGGTTCTGAGGACAGAGGTTTCCCAACCAATCCATCATGCTTTGTGTGCTAATGATAGATTCATGCATAAGAGACACCATAAGCAGTGCAAGGCAGCAGGCATGAAAAGGAGTGAATCAACTGTCAACGGTTGCGATCTGAAGGACTGCAAGGCTGTGATTAGAATTTTCAATCACAGCTTCCACAATTCATCATGTTATTCAGGAAAGGATGAAGGGCTCTCCTCTCACCCCCCCTTTTTTTTTAAAAAAAAAGCACACACCAGAAATCTTCCTTCATCGTTTCTCTCACCCAACCCCCAACCTCAGTATTAGCATAATAAGTTTCTAGGACACGGGATTGGGGGGTGGGGTGGAGAATACAAAACTTGCTGGTTTACATGAGCTTGAGAATGTATTGGCTACTTGTTGTTCGCAGGAATAAAAACCGCTGTAATAATCTCTTTAGGCACACTGATGAATTTTGGCAGAAATCAAGAAGCAAGAGTCTCCCACTTCTCTCCCTTGAGCTTCAGGTCATTTACCACATACATGCAAAATTCCAGCCCAATGACCCTGGGAGGGTAGCATGAGGCATAAAGAAACATATCCTCAGAATTTGCTTACAGTCCTCCCACAGATAATTTTGTTTTACGGTCTTTAAACAAAGTTACACATTATTTTTGACATCTGACCTAATTTATAAGGAGGTATTTAATTTATCAGGCATACTGCAGATAACACAGAATGAGCATATACTCTGCAGTTACAGTAACCAGGATTGTATACATTATACGATTCTGCTGCTCAGCAATGGAAACTGATTTGGGGCACATGTCACAATGCAGTGACATCCACAACCTTTGCAAATTGGGCAAGCAACAGCATACCGAAATCCTTGTGCCATCAGAGTCTAAACAGCCAGAACCAGTTTCACGGGTGAGTGGTATTGTAGCACTAGGAAGAACTTTCTGCCAGTAAGAGCTGTTTCACAGTAGAACAGACTCTCTCCGAAGGTGGGGAAGGGGAAGTGAGTTGGACTGGACAGCCTACAAGGTTCCATCCAACTCAATTATTCTACCTGCTCTTTGGGCACGAAGCCTGGAAGTTACATCCACCTACTAGCTGGCTTTTGCCTCAGTGCCTGCTCTTCCTCTTGAAGAAATAGAATCTGCCCAATCTAAGGAACCTAAATTATACTCCTAATTTAAAAGCAATATAGAAAATACACAATTAGTGTATATATGTGAATGTACACAGACAATGACTAAGGGAAGGATGCTATCAGTTGTGTCAGCAGATCACAGTAAAGACATGACTCTTAGACAGACAAAACCTGAGGTCTCGCTCAAGGCAATATTTTTTGACAAATCCCCAGGCTGGATTTTATGACATTCCTGTGGAGTACAAAACACCATGATGCATGGCACACATGTTAAGATTTTTGAAACAACTATTCTTGAGGTAAGCGGACATTACTGTGTAATTCATAAGCTGCTAAAACTTTGGAGGCATATTACAGAACATGGTTGAGAATTACTTCAACCTGTATTCTTCCTTCAAATCTCATAGCTAATCTCTGCTTTAGTGCCCAAACAAATGTAAAAATAGCCTAGAAATGGAATATCTATTTCTGTTCCCTAGAAAATATCACTTGCAGGAAAAGCATACTACAGATACACAAATCCTCTCCTTTCAAATAATCCTTCAGTCTAATCTTCCAGGGACCTATTTTGATCTTTCCCTTGGCAAGCAACATCCCTCAGCATTTGCTAACTGTTCCAGATCTTTTGAGCAAGAGGTCAGCTGTAATTCTGACAGCTAGCAAGCAAAACATGTGTGGATAACTACAAAGGGGGTTGGCTATTAACATATTTTAACCCAGATTGACAGTTGAGTTGGTGAGATTATCATTTCGCTGCTCTGCCATGGGCCCTGATATTTAGTGAACCATTTCAACACTCTGTCAGGGGTGAAAAAGCCATTGTATTTGGCAGCAAACCTCTCTTGTTATTGGGAGGAAAGAGGGGGGAGAGTTCTCACATAGGGCTACTGTAATCCACAGAAATAGAAAACTAATGTAAAGCATGGAAGAAAAAACAATTAGAAATCTTAACCAGTATAAACAATTGCTAATTTAAAAAAAGGAAGGAAGGAAGGACGTCACAAACAATTGTTCCTGTGTGGACCCTTTTCAGAGATTTGTGGAGTAGGTTGGGCTTTACTTTCATACCTGCCCAGGCACTTACTGAATATTTTTGCTCAGGCAAGTCAAAACATGTTAACAAAGTCAGCTGCAGGGGACCATGTATGGACTGGCACCTACTGCTGAAAGAAGATACTACTACTACTATTACTACTACTACTACTACTACTACTACTAATAATAATTTATACCCCGCCCATCTGGCTGGGTTTCCACAGCCACTCTGGGCAGTTTCCAACAACATATTAAAATACAATACAAAGCAAAATCTGGCAAAATTTCAAAAAGTGCTCTGAGATTGAGGAACAAAAATGGAAGCTTCTTCCAGGAGGGAAGAGAAGCATTTGAGAAATTGGATAATTTATTTCAGCACAGCAGTAATCCAGCTCTACATTAGCCACACCAGACTCTCGGAAAAAGCACAAGGTTTCCAATCTGCTCCTCAAAGAAACCTGACAGTTATTGATTATGCATGAAATAATAGTAATGCTGGCAATGTACACCAACTCCATGGGGCACACAGTTGGGGTTGCTCATCAAACTTCTTCTGATGGGAATAAATTTTAAAACCTCTTGGTCATCCTTACGTTACATATCATCACCACATTAGAAAATAGGTCTTCTGTTGGTTTTAGCAGTTATGATGAAGGTTATATCCCTACATGTTCTCACATGCAAGGCCAAACTACACATGGCATTAAAAATGTCTTTGCAATGTATGGTTTCTTAAAACATTTTACATCAGCTTTAATCATTGCAGCTGGCATAGAGGTAGAATTTAACCCTTTTCTTCCATGCTGTAGTCCTGGGGAAAATCCTTCTGCAGCTGGTATTTGCTTTGAGGAAAAATCCTCTGTTGAGGCCAAAAAGCAGCACAGGAAGCTACCTTAGACCAGGCACACCCAAACTCGGCCCTCCAGAAGTTTTGGGACTACAACGCCCATCATCCCTAGCTAACAGGACCAGTGGTCAGGGATGATGGGAACTGTAGTCCCAAAACATCTGGAGGGCTGAGTTTGGGGATGCCTGCCTTAGACTAAGTCAGATTTTGGCCCACCTAGCTCAGCATTTCCTACACTGATTGGCAGCTGCTCTCCATGGTTTCAAGAAGGAGTCTCACACAGTCCTCTTTGAATAAGTCAGTGGTTGACCCTAAGGCCATGTGAATGCAAAGCATGTGCTGGTGAGGAAGGTTCAAATTTCACCTCCGCACCAGTTACAATCTTCATAAACTAATACCTTTTACCCTCTCAAGTAATGCTATTTTTATTTTTTAAACATTGAGGATTGCATACGAAAATTCACTTGACATCATGTCTCGTTTGGCCAACAAACTCACTGCCTGAAGTGGCTGCTTTGATTCTTCGAGGAAGGAGGGGGGCATTCAATTTAGCCAGACTCTAGCAGCCCAGTTTAATCAGAAAAAAACTAGTAAAAGTGGGTTGGTAAAAATACAATATTGAGCCAAATTACAAGTCAAATCCTATCGTGTTGTGCTCCCATGAGAGCATGATAGAGTCTGAACTCTCAATTCCATCCCACTATGTCATCCAAGTCCTACTACTTCCTTCCACATTTTTAAAGCATCTACTGGAAATTGTCTTGTAGATAAGGAAAGATAATTATGATTCACTAATTTTATCTATTCACTGATGTTATCTACTGCAGTAGCAGTAGCTGTAGCTGTAGTATTTTCCCAAAAAGTATGCATTTCTTAATGATACTAAGTTATTAGCGATATTAAAAAACACAAAAAACCCTGAGATTAACCTCTTCTGATCTTGCACTTGATAGAGAGAATAGGTTGAAATAATGGTTACAGCAGTAACAGAAGACAGTGGGCAAGACAGGATCTTCAGAGATACAACAAATCACAAATGACCGAATGCTTTCCTAGTCCTGTCAGCTGATTCATAGGAAACAGAATATATAGATTTTGATTCACCATTTTGTTACTGAAAATGCTGTTCTAAATGCAGTTCATAAAGAGGAGAGTGTCTTAAATATATATTTGGCTAGATTGGCATGGTTTTTGCCAGGTCTGACTAACTGGGCACATTTAGTTGACTCGGCTGATTGGCTTTGATACAGGATGGAATCCTATTGGTGTCCTCCACTAACAGAAGCCATCTGTCAGCAGAACAGGGAGGAAAGCATATTTTGGAAAATCCCTGCACTACCAGGTGGTGCAAAGGGATGTGGCTGGAGGAGGAGAGTATGCTACCAGTGGGATGGAACCAAAGAGGCTAACACTCTGCTGCTCAAGGGTTCGCAGACATCTGCAAATGGCTTTGTAGACAAAGTGAAATAAAATATCGCAGACTATTTTTTCTCTAAGTATTAAATTTAAAACCAAACAAAATGGTATCCAATGGTAGTTGTCAGTTCTTACTCAAGACTTCCAAGAATCATTTCCCCTCAAGTAATTGACAGCTTGGATGAGGCCAGAGATAGTCGCCTGGTTCACATGCCAAAGCACACCATAGTGCAAAAGTGTAATTGTGTGGGCTCTGAGGGAGGAGATTTGGGACTCAGCTACATTAATTTTTTTTAAAAAAACAGCAGTCTGAATGTGTTATAAACATGCAACACCAGTTGGCGCTGTAAAGCACAAAATGTTTCTATGCGGTTTTACACAGCGGTGCATATGACTTATTTATAGCGAGGGTTTTTTCTCTGTGTATATCCACCCCATGTCTGCTTCACTATTCCTGCTTATTTTGCAGCTGTGGTGCACTGAGCAAAGCCATGGCTTGATAGTCTACCATACTGAGCCATGACTTGATTTAATATGAACCAGGGCTCAAGGTTTGTGTCTCCTGAACATGAGCTGCAAATCAAAAAACAAACGCACACAAAAATTGGTTAAAGATTGTGCAGAGCTAAACCACAAATCCAGTAAGCCAAGTCAAGCAATGACTTAGCTCAGCACAGTGCAGTAGCAAAATGACTGGGGCAGAGCAAAACAGTCACAATCTTCTCCCCACGGCCCACCCTCCACACACACAAACACACACACACACACACACACACACACACACACACATCTATGCTAAGCCATGGTTTCACTTGCCATAATGCGTGAACCATGCTAATGTTAAGCAATACACACATCCCTCTATAAACTAGGTACAAGCCTACACAAACAGATGGGAAATAGGCTAGAAAGGCAGACATATTAATCAACCCTGTTGGATTTACAAACATAGCAAAACATGACTTTTAGTAGGGGAGACAATAAGGAACTTTGTCTTTATTTTTGGTCAAAAAGGGGGTCACATCCCTGACCATGAGGTCATTTCCCCCCTTATGTGATACAGTTACCAACAACCACTGACACAACCAGGCAAGTCCTACACTGCCTGATCCAACCTATTAACAAAAGTCAAACCCATGCTCCAAGGCAACAGAGGTAACAATAAAAATTTTGTCTTCAAAAAATTAATGTATGAATATTAAAGAGTGCTTGCTACCTTTTGTTGCATTTTTTGTGGGGAAAACCCCCATCATCAAAGTGTGGAAAGAGTTCGCCTTGCCTATGTGTCTTGGTAAACAGCCGTAAGACAGTTCATACTGCCAGTTCAATTGATTGTCTGCAGTGTGTAAAAATGGGACAATTTAGACTGTTGTTATTATGCACGATTATTGTGATGTACAGCTCTGACCTTTCTGGATAATATCTTGACTGTTCCCTGCAGCTTACCTGCAAGAAAACAGCCAAACTCATTTTCCCTCAGGTCCCTCCTTAAACAAATAAATCAGTGTGCTCACTGATTGAAATATTTCACTACCCATCAAGTTTGCTCTCTCCTTCCATTCTCTCAGACCAGCCTCCCTGACCTCAGTGTCACAGAGCAGTGATTAAATTTTAATGACATATAGCATCCAGCAGTAAGTCTAAGTAAGTAGTTATGCACAAATAATGCAGTTCTGTATAAAATTCAGCTAAATGGCTGATAGGACTTTGTGTATATTTTTAGCACAGCCAGTCAAAGTACTGGCAGTCCCCCTGTCCCCAACTCCTTTAACCTTTTTCTTTTTGCAACCCTCCCAACCTAATTGCAAGACATTAATTTTTGATGTCAGAAGACACTGGGTAGAAATTTGGATCCGACAAAGAAGAGTAAAAACCTTAAAAATCAGAAATATGCATGTTTATCTTCCTCGTGATTTATGTAGCTAGTGCATCATAGAAGATTTTTTGTTTTTCTTTCTTCAAATTAGATCACAGAATCATAGTAGAGTTGTAAGGCACCGCCAAAGGTCATCAAGTCCAACCCCCTACAATGCAGAAATCTCAGCTAAAGCATCCATGACAGATGGCCATACAACCTCTATGCATTTCTTCAAATGAAATAAAAATGGAATGCATCAGTGTAATACAAGTCTAATGCAACAACAAGGCAGAGATATTTCAAAAGGCTTAGATCCATAGAAAACTACATAAATGCTTCTCAAGGCATATGAATTAATATAGAGACAGAGCAATTTTAATGTAAAGATTACAGGTAGGTTTTGTTAGCATTCTAGATTTTGCTTCAGACATACCCTAAGAGGCACAGGCTATGTGGGCTTAAGGTAAAGGTAAAGGTACCCCTGACCATTAGGTCCAGTTGTGGATGACTCTGGGGTTGTGGTGCTCATCTCGCTCTATAGGCTGAGGGAGCCAGCGTTTGTCCAAAGACAGCTTCTGGGTCATGCGGCCAGCATGACTAAGCTGCTTCTGGCGAACCAGAGCAGCACACGGAAACACTGTTTACCTTCCTGCTGGAGCGGTACCTATTTATCTACTTGCACTTTGACGTGCTTTCAAACTGCTATGTTGGCAGAAGGAGGGACCGAACAACGGGAGCTCACCCCGTCACGGGGATTTGAACCGCCAATCTTCTGATCAGCAAGTCCTAGGCTCTGTAGTTTAGACCATAGCGCCATCCGCGTCCCTTATGTGGGCTTATATATAATGAAAACAAAACACTGTATGTAATACTCAGCTACCTCCATGTCTTCAGTTAAATCTTCTGCCCACTTCGCGCTTACATGAGTAGCTGTGTTTCATAGGGAAAGTTACACACTCCAAACGAAAATTCTTTGGGCAAGGAGTGGAAAGTCTGGTTTCACATGACCAAGGAAACTAAACACGTCAAACTTATCATCTCCACAGAACTCTTAAACTAGTTGGAAGTATATGCTGGAAGGATATGCTTAAGCATGAGGGCTGTCAATCAATATCTGCTATGGAAACCTGCATTTCAGCAGCAGGACCTACATAACCATGTGCAAGACTGAAGCCTGTATGGTCAGAATGTGCCCTTTCCTGCAACTCTGAATTGTCTGTGATCATTAGATGAGCCACATAGTCCCTTCCAACCTTTGTAAGTGGGATATTCTTCCTACATTCCCTTCACTCTGAGGATTAAGCAGACCCCTTAACATAGCTCTTATTCCTACTTATTTCATTAATAATACACAACTGATAACAAAAACTGTTTTACAAACCATAGTTGAAAAATGCATTACACACTGCAGAAGCAATGTTTTAAAAAAACAACAACAATGCAATGTGACATTTTTGTTTCCCTTAACAGACATCAGGTACACAAACACAAACGGGACATGTCTCTGAAACTCTACATAACATATAAAAAAACTGATACATATTTAGCTATGGTTTGGGATATTTGCTGGAAGGATAAAATGGGATGGTGGAGATAACCATATATGCCACCTTGAACTCCTTGCAGGAAATACAGGATATAAATTTAATTATGATATATATAAAAGTAAGGAAAGAAAACACAATAAGTGTGTAATATATTCTTTGCTTCCAACTTTTATAAACCATTTTCTTTTTCTTTAAGAGTGTTTTGGGGGGAGAGGTGGAATTACTACATACTGATTAAATTTTGATACAGTATTGGAGTTAAATAGAACAGCAGGCCACCAGTTGGCCATTATTATTATTATTTTTCATAATAATAATAATAAAATGCAAAGCAGGAAAAATCTTTCAGAAGAGAATTAAACCACTAGTAAGCACTTTAGGAAATCCTACTGCTAGTGTTTTAAAGGGTTTATCCAGCTGAGTTAGTCGATTAGCAGACTGTTAAATCATTGTGGAGATGTGTTTGGAATTATAAACATCCTTGTGTATACTCAGGAAATCTTGGAAGAACACACATAACCTCACTTATCTGTAAGGCCTGCATAATATCAAAATGTTTAGAAAATCAGCTGTTTAATAAACAGAAATTATTTGTAAATCATACACACACACTTATACAGGGTTATACGGGCACACATTGTGGATTTAAATAGCCATGGTTTATGGATACCAGAAGTTTAATCAAAGGCTATTTCACTGCAATAAAAAACAAAACAAAATAAATATGATGATATCCTACTACACCCATGGTGGATATAATTTTACACTTATCATTTTCCTGATACTGTAGGCTGCTTTTCTTCTTTCTAGATTTTCTGTGTTGTGCTTTTTGAAATATGCTGTGACATATAGGGAAAAAATGATAAGAAATGGAAAGACGAAATAGGCTCCATTTACTTTAAGTGGGTAATTTTCTCTTGTGCAAATTTTCCAGGATGCCAACATGAAAATATTTATTTGCAAATACCACTTATGAGGCTATGAAACCATACAGTGGTTCCTCACACACTTTCTCCAGTGACTCTACGCAAACTCCTCTTTATTTATTTATTAAAATTTAAACACTATAAAACTAAATAAAATCATATTTGGGTGGAAGAGGTAGATAATATATTCCCAAAAGGCTTATTTTTACACCATTCAGCAACCATAAGTCATGATGCCAGCAAGAATGAAGCTTTGTCCCATGCTGAAATTAAACCTCCATTCAAATCTATCATCATTACAGTTAGTGATTACAATTTGCAAATCACTAGTTAAAAAGCCAGGCCCATGGGGAATTTTAATTTTACGTTTTGTAGCAAAGTGTGATAATACTAAGAGACCCATGTAAATCTTGAGATTCTGGGAAGATTAGCTTGCATTCATAACAACCCTTGGGCAAGAGATGGTGAAGCAGATGTATGTCTGCAATATTTCGATATTCAGCATCAAGGTTTTAAGCCTTTAAGCCTTAAGATGCCCCCAAAATAGACAGTATGAAGAGAACTCAGAACCAAAACAGCACATTGCATAGTGAAAACCATGCCACACACGCCATCTAAACAATTAACCCACTAATCCGTACATTAACCCAATAAATATCAGGGATCACAATGAGCTAAATACCATATACAACCTGGCTTGCAAGGATAGCTCAGTCAGTAGAGTGGTAGAGTGGGTCTGAGCCCCACAGTGGGCAAAAAGATTCTTGCATTCCAGGAGGTTGGACTAGATGACCCTCATGGTCCCTTACAACCCAAAAATTTTACGATAGGTAGTGCTGAACGAGAGATGGAACTCTGACAAAAGTGCCCTATACAGGTTTTGAAGAACTTGTATGGAAACCAAACAACATGAATGGACACAACCCAAATTTCTTGAGATTCACGGTTCTTCCTCCCTCCCCGCCCCCCAAAAAAGTTTCTTAATTACATTACATTACAAAAGTGAAGAACAAGACGCAAGACTTCATAGGGCATACCTGTTCCACCGGCTTTGCCTTATTGACCTTCCTTTCCTGCCTAATACAAAACTGTAAGCCTGCAGACAAAGCCAGTGCTAGTTTTCATTTCTTCACAGCAATGTTAGGTGCTTTATAAATAAACACCGTATTTATTCTGGAGTAGCCAATCTACTGCAGAGCATCTATTGAAAATGCCAGGACCTCAAGCATCAGCAGATGACAGAACCAAAGGAAAATTGTTAGCAGGCCTCCTTCAATAAAGAGGCTTTAAAGTTGTGGATGTGATAAATAGCCGCATGCTTACTTTCTCTGCTTCAAACTTGGATTACACCAGGTATCCTTTGTAACTGGCTGCTGTACCGTAAACTTACAAGACGTTGAACTTTTGAACCGTGGCACAATGGCTTGCTCTCAAATGGTTTGCTATCAAAGATTGCATTAGGGTAAAATGCTCCTTTTCTTCAAAAACTGTCAAACAAACTCACTATATATAATTGCTTCACATTCCTCATGGCATGAATAGCAGGGGTCTCACTAGACGGTAATGTTCTATCAGCATTATTATTACACAATCATTCAAACCCTGGAACTCAGCAATTAGGACTTACCATTAGGATTCAATTGGAAACATACACCAAAAAAAATAAACTCTAGATTTTAGGGGACCCTACAAACACTGAAGTAAATAATATTGGAGATTTAGACAGCAATTCTCCACACAACTGCATAGGCATAAGTCTCACTTGAATTCAGGGGGGTTTACTTCTGAGAAGACTGAAAGGAGATATGATAGCCATCTTCAAATACCTAAGGGCTGTCTCATGGAAGATGAAGGAAGCTTGTTTTCTCCTGCTCCAGAGGGTAGGACTCAAACCAATGTATCCAAGTTCCAAGAAAGGAGATTCCAATTAAACACAAGGAAGAACTTTCTTAAAGTAAGAGCCGTTCGACAGTGGAATGGACTCCCTTGAGAGATTGCGGACTTTACTCCCTTGGAGGTTTCAAAGCAGAGGTTGGATGGCCATCTGAAATGGATGCTTTAGTTGAGATTCCTGCATTGCAGGGGTTGGACTAGATGACCCTCAGGGTCCCTTCCAGCTCTACGATTCTATGATTCTATATACGTCTATCATTGTGCACACGTATTGGTAGATTTTTTTGTCCAAAACTGCCTTCCTTTACAATCAGCTGCCATGATTGTATTGCAGTGGACTCACTCCATGCCTGGGAAAGCTTAAGGCCAATTGTGGTTTTATGGTCTTCCTAATCACCATCTTAGTTTTCCAAAAATGCAAAAGCTCCATCACTGAGGGACGCTGTGGGCAACAATTATGGTAGCTTCCCCAATAACACTGGAAGTGCTTTAAAAAACAAAAACAAAAACAATTTAATGGAAATGTAGGATTTCCAGGGCATTGCATTTTGGAGAAACTAAGATGACTGTTGGCAGCCAGAACAGCTGCCTCAGTAGCCATTACAGTGGGCAGTGGGCTGTGACCACTCTTGAAAGACCTGTTTTACTGGTGTGGTGCTGATTATGTAGCTTGGGAAAATACAAGCTAATTTTACATCGCAACATGTCACACTGATGTAAGAAACACCCAGCTCACAACTCTCTCCACATCTACAGTTTCACCACCAACACACTCTTGGGAGCTGGAAAACAAGGAAAATAAAAAGTGAATAAATACAGTTGTTAGTGCCAAACCCTAAGTCATTGCCTAATTTCCAGTTTAGCAGAAAGCCATGAGAATTATTGCCAGGGGAAACTAATATTAAAAAAATGTGCACCTGAAATAAGGATTCACATTTGGATTTTGAATACATTTGCATGAAGTTTTCTTCCACCTTAGTGTGAAATACAGTGGTACCTCGGGTTACAGACGCTTCAGGTTACAGACCCCACTAATCCAGAAATAGTACCTCAGGTTAAGAACTTTACTTCAAGATTACTACAGAAATTGCATGGTGGCGGTGTGGCGGCAGCGGGAGGCCCTATTAGCTAAAGTGGTACCTCAGGTCAAGAACAGTTTCAGATTAAGAACAGACCTCCAAAATGAATTAAGTTCTTAACCTGAAGTACCACTGTACATGTTTTTCTCACTGCATGTATCAATAATTTTCATATCACAAATATGTGGTAATTTGGCACTCAAAAATATGTTTATGACATTAATGTTTCATTTACAATCATTCCAGAACTGCCTCAAACTTTATATCTTGAATGTTCTATCCTTAATAAAGCTATCATTGGAGATGTAATTTATCATTCGTGAAGACTAAGATTAATCAATGAACTGGAGGTTAACCTATCAGACAACATCAACCCAACATACTGAAATGAATATTGCTACTCAAAAGGAAGCTCCTCATGTAATTCAGTTCATTTGATTTTCAGGTGATAATATATTGCTAGGAAGAAAGAGATCAGAAAAATAAGACTTTTCTGCAGCATGTTAAAATTTGTGCTTTGTAATTTACCAAAAGGAAGAAAATGAATCATGTGGAATCATTCCATACTTATTATAGAACTAGCACTAAAGAGAACATTTTCTTTCGAAACTGTCTCACCTATAAAGCAAATATCACTAAACACATTCATCTACCTGATTTAGAGGGCTGTGCACTAACTAGCCTCAATGAAATCCTGAATCCTGAACCAAAATGGGTCACTTTGGGTCAACCCAATATTTCTTGACAGCTTTTTCTTTGTAGCCCCCCTTGATTTCTTGAGGCCATCCCTTTTGTACATATTAGTTCCTAGTTTTTTGAAAATGCTAACTTGGAGTCTAAGGCTATACATCTTTACGTGATTCTGACTTGAACTGTTTGCAAGCACAGGAGCGAAGCTATGCAGTACAATCCTATGCATGTCTATTCAGAAATAAGCCTCATTGACTTTAATGACACCTACTCCTACCTAAGTGTTCACTGGACTGCAGCCTCAATGCATTCGAAAGCAATTCATTTTCAACTTAAAAACCAAGGATGCAGCCTTGCAACAACAAACATGGAAAGACCAAGAGAAAAGAACACAAGGAGCTGGAAATGTGTGCAGCATTTCTATACAGGCACAAGATACATTAGGTCTCCATTTGTTTAGAATGTTTGAGATTCGAAGATATAAGAATATGTACAGTGAGGGGGGGACTATTTGATCCCCTGCTAAATTTGCCCATTTGCCCTCTGAGGAAGAAATGACCAGTCCATAATTTTAATGGTAGGTTTATTGTAGCTGTGAGAGACAGGAAAACCCCCAGAAACCCAGAATACAAAAGTCAGAGATTGATGTGCATTATAATGAGTGAAATAAATATTTGATCCCTTTGCAAAAGATGACTTGGTACTTGGTGGCAAAACCCTTGTTGGCGATTACAGAGGTCAGACGTTTCTTGTAGGTGGCCACCAGGTTTGCACACATCTCAGACGGTATTTTGTCCCACTCCTCTTTGCAGATCCTCTCCAAATCAGTAAGATTTCAAGGCTGATGTGTAGCTACTCGAACCTTCAGCTCCCTCCACAGATTTTTGATGGGATTAAGGTCTGGAGATTGGCTAGACCACTACAGGACCTTAAAGTGCTCCTTCTTGAGCCACTCCTTTGTTGCCTTGGCCGTGTTTTTTGGGTCATTGTCATGCTGGAATACCCATCCTTGACCCATCTTCTGGGTTTCTGGGGGTTTTCCTGTTGTTATTCTGTCTCTCACAGCTACAATAAACCTACCATTAAAATTATGGGTTGGTCATTTCTTCATCAGAGGGCAAACAGGCAAATTTAGCAGGGGATCAAATACTTTTCTCCCTCACTGTATGTGCGGAAGAATCATACCATATTTCATTGACTCATTACACTCCCTATATGAGTGCAAAATATTTGTCAAAAATCAAAGACCTAACAGATGTTTAACCTATCCCAAGCACTGAGATGGAGAAAGGATATTGGTTTTGTGTGTGTTGTGTCTGTCACCACATCGGGCTGCCTTTGACTTCCTTTTTGGCATGTGGATCTCTTGTTTTGTGGCAGGTTGTACTTTATGAAGAAAAGAAACCTTGCACTGTTGCTGCAAGTAATACAACGATCCCTTTAAAATATTACAGTATGTAATCCTCTGCAAGTTAACTACATGCCGAGTGAAGAAGAATTGCTTTTGATCATTCCAAATTTATCTGGCACTAATTAGAGCTTAATAAAAAGGAGAAAAAATGCAGGCAGCAATTAATTCCCAGGTGCGCTAACAAGGTACAGGAAAGTAGGATTCTTGCATGACATTGCCAGTGTCATTGTAAAACAGGAAATGACTAGCTGAGAATCCACCAGCAAATGAGGGTGACACTCTCACTGAAGAAAAGTCATCCATGCTACATTTTCCACAACGAAAAGGAGCGAAATAGATTCTGGAAAGGTCCCTAATTTCATGGTTTGGCAGATGCATAGTTAGGACACAATATGAAGTCATGCCTATCAGGTGAATCTCATTTTGCAGTGAAGTATTAATCTGCTGCTAATACACTTTATACCTCATAGTTTGAAGGAGAATAATGGCATACATGGAAGATGTCAGGATTCAGCCCCAGCTGCACACTGCAG
This sequence comes from Podarcis erhardii, assembly GCF_964252035.2. Taxonomy (NCBI): domain Eukaryota; kingdom Metazoa; phylum Chordata; class Lepidosauria; order Squamata; family Lacertidae; genus Podarcis; species Podarcis erhardii. The sequence goes on from NC_138510.1 coordinate 59,872,612, forward strand.
CAAGGACAGGAAGAAAGGATATAATTTAACTGCATATTTTATTTTGTAAAAGTGAACTGAAAATTGAAGTATTAATAAAATATTTGCCACAATGGCTGTTGATGAACTAAACAGCAGTTCGCTTTTATGAAGACAAGGTGGCTCACATTAAAGTTTAAAAGGAAGTGTGAGTTTTTCATTAATTACCCTGATGCTAGATTGCATTAAAGGCACAGCTGAAAGCTTAAAGGGGGGAAAACACAAGGTACTAACTTGCCCCAAATCTTACCTAAATATTATTATTATTATTATTATTATTATTATTATTATCATCATCATCATCATACCTTTCAATTGGCTGGAAATAGAATAATTTGTCCATTACAAGTGATCTGTTTCTAATTGGTACATAAGCCAATTCCAATTACTTCATAGTAGCTCTATTAATATATGGGACTACTTGGAATCAAGAAGGTTGTGGTTTTGATTTTTACTGAAATCTGAGTAATGGCAACTGGCATTTAGATTGGTCTTCAGGGTACGTTCTTTTGACTGTCATTTATCCCAAGTAGAACTTGAAGGACATTTTGCATATGACATTGAATAGCCTTATTATCTTGCTAAGTACCATAAGTAAAGCCACAAATCATCATCTTTAAATGTGTATTAACACTTCTGCTGCTGGCTTTGCTTTCCAAGTGTGATCACATTTCTCAAATAATGTTTATTTTGCCACAGACATTTCTAAAACCATAATTGACTGATGGTATATATTCATATTTAATCTTAGAAGTAAACTAGAAAGGCTTCCTACAGGTCTCTCAAAACCGTAGCTTACTGCAGAAAAGAGGAAACGTCTAGCATTGCTATTTAATTACTTGCTGAAATAACATGCAACCTCTTGCTGTTTTTAATGTGATGTACTTTTCTTCAACTGTATTTAACAATATATTGAATAACCCTTATTACCCTAAGCAAATGATTTTTTTATACAAACCTGTACTGCAGAAAATGAAAAAAGTTTAATTGTCTATGTTCACCTTTTAAGGAGATTCCATAACTGTGTGGCAGTTTTCTACAACTTTAAGAAAAAACGTGGTTTATCATGGTCTCAAAAATTACTATGTCCCTAAAGTACAGCAGGTGCTTAAAAAGAAATACCACTGGTTTCCATCGATAATGCTCATCAAATTTCAGTTTAAATGTGACACTGACATGTTGAAAACACTTATGTGGGTAGGTGCTTTACAGAATTTCTCTGTCATTTAGCTGCTATCCAACATGAGCTTCCTTGGTTTGCCAGCTTTCAACCTCCCTCCCAATGAAGCCTTTCTTTTTTCTTCTTTCTGCTAACAGCATATATATAGCCCATTCTGTATGAAAGACTTGTAGCAAGGCTTTATTCCATTCCTTCTGTCCACTAGTGACTTCCTAATTCCCTGCCTCTGCTAAGCCTCTATTCTTCATGTTGTGCCTCATCCACATAACCTACCCATAGTCCTGTTTCTAAGCCAATGGCATGACCTCACTTTAGCCACTCTGCCTCTGGGGTCTCCATTCTCTAGCTTTCTTACCTTATGGGTTTTCTTCCTCCAACAACTACACACTTCTGTTCCCAAACCTCATGTAAAGAGCCAAATAAATGATTATAATTTTTTTATTTATATGCCTCCAATCTGACTGGGTTGCCACAGCCACTTCTACTTCCATCAGAGAAAATAATCACTGTGTGGTACAACTCCACAGGACAAGCCATATGTGTGATCAGCTCCCTAGTTTTTGCCCAGTTGCAACCACACCAACAACAACTTCCACATGGATTGTAGAGATCTCAGAGGCCCTGTTGTAAGTGTGCACAGAGGAAAAATTAATTTTCTGCAGAGTTGCATTGGGTCCTGTTTCAACATGTGACTCAAATGTTGACAGGCTTTCAACATCTGGTTAGTTTTGCTTCAGTGTGGCTTGTTCTACTTGCTTATTATATATAGCATTGGAATTGTTTGCTGTTAACGAGATTGATTCATTCAAATTGTATTTTAGGACTGTATCTATGTTTACTCCATTGTGAGCCTTTCTGAGCATTACTGTAGAAGAGCAGGATGCAAATGATAAAGTCAACCCCTCTTGCAACAGTGTGCCTAAAATTTCTCCAGCTATATGAAGAGCCACTCAATAAGTTAGTTTGCCACCTGCAGCTGTGCCACACAGACAAGAAGTCTTGATAGAAAACAACCTTTATGTGGAGTAGTTTGAAGCATAAGAACGACTGGCATACAAACAATTTCCAAATATGAGGTGGGTCCATACAAATAAGATTATATAGTATGAAGTGATTTTTTTTTTAAAGAATACTTCTTGCACAAACTTTCTATTTGAAGGGAAAAGAAAGCTATTATTTTCCAGTGAGACAGAGAAGGCAGGGAGCAGGACACTGTGGTTATAGAAAGGCGCTGAGGCTGGGACTGCTCTGACACTGGAGGGAATGGGGAGGGGAAAGGGAAGTCAGACAGGCAGCAGATGCCAACTCTCCTCATCTTCTTGCCACCTCCAGCAAGCGCTGTGTTGCTCCTCAATACATGTAGAAATGATGACACACACGCACACACATTGTGATTCACAATACATTGCCAGGTCAAATATTATGAAATCGCTATCAAAATGTGGCCTTCGAACCATTTTTGGATGGTGTACCAATTCATCGCCCATCCCTACCCCATGATGCTTAACCATCTTCTACATGAAGCCACTAGTAGGTTTGGGCTGCAGTACCATCAGTGTGCTGACAACACTCAGCTCTATCTATCCTTTCCTTTCTATTCTCAGATCCCAGGGAAACTGTTGAAATCCTAAACAGGTGATTAGAAGCATTTTCGGGATGGATGCTATCAAGCAAGCTGATGTTGAATCCAAGTTGTGGGTGGAGATTCGCAGCTCTGGAAAGACCAAGTATGCAGTCAGGAGCACAGTGGGTTCAGCACTGATGGAAGAAGAGTGCTTTCTACTAGCTTTGGCTGCTACATCAAATGAACCCCTATCTGGACAGGGCTGACCTTGCCACACTGATCCATGCTCTGGTTCTGTCAATACTGTAATTTGATCTATGTGAGACTGCCTTTAAAATGGTTCAGAAACATCAGCTGGTCAAAGTCCTATTGAGGGTGAGGCAGTCACATCTGTGACACCTTTACTATTTCAACTGTGTTGGTTACTGGTGCGCTTCCAAGCCCAATTTAAAGTGCTGTTTTTTATATTTAAAACCCTAACTGTTTTGGACCTATTTATTAGACCACCTGCCCTCAAAACATTCTGTGTGTGCTTTAATATCTGCTTTGGAGGCTCACCTGGTGTGTCCACCCACTTAAGTTGATAAGAGTTGTGGTCATAAAGGAGAGATGCTTCTCTGCTGCAGCCCCATAATTATGGCATTCCTTTCCTTTGGACCTGCATCAAACTTATGCATTGCATGATTTTTGAAAGGCCCTGAAGACGCCGCCTGCAAATTGGTCTTCCAGGCAATATGTTTTAATAGCTAGGTGATTGACTGATTGTTGTTGTTTTCTGACTCTGTGGCTACATTTTCTTATGTGGAGTCTTGTCAAGTTGTAGTTTTAAGTTCTGATATTTTGTATTATTGTTCTTTTCTCTTTCTATTGTTTTTATTGTGAACCACTTTGGATGAGCATCTGGTCAGCAAAGTGGCCTAAACATATTTAGAAGTTAACAAACAAACAAATGTAATCAGAGCAGTATTATTTCTTTGAACTGTGGTTACATAATTTATTTAACTTTTTTCTATAGTAGTTTCAATTATTACTTGAAAGGGTATATGTTTTGCTATGTTGGCTGCTGGAGTATTGTTGTTTTATTATCCCCTTATAAATATATTGGAATATTTGTGCTGTAAGGGTTTATTGATTTAATGGTTATAAATTCTGTATTGCTTATTAATTGAAGTGTTTGTGGGACAGCCTTCTCATATGTTTAGTAGAAATTTATTGATAATTATTGTAGAATTTTTATTGTTAGGTATTTTTTCATGTGGTTTGACTGCTTGTGGCTGAAAAGTGTGAGAAACGTATTTGTGTTCTTCATATTCCATAGTTCCAGTGGCGTAGCGTGGGGGGTGCAGGGGGGGCCGGCCGCACCGGGAGCAACATCTGGGGGTTAGGGTTAGGGGGCGCAAATCCACGGGTTAGGGGGCGCAAATTACTTGCCTTGCCCCGGGTGCTGACAACCCATGCTACGCCACTGCATAGTTCATTTGAGTAAAGCCAGCACTTTCAAATGCACATATTTAAAATCTTCATGAAAGAGTTGAAGATTCTCTTATCTTAGTTTGCTGGTAAAATCTTCGCTGCACTATATTTTTAGATTGGCATATACTGTGCAAAAATAGTCAACTATCATGAGATCTGTCTTCCTACAGAAAAAAAGATGAGAGGGCAATTCTAGAACTACTTACAAAATTATAATCCCATTCATTTCTGAGGGACTGCAGCAGAATACAGTGAAGTGGTACTTGGATCGCTCTTGAGGTATTACTGCCAGCATTTCTATATGAATGACCGTCTGAGACAAAACAAAGGAAACACAGATTTAAGCAATAAAAGATTTCTTCATACCCAGCAAATAGCAAAATTGAAAAATCAATAGCAATTTGGCAACATTTGTGCATGTGAAGACTGATCAGGTTTAAACAATCCTGCACAGTCAGGATTACTCTTCTGTCTGTGAGAAGGGACTGCATAGGACCTTCAGAAATAAACTCAGCAAACGCCATGCCTTCCTCAATAGATATGTGACTGCTATTTCTTGCCTCTGTAATTCCCCTTCACACCACTATAAAACAAGAGAGTGATTACTCTCAAGTCATAAGGAATCTCGAAGAGACACTGCCATTCAGAGCAGACAGCATTGGGCTACATGGAACCATGATCACACCTGCACAAGTTAGTGTCATAGGTTGATGTGATTATCCACACACCAAATTCCTTTTTCCTTATCACTTTTTCCTCTACAAAATACACATAAATAATGGAGTTCCTTTAGTCCAACATAAATTAGGCAAATGATACCCTTGTTAAATAAATTTATGAAACAGCAGTGAAAGTTGAAGAGTTCCTGATGTGGAATGCCTTCAATTCAACAAACTTGAACTTTTCACACAAGACCTTCCTGGAAGATCTTCCCCAAGATAGTAGACAAAGCATTTTGCTTCTCCAGTCTATTGTTTTTGAGCCATCTGGCAACACAAAAACATGAAACTAGGTATTCCTGTACTCATTATTTTTATCATAATTTAAAACAAAAGGTTTTGATCTATGAAAACTTCAATAACTTTGCCACTCCACTGCAAAATCAAAAGCCATTCAGTCTTACACAGCGAAGCCAAAGCCAAAGGAAGAGCAACTTTTTATATATATTTTACCAGCAGCACACCAAGTCTGGACAGCAAAAGCACAGAGGCAGGGATTGTTGGTCGCTTCATTTTAAAACTCCCTGTCCCTGGAGTACATCCTGTTCTAGTCCAATACCCCTTCCAAAAGTACTCATATAGAACAATCCTAAACACTGCTTTTCACACCAGCCAGCACAGAAGATGGGGTGTGAGGTGGTTTCTTCTTTTTGCTGTGCCAGCTCCAGGGCACCTGTGGACTGGATCCAAAGACAATGGTGCCAAACCATTGCCACACCCTGTTTCAAATCTTTTACGCAGGCTACTTTTAGACAGTAGCTTCCTATTCCCTGGATGCAACAGGGGACTCTGACCCAGCAGCAGAGGCAAATAGAACCCAGCAGATGGTCCTTTCTATCTTACCCTATGCCCTCCAGTGGCACGGATCGGGGATTAGGATTTCCTGCAATGCTTTGTTGTTTGGGGGTTGCCTTTAATAGGTTACACATGTATGTGGCAATGTTAAACAGAAACAGAAAAAAACATAACACTATTTTTATTTAACCTGTTATTATCTATTTATCTTCAGCACTAGGGAAAAAACAATATATTTAGTTTTGTATCTGGTTTGTGTGTATGTTAACATGCATAATAAAGTAACCTTTTATTTTCCAGGAACATATGTGAACTTAGAAGCAGAGGTTTTAGTGAGAAACAGCCTTCATCCTAATTGGCCCTGGCTTTTTTCGCTCAGTTCTACATGCTGATAGCTATGGCTTGCAAATGCATTCAAGGACGCTTACTGCCTCGACAAAGTCTGCTTATGTTGTGGCACTTGCTCTTGATGCGCTACAGCTTCTATCTCAAGATGATAATCTCCACTTTTGGTGTCACTTCATCATATGGGGCCACCGGTCAAAGGGCACCCACTGGATCTTTCACCAGCTGAGATAAAAAGAAAAATCAATTTCAATCATCATAAGATGAAGCCACTGGTATGTGCACTCACAGAAGACAGATCCCAATGTCCTCCTCCCTTGCTGTCCTGAAATGGTCTTAAATCATCGCACAAGCGCACAGAAACGCAGGCCACAGATACCGCCCTTTCTCAGCATTATAAGCAATCCACTCTGAGCTCAAGCAATATAGGGAAACATGCAGAAAGGCATCCACATTCATTTTCCTCCTGAGTGTAAAGAACACATTGCATGTCATTAAACAAACTGGGGAGTGTGTGAGAATTAGGCGGGGGTGGGGATCATATTCAGTTTGTCTTCAAAAATCTATAGATATCCCTGTTAACTACATTATAAAATATTAATAGAGGAGAAATATTTGTTTCCAGCGCAATTCATAGAATCATAGAGTTGCAAAGGATCCCGAGAGTCATCTAGTCCAACCCCTGCAATAATAATAATAATAATAATAATAATAATAATAATAATAATAATTTATTTATACCCTGCCCATCTGGCTGGGTTTCCCCAGCCACTCTGGGTGGCTTTCAACAGAATATTAAAATACAATAGTCTATTAAACATTGAAAGCTTCCCTAAACAGGGCTTCCTTCAGATGTCTTCTAAAAGTCTGGTAGTTATTTTTCAGGAATCTCAAGCATGAATCTCAATCAAAGGGTCTATGACGGAGGACCATCCAATTTCAGCTTACAAACTTCCAATGAATAAGTCCACCACCTCCCGAGGGAGTCCATTCCACTGCCCTAATGTATACACATCTACTCAGTAGTTAAGTCCCATGGAGTTCAGAGAGGCTTATTTCCAGGTAAGTATTGTAGAATTGCAGCCTCAATTTAAAGCATTTCTCCAAAACTATATATTAAAGGCAGATGTTAAAATACCATATACTGCAGGTAGAAGTCCAAGGTATTGATCAAAACATTTAGCAATAACTTCCTGTTACTATTTTTCTTTAAATAAACACAGCAGCAAGGAGCAGATTGATATTGGGGGAGGGGAGTTAAAAAAAGATTTGATATGTTCTCTGCAGTTTCCACAGTTCTGCATCCAGCAATAGAAACATACTGTGCAACAGCTTGAGAGATGAGCTTCATCAACAATAAGTAATTTTTATTCTGTTTGAATGGCCGAAAACAATGAAGGTGATTAAGTACTGCAGATATAGAGTCAGAATTTAGGAAACTGGCAAAATAATTATAGTAATAAAAATAGTTCCCTGTGAAATAAAGATTTAGTTTGGGAACTATTTTGTGTGGAAGAAACTGTTTGCTAATTTTTACTGATAGGTCAGGAAATGATAAACACTCTAACAGGCATTTGGAGTTTGTTGTGTAGGTTTACTATTAATCCTCCTTTCTTCTCTCCCTAAAGTCTTTTCCATTCAACCAGCCACTGACAGGACTAACACATGTTGTCCCTGAACACATGACCTTCATTTTTGTGAGGCACAGTCCATGAGTTTGGAGTCTACTCATGGAGGTCTCTGCGCAAAAGTTACAATCAATACTTGGATATCAGATAGAGGACTGGCAGGTGTGATCCAAATCCCTTGTCACTCACATACATTTCTGCACTTTGACACTCTGCATGGGGCTACAATGTACGCTGCAGTTATTTTCAGAAATATTCATTCCCTTCAATGGGAAGACTGCCTCAAAGAGTGGTCTGTTCTTAAAACAGAAATATAATAACCTTTACAGCCCCTCTCTCTTTTATGATGCTATATGTCAATCCGTCAAAAATACACCACTGGTGGTCAGCACCTGGGTTGGGGAAGCTCTAGCCCACAGGTTAATATTGGCCTGTTAGGGGGTCCAGTTTGGCTCACATGATCATTTCCCACAAAACAATGTCTGCCTGTCAATCAGCTGATAACCTTGGTTGGCATCAGCTGATGGGGGCGGGGTTCAGTCCTGCTGGGTGGTGTTTTGCCAAATCACTCCCTGAAGGGAACATGCTGGCAAAGCAGACCACTGCAGACCAGGACTGAACTCTCCGCCTATCAGCTGATCATGAGTACAGAATGCTCATCATCACAGAATTGTAGAGTTGGAAGGGATCCTGGGAGACATCTAGTGCAACCCCCTGAAATGCATGAATCTTGTAATATTTTGCCCAGCTGGGGTTCAAACCTGTGACCCCTGAGATGAAGAGCCTCATGCTCTACTTGCTGAGCGATCAGGAAACACGCTGGCATGGCAGACCCATCTCCTTCCCCCCATGGACTAACTTTGACAAGTGGATGCCACTACACACCTATCAGTCGCCTGCTGTTACGTTTTAATCACAGTGAGTTATTTTCCACGGCCACTACTGTATCAGAAATGAAGGGGGATGTTGAAATACACTCAGTTGCTTTTCCTATGGGCCATCATTCACCTCCAAGTTTTAGCCATGAGAGCAGGGTGTAAGTGGCAAAGTTAAGACTATAGGGGTGGCCCGCTTCTTTCCCAAGCACAGTTTTCTCTAATAAACTATTAAAAACTGTAGTGCGCTCTCTCGCTCTCTCTCTCGCTCTCTCTGTCTCTCTCTCACACACACACAGTGTGAGAAAGACAGTGTGGCAAAACAAACTGTGACTTTTCCCCAGTTTTTTTTTATAACTAAGGTAAAATCACCAGCTCAATAGCCCCTGGAAGCATCTGTCTGAACTTCTTCAGGCATCTTACTCAGGAGTACTTCCTTTATGTCCCAATTTTCAAAATGATTGCCTCTAGAAAACTAGGGGTGGTCATGGGATTTCTTTTTCCCCACCCCAAAATGGCCAAGTCTGCTCTTGTAGGAGAACTGCTGCACTCTTCTTTCCTAAATTTGGCAGGCTTCATCACCTCACAAGTGACAAACCTGCCTGCAAGTTGCATTCAACTGTGGCAAAATATTAAACAATTAAATTATTTATTTATTTATTTTTAAAAAATTAAGATTCCCTGCATGAAAAAGCCAGAACGTATCTACCTGTAATTTTGTAGACTTAGTACACACTGGAGGGGTTCCTCTGTCTGCAAATGTCACCCACTTATGTGAAAAGAGTTATCACCAGTTTTAGATTCCCCATTATAATCAATGGAGCAAAGCAGACTTTGGATTTAAAAGATCAGATTGGCCTCAAATAACAAATTGAACCTGATACACAGTAGATCCAAAAAGAGAGTGGGCTGCTTCCAAACTCTACAGATACAGATACAGTACTTGGAGAATCTTGTGATAGCAGAACACCTCTAACAACAACAACAAATTTCTATTTGTATCCCGCTCTCCCCAGCCAAAGCCAGGCTCAGAGTGGTTAACAACAAATACCATCATATTTACATGCAAATGCCACTACAGTGTTGAAATGTTTTTCATCAAATCATACCTGACACAATTTCCATCAACAAATTCATCTTTAGTTTAACATTATGTGAGTCTCTGGAGTTGTTTCAAAGCCTGCTGAGAAACCAGGATTCCCAGACTACATCCAGATAAGGGGCCTAGTTCCTCCACAGCCACCATTGTGAAGGGATGCCTTTTTACACATGAGAAGGTCTAAGAGTCTATTCCCCACCCCCAACTTCAAGCTCTTCGCTTATACAGAGACATCTAGAGGTCTGCACAGATAAACTCTCAAATACCCTCAGTATTTGTACCTTTGCAATTCATTAGATGTGTTCCGAACAAGTGAAAGTTTTAAATGGGGCGAAGCATGCTCTGCCATCTCCTCAGTAAGCTTTCTTTCCACGCAATCCACGCAATAATTACTCTGGTAACTCAAGGATGCATAGAGCATGTACATCTCTACAATGACTATGAAGCTTGTGTCCTAAAGTAGCAGACATCCTTCTCTGACTTGCTACATTGTATCTCTGGTTATAACAGTTTTTTGTGTTCCTTTCACAAGGGAGGGGGAAGAAGCTGAACTCCTAATATATCATATAAAAGAAAACCCCCGACAAACACACAAATGAGTAGTGCTTTTAAAAATATGAGACTCTAATAATACACCTTTTTTAAATGGACAGTAGAGAGCAGCACAATGATGTTCAGGAGATGCATTATGAAAATGACAGATTGCAAACCAAGATCATCCCTAAGTATTTATCGGTTTAGGTTCAGAGCTGAGCACAGTTGCAAACAATAAAAGCTTTGTGTTTTTTCCCCCTGATTTGGACTTAGAATTCCTTCTGCGTACTATTGAAATCAGAAAAATTGCTTGACTATCTGATGTGCAATTACCTTATGAACAGCCCCAGGGAACTACCAAAACATCTGCAACATTGCTGTGCATAATAGTAAACACAGAAGAAGAAACATATTTTTGTGGGCTGTCACAATAACATGACATTGTGTATAGCTATAATGGAACGATGGGAACTATTACTCAGTCACAAAACAAACTCCATTTCCATCACACATGCAGCTTTCCACCAGGAACGCTGAATCCTGGTTGCTATTATTTTTTAAGCACACAATCATATATTCTCTCCCCACCTCTCTCCTGTGCTTTTTAGTGGGGAGCAGAAGTAATTATAAGGACAAGGCTGATCTTCATAGGGGTTTATAAGCAAGAGCACAGGAAAAGGAAGCCTGTCTTATAAAAGAATGCAAAGTGTCTAATAAAGAATGCATGTCAGAAAGCTGGAAGGAAGCTTTTTCACTGTTGGGTTTAAAGAGATGAGCAGCGAAACTTCCTTCTTTTATGTATCAGGAGGGAGTATGGAGAAAGCAAGACAAGTTGGAGATGAGTGCGGGATGAATGCCGCTGTCAATGCCTGGAGAATCTGTGCCTTGTAATGAAGTGGGAAAATAATGAGGAGCTTGAAGCATTTTTCCTCACCAGAGCAATTACAGGGGACCCTCCCCCCCCCATCATGCCTACACGGAGGAGCCAGCAGTCCAAGGAGGCAGAAATAGAGCATCCACCGCCTCCTCTCTCTCCACAACTCCCAGTTGCTACCTCCTGGCAGACAAGGGGGGGACGGGACTATTATTTTTGCACGGTTCTTTGCCAATTTGTAGGATGGGTGCCCTGCAGAAAACTTGCCTGGCCACTCCGCAGGGCTGCACGTGGGGGCCACCCGCCGCCTTGAAGCAAAGCAGGAATAGGAAAGGGGAGGCAGCTTTCGCGTTGGAGAGGTGAGGAACCCAGCGAATGGAGCAAACCCAAATGCCATCCCATTGGGGACGGGGGGGGGGGAGAGAGAAGAGGTCCCTTTGCTCTAACATTGCCTCCCCGCGCGCACGCACCATGGAGCCCCCACGCGCGCACGTGTCCCACTTTGTTTTCATCCGGAAAGAGGACGGCACCTGTTCTCGGGACGAACGGAGCCCGGCTGGGTAGAGACCACGCGCTCCGCGCAAGGGGGAGCGGCGCTCTCTCTTGGACGAGGCGCCCCCCGAGGCGCGCGCAAGGGAAGCCCCGGCGCCTCCGCGGGCGCTGCTCCCCGCGCCAAGGCGCACGCGCAGCCTTCGCCCCGGGCTGCCCCACCCCCTTTGGCGCCCGCCGCCTGGCACCCGACTCACCTCGCCGGGCCGAGCCCTCCCGCCCGCGCATGGCCGGAGACTGAGGCGGCGGCTGCCTGCTCGCTGCTCGCTGCTCGCCTCTCTCTTTCTCTCCCGCGTGCGCTCTCCGTCCCCAGCTCAGCCCGCGCGCGGCTCCGCCAGCTCCTCCATCCCCCTCCGCTGCTCGCTGGGTGCATCCGCCCCCTGCCGCCTTTGCCCTCTCAGGCCCCCGACGACGCGGCGAAGCTGAGGCCAGCCGGAGCGAGCGAGCGAGCGAGCGAGCGAGCGAGGGAGGGAGGGAGGGAGGGAGGGGGAGGCCAAGGAGGAGAGGAAGGGTCGCTGCCTGCCTGCCGCCGCCGCCGCCGCCGCTACTGCCGCTGCTGCTAACGCCGCCTCCTCCCCCTCGGAGAGAGGCGAGGGAGACGCGGGGTGGGGGGTGGGGAGAGGATTTAGCGCCTGGATGAGGGGGATGATGAGGGGGGTGATTTCTGAAGCGGCGTGAGGGTGTCCTCGGCGTGTAAGGAAAACAAGACGGGGGCGGGGGGACAGAAAGCCACGCTGGGTTCTCCTCACGCGACTCGCAGGCTCCCTGGTCCAGGGAAGGAGGCATCCCTGGCCCGGCTAGAAACCAGGCTCCCCTCACGCGCCCCTCTTTTCGCTCCACGCCCCTCCATCGCCACGCGCCAGCCGGGAGACTTCGCGCGCTCGGGGAGGAAAGCACCTATCGAAGTGGAAGAGAAACTTTGCGAGGATGAGGCTCTCTCGTTACCATGTTACATGTTACCCCCCCCCCCGCCCCGCGCGCGCGCGCACTTTCCCATAGGAACAGGAGCCTCGAGACCCAATTCAGACTTTTCGCCAATATGCCCGGGCATCTGCTTATAGCCAAATACTGTCACATCCCTCCTCACAAACGTTTGCACTTCTGTATCTTCTTTTTTCTTTTTGTAACTGATTGCAGGAGGAGAGCTGTTATAATTACACCGAGGGAGGGGGGAAACCCCACCTTAATTTGCCAATTTCATTAAATGATGGTGTTCAAGAGAGATGCGGGGAAATTATATATAGTTACAGGCATTCTGCGCCTCAGAAAGAACCAGCCGTGTACTGTAAATCCAGAGTTTCCTTGCAATTAGATTATTCAAATGCACGCATACACGCAGGGAGAGCGCGCGCCTGCAATTCACTGCTTCCTCTCTCGCAAAGGCTCGCTCTGACAGGCTCTGGAATAGAAACCTCCCTCAAGAAATCTGGTTGGACCCTGAAGTTCTGGCATCCCGTTTTAGGGCACCAAATCCCCAACCAAGGATGCACAGGGTTGTTGCTTTTTCACACTTCGTTCCATCCATTTCATGCCCCTGCACCTTTTGCATGCTCCTTAATAGCATGTCAGCCATTTTTCATTAATAAGTCATTGTGAGGAAGGATAAATCTCGACTGGAATGGTGCACTGTCTAAAAGTGAGTTTTTTTGCTCCTGCTCATGTTCAGGTTGTTGGCTTCTCTCTCTCTCTCTCTCCTCCTTCCCTAGAAAACACCATCATAATAACAAATAATGTGATGGGGTGGTTGCTGGTGTGTCCCCCCTTCCTCCTGGCTTCTCTCAGTCACCCATGAAAATTTAATGAGGCATTTAGGGCTGCTACCTCCAGAGTCAATGAGCTGAGCATATGTAGTCTAATGCACTTGCTGCTGAGGCAATAGGTCTACTGCAAGCAGCTCAGAAGTCATCCAGACGCTATCTTCTCGACACAAAATTCACGACCCATTAAACCTATTCTGTGATAGCAGCTTCTCTCCACAAATATCACCCTGTCCATAATAGAGACGGAGGCATTCCACACAGCTTCCTGATGAAAGAGCCTGTATTAAAACCAAAGAAAGCATAGTTGTAGAAGAAGAGGCTGTTTCACAGAGAAGCTTGCCTCTGGAAATGTTATAGAAAGTTTGCTTATGTGCTGTTCTTCTTCCTTGCAAGAGGCAGGTTAGGGTGCAGTCCAAAGTAAATCTCTGATGCACTGCACTGGGAATCTTCCCCTTGAGTGAACACTAGCAGAGCTCCTCATTCTGCCTGCTAAAGTGTGGGAAGCCGGATTTACTATACGTGGACTTCCTGGTAGTGGCAGTCTGTGAATGACCCATGAGGCAGACAGTGGCTGAGTTAGCCCCACTGCCATCATCTGATGGTACCAGGCCTGATTTGAGCCCAGTCTCTATGTCAGCTCCAGGCTAGTAGGTTTCTGTCTGCCCCATCTCCTGCCTTCCACCCCAGCAAGTATGAGCAACTGTGGCTCCACCATTTCTTCACATCCCAGATGCCGCTACCTGGCTGGGATACAAATTGCTCTGCCGTCCGGGAAAGAATGACATAGCCTAAGCACCAAGTGAGTTTCATGGCTCTAACCACTACCATCCCACCCTGATCTAGCCACTGTGATCCATGTGATGGTCACCTCCAGGCTTGATTATTGTAACTCACTCTATGCAGGGCTGCTCATGAAGCTGACCTATAAACTCCAGCGGGTGCAGAATGCTGTGGTGAGGCTACTTACAGGGTCCTCACTGCAGGACCACATCCATCCAGTGCTACACCAGCTGTGCTGGCTCCCGGTGGAGTACAGGGTCAGGTTTAAGGTGCTGGTTTTAACCTTTAAAGCCATATACGACCTCGTATATTATGGGACTTATCGGACCGCCTCTCCTGCTACACCCCGCAGAGGACCTTATGGTCCGCAAACAATAACATCTTGGAGTTCCTGGGCCTCAAGGAGGTTAGACTGGCCTTTTCAGCCCTGGCCCCTGTCTGGTGGAACGCTCTGTCACAAGAGACCAGGGCCCTGCGGGACTTGACATCTTTCTGCAGGACCTACAAGATGGAGCTGTCAGGTCTTTAGTCAGGACCCAGTCTGACCCCCCTCCTCTTACAAGACCCTGCATATAAGTGGCCTCTCTAACTCTTCTCACTGGCTCATACAAATAGTCGAGCCTGGTGAGTATTTAGGGTTTCCAATCGCTATAGTTATAATTTGTGGGTAGCCATCTGATCTTAACTTTGATTTTAATCCGATTTTAAGCTGTATTTCAGTCGATTGCTGAACTTTATGTTTTAATGTATTATATATTTTGATGTTAGCCACCCTGAGCATGGCTCTGGCCGGGAGGGGGCCAGATAACAATAACAATAACAATAACAATAATAAATTATTATTCGTCATCATCACAATAGCTTTTTCTTAAGCTTATGCATTTTAATTGGATTGTGTTGGGTTGTGAGCATGAACAGTAAGCTTTAAGTTTTAACGAAGGCTTTGAATAGCCTTCCAAGTTTGCACCCCAAGTTATGTCTTCTGCATAGGTAACAGCCTCATGCAATCGTGTGGATACACAATGAAGATTTATGAAATTTATAAAATTCAAATTTATGAAAGGGTTTTAAGAAAACCCACACAAAACTTTGAATGAGAAGTGTCAATTTGATATTCGTGCTGGAATTTATTGATTCAAGTCACACTTCTAAAATATTTTTAAAAAAGTATAAAAGAGCAAAATTGCTCGCAAGGCTTCAATATGAATGCAAATGAATATGCTGTAATTATACTGTGCAATTTTCTATTAAAAAAATAAAAAAATTGAACAGACCTGAAAAGTAATTTGAATTGCAATTCTTCATTGTACCCTTTCATTATGCAAGAGTTACCATAAGCAATCTGTTCCAATTTAATGCAAAATATTTTTAGTTCATAACTTTACATTGAAGGTAATTGAATGAGGACATTTATATGCTCATGGATCTTTCTCAAGCAAGTAGAATCAAGCAGGCACTACTCTTGTGCAAACCCTATGAATCTGACAGCGCAAACATATGAATGTCTATTCAGAAGCCTGTCATATTTCATCCAAATGATGTACTTTCAAGTAAACTGAACAGCCACAGTGTACCTTTGGTAGGAGAACCACATGGTGGATTGTGAGGTAAGTGATCAATATTTACCAAAGTGACAGAATCACAGAACTCTAAAGCTGGAAGGGACCCCAAGGGTCATCTAGTTCAAACCCTGCAATGCAGAAATCTCAACTAACAGCCATCCAAACTCTGCTTAAAACCTCCATGGAAGGAGAGTCCACAATCTCCTGAGGGAAACTGTTCCATGGGCATTGCCGGGGGAGGGGGCAGCTGCTCCCCTAAATTGGTAAAAATCAATACACATCTGAGGTTCTACCCCACCCTCCAACAAAAGCCTGCCCACCCCCAACAAAAACCCTGGCTACACTCATGGACTGTTCCCCTGTCAAACAGCTCTTATTGTCAGAAAGTTCTTCCTGGTGTTTAGTTGGAATCACCTTTCCTGTAACTTGAAGCCATTGGTTCGAGTCCTATTCTCCAGGGCAGGAGAAAACAAGCTTGCTCCATATGACAGCCCTTAGATATTTGAAGATATCTCCTCAGTCTCCTCTTTTCCAGGCTAAACGTACCCAACTCCTTTAATTGTTGCTCATAAGGCTTGGTTTCCAGACCCTTTATCATCTTGGCTCCCCTCCTCTGCACACGTTTCAGCTTGTCAACATCCTTCTTAAATTGTGGTGCTCAGAATGGACACAGTACTCCAGGTGCAGTCTGACCAAGGCAGATTACAGTGGGACTATTACATTCCTTGATTGGGACACTATACTTCTGTTGATGCAGCCTAGAATAGAATTAGCTTTTTTTGTTGCTGCATCACACTGTAGCTTGTGCTCTACTAATACCCCTACATCCTTTTGCGTGTCAAGACCCTGAGGCCACTGCCCATTGATGAATAAGACACAGGGACACAGATATTAGGTTAATGGTTAGTGGGAAAATTTAGGCCATAACTTTATTGGTTACAGAATGTCAGCGGTATTGGCTTAGGTAATGGAATTGACCTGACTATATCTGACTCCGGCCCGCCGTGCAGTGAGTAATGTAAGAGTCAACCACCAGTAGGAGGAGCACTGTCAATGCAAATCAACTCACACTCACCCCTGGGTTCCCGATAGTGTTGTAGCATAGCCCTACCCCCTCCACAGGCTGTGGACAAGATCCACACCCCTGGATTCCTTTAACAGAATACCCTTAATATTGGAGGGGCAGGTGATGGCCACACCTCCCCTCCCCCAACATAAGTTCAACCAATGCCTAATCACAAAACCTTACAAAGTTGTGACGATTGCTACGAGGTAGGCAAAAACCAAATGGCCCAAGCCAATTTGCCAAGTGGAAAAATTCCTACCAGGCCCCTTAACGGTGACAACCGAGGTCCATAGCAAAGCCAGTGTCGGCACCTGAAAATAGGGAGGTCAGGGCGGGAGATCGGCAAACCGAGCCAGAAGGGAGCTCCCTGGCTCGTGCCGAGGCTTAAATGGTCGTGGCCATGCCCTCCGACCAGCCGGATTGGCTATTGGAGCTATGATGCAGCTGGGACTACCAAATGATGCTGGATGCAGTCCCACCAACCCCAGAAAGGAGTGGGTGGCCGCGTAGACCGACCGCAACTCCTCCCCACCCGGAAGTACTCACATGTACTACTGGCAAGCCAGGTGTCCCCCATGTATCATATATTTGTGCATCTGGTTCTTCCTGCATAAGTGCAGAACTTTACATTTGTCCCTATTGATATTCATTTTGTTAGTTTTGTCCCAGTTCTCCATTTGGTTACGGTACGGTAATCTTGTACAGTGGTACCTCAGAAATCGAACAGAATCCATTCTGGCAGCCCATTTGACTTCCAAAATGTTTGGAAGCAGCATAAGCTGCGTCGGACGTTTGGGTTCCAAAGAACGTTCGCAAACCGGAACACTCACTTCCGGATTTTCGGCATTTGGGAGCCAAAACCGACTCACAAGGCATTTGTCAACCAAGGTATGACTGTATTATTGTTGTTGTTGTTGTTGTTGTTATATTTCATATACTGCCCTATACCCACAGGTCTGTCTTCTGTGGCATTAGCTATCCCTCTCAGTTTGGTGTCATCAGCCACTAACATGTACACACTAAGGATTCTTCATTTCCTCTGACCCTGTGTGAACAGCAACAGAGTTATTTCACAGAGCACTCCTGCTTGCCTTAAGTACCTCACCTGCTTACCTTGATTTGCCAGTGTCACAACTTGCACTCAGCAATGGGCAACTAAGGTGCATAGAGAACTTTTGCTGTTTACATCGAGAAAGAAACAGTTAAGAATCTATTCTGTCCCTTTGCCTCTGACTCTGCTTAGCAAACATCAACTGAGGTATATAAATGTGTTTGTGAGCATGGAAGGGAAAGGTTCTTAGGATCAGGTCAGGGCAGTTGGATATGCTTTGGGTGGCTGGTTTTGGTCCCTCCACGCTTAGTCTATCCCTTCCATCTATAGAGACATTTTTATTTCAGCAAGCGGTTGATTTATTGGTCCCTTAATCTTTATATATTGTTCTTATATTGTGTTTTTATTAATGACTGTTTTGGTGGCTTTCTGACAGTATTTTATTTGATGTATTTTGATGGCTTCCAGTGCTTTAAGTCATTGTGATTTTAATCTTCAAGGAAGAATAGAACTGTATTAAATATTTAAACCAACAAAAATGCACTAGATGCACCAGGGAAAAAGTGGCGATATAGACTGGCTAAGTAAAGAGCATCCTTTGATGCTTGAAACTACTCTACTGTGTTACACACACACATACATACACACACACACACACACACACACACAGAGAGAGAGAGAGAGAGAGAGAGAGACTTAGAAAAGTGCAATAGAGCTATTGACAGCTTCACGATTCCATATCTTGTCTTTCATTCCCAAACTCCCAATTTATCTCCACTCAGAAAGGAGCCTAGGATTTTTCTCAGGCTTTGTGTCAACTAGGCTCAACTGTCGCAGATTCACTGAGGTGTAAATGAAAACTCAAGATTTCCCTAGTGGTGGTGGTAGGCCAGGTAGTGCTGTGTTTTAAAGCTGCAATCCTAAACACACATCCTTCGAGATGCATTCAGGTGACGTTAAGTATGCAGGTGTATGGTATGCAACAGTGTGGACATTTGATGGGTGCAATAGTGTTGCACTTCCAGAATTAAAACCAAACTTTAGAATGGTGGCTAATGTGAGTCAAAGTAGATTCATTGGGATTAATGGTCATAGTAGAATCATAGAACTGTAGAATTGCAAGGGACCACAAGGGTCATCTAGTCAAACCCCCTGCAATGCAGGAACCTTTTGCCCCACATGGGTCTTGAACTACAAACCTGAGATTAAGAGTCTCATGATTTACCAACTGAGCTATTCATGACTAACATAGGTGCAGTAATTTCAATGGGTCTACTCTTGAGTGCCACTTAGTTGGCTGCAACCCTTAGAATTCATAATTGATTGATTGATTGAGCTAGCACTTCATCAGGACTTTTTTAACATGAAGTTTTAAATATTTGAATCTTCAGTGGAAATCTGGGCTGAGTGGTAACTGATCACACATTCCCTGTTCAGGGTTTACAACAATCTTGAAAACTGCCTAGAAATGTGCAAATGATTGAGTATCTCATGCCCCACTCCAGGGCACTTTGAAGCCAACTTGAATAAGTTGTTGTTGTTGTTGTTTAGTCGTTTAGTCTCTTTGTGACCCCATGGACCAGAGCACGCCAGGCACTCCTGTCTTCCACTGCCTCCTGCAGTTTGGTCAAAGTCATGTTGGCAGCTTCGAGAACACTATCCAACCATCTCATCCTCTGTCGTCCCCTTCTCCTTGTGCCCTCCATCTTTCCCAACATCAGGGTCTTTTCCAGGGAGTCTTCTCTTCTCATGAGGTGGCCAGAGTATTGGAGCCTCAGCTTCACAATCTGAACTTAAATAAGTAATCATTTGTAAAGATTTCATTGTGGAAGCAGTTAAACTGCAAGTGTATTCCCACTTCCCATATTTAAGGTATGGAGTACTAGCAGCTGGTGGTTCAGCTTCTCATGTTGTGAGCTTACTGTGACCTTGAAAAACCCAACCATAGTCAAAGTTGATGCATTCCTAGTGACACAAAAACTTAACACTCACTCTGGGGTGTTGCTATTGTAAGATCACTTTGGAGAAAGTTATTTGAAGAATGAGGCTTTTTCTTTCAGTATTATATAATGCAACATTTTCCAAAGATGTCTGGCATCACAATCCTATTGGTTTTGTTACTGCATTCTATGTTAAGCCCTTATAAATAAGCAGAACAATCATTGCAGGGCTGGATTGGCAGCAGGGCTGGATTGGCTGAAGGCAGGGGTCAAGAAAAGCTTTAACATGTTTCTTTCCTGTCGACAAATTTAATATATGTTCATTTTCTTTTCATTTTCGTGCCTTTGTCTATTTAACTGTAGCTCTTTTTTGAGCTGGATCTCTCTAAGATTTAAGGTTTCTGCAGTGGCTGGCACAAGAAGCCTACTGTGAATCTGGGCTGTCTGTAACACAAAGACTAAACAATCCAAAGTGCAGTGGTAGCATTTTTCAAATTATTCCAGAGCATTAACTCTGGCTTGCTTTACCTTTTACCTTACCCAAACACTATACATGGAGCATTTCATATCAAAATTGTGAGTTATAGGTAAGGTAAAGGTTCCTTGGATGTTTAAGTCCAGTTAAATTCCACTATGGGGTGCAGCACTCATCTCTGCTTTCAGGCCAAGGGAGCCAGCATTTATCCACAGACTGCTTTCCAGATCATGTGGCCAGCATGACTAAACCACTTCTGGTGCACGGAATACCATGATGAGTGCCAGAGTACACAGAAACACTGTTTAGTTTCCCACATCAGCAGTACCTATTTATCTACTTGCGTTGGTATGCTTTTGAATTGCTAGGTTGGCAAGAGCTGGGACAAAGCAATGGAAGCTCACCGCATCATACGGATTTGAACTGCCAACCTTACAATTGACAAGCCCAAGAGGCTCAGTGGTTTAGACCACAGAGAATCTGCACAGCACTCAGTACTTCAACTGCACTTTATTATTTGTTAGCTATTTATTTATTATGAATTTAATCCTAAGTAGGCTTCTGCTAAATGGATATTTATGGATAGGACAAAGATCCAAAAGAGGATTCCGCAGGCTAATGGTAGGTAACCCCCTAGAACAGATTTTTTGGGGAGGAGGGCACAAGGGGTTGTGGGAAGTAGAGGGAATAGGTGAAAATCCCCTTGTCCGTTTTTGGCTGGTGAGAACTTAAAGGTAAGCTTTAATCCTGGCAAGACAGTGGTACTGTGGCTGAGTAGTTCCTGTGTTTGAGAAACCCACTGACCATGTTGACTGGGGCTCATTGGGAATTACAGTCATTCAACATCTGGGGGGCATTAGGTTGGGGAAGTTATGCTGTCTGATTGCCTTATTTATTTGATGGATGCCTCATCAAAGCATTTTAGTCATCTTACAAAAAAAAAAAGACTAAAAACGTAGCAATAAAAGTATACTACAATGAAACTACAATAAATTTTAGGCACAACCAGTAGAACTTTTTATTAAGGAAAAGACTGCTATGGCAGGACTTGAGGCATGACATCTCTGCCATTATCCCTACTGGGATGTCAACCCTACTCTGAGGTTAAAATACCACCTACTGAATAACCAAGAAAACTTCTTGAGCTTTTCAGTGCTCCTCTGAGATCTCCCATCCAATTACTGACCAGATCCAAACATGGTTAGCTTATCAGATCTGACAAGAGCAGAGCCCAGGGTAGAATGGCTACTTAAACATTTATTTGTGTCAATGACACATTTAAAACCCGCTACTCTGCCTAAATATTTTAAAGCAAAATATGAAGAGGGAAAATTGCATATGACACAAGTGGAAGGAGAAGCCAATCTATTGCTAAAGGAGAACAATTGTCAGTTTGAATGATTGTGTCTTTCATGGGCACAAAACGAGAGGGCTGCTATTCTTCATAAGACTTGTGTCATTATGCACCTTGTTTTTGTTTTAGAAAGCTTTGCCCAAGGCATTTTACTTAGATCTCTCTAACTCCCAGTCCCAAAGGTTTAGGGGGAGATCCATCCATCCATACGTCTATCCATCTATCTTCACAATACATATAAGTTAATAACATTGGGTTGGATCCGGAATATGTAAATTGGTTTCCACTAAAATCAATGGGGCAAGTTAGTAATTGCTATTTCTGCTTGCCTGCTGGAATGATCTCTCCTCTCCTCCACCATGTGGTGTTCTGTTAGCCCTCCTAATCCCAGCCCAAGCAAATTTGGAGGGAGGGAGTGGAGGGAGAAAGGGGGTGAAGCCCCATTGCACTAGTGGAAGTCCTTGCATGAGCTTCTGCTAGCAGGGCCAGTTATATTTTAAGCATTGTTTACGTAAAAAAAGGATTCTGAGGTGTCACTCAGCTTACAGTACTTCTTCTGCCAGCACAATGAGGAGACAATAAATCTTTGGAGAATCCTGCTCTCCCCACCACACACAACTCCCTTATACTTCCCTAAATCTGCTCTAGAGGGGAAGGAGAATCACCAAAAATTACTTCCCTCTCTGCTTGCTAACAGATGCTTTACAGTCAGCTGAGTGACACTGTTGGAAACACACACACCCTCTTTACACATGATTGCAGAGCGCAGTTACAGTTATTTATTAAAAATATTCTGCAGCATCCCTTATAGGTTTATAATGAAAAATGCATGCATGTAAGAGAACAGCTTTCATATAAATGCATCCTGTCTTTTCAAACTGTCTGCTCTGTAAGGATGCACATAACTACAAAGATTTTTTCTTTGCAGTGTTTATGACCCTTGCATGTGACTGACACACATGCCCCTCTTCCAGAAATAAATGTCAAATGTTTCATAACCCTACTTTGTTCTTCTCTCAAGTTTGATAGGGGAAGGAAATGGACCTAGCAAGTCACTGACATTGTCTCTTCTTATTTTAATCTGGGATTATTTTTGAGAGCTTGTGTTAGTGTGTTTGCTGAGCCCTAAGATGATGATCAAACAAAGGGATGAGCATTTGATCAATATATTTCAGCTCTCAAGCATCATAATTTAATTGTATTGCATATTTTACTGTTTCATACTTTGAATTATATTCTTAGGCTTAATACTGTCTTCCTGCTCACATCAGAGAAAACATTATGATGATGGACATTAGCTGGAACATTTAATCAACTTCCTAGCTAATACTATCATAAATAGGCAAGGATCTATTGCAGAGTTTCATAACCCAGTGCCCTCCAGATATTACTGCACTACAACTTCCATCACCACTGACCCTTGGCCATGCTGACTGGGAGGTGGTGGGAGTTACAGTCTAAAACACGGAGGGGATAAAAGGCTGGGAAAGACAACATGCATCTGCAATTAGAGGTATCTGCATACCTCTGCAATTTACATTCATGTGATTGAAGGCACATCTTTATTGTGCTCAACTTTGCATTTTCTTTCCAGATTTATTAACTGCCAAATTACAGCTGAATGCCAAAGTTGACACAATGTCATTCATGCATTTGGAAATTACATGAATAGCTTTTTTTAAAAAAAAGCAAAATGAAGGCATGGGGACTCAGTTCCACATTATTTTAGGTGTCTTTAATCCTTTACCCCCCCCCCGGCCAACTGCTGCCCTGATATGGATTGGGCACCCTATGCTACTACTACCATTTTGCCAAAAGATCCAGTTGCAGGTGGGGGGGGGGGCTGATCTAAGTTGGGCCCATAGTGGGAAGGGAGCAAAAAGTTAAAGTTCTCTACCTCGACAACAGGTTCCAAACCCAGAATCAACCTGGAAGCCTGCAATTTACCTTTCAAAAGCCATTTGTGAAACTGCCAATTGTGTGAATGGCACCTCACCCTAACCTAACCTAATCCACCACCCCCACCCCAGTGACTTAACTACATTCACAATTAAATTTAGCTGGATGGCTAAATCTGCTACCATTTCATTGCAGAATTCCAGACAAGGAACAGATCTAGGATTTTCAGAAATGAAATAAATACAAATCAGTATTTGTCAGAAGGCTATAGAGCTCTGTCACTTAAACAGGACTTTCTTTAAAAAGCAGAAATGTAGATGCAACATGGGAGTGACTGGTGTAGGTACTCAACCATGCAGCTTGACATAAGAGTCTCAGTGTCAGGCATTTGCTTACCAAACTCTCGTTGGAATCCTATTAGCTTGTTTATCCTACCAAATTCCAGAATGGTAGCTGTCAATGCACTGCCATAAAAACAGCAGTTCTGTGGGCCTTTTGGGGGCTACAATTTATTTTGTGAGATGGATGAAGTAGTCTCTGAAATCAGTAGTCACGTGTGTGTTTGTACCTACCTACCTACCTACATGTCATGAACATAGGTTCAAAAGGGGGAAAACAACATTTACATAATGGATATTGAAGAAAAATAAAGCACAAGAATAAGCAGGGATATGTTAGTATTCTACCCAGACCACAAGTTGATTTATGAAATTCCAGTTACTGGAAGGGATTTAGGTACATCCCTCGCTAACACTTTTTTCTGCCACCAACACCCTTGTTCGCTTTTGCATGGGTTGTGCAAACAAGTGAAGTGTGCACAATGAAGAGTTGACATGTATTCCTCAAGTGCAACTGTGTAACTTTCTTTATAGATACCACTTACTGCTTACACCTCCAGTTTAGACCTAAAGAGTAGAAATCCCGCCCTCCCATCACAAATACAAATATTAGCACTGTTCTGTACTTGATTTATAAGTCTGGCTTTTGCAAGGGTTATCAAGGCCATGTGTGTGCAATGACCTTCATGACTAAATGTTTTGTTCTTTTGCTAAGGGACTGTTGTGGTTTTGATGCATCTGCTCCTCCTAATTTGGCTTGCTTTGGTAACAGCGCTCCCAGTGATCATCTAAACCTCATTTGGAGCACCTGTGAACAATTCGTTATATTAATATAACAGCAGGGGAGGAGTACAGCAACTAATAAATAGGTTGTTGAGCAAGTTTGCCTGCCAAGGTTGCTTTGTGTGGGTAGTGTGATGTACCTTCCACCCCCAAAATTGTAGACACTGGGGAGCTGCTCAGGGAACTGTTGTAGAGGAACCTGTCAGTGCTCACATCTGGCACGAGATAAGCACATAAATTAATTGTCCCTTCCAAGCAGTCATTTGGATTTGTGCTCAGTACATCTGAGAGACTCAAGCACGATTTGAAACAATTTGTTCTTGGTTAAAATAGAATGAATGTGTTTCTGTTAGAGATGGCTTTGAAAGGCATTTCACAACCATTTGCACCAGCTGGGCCTCTCATTATTCAAACTAGATTTGTATAAATCAGCACATGAAAATAAAGCAATTGGTCAATGCCTTTTATTGTGGTCGTACATGGTGTAAAGCAACCAGAGTTATATTGGAACGCTCCACTTTTTCTTGCTCTGCATTTCAAGAAAAATGGGTTTTGTTTATAGCGGGCGGGGAACAATGCTGAAAGTTATTGCTGAAGCATCTTGCTTTAAAATGAATTTTAATCAGGTGCATTTTGCAAAAGTCAATGGGAATCAGAGGTCAATTAGTTAAAAGTGGCACTTAGCTGATCAAAGCAGTTATGGAACATAATTTTCTGCAGGTGTCAGTGCACCCCACATAGGAAACATGCATTCTCATGCATGAAGTATGTAGTACCTAGAATATTAGTGACATGTATTGATTTTGCCACATAATGTTCCTAAGTTCTTAAGAATCAGCTGTATCACGCATTGGAAAAGATGGCTGAGATGCTGTGCAGAGGTCCTGTTCCTTTCAACAAAACTTCAGTGCAATAAGTAATGCAGGACTGCAGTAAACATGCTACAAAAAGTTATCATAGTATTTAAAAGCATCATTCAGAGGCTTTGTCCTCCCAGTTCAGGTTGTTTCATCAAAACCACAGCAAACAAATTCTATACAAAAGGGATGGCATAGGTCATGTCCATTGTTTGGACTCCCCTCCGCTAAGCAGTAAGGAGTTCCATGCAGCCTTTACATGTGTTTTAAGATACAAAGTGATGAGAATTATCATGTCTGAGAGAAGATCCAGTGCCAGCACTTGTCAATGCCAGTGGTTCTGGTGTATGAAGATCTTTCTCCCAACAAATTATCTAACCCTTTAAAAGGTATTGCGAGAAGCTGGTTCTTGTTGCATAGCTCCTTCCACTGATGTAGAAATAGGGAGTGACAAGGAGGCCATTGGTCTAACTCAGGCTTCCTCAACTTTCACCCTCCAGATGTTTTGACACTACAATTCCCATTATCCCTGACCACTGGTCCTGCTAGCTAGGGATCATGGGAGTTGTAGGCCAAAAACATCTGGAGGGCCAAGGTTGAGGAAGCCTGGTCTAACTACAAAGGTTCTTACGTAGCCATGCCAGCGCCAATAGTGACGGGCCGGCCCAGCCATAGAGTCATCAAGACTAGGCACCTGTTTGAGCAGCCAGCATTCTGCCAGCTGAACCTCAGTGACATTGTAAGAATCCCAGGCATAACTAGGGATAGGTGAATGTGTCAATGCTGCTTTCTTTGAGTTACTCATTTTCTGTCTTTCCCCTCTAAAATTTTATTAAAGCTTTTTCATATTACAATAAAGTAAAATAAACTAATCTAAAGAGAAAGAGAAAGAGAAAATGCAGCATCCTCTCTCAAAGGGAGCTCTTAACCCTTGTCTCACACAGAAAGAGGTGGACCTTCCCAGCTCTCACCAGGGAGATCTTCCCTTCCCTGCCTCTCACTCACCTTTAAACAGTGTGAAAACTATGGCCCTCCATATGTCGTTAGACTACAGCTCCCATCACCATTGACAACTGACCATTTTGTCTGATAGTGATTGTGATTCGAGCCCAACGATATCTGGTAAGTCACCTTTAACATGTTTTACTTTACTTCTTGTGCGTATTCTACCTACAAATTAGTCACCCAAATTATTATTTTGTATGACACAGTTTGACAGTATTTTATGCTGCTAGAGAGATAAGACATAATTCTGTCCATGTTATAGTAGCAGCAAGCTGATAATGCACTTTAAGAGCATGCTTATTGTAATTTCAACACATGGGTTCATGAATGACACAGTAAAGACTCCATTTGCTAAAATATTAATAAAAATTACCTAGGCACAAGAGGAGGAATCGTTAGCTGGTTTCATCTTTTCTGACATAGGAACAAAGTCATTTCTTTATTTTCCCCACCCCCAAAAAATATTTTAGCTTTTAGGTAGGCATTGTAGGTTATCCACAAGGAATTCACAGTTCACATGAAAGTGCAATGATAAAAAATGCAGGTGATGTGAAACATTTATAAAGCAAAAGTCCAAGGAAATATGTAGTCCAGAATCTGAAATGACATTTTGGTATAGAACAGATCTCCCACAGGGCAGTTTTGAAACCTCTAGAAATTCTTAAAATGACATCTTTCAAAATGAACAATCATCAAATATGCCCAAGTCATTACCTTAAAGTGCTTTGTTGATAAGACAGATGGAGAACATGCTAAAAATAAGTTACCTAGTTGTGAAGGTTTTCAGGTCAAATTCTGCAATCTTTATTCACACAAACATATTTTTAATTTATCTAATTAGTCATATCACCACACACAAGCCTAGTGTTATGTGTAAAGACTAACAATAATGATGCAATGGCAAAAGAAGTCACATAAAAGGTGTGCAAATTTGCATACGCTAAATATCAACAGTTGTCAGATTTCTGCAAATTTATTTGCTTAATTGTGAAATTTTTAATTTGCATTTTTTTATGCCCAGATGTCAGTCTAAAACAACCTTTAAAGTCTTAACTTTAAAGTCTTAACTTTAAAGGTGGCTTTGAATGAGGGTGGGCAAAGCTAGATATACCCTGACCAAATGGTTTAGAGCTTTATTTAGTTAGTTAGTTAGTTAATTATCCCACCCTTCCTCCCAAAGTGGCCCAGTAGGGATGCAGACCCAACTTGTCCAAACTGCAAATTATGAACTGAATCATCAGGCAAATTTGTTCCAGATTGAGTTGAACAGAGCAAAACTCAAAGCAGTCTTTGAAAAGGGCAGACATATTACAGTATCTTCAAACTGTAAACTTCAGAAGTTACTATGTCTCCAAATTTCATTTACTTTGTGGGGGGAAACCCAAAATACTGGAGACATTTTGGTTTCACAATGCACGTCAATGAGATTCCTATAGAATTGGGCCACACTGGGTCTAGATCATTCTTTTTTTTTTTTAATAATATTTATTAAAAATTTTCAAATATAACAGAAAAGAAAAACATCCAAATTTAAGGCCTTATTTTCAATGTCATCTTTCCAGGACTTCCCCTCCCCTCCCCCTCTTGTATTCCAGTTCTTTCAAATAAATTCAGCAAATTCTTACCCCAAGTTTTAAAGTTATTATCATTAACCCAATTTAAAAAATATTTTCCCATCCCCTAAAATCGACCTGTTCCCTTCCACGAGTTCCCCTCTTTAATATACAATACAGATTAACATAAAAAAATAGAAAAAAGAATAAAATGTAATTTAACACCCTTTGGATTCCAAATTTCCCTCCCCCCTTTCCCGGTTGCGTTCCCAATGTCCGTCAATGTCTACTGTCGTCCTGGAGCTCCCACATCTAAGCCATAGTCCTTCACCAGTCCGCTTTGCCGTCTTTTTAATAGTCTTTGCTGTCTTTTGGTCATCTTTGATTTCGAATGTCCAATCTTGGAAGGGGTCTATCTTCCAACTTTGTCCAGTTCTTGTTATTCTTGTTGTTCTTGTTGTTCTCTCTTCTCCTCTTTTTTTTTTCCCCCCTGCTCTCCTGCACAAATGTTCTAATTCCAAAAAGCTTGTAATTCCTCTACAGAGGCTTTGTTATTCAGGAACAAAACATTACGTCAAGTCCCTTCCATTCTTCAATAGATAAATCTATTGTCTCCTTTAGTGTGTAGACCTCTGTAGACAAAATAGTGTTCCATTTCTGCAGTTTCCCAGGAGATAAAAAGTCTGATTCAAATTCCATGCCAGCAATACTTGTAATGACCCACAGCTCCTCTAGAGGGATTATAATAACTCAGTTTCCTTCCCGATCACACCCACCAGTCAAAGTAACTTATTATTCCTTGTTTTAAACAGTTTATATCCAATTTATAACAAATGTAACCAGCAAAGTCCTCGTAACAAAGTTCTCTTTTTGTTCTTCAGTTTTGGCAGCTCCTTTGACAGCTGTCAAAACCTCTATTTCTCCTCTCCCGGCACTCTCACGGATCGCTCCCGGGGTTTTTCGGGGGGGGGGGGTTGTATTTTAATTCACATTCCACTTTTCTCCTCCAGCCCAACTTATAATTTTCCATCGCGAAATTAATAACTTTATCAAAAAAAAGAGGTTGCACTCGATCTTAGTTGTCAGGTCCTTTGCTTTAGCTCCTCTACAACAGGGGGGAGGCTGACTTCCTTTTTGCACCTCCCCCGCTCGCTCCGAATTTAAGAAAAAATTTGTTCCCCTTTTTAATCCAAGTTCCAATTACTCACGGGTTATTCTTTTAAGTCCAGATTTTCAATGGAAGAAGTCAGCGCCCTCCGCCAAATGGCATGCGGCTTCACTCGGCAGGGGAAGCGGAGGACTCACAGCACCACCACCCCCTGTCACCCACTCCGTAGCCTTTAAAAAGGCTCCTTCGCGTGGTCGGGGGGGACGCAAACGGTGCCCGCTGAGTCACCATGCCCATGGGTTTCAGCGCCCATGGTTTTTGAGGGTCCCCGCGTCGCCGGCGCGGTAGAACCCAGCCCTTGCCGAGCAGGCTCCCTCCGGAGCTCGGAGGGAGTCCGCCATTCGGCGATGGCGCCAACCCGGAAGTCCTGGGTCTAGATCATTCTGTGCCTACTCAGAGCCAGTCTGAATTGCCAAACTGGGCCCTGAATTGGATGTTTGTGTACACACTTAATATCCAGCTCTTTAAACTGAGTGTAGAACCTGAGAATCTAGTGGTGCTGTATCTCCATGAACCCTGCATCAATCAACTGCATGACATCAATCAACTGGTTCTGAACCAGTTGTGATTTCCAGACACTATTCAAGTCAGTCCCATACAGTGCATTACAACTGTCCAGTCTGAATGTAAGCAAGGCATGAATCACTGTGGTTAGGTCTTCCCTGTTCAGGAAAGTGCAAAGCTGGCAAGTCAGCTAATGTACTCTTGGCTACTATCACCCTCAAAGCACTAGATCTAGGAACGGAAGGTATGAGTTTTCAGAATGAATCAAGATTCCTATCCTTGAATTGGACACACACTGAATAAGGAGCACTTACACTTTGTCTGGATAAAAGCTTCAGGGGTTTTTTTTTTCACTCTTCCCCTGACCCTCAATGGCTCCAGGTGCCTTCTTAGGAATTTGCTTCCATGCAACAGTTCTGATTCTAAACCAGAGCTGTGTAAACTTGCAATATAATACTTGATTTATATAGAAAAACTAGCCCGGGTAGATCAAAAATAAGCACACTACTATAACAGGTCCTGGTTCACAATGAGGAAGTGAGAAGTGAAATGAGTGGCTTATTTCCCAAGCTTGAATTTCCAAAGATGTGACACATTAAAGTTCAAAGGGGACAAGAGGTTTAGATACCACGAAATGGAAACAATCCATCACTGCTACATTGTCTGTTCAATCCACTGTGACACAGTCTGAAAATGAGAGTGAGTTGCACCCAATAATCACACACAACGTCCCTCCCATGTTCAAAACATCCTAAGTCATGTGTATCTTAGCATACCTCATTCCTAAGTAAGGCAACAAATAAGTTCAGTGTTACCCTCTGCATTTGCATAATGAAATATGTAATCTTCCACTTTGCGATATATTTAATGAGATACATAATCTTTTCCCAACATCAGTAGTCACGATGAAGCAATGCACCATAAGCAAAATGTGCACTGATGCTGCAGTGGCAGGTTATGTTCATTAATTACGGTATATTTTCGAACTGAGCTAATGCTACTGGCTTTCTTGGACCTCTTCTAGCAAAGAAGTCCTCTGGAATTTCAAAAATCCTTGTTGCACCCATAGCCTGACTTTTGGTACAAAAGCAAATACCACATGTATAGCTATTTGTAAATATTTATTGAGATCTCACCAAAATCTCATGAGATTTCAATGAGATCTCACCAGAACCTGCTGCTGCCTCCGCTGAATCATAGGTACCACTTTGAAAACCAGGTAATAGAAGCTTTGGCAAGGCAGCGGTTCAGAGTGGCACCCACCTCAAGTGGTGAAGCGGGATGTCCTGCTCCTTCTGAGCAGTGGTGGTGAATGACAGTGATAGTGACAGAGCTGCCACCACATTCACAGTCATGCTGCTCATGTTGCCATAGTAGGATGGCAGGGGCAGGCAAATTGCTGCATCAGCTTGGAGCTGTCTCAACAATTGAGCATGGATTAAGCCCAATGCCATTAAGGAATAGCAGTGGAGTCAACCCAGGAGCCAGAAAATCTCTGGCCAGCTCAGTACCTCCTTGCACTTTGAAAACCACATTTTGCAGCTTTCAATGGGCCACTGTTGTTAGGGACTCCGCCACTGGTACTTCCATCTTCCCACATGTTTGGTGGATGAAATGGGGAGCTCAGCACTGATGGAATGACACTGGCATCACTCTATACCCTCAGGTGGCCAGAGACAGACAGCACTGACTTGGAGGGACACCTCTGCCCAATTGACTCCCCATACAAGCCAGGCACATAGGGGGCTTGGATTGCAGCTAGGAATTTCCTCAAGGAAAGGGGGAAAATGTACCTACAACACCATGAAAGCCTGATAAACCTGATGTATTTGTATCTAGGAATGGTTGTTTTTGTTTGTTTTTTTAAAAGTCCTGTGGCAGTGTTATAATATACTTATCTACTCAGAATTAAGTCCTACTGAGTTCAATTGGGTGCAAGCAGGTATAGGATTGGAGCAAACATCACATGAACACTTAATACAGGGCATTTCAGCTAGAAAAACAAACATCTCTTTGTTTCATCTCATGGACACTGGATGTCATAGAAACACATCCAAGTCTTAGAGCTGTTCTTCAATTAAAACTGAAAGGTCTTTGAAATGCCCTCTCTCAGTGATGAAAAGTTGATTACTTGTTTTTCTGCTCTTCATAGAACTATAAACTCTGGGTTGTATCCAAACGTTCCTTTCACCAAACGGAAGAAATCTTCCTCCTAGGGAAAAAAAGTCTTCTTCTGACAGAAGGGTTCTTTCCACTGACAGAAGACTCCTTCTGTTGCAAGAAGCTCCTTGTATCAGGCAAAGGGACACATTTGGATCCAGACCCAAACCATCACTTTGATTAAATGCATTTCTGAAATGATATAAGATCCTGCTACTATTAGACTGTGAATATGCTTGTTCCTGCCTGGTTACTTTTGCCTCTAGTTCCACTGCAGAAATTCTGCTTGGTGTGAGGTAAACAATGCTAGGCCATGTGGGCTAACACCTCTTCTAATTCCACTCTATTTATAGGTCAACTATTTTATTTTGGGGCACAAGAGATTTACTAGGGAAATTCATTATTGCCGCTCGTGCTCATTTTCTTTCTTAACATAATTAAGCTGTGCTAATTGTCTATCATGATTAAAATCATGCCAATAACAACCTTGTTTCCTCTTCTGGCTGGCCTCCAAACTCTTAATAGCTTGTTGTTTGAGGGAAGTCCATGCTGGATGTTATATTAAATGAAATCTCTTGTATTGTGGAAGAAGGAATTCACAAAAAAGCAGTCCTCACAGCTACAATGTAGGCACATTTTAAAACAGAATTTTGTTATTAGTTGAGACCTACACATATATTGATTCCAGGCTGTCACCTCAAAATGAAACACTTTCATCCTATAGCCTACATTGTCCTTCCCTGAATTATTGGAGGGCCCTATAGCCTTACGTTTCTTGAAAAATATCAAGTAATTAAGATTTTACAAAGATTAAGCTGCTCACCATATCCTGGCGGTTATAAAACAAGAAAACCAGTTGAGGCACTACATTATGAGCAGGAAAAATGTAGGAGCAAAGAAGGAAGGGGGTGGTCAAAGGAGGTAACAAGAACACAACAGGAAGGGCTCTATATACACCCATAGCAATGTGCTATTTGATTTCTTTTTCACACAGTGTTGTCGTACAGAACAGTACTGATATACAGTGGAAAAATCTGCTTCTGCTGCTTTTTCAAGACCCTGGCAGTGAACTGCTTCTCAACAGAGACCCCCTGTTTAGAGCACAATCTTAACACTGGACACTGTGCAACAGGACTGAATGGAGCAGGGGGAGAACCATTGAACTTGGAGCCCGGCTGCACATGGCAGCTGGGGTGGAAAGTGAGGAGACACATTGCTGCTGTAGCCTGGAGCACTCAACTGACAGCCGTGGCACTGGATCAGGATCCAGCAGACACTGAGCTGGCACAGCTCCACCATGCCCCTGGAACACCCCATTAGAGGGCTTTCCACTGGCTGCCACCAGCACTTCTGCCTGCTTCCATGTTCACAGGGCAGAAGGTATGAGGCTTGCACTGATGGAGTGATGCTTGTAGCACTGCAGCATTGACTTTTGAATTCTGTTGAGTTCAGACTGCAACACAACTCACTGAAAGATACATGTTGCCTGTGAGGAATTAACCTTTCTCCTAACCACGCTGACAGAAATGCGAAACGCATCCAGCAAAATTGCCAGGAAACAGTCAAGGTGTAGAATTGTCATAAACTCTAGAATACACTAAAGAGTTATTGTGTGAATGCATTCTGCTTGAGCATCACTTGTTTGCTTTTGACATTTTGTGTGAGGAAGTGAAGAGTGGACATTTAAGTGTTCAGTTCTCCAACGAGCTATAACTCCCATGGAAGTTTTTAAAAGGAAGTCTCTTCCAATCTAAAAGTGAGAATGTTTGCTGTCTCTTTTCATGTATGTTAGAAAACGAATTGAAATCTTGTAGATTTACACACCCACACCCACATAGACACCCACCCCACTGCACTCTATGACTTACATTTCATGTTATTGTTAGAATTTCATTTCCTCCTCTTTCCTTAAAGGTATAAAGCATAAGTGAGCTGCAATGACATTTTAAGACGACAAAAAAATGTTTTCAGACAGAAACAAAGCAGATCATATTTTCAAAGAACAGTGTTGATCCCGACTCCTTCCTAACATCAGCTGACAGCAATGCCAACGTGGAACAGAATGTGCTGAAGTATAGCAATGTTTTACCTATTCTTGAAACAAAAAGGGAGATGCTTTATATGTCTTTTTTGGAGCACAAAATAGTAGCTTCCTTTCTCTCATATCCTTCAAAGATAACTATTCCACAAAGCTTTCAACATGAAATCTCTCGCCCACCCTTCTCTTTCCCCGTTCTTCCCTATACACGCATCCCTGCATATAGCCCATTGCAATAGATTAAATATTGATACCCATGTGGTGCAGTAATGCTTAGCATGTCTGTGTCAATAAATCTATATGGATAAGTGATACAACATGCATTCTTCCTTTCAAAGCCTTGAAAGACTGGGCTATTCCTATTTCTTTCTAACTTTCCCCCACCCAGTGGCATCATTTTTATTTATTTATTTGGCTTGTGTTTTGTAAGGGAAACTGCAATTAAAGGCACATGTATAGTTTGGTTTAGTCTAGAGTTTGTTTCAGAAAGTGTGTGAAATGTATATTTGCCTTTAAAATTGAACTGAATTGTATAGCTTCCTCATCTATCCCTTCTTCATAATTGTCAGAGTCATTGCATGGATTGCTTTATGCCTTCTCAATTCTTTCTTTGTGACTCATCTGCCACACACAAACAACAAAACCATTGTTTTTCTGTTTCAATAATTTGTGAAACATTCACCTTTCCAATTTGCTGCCTTTCCTCCTATGACATTTTTATTTGCGATAAGGATGACATTGTGCCAATCATATTCCCCCGCCCTATGGGCTATTACATATTGCAAAGCAAGCAACAAATCTAGAATCACCAACATTCAACAGGGACTCTCTTTCCAGGTTATTATTATTTTTTTAAAAAAAGAAAGGACCCATGTAAGCTGGCAGGGGGTGGAGGACACAGCATCATGGGTGAGGCTCTAACCAATGGCCCCATCCATGACATCACTTGCTCCACCTAGCTCTTTCCCCTCTGGCTGCATGTACAACACAAACATCTGCAAGGAGGTGGCCTTCACCCATACAGCTGTACACCCAAAAGCTTCTAGGGAATCTTTAACCCTAAATGATAAGGGACAGGCTATTCAGTGCAATTCTGTTAATTACTTCTGTGTACAGGACAGCTAATACCCGAGGGGGCCTTAAAACCCTATTGTATATAACTAACAGTCTTGAATGCTTCCAAGGTAAGGGAACAGTCAGTTGTTGTGAGATATGAGCCAAACCAATCCCTTCCTTGGTTTATGTTGGTTTACCCTGTATTTGTGCTACACAGTAGCAGAAGCAGGATATCAAGGTTGCCAACTCTAGCAGCTGGGAAAAACAGAGAGTGTATTAACTGTGTCCATTAGGGCAAAGCTCCTAGCAGGCCATTATTTTCTTTTCTTATTCTGTGGCCAAAATCAAGTGGATTTTTAATTATGGGATTCATTGGTGGAAGCCAAGACAATTACTGAAGTTTTCAGAGAGGTTACAGAACACATTCTTTATTCCTTTTGCTTTAATTGATTTATCTGTACACATATTGCCTCACGGCAGCATTTAAAATTAAAGTCAGAGCAATATATCTGAAATAAAAAGCACAGATAACCCAAAGTTCAAGTTGCAATCCAGATCCAATTTAAGTCTA
This sequence comes from Podarcis erhardii, assembly GCF_964252035.2. Lineage (NCBI taxonomy): Eukaryota > Metazoa > Chordata > Lepidosauria > Squamata > Lacertidae > Podarcis > Podarcis erhardii. The sequence continues at coordinate 59,908,185 of NC_138510.1, forward strand.
GCTATTAAATTAGGGGTGTGCAACAGCACAAGATTCAGTTGGGCTCCCAGTTCAATGCTTTGTAATGCAGCCTGATTTGAATAAAACTAGTCTGAGAGATTCTCAGTTTGGCTTTGGGCTCAATCTCCACTTTATTTGCCCCATACCTTCACTATCTGAATTAATTTTGTTGTTGTTGTTACAATAACTTCTTTTTCTGTTGACTGGATGAAATTTGCACACAAAGTAGCCCTTCCAAAGTGAATAATGCCTATCAAAATACTGACTATAGTATTTTTAATTTTGGGCAGAACTGAATGAAATTTGCAGGCAATATTTTCTCTTCTGGCAGCGGGAACATGTCAAATTTCAGAAGGATAGCTGAAGTGGCTTTCCCACAGTGGCAGCTGTTATAGTTTTGGTGTGAGTGAAAAAGGAATCAATATCCCCTAATGTTTTGTGGGCAACTGGTCTGAAAATTGCTAACATGAGAGAGGCATTCCTTAGTAAGAAAGCTCCCAAATGTCAGAAAAATAGGCCCAGGGGCTCAGCAACTTGGAAGTTGATTTTGGGGCAGGAAGAACCAAAGGATTCATTTCAACAAATCTGTTGAAACTGATTACAAGCTGGACCTGCCAGCCATGAAGAATCTTTCTTCACCGCCTTCTTCCTTATGTTTCAAGACAAAAGTTTCACTCTTGCACAGGTGCTCTGTCTCCAAAAGCACTGGGATTGGAAAGTGATGGCAAAATATATTTTATATATATATAAAATTAAAGATGCAAAATAACTTGATTAGAAGCTAGACCAGTCACAGTGGAACTCTTCCTTCATGTTGTTTCTCCACCCTGGTGTTTGGTTTTCCTTCCCCCATCAACCTGACCTGGTGCTCTGGCCAAGTTGTTTAGGGCAGCTCTTTCCATTGCTGCACCAAGTGGGGTAGCTCCCTAGGGTACTGTGGCTCCAGTCACCATCTCCCTGTGGGTAGTTTTTAATTTTTAAAGAAAATACAATAAGATTGCTAATCACACTGTTAATGTAGCATAGACCCTCAACCTGGGACCTTCAGCATAAAATGCATATGCATAGCTACTGGTCTACAATCCCTTGGCCCCGTCTCCAGATGGACAAAATCAGAAGGATGCTTCTAGCTGAACACAGTGGTTGCAAAAAGACATAGGAATAAGGTAACTATATGAGGACACTTCCAGATGGCTGCTTTCTCCAGTGATACTAATGCCTTTGCTCACTAACATCCTTTCAAATTTTCTTCATAATGAGGAATGCCCCAGTTTTTCCTGAATCTCATCTGTTTCCAGAATCTCAACAGAGCAAGGAATATTATTAGCTAGGACTGTGCCAATCATGAAAGGCAATACAGTGTTTTCATGAAAAGGCCTGGCTTGTTGGTTTGCAGTAATTGTTCTTTGGCCCTAGGTTCATTTCCCCAGATACACCCAGGGAAATCTCACTAACTCCCTCCTTTCAGGAAAAAGGAGGTTGGGCACCTTAATGAGAGAGCAAATGTGCTGCATGCAGAAGATTCCATGCCCAGTCCTTAGCAATGTCATGTAAAGGGTTTTTACTAGCAGGGCAGGGAAAGGCTCCTGCTTGAGAACGTGGAAAGCTGCTGCCATTTACAATGGACTAGACGGACTGATAGACTGATTTAGTGTAAGCAGCAGCAGACAGCATGGTGTGGCTGTGCTGCTCACCTCCATCTGGCTGAGTTGCTACAACATACTAGAATGGAGAGGAAGACAGGTACAGTGGTAAGGTGTAAATGCACAGCCAGAAGTGCTGGATTGACTCTGCTCATGTGTTTGCACTGCGCTGACTTCACCACTGCTGCACTCTTATCCCTCTCTGTCTCAGCTGGATGGAGGTCAGGTGAGCATTCCAGGTGAGTGGTACTCACCACTGCTGAGCATCAGGCAACTCCTTATGCACTGCACTGTTTCTTGCAGCAAGGGAAACTAAAACATACAGTATAGGCTTCAGTTATGGTTGGGAATGCGCTTGCTTTCCAAGTTTACTCATATCTGTGCCCCACTACTCATGATTCCTGTATTTCTGTGCAAGTAGCTCTTCATTCAAATTATTGATTATTCAGTTCTGTTGAATGCCCTCCCAGGACATTCAGAATAATTCTAGCTGTGCTCTGCATGCTTTCCTTGGCAAAGATACCCAAAATGCAAGACACAAAAGCTCCATAGAATATATAACCTACACATCTGGAAATACAAAAGTAGCATGCATATGATTTGATAAGAAAAAAGTTGGACAGGAGTTAAATGAGCAAAATGCATGTATTTGAATGCACTCCGTTCATTCAAATGTTCTTCCCAAATAAAGAGGGCAAGAGGAATTGGAGAACGATTAGGAAGATGTTACTGTGTCATACGTATGAAGGAACAAATATATGTCAAGCTTCTGGTACAATGATGGAAAAAGAATCTGAATTTTATATATTCTCTTGACACTCATACCTGAGATAAACAATTTGTCAACACCAAGTCCTGAACTAGTTTTTTATCAGATGCAAGAATAGTTAACTGGCTACACTGTAAACTTGGGGGGAAATATCAGCTGTTATTCTGTCTTTTTTTGTTAACACAATTGATTTTTAGCTGCCATGAATATAAGCAAATCAGCAACATACTAGAATACGGAGGCTTATTATTTACCCCCTATATCCCTTAATTTCCATATTTCCCACTCTTTGAGACACCCAACAGCATCACAGAGACTTTACATCATTGTCCTTTTGGGAACAGTGTACACAGAAGAGGGTGCTACTCCCTACTAGCCTGCATCCATAATGCCAGTATCAGATAAGATGTGTGTTGGAGTCATTATTTAATTTACATCATGTGTGCTGGTGGACAACTATGCCCTACTATGCACACACCATTTACTTATTGCCAACCATGTTAACCTGCCTGTACAAAATTCATTGCATAAATAAATATCAGTGTAAATATGTACTAGGGTTGTGAATCTACACACACACAATTCCTGGCTTGTGTTCTACTTAAGTGGCACCCAAACTCATAGAAACTAAGTGCAAATTGAATTTGAAAGGCTTTGAATGGCCATCATTTTCCATGCAAGTACAACCAGCAGAACTAGGAAACAGTACAGAACCAACAAGCTTCACATCATTTCAATGTCCCTCTCCCAAACCACTGTGATTGGAGATCCCTGATAAAACCACTCCCTGGGATTAGAAGCTAGACCTGTCAGTTACAAAAGGCCTCTCCTCCCCATCTTGGCATTTTCTTTATTGCAAGCTTAGGGAGAAATGTTTCAATGCCTACAGACACACTGCTTGCACAGTTTTTTAAGCAACACAATTTCTGAACCACTCAGTTCTGGCATCTCACAGGTGGGTGCTCAGCTACGAGTGATCACCAAAGAAGAAGAAGAAGAAGAATTGCCAATATAAGAGAAGAAGGGAGGCATTCATGGTGAGTTCCAGCATATCTTTTTTTCTAGAAAAATAGCACTGTGGATCACTCCAAATAGCTTCAGAGGCCTTTGATACAGTTCAGAGTGATTTGGCTGGATCCAACTTCAGTTTGGACGTGCACATCCACAACTTTCCTTATCAGCTCAATTCACCTTACTCATAGTATGTAGAAATCTGACTGAGCTACATATTGATTTGCAAAGGTAAATTATATATATTTTTTAAAGTTTAATGTCCAAATATCCATCACCCTCATACAGATGAACCACTCACCAGTTCTTCCTAGAACATCTCCTGCTTTTTGAGCCTTGAATATCCCTTGAGAAGGGATACTGCAACCACGCAGAGCACTCTGGGACACTGGGTGGGATTGGGGAATGGATTCATCATGCACACACTTCCATTAGAGTTCTCAATACAACTCCAGGCTCAGTTTTCGTATTATCTGCAGCCACTTAATTGAAATCATCCTTAGGGCTTTTGGTTGCTCTTGTTTAAATCTCATGGCATTTTCTTATCCCGGGAGACAGTTGCTGTTCAGCATAATCTCATTTACTTGAATTGCTCAGGGGTATCCGAAAAAGTTTGGATAATGAGAATTTTAGATAAACAAGACAGTTGTTTGAGGATATATTTATACACACAGATATAAAGTAAAAATTAAACTTAGATAATCAAGAGATTTGGATAACTCAGTTGTGGCCCCAAAATATATAAAGGGAAGTCCACCTGAACCCAACTCCAAGGCACAACGCAACGCAAAATGTTCTGGGGCAGGGAAGCAATGGAATTAGATATGATGTATAAAAGCTATGCAGTTACTCTAATGTTATCTTATTAATGTTTTAATTACAATTGTAGCACCATAATTCTGTTATTAAGATTGATAAGACTTAATTTTATTTTCTGGTGGTTTTTAAATTGGATTTTATGCCCATTTGGAAGTCATTTGAAAGGTTCTTGATAAAGCAGAGTGTGTATACACACACACACACACACACACACACACACACACATTATGTCAAAAGATATGGGTAATGTCCACCCTGGATGCACTTTTTGCATAGAAGTTGATCTACAACATAGTCCCTTTTAGGGAAACGGTAAACAATTGTACCCAAATTTCAGCCACAGCTTATTTTTCCTGATCAAAAAGTATGTCAGACAAAAAATATCCACAAACTTCCTTTTGAATTCTTCTATGCATGTATTTAATTATGAAAATTTGTATACTGCTTAAAGGCAAATATAGCCTATACATTAAAATTATCAATAAAAGTCTCAAAACTCAAACTCAAAAACAAGTTTTTAAAAATTCAAAATATAATTAAAAGCAGCAGTTAAGATAAAATTACACACTAAACACATGACAGCTTTTACATATCTGGGAAGGCCTGCTTAAACAAAAAATGATTTTTTAGCAGGAGCCAAAATAGTGCAAAGGCACTTGCCTGATGTATGTGGGGTATTTAGACTTTATCCCAACTAGTGTAGAATACTGGGGTTAAAAAATGCCATAAACTGATCTAGGAAAGGAGGTGTAAATCTTCATACAGAGTTTTCATTCTGAAAACCAAAAGAGCCTTGGATCAAACATGTTCCAATGAATTCCCTTCCGATTCCTGTATTTGGAGTATTTTTTATCCCAGCTAGTGAAAAGTTTTGGGATACTGAATGCCCCATGGAGTTCTTCAAATGGCATCATATCAAAGGAAGCAAAATTAAATTTCCTTCTTCTCACACATTCACACCTACCATGTTTGGGGTCATTTTAATTTCCCAATATAAATTGGAATATCGCTGAGGGTAATAAAATGTCCAGAAAACCCATCTATGCAAGTTTCTTGTGTTACTCTGAAGAGTGTAATTCTATGCCATCTTACTGAGAAGATAGTCTCACTGTATTCAGTTTAGTTTCCTCCTGTGTGTACAAGATTGCAGCTTTAAGAGTGCAATCTTGTACATGTCTCCTCAAGAGTAAGCCCAAGTGAGTTCAGCAATACTTACTCCTATACAGGTGAGTATTGAATTGCAGCCTACTAAAGCATAAGAGCACTCATAAGTTATGCTGCATTTTCCTCTTCATATGCTGAAAAAATGTGTTTAGGGACATCATAAGCACACACAACCCATGTCTAAAGCAGTGGTGGGAAACTTGTGGCCACCCAGATGTTGTTGGGCTCCATCATCTCTGAACATTGATCCTGCTGATGGGAGCTGAAGTCCAGCAATATTTGACAGGCTATGAGTTTCTCACCCCTGATCTGGAGCAGAAAGAGACATCAAGTCAGAAGGCAAATGCTTTTTACTTGAATCCCAACTCTAAACAGCATAACCTCTCCCTCTAATAACAAACTTTAATAGTGACTGTAGACCAGACAGGATTGGAGGAGGAAAGGGGGGGGGGTTGCTAAAAACCAAGAGGGAGGTATCTATGTTCAGAAGAAGCTGGAAGTTTGTATGTCAGGGTGGAAAACCTTCTGAGTGGAGTATTACAAGGCTGTCAGCTTTATAACACAAGTGATTTGAAAGCTAAAATGTGTAGGAGAAAGAGACATGGAAAAACATGGTGCAAATCAAAAGTGCAGCAGCAGCAAATGAAATCCTAACCTGAAGGCTAGGATAGGCTAGCAACTTCAAATGGAAGCTGCCCATTGGGACTCCTGGTCCCTTTAAATTGCTCAAAGTTTTCCCAGACTTCTTGAAGCCTTAGGGAACAGGATCCCTTAGGAATCAAGGACATTAACTGGGCCTGTATTTTACTAGGCTGCACTATGCAGATCAGAATGGGAGCTCTGCTCAAGCTACCCAAGGAAGTGCAGATTTCCTCTGTTACGAAGTTTCACAAGTACAAAAATGTAGCGAATTTCGGCATGACACCAAGAGAGAAATAGCTTCCCCATGAGCATGAGATATATTTGTAAATCTGCTCCATTCCCTTCCAAAACTCAGAGTAATTTAATGACATTTAGCTGAATAACAGATATAAGTTGGGGCTCATGCATTAAAAAGCATGAGAATAGTACTTTTAGATCAAGGCACAACAGAAGTGGCAGCTGTCCACTGTCCTCCTGTCATGTTGTCTAACAGGACTGGAATGCATGCAACAAGGATCTCATGAATTATATATCCAGGAAATGCTCTGAGCACTATGCACAATAGATGGACGTGACCATTGTGGTATCCATATGTTAAGAAACTATTTTAAAAACCAATGCTGGATTTTGTAAGTGGTACTCCCGATTTGCAATCCACCCAAGGCAGACCCAGACTTAGTTAAATATGTATTTGAAGCAAGTTTTCCTGACAAAAATTGTTGGCAACAAAACAAGTCACCAATTAAAAGAATGGCCTCAATTCTTGTCTTTGTGCTAGCTTTAGTCCTGCAATCCCCAAGGGCCTGCTCAGATGCTGTGCTTTGAAAATTGTGGAATTCTCTCTGCGTGTGCAATGGACATGAGCATTTATTTTTCCTGCGGCATGATTTCAACAATCACAGTATTCCCTAAGTTTCCCTAATTCCTCAGAAAGTAGTTGCAGAAAGCTACAACATCTCCAGAAGCAGAACTAGCACTTCTGTGGGTTGGATAGCAGAGGGTTAATGGACCTCAGAGTACTGCTATGGACTGAGGGACCCACCAGCCAGGTTGTATTCTGGCAGGTGTATTCTGCAACACGTCACTGATGAAGTAAGAGTGTGTTATTGGGGGATTTGTACTGAATTGTCCCTATAGCATTCCTCACATAGCATAGCCCTATTCTGCAGGGCTTCAACAGTTCTTTATTTGTTGTTCTGCAGGGCTTTCCCACTTGTTCCTACATGATTGGGGTCTGTGGTCCTCTTGTGCTATAGCATAACAAAAAAAGCATGGGCCATTGTTGTTAGCAAAAGTTGCATGTTCTCAGCAGGAAGTTCCTAGAATGAATGTCCACTCTGAAACCTTTGCAGATGCAAACAGAATTGAAAGCAGGATCACATATATCCACCCTAATACTATGACTAATTATGACTACAAATAATCATGAAAGCACAATAAAAGTCTATCTAGAGAGGAGGCATCACTATTTTATTTTTCAAATACAACTCAAAATTGTAGTGGCAAAAAAAGCACAAGGAATCTTACTTCCACAAGTCCTGGCAAAGTTGCCAAGTACCTTCCTTTTGTTAAGGATTGGTTGGTTAGTGGATAAAAGTATTTGTGTATCACCATCTCATACAATATCAGGGCAGTATATATGAATATATAAACAATAAAACATGAAAAAACAGTAAAAACAGCACAAAGCAGGTTGGCTGACTGCTCTCAACAGTTGGCCTTCTATAACCCTGCTTAGGAGTTCAGGAAGTATAACTGTGTATGGCTCCATAGTTGCAAGCATTACTTTTATGTTTGCTCTGTAGCTGCAGTACTGAAGCTGAAGCGGGACTAGGACCATGGTAGGTTGCCTATGTAAAAGACGAGATTTCATATAAATAAGTGCTTTATAGAAGAAACACTTCGGCTCCAGGGGGCAGATGAAAAGATTTATCATCCCCAGTTTCATCTTTGGCCCTGCTCTGAAATCTGTCGATTTGCAGTCACTTTAACTGCAGTCAAATCATCACCACAGCTTGGTTCCTTAGGTTTAATTGAGAGTTTTCTTAGGACTCTAAAAAACGACAAGTGCCTTGGCGAGGGAGCATCTTTTACTGCACATATAAATACTTTACACTTTTATTGTGCTGGTTTGTCATTCACTACCTCTCTCTCTCTCTCTCTCTCTCTCTCTTTCTTTTCTTTTCTTTTCTTTTCTTTTCTTTTCTTTTCTTTTCTTTCTGTTAATGATGAGCATTAAAACACTTACATATGCAATTAAAGGCAAAAAGATGATAGGAGTAGATCCTTCAAAAAAAGCACAAAAAAGGAATATACACTCTGAAGCGTGAATAGATAAAGATAACCAAATTCAAACAAAATTGAAATTAACAGCCTATCAACCAAGTGACACTATTAATAAATGTCCACAACAAACAAGGACAGAAGGGACTCTGGGAGAAAAAGAATGTAATTTAATTAAACAAAGGGGAACACAGGAAGGCACCCATAGTTGGTAGTTGCATGAAGAACTGAACAAGGATTTTGACAATAATTGAGTTTGTATTACTCATTGTATAATGTGATCCATATCAGATTTGCTTTTCTATTGATTCAGGAGGAAACAGTCTAGGTGTATGGGTTGGATTTTAATTGCTATCGCTTGCAGTTAAAGGTTTTGGAAATGATGTGGTGTGCAATTTCCTCCTTAATACTGATAATTGAAGTTTTATTACCATTGGATAGAAATCATTTAAAGGGGTGGGGGGAAATTCTTTGGGAAAATTCAACCAAAGTTGACAGAATATCTTCAGGCAAACTATAAGACCACTTTAAGATTATTTATTTGGCATCCTTCCACTACATATTTTGCACAATGGTATCTCTGGACAGCTATAAAGAAAGAAAGAAAGAAAGAAAGAAAGAAAGAAAGAAAGAAAGAAAGAAAGAAAGAAAGAGAAAAGTAAATTAGAACAAATAACAATAAAGATACCAGATTACACAATAAAGACAATACAATAAAACCAGCAGGCAAAACCATTAATAAATAAATACAACAGATAAAATGCAAGTAACTGAGACTTCAAATGTCACTAAACTTATTAAAGGTATTTTAGACCCAAATGGACTTCACCTACAAGCTAGCAGGACACTTCTGGAAGGGGAGTTCAAAACTCTGGGCACGAGCACTGAAAGTCCCATCAGTGAAAGTCCACCAGGAACAGAAAGGATGAAAGAGAAAGGTTGAGGACCAAAGAAGCACAGGGCCACTACCTTGTTGAAACTAAGCAGGTCTGAGTTTGGTCACTGCCTGAATGCAAGAGCACCTGGGAACCGTGTGTGTGCTGCCTTGGTTCCATGATGGAACAAAGATGTGATATAAATATATAAAGCTTACAGAAAAAAAGCCAAAAAGACAGGCCACAATTTAATCCAAAGCCAGGAAATCAGTAAACTGAAGTGTGCCCAATTTTGTTCCGAATTGTGGCCAGATCTTTCTGGGGTGCTTCATTAACTGCACAATCCTGTTCCCATTGATACAACCATTGATACCCATATAGTCTGTGGCTGCAGCTAAAGTGATTTAAGAAGACCAAGGAACAGATAATATGAAGAAGACAAAGCTTCTGGGAAGTGACAGAGTTGTATGAAAAAGTAGCAAAGGTAGGATAGGGTTAACAGGCAACAGAAATGCAGAAAATATTGAGTTTATAGCTGAAAAATGCCAGATCCTATGGGAACTGGATTTCCTTTATATTTCTTTCTCCTTGATATTATTTTAGTCATCTCTTCAATTCATTAACCCCCCTTGCCTATACAGATAAAATGAAATCTATTTCTGCATCTGGCCACAACTATTTTCTTTTGGTTATCAGGGCTAACATCTGTTTTCCTTTGAGTTCTATTCAGCTATGGAATAACTAGACTTTTCCACAGCTCAAATGTGCTTGTGTTCTCTACACTTTTCTTCTGGTCAGATGAGCTACACATTTGAATAAAACTTTAAGACAGCCCGTGGATGGTCCGGGAATCAGAGTATTTTTACATGAGTAGAATGTGTGCTTTTATTTAAAATGCATCTCAGAGTTATTTGTGGGGCATAGGAATTCGTTCATTTCCCCCCGCAACATATAGTCCAGCCCCCAACAAGGTCTGAGGAACAGTGGACCAGCCCCCTGCTGAAAAAATTTTCTGACCCCTGATTTAAGAGTTGGAATCCTTGTTGAACTATTATGGAAAAGCAATGGGGTGGGGTGGGGTGGCCAATTAATGTTACATACACTTTTAGGGTCTTTCCTCTATGACACTTCACCTACACAAAAAAAATAGAAAAATTGATAGTAACACAACCACATTCCACAAAGTAATCACTATAGCAGGCATAGGCAAACTCGGCTCTCCAGATGTTTTCAGACTACAACTCTCATCATCCTTAGCTAACAGGACCAGTGGTCAGGGATGATGGGAACTGTAGTCCCAAAACAGCTGGAGGTCTGAGTTTGCCTATGCCTGCACTATAGCAACAACTGCAATAGTTCCCCTGGGACAGTGGCATTGAATCACATTTTCCCAAGCAAAAACGTATTACTGGCTGTTGGAGTGGAAATGCAGTTTTTCCATGACAGATTCTTTCAGCTTATGGTAACTAAGACATTTTGAATCATTGCAATGCTTCTCGATGCTGTCTGTCTTCAGGCATCCACATATGTAAGTGATAAACATAAGAACATAAAGAGAGCCTGCTGGATCAGGCCAATGGCTCATCTAGTCTAGCATCCTGTTTTCACAGTGGCTGAAAAGTTGCCTCAAGGAAACCAGCAAGAAGGATTTGAGCCCTTTCCTGTCCTGTGGTTTCCAGCAACTGGTATTCAGAAGCGTTGCTGCCTCTAGCTGTGGAGGCAGACCATAGCTATTGTCTCCAGTAGCATTTGGGGGAGGAATGGGTGTGAGGAGGCAGAGCCTTCATGCATTTCGTACTGTGTGCCAGTCCCTAGATAGTCCACCCCTCAAAATTTATGTTCTATACAGTGGTACCTCAGGTTAAGTACTTAATTTGTTCCAGAGGTCCGTTCTTAACCTGAAACTGTTCTTAACCTGAAGCACCACTTTAGCTAATGGGGCCTCCTGCTGCCACCGCGCTGCCAGAGCACGATTTGTGTTCTCATCCTGAAGCAAAGTTCTTAACCTGAAGCACTATTTCTGGGTTAGCGGAGTCTGTAACCTGAAGCGTATGTAACCTGAAGTGTATGTAACCCGAGGTACCACTGTATATACATTCAAACTGTATGCATGGAGGCACTATGTGTACAGCTGGGAACCCTGTACAAAGTAGGATTCCTGAATATGCAGAGGAGCCAACTGTGTCTTAGTCTGTACAGGCAACCTGATGAGATTCAAGTATAATCAAACTGAATTCTTAGAGAATTGGCAGCAATATAATAACTTTATCCTTACTATCTGTAGCCTGATCTATCATAAGGAGATAGGATGTATCCTCCTCACCCCCAATTTCCTCATTCAACTCCAGCACCTGTCATTGATGGACTAATCGTGCATTTGACTTGCGGGGGAACCTATTCAGCCACCCTGGCCCCTTTGGCTCAGAAACCAAGAGAATCAATCCCCAACACAATCCCCAAAGCTGGGGAACAATATGAAGGAAGTTAGTTAAATGCCCATCTCCCATAGGCTGCCTCTGAATGCTCAGCTAGGCTAAAAGTTAACCCCCCTACCAGCACATATCACATACCTGGTAAATTTGTAGCAGGAAAAGACAATTAGCAATACTGAACAAGACCATGTCCAACAGTAAAGATCCGTGTGGAGCAGGTGAAAAGAAGATGCTCCAATCATGGGATACCCCCCAAAATCCTACTTGGCCACCCAAAAGCAGCAACAAGGTTTCACCATGCTACTCAAAGAGCAGCTGGGCAGGCTGTTGTGCTGGTCTGCCACTCTTGTGGCAGCAATGCATTAACTCCTCTGCTTGGTCAAATATTGGCCAAGTAAAATCTCAGCCACTCCCTACTTGTGGCAGGAAGTCTTACGGACTACTTTCATGATGGGGTGGGGCAAAGTTGCACCTAGTTTATTGGGGAACAGCCCCATCTTTCCATGCCACTACACTCATCCCTCCATCTGTGATTATCTGAGGAGGACTAAAGTTTCGATAGTTGCAGTACGTGAATGGAAGCGGGAACATATGTATCTATACATACACATACATAAAAACAGAGCTTGGGCAATGCTATTTCTCTGCAACAGCTGTAACTCTGCAACTGAGGAACAAGTTATTATCTAGCACAACAGTTTTCTGAAAATGCCCTAGGTAGCCATACAAATGATGCTTGTTTCTCTATGGTGCTAATTAATGAGAGTCTTGCACAGAAACCAATGGGCATGCTCTTTGCAGGTGCTGTTTGGACTCTTGCTGCCAAACGGGGATAAGAGCCTAGTGAAAACAGAGGAGGAAACAAATCTAATCAGGATTTCAGAGGCAGGAATAAAAACCTTAATTAAATGATGATTAAACATATGATCCATTTTGTGTAACAAATCTATAACCACAAAGGAAATGTTCCACATGTTTATCTTTCTATTATGCACGTGTCTAAGTGAGAACTGAAGAGATACTGGGAAGCATGGGCAATGGAAGCAAATGGACCACAGGGCAGCCAGAGCCACCTGCTTAAAAACAACCCAACACCTGACATTTGATCTTACATCACTAGGAGGTTAGATCAAAGGCTGTGGCAATGCATGATGCAATGACTGAAAACCAAATCATGATCCAATGACTTTAATTACATGATCCAATGACTTTAAATCCTAATGGTGAAGGGACAGTGGTAATAATAATAATGGTGGTGGTGGTGGTGGCGGCGGCTGGAGAAGGATTGCTAACATATCTTTGTTGTTGTTGTTTAGTCGTTAGTCGTGTCCGACTCTTGTTGACCCCATGGACCAGAGCACGCCAGGCACTTCTGTCTTCCACTGTCTCCCGCAGTTTGGTCAAACTCATGCTGGTAGCTTCGAGAACAACATATCTGTAGGAGCATATTTAACTTATTTGTTCATTTCAAAGTAGAAGCCACTAGCTTTCACCTATGAGAATGGAACAAGAACTCTAAAACAGAGCCTCTTTTGCTCTTCATCGTCATTGTTTCCTTAAAGGCAAACTGTAAATCAGGTATTGCAAACTTCTGGCTGTCCAGGTATTGATGGATTCCCAACTCCCATCAGCCCCAGCCAGCATGGCCAAGAGCTAGGGATGCTGAGAGTTGTAGTCTGGCAACATATGGAGGGCCATAGATGTTCCATCCCTGCTCTAAATAATGTCGTTTGTACATTATTGCTCCACCAGATCAGAAATCATGGTTGGTTGATGCATATATACCAGCTACTTTTATTCTGCATCCATTCTTGTATTTGAGCTGTCTTTACATTTCTGCTTCATTTCTACCTAAAACCTGAAAAGTGCTCTTCTGCTTACAATCCTAATCTGACTCAGTTCTAAATTAGCACGATTCCTCAGCACTGACCAAGCACTGATGTCTGGCTTGACCTCCACTTTTTTCTTCTGGGCCCCCACAGAGAAACACACTGACTTCCCTAATCCTGGCTTTCATTGCTTTCCTGCTTTGCTCACGTAATCATCTAGAAGTTGACTTGACTTGGAAAGCGTAGTATTTACTTTTGTGCTGTTTGTGATTTTAAATCTTTATCTCGTACACTGCATTGGGATTATTATTTTATTTGCATTCTAAATAAAGAAATATTTGTCCAGCCACAGCTTGGTAAACTTCCCAGTTTAAATTAATGGTACATCAAAGCATGCAAATGCCCGTCATGGTTTTTAGATTACTGCCCACAATTAACCATTTGCTACTCTGCCCTACATACAAAACATGACCCACACCATGAAATTAATGTCATATTGCAATCCCATACATGCTTACTGAGCTCAATAGGGCTTCTCAATAAGAATGCATAGGACTGCATCACCTGAGCCCTGAAATAAGACTTGACTCAGTGAAGACTACATGTTGTGTGGAGGTCCCCAAATATTCTCTCAGTTCTTGAATGACAACCAACATCTGATCTGGCTGCTTCTTTGGCTCTATGACAGAATCTTGTCTGGCTTTCTAAATGAACATGGATCTAATGCCAAATGTTCATTTTGTTGCTCATGCTAACCCAGCACACTTTTGGCCGATGCTCAAATCACAGCTAATAAAACAATGTAAAGCTATCCTACAAACCCCAGGATTCTCTCTTTAGATAGCAATGGTTGTTATTATGACAATAGGCACCGAGAACTCATTAAGTTGGCTTCCAGTTGTACCATGTTGCAAATATTACATACTGTAGAAGAGTACGGAATGTAATTCATCTTTGTTGAATAATACACTCAAAGTGAGTACCCATTAGTGAGGCCGATTACGCTCCAGAGCACCTCATTAAATCTTTGACTCTCTGGCATCCATCTAATCAAGACAATTGTGCATCATTGTAATGCTTTTCAACTATGACACCACCAACCACACTTGGAGGAGGTCAGTTCTTGAAAACCTGAGAAAGTATTGATCTTTGCATAGCAGGGCTTTAAAAAGAGGGTAAATAATCCATATTTTAAATGTCTTTAAAGGAAGGCTGTTTTAAAAACCATGACAATTAAGGCATGCCTTATTGCCTAATTTGTGAAGGACAAAAGCACACATGGCTCTTTCAAAAACAACAGAGCCTTTGAGAAATCTGTTTGTTCCCCTTTGTATACATTTCTAAATCATTAATCTTAATGTGTTCCATGCATGCAGCAAAAGAGATCTTTTGAGAATTGAAAGTAAGAATTCTTGCAGATGAACGTACTGTTTCAAGTCTTTCTATTTAATAATGAGACATTTAATCAGGGGGGAACAACTTTTATATTTGGATATTGCAATGTTTAGTTGCACAAAGAAGGAGTCCCCTGAAGAACTGAACACCGCCAAGCAACTGTGAGGCAAACTTTTTATCTGGATTTGTAAAGAAGAGGACAACACACTGCAAACATTAATCACAACTATGCATATATGAATCTGATAACCAACTTCAAACATATATTTATGACACTTTAGTTTAAAAGGCAATATGAATATTGAAGACAAGATGAATATTAACTTTACATGTGTGAAGTATTCTAAATTTACACTCAAAATGCACAGTTGCTCCTGTTTAGAGCAGTGACGTTTATGATCAGCCTACAAAGTATAAGAAATAAATATTCTTTATTTCACTACATTAATTATCCAGACTCCCAAAATATCAAATTATCACATTTAGACTTGTTTAATCAGCTTCTGCAAATGAGTGATAGAGCACCGTTGACATCCTTTTTTCAATGAATTTATAAACATGCAAAGTCCATGCAAAAACATATTTGTAAAAAGGAGAGCTCCTTTGTTTATTTGGAATCTCATGTGCTTGTTGACACCCTTTTTTCAGTGAATTTATAAATATATAAGGTCCATGCAAAAGCCAATTAATAAATGGGAGATATTCTTTGTTTATTTGGAATCTTATGCACCTGGAACTTGTTAGGTTAATGAAAGATTTTCACTCTGTTGAAACAAGTCCTCAGAGTCAGTGGGCATTTGGTTATCTGTCTACAGTGAAGAAAAAAGGGAGTCTTGCCTTTTTATTACAACTATTTACCCATATCCTCAACTTATGAATTCTGAATATGTCAAGTACTTGTAATGCACTAAAAGGAAAGTATTATGTTGTGAGGACTGTGGATCCAGATACTGATAACATGGAGGATGGGGAAGAATTGGGGGGGGGGGGAATCACACCCAGTCAGAACCCCAGAAATTCCCACCTTGCCAGAGACCCCTGCAAAAGGACAGTCTACAGAGCCAGCATGATCCAAATCTACATCACCTGATAAAGTAGTTCCATTCCAACAGACTTGGAGGATGACTCCACCTCAGAATTTTCCACAGTGAGAGAGGCATCCCACTGCTACTACTCAACAGCCAAGGGAAGCAGGAGACTCCCAAGTCCCATTGAACTGTAGGCCCGAGGTATTACTCAGGATACCTTCAAGTAACAACAGACAATGAGATCTAACAAAGTTACCCCATTTGTGCAAGACTTGTGCAATGGATTTCCCCCCTCCCATTCCTTTTCCTGCGACCCCTGCAAATCTGTTTTGAGTAGATCTGTTTGAAGAAGACTGGGGTGGGTGGGCATGCAGGGACAGGAGAGGGAGAGAACTTGCTCCCTCTGTTCCTACTAAAGATCAACATTGGCTGCAGACAATTGCTTTGTGCAACTCTCCTACTTTGTTGATCTGTGCTGCTTTATAATCTCCAGTGTCTACTCCACAGGGAGTTGGCCAAGGTCCTGATCGTTTGCAGCTACATGGCCCTTTCACCAAGTTTTGTCATTACCCCTGGAACCAGACACGAAAGATAGGGATACGGTGAGTTAGATGGCTAATAGACACCTTGATGCGCCATCTCACTTTAACTCTGCCTCAGAGTCCTGCCAGCTCCCTTGGTTGAGAAGTGTGAAGAAGGGCACAAGAGCCTCACCTCTCCCACCCTCAGTAAAGTCCAGCTGAGCAACAGCTTCTCCCAGGCAGGCCATGGCGTTAAGAATAACAGAGTGACTGTGAAAATAAGAGGAGTTAGGTGTATGTTTGTGGGGGGGGGGGTTCTATTAATAATTTTAAAAGTGATGTGACCTTGTACCTCAATTCAGTCTTTTCACATGGGTTTCTTTAATGTAGTATAACATTTTATGTATGGTAATTTTGCTGTTATTTTTATTGATTATAATTTAATAATTATTTATTGTAATTGCTGAGAGTGAATTTCTGTTTAATTGTTATTTGTTGACATCTTGATTTTTTTCTGTACTATTCTAATGAGTTATTGAATATTACTTTCATATAAGTTCTTTATTTTAAACCATACTTTTAATGTGATTTATTTTATTTGATCAGATTGTTATGAGATGGTGATCGTGCATATTTTGTTGGTTTTTTTCAGCTTGCAAACTGCCTTGTGCGTTGAAAGGCGATATACAAATGAAAAATGAAATGAAAATAAACATGGCAACCAGCCATTATGCACATTTACCATTCCTTGTGGGGAATGTGCACATAATCTGCACATTCTGCAATTATGGCCAAAAAATGCTGTTGTGGTATGCACATTTCTTCCCAAGGCTTGCTGCAAAGTGTAGAAAATGACCTGGAAATATGCACAGTGGTCAGATATTGTGCATTCAGCTAACATTACCCTTCAAAAATACAGTTAATAGGTACTAGTGTTAGCTGATGGCCTTGAAACCCATTCCTTATCCACCGACTTGTTCTATGTTCCAAGCTCTTCCTATTTCTTCCTGCCTCCCTTTCCAGGATGCCATTGGCTGTCACAGTGGCAGACAGCAAGCATAGTTACCATGGTTTCTCTAGTTGACATTGGCTTTGTTGTTCTGATGTCATATTGATATTAGGAAACAGAGAGTCAGGTAACTGGTGCTATGTGGCTCTTTGTATTTCAAGGTCCATGAGTTACTTCTGTTCATTTGCATTGCATTATTATTGCCTAGATATGATTGGCTTTTTAATAATGCTTTGTTGGTGTGAATTGGCTGAGTAGTTTCAAAGCCTTTTGATGAAAACAGAACGTTTGCTGCATGTGATTTTCTTAATTGCTGAAAACCCTCAAGTTGAAACTTGAAACAAAAAAATATCCTTACTTCAAAAGAAACCACTTCATTAAAAAGGTCAGGGGTATCATATTTTTTAACTAAGCTAACGTTCTGCAGAACATGACTATTCAATTATAGTGCATCATTGAAACAAATAGCTGTACTTTAAAAGAATATGGATGTGGGTGTGAACAACGTGATCAGTATTAATCCATATTCTGATATAGATCTCACTCTATTTTCTCCATTAAAACATACACCAGATTCAAAGTAATTGCATTTTATCCAATCATAGAGTATTATGCTGGACAATTGTGCAATGATACCTATATTGATTTCAGTCTGACCTCAGACGTACCAGTTTATATTCTTAAGCATTAAATGGGATTCTCTAAATCTAAATGATATTTTCAACAAAATGTATTTTAAGAAATAAATATCAGGCCAGCAGTTCCCAGTGTTTCTGTCACTGGTTTTTTTAAAAATACAATTTTAGAAAAAAAAGATAATGAGATAGCTTTCTGGTTCTCAATGGAGTATGCTGGCTAGCAGAGGCTTGCAATGTTCTGGGACCTCTTAGTTGTACCTGTGGCCATGAAAGAAGATGCTGCAGCTGCAGTTATACCCATGGATCCACAAATCTATTGCATAAGCCACATGCACAGTAAACTGTATGATTCAGGCTTCTGCATTTGGAACAGTTTCTGTAGATGGAACTTGATGGATATAGATTGATTCAAAATAAAATATTTATTTACAGCACAATCTATGAAGTTAGCTTCATTTAGTTCAATGAGAGTTGATTGCATGTAACTATGTATTGGATTTCAGCCTAGGCCTGCAAATGCAACTATACACAATTAAATACAGTGGTACCTCGGGTTACAGTTGATTCAGGTTATAGATGCTTCAGGTTACAGATTCCGCTAACACAGAAATAGTACCTCAGGTTAAGAACTTTGCTTCAGGATGAGAACAGAAATTGTGCGGTGGCCGTGCAATGGCAGTGGGAGGCCCCATTAGCTAAAGTGGTACATCAGGTTAAGAACAGTTTCAGGTTAAGAACAGACCTCCAGAATGAATTAAGTTCTTAACCTGAGGTACCACTGTACTAAGTCCTATTGGACACAACAAAATCTGCTTCAAAATAAATATGGATAGGATCATACTGTCAATGCCACACCCTTTCCCTTTCAGTTTACAATTAGGACTGTACAAAAGAGCACCACGATCATATCCATGTTCTACTGAAGTCAACAGAATTTTCTTCCTAGTAGACATGTATAGATTTGCACGGTTAAATAGGAGACCAGCAAACAAAACTCTGTTAAGAAGCAGAATTAAGGACTTAAGTAAGTAAAAGATACTAAAGGACCTTGAGCAGGAAGGAGTCTTCACCTGGTGCTAAATATACATACGCTGATAATTCACGGTAGTTGTACTTAAGACTTGTACATTGATTTGAATGTGACTATGTGGGATATCACTCATAAGATTTGGTACCAGGCAAAATTGCCCCAGGATAATGTTTCATATATGAGGTGACAAAAGCCCTTTTCCTGGTAGCTGTCTTCCTAACTTGTGCAGGGTCTGAAAAGCTGGGCTTATTTGAGCAGGTCTGTGTGAGTAGCTGGCCATTTAGACTGGGACTGAAATAGAGACTTCCGGGTTGGCGCCATCGCCAAATGGCGGACTCCCTCTGAGCTCCGGAGGGAGCCTGCTCGGTAGGGGCTGGGTCCTGCCGCGCCGGCGACGCGGGGACCCCTAAAAACCATGGGCGCTAAAACCCATGGACATGGTGACTCGGCTGGCATCTTTTGAGCCCCCCCCCGACCCGCGAAGGAGCCTTTTTAAAGGCTACGGAACGGGTGACGGGGGGGGTGGTGCTTTGAGTCCTCCGCTTCCCCTGCCGAGCGAAGCCGCATGCCATTCGACGGAGAGCGCTGACTTCTTCCATTGGAAATTTGGACTTAAAAGCATAACCCGTGAGTAATCGGAACTTGGATTAAAAAAGGCGAGAAATTTTTAAAGAATTCGGAACGAGCGGGGGAGGCATAAAAAGGAAGTCAGCCCCCCCCCCCCCGTTGTAGAGGAGCTAAAGTAAAGGACTTAACATCTAAGATTGAGTGCAACCTTATTTTGATAAAGTTATGAAATTTCGCGATGGAAAATCATAAGATTGAGCTGGAGGAGAAAAGTGGAATTTATTCAAAAAGCAACCCCCCCCCCGGAACCTGGGAGCGTTTTAGTTAGAGCGCCGGGAGAAGACAAGGAGAGGTTTTGACAGCTGTCAAAGAGCTGTCAAAGCAGAAGAACAAAAATGAGAACTTTGTTACGAGGACTTTGCCGGTTATATTTGTTACAAATTGGATACAAAATGTTTAAAACAAGGAATAATAAGTTACTTTGACTGGTGGACGTGATCTGGAAGGGAACTGAGTTACTACAATCCACCTAGAGGAGCCGAGGGATATTACAAGTTGTTGGCATCGAATTTGACAGAACTTTTTATCTCCTGGGAAACTGCAGAAATGGAACATTATTTTGGCTACAGAGGTTTACACACTAAAGTAGACAATAGACTTATCTATTGAAAAATGGAAGGGACTTGGCATCATGTTTCGTTCCTGAATAACAGAGCCTCTGCAGTGGAATTTAGAAGCTTTTGGAATTAGAACATTTGTGCAGGAAAACAGGAAAAGAAAGAGGAGAGAGATTAACAAGAACAACAAGAATAATAAGAATTGGACAAAGTTGGAAGTGGGAACATTTGGGACATCCAGATTTGAAAGGTTTAAGAAATAAAATTGGAGTTTTACTCCCAAGTATATAAAAATCTGGATGGAAAAAATGGGCCTTTTTGAGATAGACTCCTTCCAAGATTGGACATTTAAAATTAAAGAAGACTGGTAAAGGACTATGGTTTAAATAAATGTGGGAGCTCCAGGAAGACATCAGATGTTGATCAATATGGGGAACGCAACCAGGAAAAGGGGGAGGGAAATTTGGAATCCAAAGGCTGCAAAATCATATTTTATTTTATTATATTTTAATCTATTATGTATATTAAAGGGGGGAACGCGCGGAAGGGAATAGGTCGATCTTAGGAGATGGGAAAATATTTTTAAATTGGGTTAATGATAATAAGGTTAAAATTTGGGATAATAAATTGCTGAATTTATTTGTAAGAATTGGAATATAAGAGGGGGAGGGGAGGGGAAGTCCTGGAAAGATGTTACGGAAAATAAGATCTTAAATTTGGATGTTTTGTTTTTTTTATATTGTTATAATTGGAAACTCTTAATAAATATTATTTTAAAAAAAATAGACTGGGACTGAAATAATAAAGAATAAGAATAAGCTTCTCTTACAATAAAGCTAGGTTACTAGATATGAAAGTAATAAAATGCAACAGTGGATGTTTATTTAAGAAATAAATGCAATAAACATAGAATAGTAAGAGATCTCCTCAAACTCATATTCTTACATCCGTCATTAGACTGTTAAATTCATTTCATGACAGACACAACACAATGACTGTCTTGTGGATCAACCGTCTATATTTTTTTTTAAATGAATAATTTCCAAGCTATTTTGAAAGGTGCACAGCAGGAATAGCTCAAAAGTTTCAGAAGCACAATAAACTACCATATGCTCAGAAATGAAATTAGGAGACAAATCTATATCTGAGTTTCCTCACAGAAGGGAGTTGAGTTGGTTTCATACCACATAATTAAATGCCAGTCATACCTTTTCCGAGGTGCAGAAGTTTGATCTATTTTTATATTAAAGCAGTAAGCTGATTCATCACTCAGGCTGTAGAATGACAGCACCATTCACTCTGTGAGAAGGTATTAGCATCATCAGACAAAACAAAGCTGAACCTTTGCCATCCAAATTTGATTTACCCAAACTTTTATTCACCTGTTCACTGTGTCACTTAAGTTGGCCTGTGTCAATTCCTACGTGAAAAGCAGTCTGGAGGTTTTATTATACCCATGTTTTGGTCCTTTATCAAACCATTGGATAAAATATGTTGAACAGTACAATGTAATTGGTTGCAAAGTATTTTAATAAAGTGGGACTCAGCACTCTCTGTGAAAGATAAAATAATGTCCATTCATATGGAATTTCTTAGAAAAGGGGTAAGCCTGAGAATCATTCTGAAAAGGATTTCCTCCCAGATGGTGGTGGATTTCAGATACTGAAAATATTACAAACCACAAGTTTTTTCCAACTGCTGGTTAGTAAACCGGTAAAGACAAACTTTATAAGTGACAGGGAAGATTAAGTGATGGGACTTACCAGTCCTTCCACAGCTTAACCTTTTAACCAAATGAAACCTTTGGACTGCAGACAATAAAGTTTAAATTACAAGAGGGGCGGGATTCCATTCCTTTTTTTATTTCTGAAATATCCCCACATAGATTAGCATTCGTTCAAGAAGAGTCATTATATTACAATGTACACATTACATTCTGTTACAACATATCCATCAGCCACCTGCTATGTGCTGGTTGCTGTAGAAACCAACAGTGCCAGCTTTAGATGCTGTCTGCCTTATTTTGGGGGTATGATTATCTGACATGGTCACAGCTCATTAAACCCAAGATGTGATCGTGCGGATACATTTGCAGTAGCTGCTACTCTCTCCTCACCTAATGGTACCTGAGGTAGTCTTCAGCTGTTGTCTTATACCCCTTTACACATATTCTGAGTGGCTTGTTTGCTGCTGTCGTCCTGCAACTTCAGCACCAGCTAAAGTCTGTATCCATGTTTCCCAAACTTGGGTCTTCAGCTGTTTTTAGACTAAAACTCCCATCATCCCTAGCTAGCAGGACCAGTGGTCAGGGATGATCGGAATTGTAGTCCAAAAACAGGTATAGACCCAAGTTTGGGAAACACTGGTCAATATGATATGAAGGTTCCCAACCACATTGCTGGTCCAGTAGCATATTTATCATACTATGTAAGCAACGGGTAGGCCACTGAAAAGTGTTAGACTTGCATTATATTCTAAACCAGATATGTTTCTACAGCAGGGATGGCAACCTTCTTCAGAATGAGGGCCGCATTCCCTCCTAGGCAAGCATCTAGGGGCCACATGTCAATGGCCAGCAGGGCCAGTGGCAAGACTGGGTGGAGCAATGACTATAATTTTAACCTTTCTACAGTAGATGAGCCTCTATATACACTCACCCACCCCTCTCTATCCTTCATCCAGGCAAGAGCTATTAACAGAGTTGAAACTCTGCCAAGTAAAACTACTCCAGGAGGATGTGAGAGGTGTAGCCTTAGAAAATAGGGTTTGACTGGGAAGTGGGGGTGGCCTGGAGGGAGTTCTAAGGGAGGCCTGATGAGCTGCATTTGATCCCTGGTGCTGAGGTTTCTTACTTTTGCTCCACAGGAACCACCTGGACAGAAGTCCTGGCCAGCATAAGAGCAATTGTGGGCACACCAGTATCCATGTTGCTTGGGGTGACCATATTCACAAGACAGCCAAGAGTTCTACTTGCAATATTGTGCCAAGAGAAGGAGCAGTGAAATACTTCACACCCTTTTTGAATATAAGCATTTATTTCCAGAGGACTTGCGGCTGCCAAACTTAATAATGGAAAATTGAAAGTCAAATAGCCCATATTAGCCTGTCAGAGGTTGATGGAATTCACATCCCATTTTCTTCCTGCAAACGGAGTCTACTAGATCTCTGTAACAACCTTACAGCTGAGGGAAATCTCTGCAGACTCCTTGCAGGAGCCATTTAAACTGACCTATGATAATGTTGTACAGGAGCACAAATCATTTATGATCTTTGAGAGATCATGGCAGACAATTTTTATACAACAAAGAAACATTGCAGAAATGCAGCTTTGAGGGGAGTATGAGCGATACCTGCACAGATATGATCTAGATTATCTTTTTCCCTGAGACACTGAAATTCATATATAACAAAGTGCTAGCAGCATCCCTTTTTAAGAGTAGAGCTGTTCATAAATGCTACAAATGTGCCTTTCCTCTCATTCTTATCAGCCATGCCTCATAACGCCTAAATGCAAGTGATAACAGAATATTCTGAAGCCTCATCAATGAAAAAAGCAAGTTGACTTTGCGGAACAAAGCAAAAAGAAAAGAAGAAAAGGTAAAAGGCTTAAGAATATATTCAATAATGGCATTCGTATAGCACTTCAGAGCGTTCAAAGAGCACATACATTATCTTGGTAATCCTTGCAGCAGCACTGTAAGGTAGGTCTGGGCTATTATTTCTGCGTTGCAGATGGAGGTTGAGATGGAAAGATATTAGCTTTTCTAAGGCCATTTGGAATGTTCATGGCAGGTGCAAGGTTTGAATCAGAAAGGTTTCGCTCCAGTGTCATAACTACGAGGCTATTCTTGTTCAAAGATTTAACAGAACTGTATACTAAACAACCACTTTGTCTCACCTGACACTTATGTTGTTGTCTTTTAGGAACACAGAAAGCTGTCCTAGACTGAATCAGGTGATTGACAGGTCTGCCCTCTGATCAGCTTACAACATTAATTTTACTGGCAATCATTTTATTTTAAGAGTAACAGCAATGCAGCCCTAAAAGACAAGCTGAAAGATACAACATGAGTTCTATCAAACACTGCAGAGGCCACTATATGCTAAAGCTGAATGAACGTACAAGCCATATTTTCATTTTATAAAAATAATATATTTTTATTTTTAACTTGCACCTTAGTAATTTCTTGCAGGACCAAATACAGGTTTTCCTGAGCAGTGCCTTCTTGAGATCCTCCACCAACTCATTCTGATCAGTTTCCTGCGCTCTCAGAAAGCAACTGCTGCTGTTAATCACAGTGGCTGCAGCCTGAAAAATCAGTTACTCAAGGACTGGTCACAGTGAAGTCAAGTGTAGCCCAATCAATCTAAAAGTGCTAAGGGCCAGCATAATCTCATTTATTGGCGGTGGTGGGAGGCATGAACCAATACTGGTTAAATCTGAAGCTATTTACTATTTGCTTTGACAGGAAGCTAGTGAATTCTGATAAGAATCATATATATACTAACTGCAAACTCAGTTGTCCGAGTACCAGGCCACAATAACACCATGCACACACAAAAGGCAGGTATCTATGAGTTTGGGGGAGCTCTAAGGTTTGCAGAAATACCAAAAAATATTTAGGGGGAAACTGGTGGGGGACCCAACACTTTGGGCATGGAATGCTGGCTGTTATGGGAGGGAAGTGAAAAACTGGCACAGAGGAAATGCATGGCATGGCTAGAAACCTGAACAGGAACATTCCACACTGCAACATTTCATTGCAAATTCAGTCTGTGAATTACTATACTACATAGTTTGGGGATTGCATGCAATATCTCAGACTTCGCTTGGCTGAATTGGCTGGCCATCACCTTTGTTAATTGAGTAGTCATTACAGACTTTCCTCTGCCAACACATTTAAGCTTAAAATAATGAAATCTTAACTCACATGGATTTAAAATGTAAAATTAGCCTCAAAGCCAGGATTTCAATAATAATCCGAGCCAAAAGATTTGCTGATTCAGGCTCCTATTTATCAGGACAATGGACTTCATCCATTTTTTTTCTGGAGTAAGACTAAAATAAAGACAAGCGATTTAAAATCTCATGTGTATGTAATAGACACAATGAGATGACAGCTGATGCCTTCTTTTTGTTAAGTAAGAAGGTTTCTGCTATCATGTTTGTCTGTAACAACTTTGATGTTGATTTGATGTTGATTAATGTTTTTAGCATGCAATGTTGTATTTGATTAAAGGTCTGAAAACTATTTTGTTCATTACTTACTAATTTTTTAAAAATTAACCACCTACTAGGAAAGAAGATGGAAGAAGCTAATTGTAATACTGGGGAAGTGGGGGGGGGGACCTGACATACGGAAATAATGAAGATGCAATGCTCACATAATGAATATTTTAATGATAGTTTTTGATGGCTATAGATATATGTGGGTTTTCATGGAAAGAGAATCCTTCTGGGCAGAAATGAATAGATCACATGTAGGGAGCCTCATTAACTACAGAGTGTCCTTCCACCCTGCTCTGATGACAGAACTGTTGTTTGATCTGCTGCCCAGTGAAGTCAATGGGAATCTAGCCTAAGCAGATTCTTCCTCAAAGCACTTTGCAGACATGAGGGCTGTTGAATTGGCTGGGACACACTCTGGCAAAGTGCTTTTGGGATTGGGCTGAGGGTTGGCAAGACATGAAATATCAGATGCAGATTAGTGCACATCTAATTAATTATGAAAGCATTACATTTTGTTCAGCAATGATATTCACTGGGAGGGCTTCCTTTTATCCTCTTCCTGCAAAAACTGGAGGGGGACCTTTGGATGAAAATGCAGGAAATAAGAGTGGTACCAAAAATGGCTGGATTCTACTTGGCTCCACAGCACCCCCCCCCCCCAAATACTGCCAGTAGCAGAGGACCCAAAACAGATGAAGAAGAGGAAGAAAGAAGAAATCAGCATGACAATCTGGATCAGGAGGCTTCACCCGGTGTATCAGATGGTCCATTCTTGGTATTGCAGTGGACCCTTGTGCCCTAAGCCCCTTGCCCTTGTACAGTGAGTGATGTGGTCTGGAGCAGACTCGCTTCAACATTGGGAACTATAAACCATGTGAACACATGAGTCATTGCCTAGATCAGGCATGAGGAACCTCCAGCCTGCAGGCCAAATTACACCTGGCAGGGCCCCCAATTTGGCCCACAAGGATATTCTCCCTGCTATGGCCAATTGCCCCAGATGATGTCAGATGAGGAATGCCATGTCTACAAAGAGAACTATCAGGAGTCTTAAATTGCACATCATTTCCCCTCTGCAAGCATTTGGGGACTTTTACATTTGGCATCAAATGCAAATCCCACTGGGACTGACTTCACTTGGAAGATCTCAACTGGAGCTCCTGAGTGGACTTGATTCCTGCTGCACACAGGCCTTGCATTTGGTGTTGAATTTAAGTTCAGGGTTGAATGCAAGTCCACCGGCATTGGCACCAGTTGTGAGCAACTCAGTAGAACCTATCTGTGCAAAGGAACTTTTTTTTCCCTTTACAAACTTGGCTGAACTGAAACAAAAAGACCTGAAATCAAACCGCACAGTAAAAGGAATTTCTTTTGCAAACTGACTTGGATTAATAGTGATGCCAGGTGCCTGACAGGTGAGTGACTCTGCCCACCTATCAAAGTAGCCCATGAGGCATGTGGGACATGAGGATCTAGCCTACTAGGAGCTGCTAGAGGCTTCTGAGATTAATTGTTTGACCACTATGTTGGCCTGATGCACACAAGTAGAAGCCTTTGAACAGTTGTGTAGATAAGGGAATCTCAGTTGTACCTTGCACAACAATAAAAGGTCTAGAAATCCTGTCCTCTTTTTTCTGCTGACTATTCTGTTGTGCACATACCAATACACCATACATAGCAGCAGCATACACAGGACAGCAGTGGCTCACCAGAAGCTGAGAAAACTACACCAGACTTCTCCAGGACCACCTCTACACCCTATAGCTGATGATACATGGCAAATGGCAGGTTGTAGTGTTTGTTTATGTCAGGGGTCAGCAACCTTTTTCAGCTGTGGGCCGGTCCACTGTCCCTCAGACCATGTGGTGGACCGGACTATATTTTGAAGAAAAAAATATGAACGAATTCCTATGCCCCACAAATAACCCAGAGAGCACACATTCTACTCATGTAAAAACACCAGGCAGGCCCCACAAATAACCCAGAGATGCATTTTAAATAAAAGGACACATTCTACTCATGTAAAAACATGCTGATTCCCGGAACATCCATGGGCCGGATTGAGAAGGCGATTGGGCCGCATCCAGCCGCCGGGCCTTAGGTTGCCTACCCCTGGTTTATGTACCGGCTCTTTGATGTGCTTTTGAACTACTAGGTTGGAGGAGCTGGGACTGAAAAACAGGAGCTCACCCCATTGCGGGGATTCGAACCGTCAACCTTCCGATTGGCCAGCCCAAGACTCAGTGGTTTACACCACAGTGCCTCCTACATCCATATTTACATTACTGCTATTATTTTAAAAGTTGCTTTTGTACATGTAAATAGACATATCCAAAAATTAAACTGCCAAATCTTTTTGGTGATGAACTGCTTTTGGGGGAGGCGCAAGGTGTAAGTGGCCACCCTAACTCACTTGCGGAGGAAGAGGAGTGCAGGGGGAGCACCCCGCCCCTGGCAGCGCAATCCCAGTGGGGTGCCATCGCGGCTACCCCCCACCCCCCCACCCGCACTGGGCGCCCTGCCCCCTCAGGCAGGGCGCCCTGCCCCCAGGAAGCACATCCCGTGCCTGCGGGTGGCATGCCCCGCCCCCAGAATGTGACCAGCCCTGCCCCACCTGCTCTCTGCCCCCCGGTGCCAGAACATGAAGCTCCGCCACTGCCCTAACTATAACTCCCACCATCACTGACCCTTGACCTTATTGACCACAGTTGATGGAGGATGGCATCCAACAACATATGGCCAGGTTTTCCATCCCTGCAGTTAAGAGTCTCAGTTCAATTCCATTTTTAAAGAGCTTGCACAAAAGCATCTTTCAGACCTTGGTATGACAGGTTTGCTAATCATGTTCAGAAAAAGTTATTTACTGATACTTATAAAATTTAACTAGTTTATTTATTTGGTCTCATACAACATTCACTCAAGAAAAACATTCTGACTTTAAATCAGTTGAAAAAGCACATGGAATTATATTCAGAATATAAAAGGTTATACAGAAAATTATCATTGAAGATATTTGCTCATACTCAATGCGGCAGGATTTTGTCACCTCTAAGATAGCTCATTAAATGTCAAAGCTTGGTCTATTACTTTACTTTATGCCCTAGCACTGAGCCTATAAATGTGACACGGGAAGATGTGAATGGCTAGTTTGTGGTTTTAATAATAAAAAGAGATGCAATAAGCTTATATTGGATCTTTGTAAAGGAGGGAAGTTGTATTTCCTTCTGCAGTCTCAGGAGATTAACCCACACAGGGACTGAGTCACACAGTACGATTTCATGGTATGGAAATGCAAAGAGGAGATAAAAATTCCAGACACAAATTACCACAACTGCCAATATGCTGTTTATCGGCTCACATTGAGCACTTACGCTCACATGATTTCCATTGTGCCGTGAGTTGCAGTTCAGTTAATTCATTATGAATAGCAATATTTTTTGGATTATATTCAGTTTCTAAAGAGCACATAGCATTTCCACATGAATCCCGGCTTTGTTAGCATGAAAATAGTCAGATTTCAGAGCTACAGCTTGGTTCACATTTATAAATTATTTTTCTTTGCAAAACCTCTAACTACTACTAGACCCCCAAAGGATATATGCAAACTACCTTATTCCATATTATACTCTGCCCCCGCCTCTGCCCCCATTCAGCTGTCTAGTTAAGGTTTTTTTTGGCCTTCCATCCCTGTTTTCTCATTGTCTACACACTTTCATCATCATATTTTTAGCAGAAGCAAGGGAAACGATGGAATGGCATTACTCCTGTTGTACCTGATCTAGCTTCCAAATATCCATGGCATGAATGAGGCTATCCATGTACATACTGAACATATGTAGGATCTCTCTTTAGGGATAAATGTGAAAGTACCTTTTAGGGCACCTCATTTTCTAGTTTAGAACATTAGGTCCAAGCAGGAGCAGAGGTGGATTTAGGGCTGTCTGAGCAGTGTGCACCCACTCAATGCTGAGCCAAGGAGGTGCCATCTCAAAGCCCAATAAGGGTCCTAGAGCCCTCATGCTGCCTTTCAAAGCTGGGAAAGCACTAACTGGGATTTGGGAAGGAGGTGTGAGGCTCTGATAGGGTCCTAGAGTCCTCCTTCCTTCTTCTGAAAGCCTAGTTAGTGCTTTCCTAGCACTGGAAGGCAGTGTGGGGGCTCTAGAATCCTTCCAGAGCCCTTATGCCTCCCCCCCCCCAAGGCTGGGTGCCTCCTTACCCAACTTTGGGAAGACAACAAGAGGAGGGAGGTGTCAGAATCACAGACACAACACCAGAAATGATACTTGAGGTGAAGTCACATCTCATTACTTTTGTGCATCACAACTGTAACTACTACAGAGAACTACTGTAACTACTACGCAACTTGAGGCCTTAGGTTTTGCATTTTTCTCTTTTATGCTTTCTTACACACTTCTTTATGAGATGCAGGTGGCGTTGTGGGTTAAACCACAGAGCCTAGGACTTGCCGATCAGAAAGTTGGCGGTTTGATTCCCTGCGACGGAGTGAGCTCCCATTGCTCGGTCCCCGCTCCTGCCAACCTAGCAGTTCGAAAGCACATCAAAGTGCAAGTAGATAAATAGGTACCGCTCCGGCGGGAAGGTAAATGCCATTTCTGTGCGCTGCTCTGGTTCACCAGAAGTGGCTTAGTCATGCTGGCCACATGACCCGGAAGCTGTACGCCGGCTCCCTCAGCCAATAAAGCGAGATGAGCGCCGTAACCCCAGAGTCGTCTGTGACTGGACCTAATGGTCAGGGATTGCTTTACCTTTACACTCTTCTTTAAAACATCCCTGAATTTTTTTCTCTACACACACAGGGCAAGATGGATTTTCAGTCATGTTGAGTCTGGTAATTCTTAGATCCTTTCACCTACCCTGAATGGCTACCTATCATTTAAATCTCTGAAGTGGTAAGTATTGATGATTTAGTTATGACTGCTCCAGTAATTGAAGGTCATAAGGAATTACAGCTATCAGGCAAAAAAGAAGAAAGAAAATAAAAGAAAGGAAAAAGGATAGTCACTATATGGCACAGAGGCTATCAAGGACACACTTCCAGAGACTGATAAATCAAGTTAAAGAGCACCTTAAAATGTTCAGCTAGTTGCATCACTTGAATGGCTAAACAGTTTCATACATCTCTTGAGAAAAGATATTGGCTTGCTCAATGAAACAGATAATGGGCTATTTGGTAGAAACTGCTAAGGCTTTCTGCTTGGAGCCCAATTCTTTCCGTGTCTTGGTAAACTCATTTGTGTGCCTGTTTATTTTTTCATGAGTTCCCTTTTCCTTCAGGAGGCATTGCCTAAGCAAGACAAGAGTGGTTCTTCTTGGATTGGAGCAAAACTCAAAGATGAAAACAGCTTTCAGTTTTAGATGAAATAAACTCCATAAACTGCCCAATGAGGCATTATTTAGACCCAAAGATCACAGAAAAATAATCTGAACATGCATACTGAATGCATTTCAATTCTGTTCTTATGGCAGAGGTTCAATCTAAGTCAGGCATCTCCAGAGAATAATAGCTTCTCCCCTTTATTGTGTAAGTAAATTCTTACATCCAAAAACTGCCAACAAGAGCTAGGAAGATAAGTCCTGCAGTTTAAAATTTGGATTTTCTGTCACTTTAAATTCACAGGTATAAAACTCCACCCTGAGATTTACCAACACAGTGCTGTTTTGCAAATCCCTAGTCCTTTTGGGACGTGGGTGGCGCTGTGGGTAAAACCTCAGCGCCTAGGATTTGCCGATCGCATGGTCGGCGGTTCAAATCCCCG